>NC_057414.1:2368207-2968207 GCF_019320065.1 Cervus canadensis | reverse complement strand
ATACCTTTAAACAAGCTACTTTAAATGGAGTAATATTTAAAGTCTAGTTCCTTAGGTGCAATAGCCAAGTGTCACAAGCCCAAAAGCCACCTGTCCAGTAGCTTTGGGCCTGACAGAGGAGCCTGGCATGCTACAGTCCGTGGGGTCGCAGAGTCGGACACGACTGGGGGACTCAGCACAGTACGGATAACGGAACGTTTCCATCTTTGCAGAAAGTTCGAGCAGACAGTGCTAATACAGGGTCACCAGATACTAAGACATGACTTGTTGGGGCCAGATAAGAACCTTGGGGGTCTATCTCAATACTGAATTAATGGTAGATGTTTTCCACAGAGTAACCAGGAAATCCCTTTTCAACACGAACTTTTCAGTGGGTGTGAAGTAAAACCCAGACTCTCTTTGGTGCTCACGTGTTATCCCGTAGTTATCCTGGCTGCTGCGACTTCCTCATTCTACTCCTGTCTCCCTTTCACTGAGCTCCAGCCACACAGACTCCTCCCTGTGTTTCCGCCCGGGCCAGCTCCCTCACACCTCAGGGCCTTTGCACTTGCTAAGAGCTTGGAATGTTCCTGCTCTCAAGTCTCCACTAAATTTTCAACTGGAACACCTTTCCTCCACTCCATCCAGTGTCAGCCTCCCCTAGGTCGTGAAGGAATTTTTCCTTTCTTAAAACAACACAGCCAGTAATTAGCTTGTTTTTCTAATTGTTTATTGTCTGTCTTCCCTTAGAATGTAAGCTTCATGGGGAAAGGCTCTTTGCTGTAAACCCCTGTATCCTCACTTCTAGCTCAGTGCCTGGTACATTTGTTGTTGTTGTTTAGTCACTAAGTCATGTCCAACTCTTGGACCTGCCAGGCTCCTCTGTCCATGGGATTCTCCATGCAAGAATACTGGAGTGGGTTGTCATTTCCTTCTCCAGGGAATCTTCCCAACCCAGGGACGGAACCTGTGTCTCCTGCTTGGCAGGCAGAAGATGCCTGGTAAGCCTGGGAAGATGCCTGGTACATAGTTGCATAATAAATAGCTGTTGGGTGAAGGAACAGAAGTGATAGTCACTTTCCTGGACTGTGCACCCTCAGACTGAGGGACAGGTGGCGTGGTCCTCTACACTCCCCTTCAAACCTTCCATGTAAGCAGCCTTCAGAATGTGCGCTCTGGCTCTGTTTTGAGTACCAAATAGATATTTTAGGACTCTGGGCTGCCCTTGCCTGGATTCAGGATTCCCTCCTCTCCCTGAGAAACAACCATCACCCCCTTCATTCTCTCCCCTTTTCAGTCCAGTGTCCTATTTGCAGTTCAGTAATCTATATCGGGAGTTGGTGATGGACAGGGAAGCCTGGCGTGCTGCGGTCCATGGGGTCACAAAGAGTTGGACACAACTGAATCTATATAAAAATGGTACTTTCCAAATCAGAACTGAAATCACCTGGTAGGGGGATGGGGTGAGGGGCAAGATACAGATTTACAGATCTCCAACCACAGAAATTCCAATTCAGTAGGGTTTAAATGCCTGTAGTCCCAGGGACGGTGGAGCCTGGTGGGCTGCCATCTGTGGGGTCTCACAGAGTCGGACACAACTGAATCGACTTAGCAGCAGCAGTCTGGTTTACTCTTGGACTGAACATTTACATAAACACATAAATTATCCTTATTTTCCCCCCTTAAACCCGTTTTAGTCAGACTTTTGGTTACTTGCAACCCAGAGTATTTATAACTGATACTTTCCTGTCAACACTGTTTTTATATTTGCTAATCTTTGCAAACATCTTGAGAGAGACAGAGAGACAGAGTTTCCATCTTTGGTACCTGACACACAGCAAGTCATCCAAAACTTTTGAATGAGTCTAACTTTCCTCAATACAGTGATCATTTTCTCACCTGGAGGACATTGCATAGGTAACCTCAGTCATTTGAAACTTAACTAGAAACCAGGATGTAGACAAGTGTTCCCAAATAAGCCAGTGTAATTCTTATGACATCTGTTCATAAGAGCACATGCAGCTTCTGTCTAAGATTCTCTCACATGTGCTATGTTCTCTTAACCCAGATGTAAATCTAACAATATTGCTTTTCTATCATGGGTGTTGATCTTTGGCCAAGTTAAAAAAAAAAAAAAAAAGGTGCTAAAGGCAGGTTCACTAGGTGGAGCCGCAGAAAGTAGTGACGAACAGGCTGCCCTGTTCCTCAGACCCAGGTTCTTTCTCTAGGGTGCTGTCCATCTTTCTGCAGAAGCATGAATGTGAAAAGGGGGAAGAGGAAGTTGGGAGCACTGCTTTAGGGCAACGATGTGGATATGGCTTACATGACATCTACTCCCGTTCTGCAGGTGAAATGGAAGTCACGCAGTCATATCAGCTACCAGGAAGCCTGGGAATACTGTCTCTAGCAGGAAAGGCATGAACACCCTCTGCTAAAGCTCAGTGGGGGCGTCTACTACTAAAAGAAGGATGGGAGAATGAGTCCTGGGAACTAGTGACTACTGCTAGTCTGGATATAATACTCATTTTATAGGAAAGTGCTTGCAATGGAGTGGATGCTCAGAAACTGCTCACAATTATTACTGGCAGGTGTGGCTTCCCTCTCTGGTTTCCTGGCGTCTTGCTTACTTTTAGAGCTGAACGTAGGATTACAGGGACCAGATTCAGAGCTATGGGCATGTTTCAGAACTTTTTCAGCTCCATACTACTCTGACTTCCTTAGCAAACCAGCCCTGTGGTCCCTGTGGTCTGATTCTGCACTAGATAGAACTAGTGAGTCTCTATAAAATTTGTCTCAGTCTCTTTGCCTTCACATCCCATGTACTGTCTCCTGTCAGAAGTTGTGGTTGTGATGCCATCCCTGGGGTGGAAGGAAAGGAGCCCCATTCCCATCCTCCCCAGCCAAGGCTCCCATATTCCCAGTGCATTTAGGACCTGTACTATTTCATTCTGATCGCAGAGTTTGCACATCTATCTGTTGCTCTACAGTACTATATTGAGTTCCTTTAGGAGTGGAACCACCATTTGTGATTCTTTGCATCTCCAGTACCTAGGACAGTACCTAACACCAAGAACACAGTTCAGTCTGATGAATTAAATAAAACATATATGAATCAAATTTGTGCATATCCTTCTAAGAACTGGACTTGTTAAAAACAAATTCGGTGCGTTGGTAAAAGGGTGTCAAAGCAGCTTAGGGTTTTAGTTCAGTTGACTGTCTCAAAGCAAGATGACTTGTCTTTTGTAAACAGATTTTAATGACCCTACCTATGGATTTTTTTAAAAAATGAAGGTGCATTAAAATTCATTATTTTTCAGCTAATCCCATTGCTTCACAAATATATAATATTCTATGCAACATTCTACAAATGTTGTGAACTCTTTAACTCACATTGCTGCCAGGAATATTTAGAGATACCCCAACTCTGTTGTTTACATAAGAAGGGGATGGTGATGAATGTTTATTTCCCCCTTGTCCTCATCCTCACCACTCCGCCTACATGCCCTGCACTCGGGGTCTTTGCTCAGGCAGCTCTTCTGCTCCCAGCACCTGCCTGTTAAAGCCTTGTTCTTCAGCTTCGCTCAAACACCACATTCTCTGGCAAGTCTTCTCAGATTCCTCTACCTGCAGCAGTTTGCCTCTCATCCACATGCTCCCCAAATCCCTCTCCTCTTGCACTTTTACAGTCCATTTCTCTTAAAGTGATTCACTTAGGTGCTCTCCCTCTCTGAGCCTCAAAGGAAGCTCATACCAAAGCTGTAAAAGCAACAGCCTTGCATTGAGACAGTCCAGACTTCACCAGGGATGAGCTTGTGCGGCCTTGGGCATTTTATGTGACCTCTTTGAGTGCATGCTAAGTTGCTTCTTCACCAGCTGAGCCACAGGGAAGCCCCTTGTGGCTCAGATGGTAAAGAATCCTCCTGCAATGTGGGAGACTTGGGTTCAATCCCTGGGTTGGGAAGATCCCCTGGAGAAGGGAAAGGCCACCCACTGCAGTATTCTGGCCTGGAGAATTCCGTGGACTGTGTAGTCCATGGGATCACAAAGAGTCGGACACGACTGAGCCACTTTCACTTTCTTAAGTTGCTTCAGTTGTGTCCAACTCTTTGCAACTCTAAGGACCATAGCCTGCCAGGCTCCTCCAGCCAAGGGATTCTCCAGGCCAGCATTCTGGAGTGGGTGGCCATGCCCTCTTCCAGATGTGATCTCTTTAAGCCCCATCATTTTCCTGGATAAACTAGGATTCTAATATTACTTCCCACATTGGTTTTTGGTGGAGTGATCTTTACTTTTTATTTTGCTTTTTTTTTGTATTTTCAAATTAATTTTTATTGGAGTATAGTTGCTTTATAATGTGTTATTTTCTTCTATATAGCAAAGTAAATCAACTATATGTATATATACATATATCCCCTCTTTTGGGGATTTCCTTCTGCTTTATGTCAACACAGAGCATTGCATAGAGTTCCCATGCTATACAGTACATTCTTATTAGTTATCTATTATCACTTGCCAGGCACTGTTCTAGGGGTTTACAAACATTAACTCACTTATTAGTTAATAGTTAATGACATGAGAGATACTCTTCCTGTGTCTCTATGCACACTGACTGTCTATTGGACGATCTCTCTCAGCCCCAGATCTATCTTTCTACACTCTGGTTTATGGCTGGAGGTGGTACTCCGCAAACCAGTTCTCCGGGGGCAGCGAAAGGGGAAGTGTGAAAGTGTTAGTCGCTCAGTCGCCTCCGACTCTTTGCGACTCCGTGGACTGTAGCCCACCAGGCTCCTCTGACCGTGGGATTTTCCAGGCAAGAACACTGGAGTGGGTGGCCGTTCCCTTCTCCGGGGGATCTTAGGTTTCCTGTTAATTTCTGTCAATAGGGGGCAGGAGAGGGAGCCTGAAGGCTGGAGAGGAAAGATGTCCTCCTTTCTGTTTACCTGCTCTTACTTCCTCGCGGTATCCACCTCAGCCACAGTCCTTCGCCCACCGGTAACCACTGGTCCCAGCCTCTTCCACGCTCCGGAACCAGCCTCACCACGCCTGCAAACAGCAGAGTGTCACGTCCTCCACGTGTCCGTATTCTGATGGTCCGGCCTCTTCCCTCTCCTCCAGCCTCAGAAGTGGGAGCTGCTTCCTGCAGTCTCTCTTCCTGCTGGCCTCAGCACTCTCTCTTCGCATTCAGCCCTCTGCGCCTGTGCTTACCACGTCGCTCAGTCATGTCCTATGGACCGCAGCCCACCAGGCCCCACCGTCCATGAGACTCTCCAGGCAAGAACACTGCAGTGGGCTGCCATGCCCTCCGCCAGGGGGTCTTCCCCACCCAGGGATGGAACCTGCATCTCCTGTCTCCTTCCTTGGCAGGCAGGCTCTTTACCACTGGCACCACCTGGGAAGACCGTTCAGCCCTCTAGAACCTCGTGAAGACAGCTGTTTCTACTAAATGCTTTCTGTTGACCTCTGCTACTCTGGGGCTTCCCAGGTGGCGCTCGAGTGGCAAAGAATTCACCTGCCAATTCAGGAGACCCAGGAGATGCCAGTTCGATCCTTAGGTCGGAAAGAGCCTCTGGAGAAGGAAATGGCAATCCACTCCAGTATTCTTGCCTGGAGAATCCCATGGACAGAGGAGTGGGCTACAGTCCGTGGGGTCGCAAAGAGTCAGATATGACTGAGCGGCTGAGCACACACACACACACACACACACACACACACACACACACACCCTACTATAGTCTGGTCTCCTTGACTGGACCCTGCCTGCTAGAACTATTATCTCCATTTGACAGATGAGGACACAAAATCTGGAGAAGCCAAATAACTCACTGAAGTGAGCCAGGACTTTTTTGGTGGGCAGTGGAGGAGGGGACAGATTTTAATCCAGGTTCCAGAGGCCATGGTGGTCACCGGGACACAAAGGGCTCACATTTAGGAAGTGAGCCTGGCCTAGTGTGGTCAGACACTCCATGGACAGTTATGATCTGCCCTGCAGTCATCATCTTCATCCTTACTCTCAGCCTCGCAGCGTACTGGACATGAGCGCAGGGGTGGGCGCGATAAATGCCCTCAGAACTGAACTGATTTGCCTGAATGTTGCTGTTCAGTCACTCTGTTGAGTTGGACTCTTTGCGACCCCATGGGCTGCAGCACGCCAGGCTTCCCGGTCCTCCACTATCTCCTGGAGTTTGCTCAAACTCGTGTCCATTGAGTCGCTGATGCCATCCAACCATCTCACCCTCCTGTCTCCCCCTTCTTCACCTGAATAGGGAAGGACGAAGTGGCACAGACGGGCCATGAAGCCTTTGTGTCCGATCCCTCCGCGCCCCTCCTCTAGAGCCGTTTCCAGGGTAACCATCGCTCCCTCTCCTCCTATCCCTCGCTCCACCTCCCTGCCACCCTCCCCCTGTCCCTTTAAGTGGGAATAATCAGTTCTCTGACATTCCATCGCGAGGAGAAATGAAGAGAGTAATTTGGTTGGGTAGCAGAAGAAAACATGTGTCTTATCCCTCTATGCACTGCATTCTGTTTCTCTATTCCTCTGTTGCATTGCCATAATTTAGTGATGGCTAATTTTAACAAGAGAGGAACATCTTTGAAGTAACCACATTTCCAACAGAGGTGGCCGCCAGATCCAGTGATGCCTGCATACTGTTATCACAAAAACATTTCGAAATCTTTATTTATAAACCCATTCAACCTTCTATTCAAGCAGCTGTTGTACCAAACATAATTGCTTCCAGAGAGAAGGAAATAACATACTGCCTTTCTTTCTCATCAGACTCCCCGCCTGATTCTCATTTAGTTCCGCCCTAATCCTGAACAGGCTTGTTCCCCTTCCCGGCCTAACCGATGGGCCAGCCTTTACTTCTACGGTTTGGTTTGGGCACAGACAATTTATAATCCATTTCATACGCGCCCTCACTTCCGTCCTGTAACAGGAATGCCAAAAGAAAAATGTTCTCGATCAGCGACCAGAAAGAGCACGAATACCCAGCACTTCTTGCGTCTCCTCTAGGCCTCTGGCTTTCCCAGAGGCTGTTTTGGAAAATCTGTCTTCTGCCCCTGCTGAACCTTCTGCTCAATCCCTCCGTCCTCTGAGAGCCACCACGGCCATCCTCCGCTTCTGCTCCTGGCCCCTCGGCCTCTTCTCTCCTTACACACAAGTTAGACAAAAAGGCAACTATTGGGAAAAGGCAGGATGCGGAAACAGAAGCTCAGGGCAGCCGCTGCTGGGCTGAGCAGCTGAGAAGGGGGACGAAACCTGCGAGGTCAGGGCGGCGCGGCAGGGCCGGGCGGGCTCTTTGTCTGCGTTGTGACCGCCCATCTGACCCTCTCGGGCATCGCCCCGGCCCCCGCCAGCCCCCGCCGGCCCCCCCGCTTGGCCAGCTCAGCTTCTTCCCTTTTTCACCTGCGCGCTTGTTAAACCCTAATGAGCTAGCCTCCTGCTTCCTCATTGACTTTGCAACCGTCCTGACACACTTCTGGGATGGGGAGGAATTCGTGGTTTCCCCTGCTGACCATCTTATTTCTCAGGGGAATAAACATCAGCAACTTTCTGGAGGAATCCTGGGGGTCTCAGGGGCGTTCCAGTTATTTTTGCTTTCAGTGTTTTCCAAGTAGATGTTTTCTTTTCTTTTTTTTTTTATTATTTTAAAATTTATTGTTTTAGTTCATTACCAAAAAAACCTAACTCTAGCTATATGATAAGTTGCTTTTAAAATCCAAACAACTTTGTTATTGTATATATTTTATATAAAAAGGTAATTGTGCAGTAGCTATCACAGAGTTGAATACAGTTAACAAGCATGTGGGCTTGGGAACAGCTTTCAGATTTGCAACAGATATGAAAGAAATCCTATGATTTACAGTCCTTCAAGTAAACATAAGAAAAGTCTAGTTCAGTTTCTATGAGCTATCAAAAGCATAAAGACAAAAGCCCTATCTCAAATCTATCAAGTTTTGAATGGCCTCTTTCAACATAATAAAGACATACATGAAAAAGACAAAATATACCTTCCATTCTAAAATATTTCCTTTTAGTCCATATGTACTTTAAATAATCGTGTATTCAGTTCCTACTATAACTTTCAATGTTCAGAGTAAATCCATCCAGGCAGTGTTCCAACAGTCAAAGCAGCAGGAGTAGGAGCATGCATAACTACAGCAGTTTCACTGTTATTTCCAGAGTCGATAAAATCCCAATGCTATTGCCAGGCAAGTAAACACTGAGGCTGCAAGATAACGAATTGTCTCAAGCTTATTGGATTCCATCAGAGTTTTTAAAGAAGCAATTTCAGTGTCAATTTTGTTACCAGTCTCTGAAATAATACCTCTGGTTTTGGTATCCTGTAGTAGTTATGAGGAAATGACGGGCTGCATAGGGCCAGCTTGTTCAAGTCCAGACTTACAAAGTGATACCCGTGAGGGTAGCTACATAAGGCATGACAGCTGTACGAAAACAGAGGAACTGTTACCCAGTAGCTTACATTTCTGGTAAATTCTGTGGTTGCTTCCATAAGTTTCTTTTCTTGATCTGTAAACATATCTGTTACTCTGCTCCTTTCTAGGTTGATATCCAATTTGTTATCTGCTCTGATTCGACTAGTTTCATTTATCAGTTGTTGTTTAACTTGTTCTAATTCAATTTTCATTTTCTGGTTCTCTGCTCGCAGATTTGCAAATTCACTTTTCTCTAGGATGACCATGTCTTTTCTGATGGAGTCCAAATGAGCCATTAGCTGTTGTACTGTTTTTTCCTGCTGAGCTTGAGTGACCATCTCCTTATAGATAGTATCAAGGCTGACATTTGATAAAGTGGTTAATGCTGATACAATTGTTTCTGCTTGTGCTTTGTCAAATCCATGAGCTTCCAAGTCCAGAACCAATGCATGTGTATCAAAAGTTAATTTCCTTTGTTCTAACGGAGTTATGTCCACTCGCCTCATATCATATCCTTCCTTGGTTGTGGTGGTGAAGAAATCTCTCCGCAGGGCCGGCGAAAAACGCCCACAGGGGCTCGGAACCCGGCGGCCTCCGCCACCTTCACAACGCAAGAGCGGCCGAACCCAGCGGCCCCACATTTCACGGGTTTTCCCTAGATGTTTTCTTTAGGCACATAATTGGTGAGAGTGACAGGCCTCATCAATTCCTCCAGAGGAGTGATAAGCTTCTCTTCGGCTCCTTATCGGTTCAATTGGCTTTTGTTCTCTCTTCCCACCAGCTTTAACCGCTCAGCCCCTCCCCTCGGCTCTTATTCAGCCTCAAATCCCCCTGCGGAATTCACTGAGCCTTTCTTTCCCCAAAGAGATGTAATTTGTTTCCTTTGTGGATGCACAGGTTAGCGCTGGGATGGTTTCTTCTTGCCCTGGTGTTAGCTGTGTCATCGGGCAGCCTACAGAGCAAGCATTCAGGGGGCTGGGAAACCAGATGTGCGTTCTGACCAAAGGGTCAGGGTTTCCCCCCTCCAAGTCACACCAGTTGTTCTCCATAGGCCACTCGTTATCAGGACTAGGCTGCTTCTCAGAGCAGGTGCATTTAGTTCTTCTCAGCTTAAATTGGGCTTGGTTTCAAATCTAAGATTGGCTTGCAAAGGTCCAAGTGGAGAATGATCCAGTCGTTATCTGGGTGATATGGACGGGAGAGGCACCTTTTTTGCTTTTCAGGCATCAGAATTAGTTACACATCGTTTTATGCTTTTGCAGGCTTAACCCCGCTGTTTCAAAGGAGGTTTTGAGATTTGAGCTCCATCAACCTGTTATGTAATACTTTAATTTGCACAGTAAAATAAGGGATAGAAACTTCGGTCACCGTTTCAGATTTTTGCTGCTATGAATATCCCGTTCTTTGGGCAGTACTGAGAGCCTTCTCTTTGGAGTCAAATACATTTGGGATTGAGCCCCCACTTTGTCACTCACTAGCTGTGTGATCTTGGGAGATTTACTTGATCTTGCTGAACCTCAATTTCCTTATCTTTAAAATGAGGATGATAATCATAGTATCTAAGTCATAAAGTGGCTGTGAGGATTAAATACCTGGTCCACAGGAAATCTGCAATAAATAGTAATTATTGCTCTTTCAATGCTTCCTCTGCCTTCCCACAGAACAATTCTGGGTACATCATAATTGCTGAATAAACATCGGTTAAATTGCACCTGACTGAATTTTCAAAGATCCAGCTTTCAGTGAGTCGCTGTGAAATATTGGTACATCTCCAAGGTGGATGAGGCCCAGAGGAGGGGCTGAATGTTCAATGAGTTTTAGCTGTATTTTAATTATCGTAGAAAACACATACACAGAGTATGAACCTTTTAAATACTGTTAAAATCGGTGTCGTGTGAACATTCCCTGGGCCCCCCTCTCATGTTGCAGGTAAGGTCACTCGCATCACTGGCCTATAGTTTGCTAGCTCTGTCTCCCTCTACCTATCAAATGCCAGGACCTCAGCTCACCCCAGCTTTGTGCTTACCTAGGATTCCGTCCAGCAGCGAGGCAGGTTTCAGAATCTGAACCACACCGAGGCTCTCCCTTTTGGCTGCTCCCCTTCTGCTCTGGGGCTGCGGCCGCGGGTTTGTGTCCCCACGAGGCTGCAACTCTGCTCAGACCCTGCCGAGGGACTCTGACCACTGTAACTTCTGGGGTGGCTTTCCTGGCTGATGCCACTTCAGACCCCTCTGTTTCTACCTGTCCAGGCATGTCTGTGGTCTCCCACCTTTTCTCTTCGGCTGGAGACTCTTCTAGAGCCTGGCTCTCTTGGTGGTGGCAGGGGAAGATTGAGATGAAGGTCTAGGACACCTCTCGCCATGGTGCTTTCAGATGTACCGTCTCCTTGGAAGAGCAGAGATCCCTGGCAGACTCAGTTAACACACTCTCTCCTCATCTCAGCGCACAGATGGTCCTGGGGGGAGACAGGGCAAAGTGGATTTCAGGACAAACCTACCTGGACTCTGTCTGACCCTCTGCTTCATCCTATCCAGGCTCCTAATTCCAGCCTATCCTGGAAACTGTCTTTAACAGTTTTTCTAGAAGAATGGCATTTTCTCTATCTGTATTGAAGCTTCAGTAGGTCCACTTGGTTTAATGCGCGTGCACACACACACATACGCATATATATATCAGTTGTAATACATATTAATTGTTGTCTAGTTGCTAAGCCATGTCCAACTCTTTTGTGACCCCATAGACTGTAGCCCACCAGGCTCCTCTGTCCATGGAATTCTTCAGGCAAGAATACTGGAGTGAGTTGCCATTTCCTTCTCCAGGGGATCTTCCCAACCCAGGGATCAAACCTTGGTCTCTTGCATTGCCGGAAGATTCTTTACCATCTGAGCCACCAGGGAAGCCCTCAGTTATAATCAGGCTCAAGTGTTTCTTCACAAGGCTCCAAGGCCACATGCAAATCAGCTATGTATCCAGACAGTGATTCAAATGTCCATAGCATCCTGTCACATTTAAGACATTTGCTGGCATACAGAGGACTAACCTCCAATAGGAGGTATGTAAATTCAATAGAATTGCCCTCAAATCTAAGCTCTTACCCAATCCAGACGCCTTGCCACTTATTTGTTTTTTAAATGTTTGCTTTAACAAGATGTGTGTAACAGAAGTGAAGGGAGGAACTGGAATTTCTTTACAAATCAAGAGAATTACCAAGGTTGAGTTGGGAGCTTTCTAAAACTCCTGGTAACTACAGAGTACATGAAATGACAGAACTCTCACATTGGCAGGGACCTTAGGGATCATCCAGGTTTTACAATAAATCAGTGATGGTGTCAAGACATTTTGCTCACTGAGAAGAGATTTCTGGATGCAAGAAGACACTTAACATCCCTGCCTGGGACATCTAATGAAATAAAGAAAATGCTCTCATTTGAGGAAGAAAACCATTCCTTATGATGAAAAAAGAATGCTCATACTCAGCAGCCTTCTTTTTCCACTTTTATCAAGCCTCAGGTTTCAGAAAGGAAATTTCTCCTTTAGAAGAAGAAAGTGAGAGACGATGGATAAATAATCCACATGCTGAGCACTGGAGCTCTCACAGAGAGAAAGTTCAAGGCAATTAGACTCCAAGTCGGGAAATTTTTGATCTAATCTCAAGTTCCGGCTAGCTCTAACCAAGCCAAGAAAATGAAAATTCTGGAGAGACTAATAATTGATTGATAATGGATGAGAATGAGTCGAGAGGATATCAAATTGGAACAGTATGTTTACATTTCTCTGGTCTTGCTTACTAGCCAATATACTGTACAACAGGATATTGAGTGGGATTTTTGTTATTATGTCAAGATTTCAGCTAAAGCCCTGACCTAAGGACAATAGGTAGTTCCCCATATTCTGTAAAGAAACCAAGAAACCATTAGACACGGCCTCCAGGAGCGCTCCAAGAGTCCAAATGGATCCTCCAGCCATCACCCCCACTGGCAGAAGACGAAAGCCCAGCACTCTTGTTGATGGTTGGCAAGAAAGAAGGCTCCCAGGGGAGCACACCTGGAGATGAGCACTGCTTCGAGATGGCAGGCTAGCATCTCCACCTCTGGCCAGAGGCTTAGTGAGCAGCCTGTCTCAGTGGCTCATGAGTGACCCTGAGACATGGCCCTAGGGAGATGGGACATTCTGTAGCCAGAGGCGGCCTAAAGCAGTCCGTGATGGTGAGAGAGGAGAGAGATCAGCTGCGTGGTGGCGTGACCTCCATTCTTCACACTGGCTAGGATGAGATTACTTGTTTATTTTTTTGGAGTATAATTGCTTAACAATGTTTTGTTAGTTTCTGCTGTACAATGAAGTGAATCTGCTGGACGTATATATATATATATCCCCCCGTCTTGAGCCTCCCATCCATCCACATCTTACCCACCTAGGTCATCACAGAGCACCGAGCTGAGCCTGTGTTATATAGCAGCCTTCCACTAGTTACCTATTTTCCACACGGTAGTATATATAATGGAGAAGGAAATGGCAACCCACTCCAGCGTTCTTGCCTGGAGAATCCCAGGGATGGCGGAGCTGGTGGGCTGCCATCTATGGGGTCGCACAGAGTTGGACATGACTGAAGCGACTTAGCAGTGGCAGCAGTATGTATATAAACATAAACATCAGTGCTATTCTCCCAATTCATCCTGCCCTCCCCTTCCCCCCGCCACTACCCCACCCCGTGTCCAAATGTCCGTTCTCTGCCTCTCTATTCCTGCCCTGCAAATAGGTTCACGGGATGAAATTCTTGAAGGCCAAGGAGACAGGACAAGAAGTAGCTGGGCCTGAGTCACTTGAGGGTGTAAGGCCCCTGAGGGTGGCTGGTTCATGGGAGGGGACTGGGGCAGAAAGAGGCCGTGGTGTTCCCCACTATGCCAGGAACTGGGCAGGGAGTCACGGAGGTCAGCCAGGAGCTGACCTAAGGCAGTTCGCCACAAGGGCGTCCGAGAAAACCTGCTCCCGCGTCTGCTTATGCTGCCAGCTTTGGGACACGTGCCACACAGACTGCTTCAGTAGCCTTGAGAGAGCTACAAAGAACACACGCTAAATGTGAGCGCTTGCTCCTGTATAAGTGTCTTCGGACCGCCATAACACAATACTATAAACTTGGTGGCTTAAAGCGAGGGGACTGGATTCTTTCACAATTCTGGAGGCCAGACATCTGAAATCAAGGTGTCAGCAGGGCTACGGTCCAAAGGCTGTAAGGGAACAATCTGTTCCTTGCCACTTCCAGCTTCAGAAGGCTCCAGGTGTTCCCTGGCGTGTGGCTACATCACTACAGTCTGGCTGTGGTCATGCGGCTGCTACAGCTGCTGTGTTTTCTGATAAGGATCAGTCATTGAGTTTAGGGATGCATAACCCTAAACCTGCATAACCCACGACAATTCCATCTCAAGATCCTTAACTTAGGGACTTCCCTCGTGGTCCAGTGGTTAAGAATCCATCTGTCAATGCAGGAGACGTGGGCTCGATCCCCACGAAGCCCGTGAATCACAACTGCTGAGCTCGCTTGCAGCAAGCACTGAAGCCCCTGCACTCAGAACCCGGGCTCTGCAACAAGCGAAGCCCCTGCTCACTGCAGCGACAGGGACCCGCACAGTCATAAATAAAACACGCAAACAAATAAACAATTTTTAAAAGATCCTTAACTTTATGACACCTGGAAAAATCCCAAATAAGTTCATAATCACAGGATCTGGGGATCAAGACATGGACATATTTTTGAGGCAATTACTCAACCCACTACATTTCTTGTCCGCCTTTCCTCCTCCAAGCAGGTAGGGACCAGAAATTTCAAGGTGAGGTGGAAGGGGAGGGAAGCATAGACTATATACACCTTTTTCTTCCCTAGAGATCTTCCACTGCATGTGAAACAGGCCCAAGCTGGGAGAAGAATCTTTGAAGTGAATGTGAGGTTGAAATTTGAAATTGTACCTTACTAAATGTCCACTGGGCTTCCCAGGTGGTGTTAGCAGTAAAGAACCCACCTGCCAATGCAGGTAGATGTAAAAGACAAGGGTTCGATCCCTGAGTTGGGAAGACCCCCTGGAGGAGAGGGCTTGGCAACCCACTCCAGTATTCTTGCCTGGAGAATCCATGGACAGAGGAGCCTGGCAGGCTGCAGTCTAGAGGGTTGCAAAGGGTCAGACATGACTGAAGTGACTTAGCATGCACACAAACTTCCATTACTGCAAAGTAACTTTGAAGTTTTGAGACCCACCTGAGATTTCTCAAGGGTTTTGAAAAGGGGACCTGACCAAATATAACCAAAGGCTCTGATGAGAAGGGAGAAAATCGGTATTTCCTGTTGGATTCCACTGAAATCAGCATATTCCATAAAGTGTTTACACTAATATTAGTTAATAGTTTATGCTTTTCTATTATAAGGTCTCTGAGTCTTTTTTTTTTTTTTAATAAGAAAAGTACAATTTAGAGGTGAAGTGTGCTAATATCTGTTCTCAGTAAGTATCACATTAAGAACGAACCAGTTGTTTGGGACAAATATCCATGGAAACCCAAACTATAAAATTACACTTAATGTCAATCTCTGAGGCAAGAAGTGTGAGGACAAACAGTTCTCCTACTAACAAATTTTTCACCCACCTACCTGACCACCAACTCCAGATGTGGACTGATCAGGAAAGTACAGTGAGACTATCATCTACCCCATCCATCAAATTTCTAATAATGCAGCCTGGAGCCTGCGTGCTAAGTCACTTTAGTCGTGTCTGACTCTTTGCAACCCTGTGGACTGTAGCCTGCAGGCTCCTCTGTCCCTGGGGTTCTCCAGGCAAGAATACTGGAGTGGGTTGCCATGCCCTCCTCCCGGGGAATCTTCCCAACCCAGGGATCAAACCTGCATCTCTGTAAGTCTCCTGCATTGGCAAGTGGGTTCTTTAGCTCTAGCGCCACCTGGGAAGCCCAATGCAACCTCATATCACTTGACATTTATAGGAGCTCTGCCACAGTGCTGGCTAGATTGAGTAGTTGTTAATGGAAATCCCAAGGTCAAATGAACAGCTAAAGAGGCAATTGTCTACTTGAACAACTGGTTTTTTTGAAATGACAGAAAATTTCTAACCTTAATACCATCCATTCTTTCATGCCTTTTAACTGTAATTTTGCTCATTTCAGCTGTCTTTAGCTTGTTGCAATCTTTATGATGTTGACTTTGTTACTCAAGTGTTAGGTCTTGCTCATCGTTTTGCATCACGTACAAATTGGTAAACCAGCATTCTGGGGTTTTCATTAACAGGAACTTCGGGACAGGGTATACTTCTGTGGTTAGTCAGTGGAGACGGCTGGTCTAGTATTCAGTCAGTTATAAGGTCAACACTCAGAAGCCTACCTTTATTTTTGCAACACTGAACTTAGATGAAGAGAAGCACCAATAAAATAAGAACATATAAAAATCAATAAGGGAAAAATTCCATGATAAACCTGAACTCAATCACATTCTGCCCAATAACCTCCTGCTTCTGCCTCAATAGTTACTGGTCTGCAAAGTTAGAATTCATGTTCAGTCTAATGACTTTCAAAAAGTTAAGGTAAAACGAAAACACCTGGTTGAATTCATTTCAATAAAATGTGAAAACCCAAAAGGATCCATTTAATCCTGAATTAACTAGAAATATCAGTTGTCCAGTTACCACTGTTCTTTGAGTTTTGGTATAATCAACCTATTCTTTTTTTCTTAAGTGATAGTTGAGGTTGCAATGGGAAAGCAGACAGAGTTTAGTAAGACAAAGAACGAACAAAAGAGAAGGGCAGTCACAGAATTAAGAGATGAAGCAGCTCTGGAGCACAGGCATCTAGCATGCAGTTCTCGGACCAAACACCATTCCTCTGATAGAGAACATCAGCCGAAACAAAGAATGCTCCTTAATTAGATGACGCACTTGAACTAGAAAGCTGGAGTTCTGTAACTACCCCGTCTGGGTCTCCCCCTGCATAGAAATGTCACCCTAGCATTCTTTAATTTATTAATCACTGGGAAGAAAAGTGAATGCTCTTATCTAACTTGGGCTTAATTACATTAATACTACATCATGATACCAGGGCATTAAGATGGATCAGTGAGGGACATCCCCGGTGGTCCAGTGGCTGAGACTCTGCATTCCCAGTGCAGGGGGCCTGGGTTCAATCCTTGGTCAGGGAACTAGATCCTGTATGCCTGCTAAAGATCCCACACACCTCAAGGAAGGTGGAAGATCCCACATGCCACAACTAAGACCTGGCACAGACAAATATAAGTGAATAAATAAACATTTTTTTAAAAGATGGATTATTGAGTACAGGAAATAATGATTTGGATTAAGCATTCCTATACACATGACTCACAGCACAATTTCATTCAGTAATCTATGCCAGGCATGGACCATCTTGACTCACTATTGTCAGTAGGGAAGCATCACACAGACAGATGAAAATTCCCGGTGCCTCTGCCCTGGACGTCCCGACAGTGCCTGGGATCCTGCCCCATGGAGCCTTTTCCGGACAGCGTGGTTCCTTGGGGAGCTCGAGGCAGATTTGCTCATGACCCTGTCTGACTCACAGGGCTAGTACGTGGTGAGTCTCAACAAGCCCAAGCCATGGTAAAACAGAAAAGATGAGCTTAAAATGACTCTTGACTTCGTTGGTTGCCCCAGTGGAATGCAGGGCATGTTTTCTATGCCTAAAAATCATAGAAAACAGTGTCCTCGTTATAAAATTAAAACAGTTACTTGGTTTTTAGAATATTACAAAAGCCTAGGAAGAAACTAAAGCTCAGGATTAAAACCAAGTCTTAACACTGGATATATTTAACCCAAGTTTATCAATCATAATGGAATTACAGCTTGTTTATTTCTTGCAGCAAGTATAAACATCAGTCTTTGGTGACAGGAGTGTTTGAAAGCTAACAAATACATGTTTGTGTGTGATGTAGAAATGATATATAAACAAGTTATATGTTATTTCTATTTTTTGTAATTGGCTTTGTTGTAGGTATAACTTTTATTAACAGGCCAAAGTAGTAGATACCATAGGAACAGGCATAAGAGGCAGAATAGGAAATATGTATTTTTCTTTGCTTTGGCAATAATAATTAGCCATGTAAATTAGTCAAAAACAGGTATACTGGAAAATGTGTTTCATGGAGTTTCTTCTCCAGGTCAGAGGTACCAGGGAGCATCAGTTCTGGTCTCTGCTACCAGGTAACTGAGGACTGAAGCTCTGAATTGCACTAGCAGAGATCTCATCTTCCACTTTTGTTGCTTGTGTTCATGTTACCTCCTATGCAACACTCCTTACTCATCACTGTCTAAATCACAGATATTTTGCAAAGCCTGGTTCAAACACTTCCTTATTCTCCAAGCTTTGCTTAGTACATCTTTCTTCTCCAAACTCCCATCACTCAAGGTCACGGTCTGCACTACAAGTGGGTGATTTCCCAAACCTTGATCCCCAAAGACCCTTTTCCCTTCTATGAATGCCACCTTTTGAACAGGGTCATCTCCCAAGTAAACAATATTTCTTAAGAAAAAAAGCTCATCTATTCAATCAGGGCTCTTTGCTTGGGGAGTTGCTGTGTAACACTCAATAATGTCATTTTAATTGAGTATTATGAATTGCATAATCACATGAGTCACTGTCACGGTTGCAGCACTAATTATAATAATGAGGGAGAAGTGAAGTCAGCAGTTAGTGGCCTACCTCCAGCCGTTGGGCTATACTTAGTGTCCAAGGTCATGCCTGTTCTGGATATGTCCCAGTGGACTGCTGAAACCACCAGACCTATGGCTATAAAGACATGTCATCAACTGACTGCATCCTAAAAATTCCAACATTGTCATCAACAAGCAATCTAAGCTACCGGTGAGCAGAGCAGTGTTAATGCAGGGTTGGGAATACTGCAGTTGAAAGAAACTTGACCTTTTATTTTAGCTGGTGTGACACGCTTTTGCTTTCTTCATAGCTTTCCTTAATTCTGAAAAGAGCTTTTAAACTTTCAGCTTTAATGCCTAAAACTCCTAAGGTTCTGGGGAGGCTAAAGTGAGAATGAGGAACCTAAGCCTCTCTGATTCTTTTACCGAACTTCAGTTGCATTCAACATGACTGTAACTTCAAAAGTTCTGCTCCAGGAACACACCGATCATAGCTGACTATCCACAATGTCAAACAGGAGCTATGCAAGGGAAAGTTTAGAATCAACTACCATGTCCTGTCTTTCCAAACGCACACTTGACTAAACTTGGAAGGAACACTTCTTAGCTTCAGTCTCCTAGAAATAACCTTTAAAGGGAGAATTATAAGGGTATAATGAACTGTAGTCCTACTGTGTGCTAGGTACGTGATATTCAATATCTCTATTCCAACCAATAGCTTTGCATAGTAGGTTTTATTGTCTCAATCTAATGTATATGGTGCTGGGAGGGATTGGGGGCAGGAGGAGAAGGGGATGACAGAGGATGAGATGGCTGGATGGCATCACCGACTCGATGGGCATGAGTTTGAGTAAACTCCGGGAGTTGGTGATGGACAGGGAGGCCTGGTGTGCTGCGATTCATGGGGTCGCAAAGAGTCAGACACGACTGAGTGACTGAACCAACTAACTAATGTATATGGATTTATATTTTTGCACAGCCAATTTTTTCCTCTTTAAACATGGTACCCTTCTTCTGTTCAAACTTTCCTTTGACACTGGCTATCCACAGGGTAAAGTTATTACAACAGAAATGAAAAGAATTGAAAGAATACAGTTCTTGGCTTTCAAGTCTAAACAATAGACTTAGGAGAACACTTTCAAAATGAATTTGACCACAATAGAAAAGACACACATTCTTGGGTTAAGAGTCTAAAAGAAAGAAAAACTAGGGGCCCCTAATTTTATTCTTTTAAAAACAACTGTGCTGTTTCTAGTTCATTGCTATATCTAGAGTATAGCCTAAGGAGCCCCAACTGAAGAGCTGGGCTATCTTTCAGTGTCCCTCTTCTTTGGAGGTCCTTGAACTCTAATTCTTGTCTTTCAGGTGATAAGACACTAGGCGGGGCTTATCTAGGCTTCTCAGCCTCCTATCAGCTGCTTTCTGTTTGGGACCACTTGAAGTGAAGTTGCTCAGTCGTGTACGACTCTTTGCGACCCCAAGGACTGTAGCCTATCAGGCTACTTCATCCATGGGGTTTCCCAGGCAAAAGTACTGGAGTGGGTTGCCATTTCCTTCTCCAGGGGATCTTCCCGACCCAGGGATCGAACCTGGGTCTCCCGCATTGCAGGCAGATGCTTTACCGTCTGAGCCAACAGTGGAAACAGTTAGGACCTGGTGAATGACTCAAGGGTTCACTTCTTTGCACGTCCCTTCCTTCGAGGTTCTCAGCCTCTTGAGTGCTGCACGCTTTGGTGTCTTAGTCAGTTTGAGATGCTGTAACAAATGTACCATTGACTGGGTGGCTTAAGCAACAAACATTATTTCTCATGGTTCTGGAGCTGGGAAGCCCAAGATCAGGGTGCCAGAATGGCTGGGTTCTTGGTGAAAGCTTTCTTCCTGGTTCATAGATGGCCATCTGCTCGTTGTATCCTCTCACCGCAGAGAGAGAGAAAACTCTCCCATCCCATCACAAAGCCTCCACTCTCATGTCCTAATTGCCTCCCAAACACCAGCTCTGAATATCACCGCATAGGGGATTAGGGTTTCAACATACACATTTGGGTGGGGGGTGGGGCGGCGCAGAACACACACGTGTAGTCCACAGTGCTCGCTTGCGAAACTTGACTCTGCTTTTTGAATGCTGTCTCCCTAAGACTGTCAAGCCTCTGCTCAGTTGCTGCTTTCTGCCTGATTCCCACTCACACCTTTTCGCATCTCACTGCTTGGCATGAGCGAGCGCTGCAAAGGGAAAGCGGCTTGACCAGGACTGCGGCACACGCGCAGAGTCTGCGTGCCCCTCCGTGCTCTTCGGGACGCAGCAGCGTGTTCGGCCTTGGGCTGCGATCCGTGTGGGCAGCACTCGTTGCTGACAGGCCCGAGCGACCTGGTAGTCTAGACTTCCCTTTAGAGAGGGAAGGCACAGTAGCGGACAATGCCCAAGGACCATTGTCCTGTGCCTGCCCCAAGCATACACTACTAAGAGTGATCTCCTTAAATCCACTCCCACTCCCAGGAGAAAAAATGAAGAGGAGAGGGGGTAGAAGCCTTCCACTGACTGTAATTCAGTTTTCATCATCTCATCAGGCAGAATAGGGACTTAAGACATTAGGTTAAGTTCAGTATAGAAAAAGAAAGACAATTATGCATTTTTTGCATATCTGAGTTTGTAGTCCATGGAGATCATTAATACCGTAAATATTGCTCTGTGACTTGCTTAATTATATATCATATAAAATTCCCCAGACAATATATGTAGACCTGTCTTTTTCCTTTCATATTTGCATAGTAGTACCTTGTAAGGTTGAATATAATTTATTGCATGCTACCTTTAATGGGTAACTAAAAGATTTTTCATTGTTTATATACTAAACTATTAATATGTTAACATTTTCTCATGTTTTTATCATTGAATGACAAAAACCATAGACGTGGAAGTACCAATTTAAAATATATCCACATTAAAAACATTAATAGATGCTGCCCAATTACTTTCTGCAAAGTTATAGCAATTTATATTTTCATCACTGGTATACATACATACGTCCTTTTTTGCACACTCACAAAACACTGATGCTATCAGTCTCATTATTTTTGTTAATCAAATAGGAAACAACAGTGCTTCATCATTGTGTTAATTTTTTCTTTCCTGACCACTAGTGAGGGTGAGAATCTTTTACATTTTTTTTATTTTACATTTTTATTGTCTAGTTATAATTCCTTTTCTGTAAACTATTTGTTTCATTGATCCAAAGTTTCATGAATCTTTTTCTTAATAATTATCTCTAGCAATTTACAGTCATTCTTTTACTGTATGTCTATTAATCCCTTTTCTGCCACATGATACTTCTAATAGCTAATATTTATTGAGTGCTTATTTTGCCAGCTGTGGAACTAAATGCTTTAAGATATTATCTTACTCAAGCTTTATAAAAACCTCATGTTATTACTACACTCGCTAGAATGGCTAAAATAAAAACCACTGACAATACCAAATGTTGGTGAAGAGGCGTGACAGAGCTCATTCATTGCTGTGGGGGATACAACAAAGACAACCACTTTGGGAAACAGTTTGACAGTTTCTTATAAAATTAAACATATGCTTATTATATGAACAAGCAATCATACTCTGTGTTTATCCATGATAAATAAAAACATATGTCTACAAATATATTTACTTGAATGTTCAAACTGAAAAGAACCGAGATATGGTTTTGACTGTGGTTTTATCAGATGTTTCCATTTCTAAAAGCTTTTTTAACTTGAACAGTGCACTCCTATTTTGTTTGGTACGTAAGAATTTATAGCAGTGATACATTGCTTTCACCATTCAAAGTATCGTGTTCTGTCTTATTGAATATTTTACTCCAAATTCCACTTTATCTGATATTAATTTTGACTGTTTACTGTTGTTTAGTTTTCTTATCTCTGGTACATTTTTCAGTGTTTCTCTGACAAGGGTAATAGGAAGCTGGTATTCATAGATGCTCAGTTATCAACTGTTTGTAACAAATACCTGTTTCGATTGGTTATTTCCCATGCCAAATTAGTTAACTATTTAAAAAGTCATTTGGAGGACATCTTTGTTTTCTTCTGTTTCTTATAAATAGCTAAATGGACAGAATTTTAACTTGTCTCCCAATATGTGACCCTTTGACTTTTGATGGGATACTTTCATTTGTTAAATTTATTATTATAACTGATGTTTAGTTTTATTCTTTCCATTATATTTTACCGACGCTATTTATTATACCTTGTTTTCATTGCTTCTCTGTTTTCTTCATTCTGTTAGTTTAAGTTTTAAAAACCTTTTTTTCATCTTTTCTGTTATTTAATATGGGAGTTGTAGGTTTTTGATAATGGTTAACTTTCTATTTTTAGTCATATTAAACCTAATTTTTTAATTGATAAAAATATATATTATTGTCCGAATCAAAAGTAGACAGCTTATATGCTCTGGCTTCCCTACTCTTATTCCCCGAAAAGTGAAAGTGTTAGTTGCTCGGTCTTTGCGACCCCATGGACAAGGCTCCTCTGTCCATGGGGTTCTCCAGGCAAGAATACTGGAGTGGGTAGTCTTTCTCTTCTCCAGGGGATCTTCCCAACCCAGAGATCAAACCTGGGTCTCCCACATTGCAGGCAGACTCTTTACCATCTGAGCCACAGGGAAGCCCTTATTCCCTTGCTCTCACCAAGATGAAACCTGGCATATGCTTCTCATTTCCCCATGTTATAAGCTCTCCATCTCACTGTCAAAAGTTCTTGAGATAAATTACAATTTATTTCAAAGCCACAAACAAGTTTTTCTTTATAGCTGTATTTTCCGTATCAAGTTCCTTCTTGTCGCTCCCCATTGTTATTGCTGTTGTTCAGTCTCTCCATCACGTCTGACTCTTTGTGACCCCACGGACTGCAGCACACCGGTCTTCCCTGTTTGTCACCATCTCCCAGAGCATGCTCAAACTCATGTCCATCGAGTCGGTGATGCCATCCAACCATCTCATCCTCTGTCATCCCCTTCTCCTCCCACCTTCAATCTTTCCCAGCATCAGGGTCTTTTCCAATGAGCCAGCTCTCCGCATCAGGTGGTCAAAGTATTGGAGTTTCAGCTTCAGCATCAGTCCTTCCAATGAACATTCAGGACTGATCTCCTTTAGGATGGACTGGTTGGATCTCCTTGCAGTCTAACGGACTCTCAAGAGTCTTCTCCAACACCACAGTTCAAAAGCATCAATTCTTTGGCGATCAGCTTTCTTTATAGTCCAACTCTCCCATCCATACATGACTACTGGAAAAACCATAGCTTTGATTAGACAAACCTTTGTAGGCAAAGTAATGTCTCTGCTTTTTAACATGCTGTCTAGGTTGGTCATAGCTTTTCTTCCAAGGAACAAGCATCTTTTAATTTCATGGCTGTCGTCACCATCTGCAGTGATTTTGGAGCCCAAGAAAGTAGTCTGTCACTGTTTTCCATTGTTTCCCATTTATTTGTCATGAAGTAACGGGATTGGATGCCATGATCTTTGTTTTTTTAATGTTGAGCTTTAAGCCAGCTTTTTCACTCTCCTCTTTCAGTTTCATCAAGAGGCTCTTTAGTTCCTCTTCACTTTCTGCCATAAGGGTGGTGTCATCTGCATATCTGAGGTTATTGATATTTCTCCCAGCAATCTTGATTCCAGCTCATACTTCATCCAGCCCAGCATTTCTCATGATGTACTCTGCATATAAGTTAAATAAGTAGGGTGACAACATACAGCCTTGACGTACTCCTTTCCAATAATTTGGAACCAGTCCATTTTTCCATGTCCGGTGCTAACTATTGCTTCTTGACCTGCATACAGGTTTCTCAAGAAGCAGGTAAAACAGTCTGTTATTCCCATCTCTTTAAGAATTTTTCAGTTTGTTGTGATCCACAGTCAAAGACTTTAGTGTAGTCAATGAAGCAGAAATAAATTACATTTTACCAAACCCTACCAAGAATTAGCTATTACAAAATTTTAACAGATAAGTTACTTATTTCTTTTTGCTTATTCTTTCCTCAGTTCTGGTGTCATTTGATAGTCAACTGCCTTGAATATTTCTAGAGTAATTTCCTTAGTAATTGGACATACATTGTACACAATTGCATGTGGTGGACCACTGAAATTTCTGCTGATCCAACATCCCTTTTCCCTTTTTATAGTTATAGAGCTCTGCCTCCTTGTGACAAATCCATTTCATTGATATAGGTAAAGCCCACTCCACCTAACCCTTCAACTTCCCTGGAAAAGGGATGTGACCCAAATCCTGGGCTCTTTCTTCAAGACACATTAGAGAGCGCCACTCCTCTTTGAGGATCTCTAAACTTATAGAAAGTGAGTCAAGCTGTTGGTGGCTTCCTGCCACCAACATATAGAGATGATGAAATCAAGAGATGGTGAAACGGAACCCAGATGACGTCACTGATCTATGACTGAAGTCTCCCAATGGAACGGAAATAGATCAGCTGAGTTTCTGTCAGTTCCAACCAGGATTTGGATTAATACAGATTAAACAGGTGATATACCTTCTTAATCATTGCATGACTAAGAAACTTGTTCTTAACAACCGTAGGCTTTCTAGGTGACACCTTGGTAAAGAATCTACCTGCCAATGCAGAAGACTTGGGTTCCATTCCTGGGTTGGGAAGATCTCCCAGAGAAGGAAATGGCAACCCACTCTAGTATTCTTGCCTGGGAAATCTCATGGGCAGAGGAACCTAGCAGGCTACAGTCCATGGAATCAAAAAGAGTCCAACACAACTTAGTCACTGAGCAGGAGCACAACTTAACAATCACAATTGTAGGATATAATCCTTTTGTCTAAGCTATCTGTGAACTTTGTTCTACTAGCTACTAGATGTTGCAAATGAGAAGTCCAACCCCAATCTAACTTTCATTTGCAATTCACCTTTAGAATCTGTAGTCTGAAGTCTCATTGACTTCTATCCTCCAACAAAACATGCCAAGATTTTGTTATTAGCATGCAGAATTTTACTGAAATAACAACCTACCAATGAATGTAAAATGAAATTTTAATTTTTGCAGTAACTTTTTAGTAGTTTATCCAACAATACAAACATATGTTTTGCCACAGTTCATAATGAGTGTCTGGACAGATGAGGAGAGGAATTGCTACCTGAAGAGGTTATGGAAAGGCTTGTGAAGAGGATGGAGTTTGAGCTGAGATGGATGAAAGAAAGTGAAGTCACTCAGTCTGTCCAACTCTTTGCAACCCCGTGGACTGTAGCCCGCCAGGCTCCTCTGTCCATGGGATTCTCCAGGCAAGAATACTGGAGTGGGTTGTCATTTCCTTCTCCAAATGAGATGGATGAGACTTCAATAAATAGACAGTAGTAGGTGGAATAAACTTCCTTGGTGACTCAGCAGTAAAGAATCCACCTACCAACATAGGAGATGCAGGTTCCATCCCTGGGTGGGGAAGATCCTCTGGAGAAGGGAATGGCAACCCACTCCAGTATTCTTTTCTGGGAAATCCCATGGACAGGGGAGCCTGGCAGGCTGCAGTCCATGGGGTTGTAAAGAGTCAGGCATGACTTAGCAACTAAACAAACATCAACAAGTAAGTAGTATATTCCCATGAGAAGTTAGGCATGAACAGATCCAGTCCAAACTTTGAAGAGTGTTTAGAAAATGGAAAGGAGGCTGTTGGAATTGAGTGAAGAAACCCTGTAAGAAAATATTCTGGACTCAGACAGTAAAGGCCCAGGGATGCCAAGCTGAGGAGACTGAGGGTTACTTTTATCTGTTGAGGGCAGCCTGGGAAGGTTCGCGGCGGGGAGTGGAAAGAGGATCACTGATGGGAGCCGTCTCTCTGACTCAGGAGAGAGTCAGGGAAGCCTGTGTGTGGCCGTGGCTGGGAGACAGGGGCCTAGGCCCTCCACAGCCTTAGCCAAATTAAGTGCAGCCCAGGGTTTGGGGGAGTTCAACTGCTAACTCTGTTTTGACTTCATGGAAGACCAGAGTAATAAAGATAGTGGTAAAGACAGCCCCTGGGCATGAACTTGCAACTAAGTGACAGGTTGGAAGCCTGGGAATGAATTGTTTTTATAAAACCTCCATTTGCTTGATCATTGCACAGTAAATCATGTAAGTTAGCAATAATAGTTTCCTATTGTAACAAGTTCATTCGCGCTTCCATAAATTCTTGTTTAAAAGCTTAGATGTGGAATTTGGCAAGTCCACAGATCTGTATTAGGGTTCAAGATTCCTAACATTTTCACTGTTTATGCATAACAATCTCAGGTTTCCGGGATGCAGAATGAAAAATATAGTTGCATAAAATGGAAACTCAGTAACCTTCATATCAGAACTTCTATTTATTCAAATGTATGCCTTAATGCTTGCAGCCTCTGGTAAAAGGAGTGATGTATTGCTACTTTACATCCACCCATTCATTATTTACTGAAGACTTTCTTTGTGAAAGGTACTATGCTAGAATTTACATACAGTCCTCAATCCTTTGAATAATGCTTTGGGTTGGGTGGTGTTATCTCCATCTTACAGATGAGAAATCCGAGGTTGAGGTAACCATTTGTTAGCAGAGTTTTCTCTGTCTCTCTCTCAGCCTCTCTCTCTCCCCTTGTGGAACTGAGCCCACATCTACAGGAGCTGGCCTCTGGAAGCTATTTTGGGGCAGAATCTTGCCTCCCTTGTCATTTTTTATTGGCACCACCAGGGAACACATGGTGCCAACGGATGGGACCATCCGCTGCCATGACTTCACAGCAAATAGACGGGGAAACGATGGAAACAGCAACAGACTTTATTTTCTTGGGCTCTAAAATCACCGCAGATGGTGACTGCAGCCATGAAATTAAAAGACGCTTGCTCCTTGGAATAAAGGCTATGACCAACCTAGACAGCATATTAAAAAGCAGAGACATTACTTTGCCTACAAAGGTCCGAAGAGTCAGAGCTATGGTTTTTCCAATAGTCTTGTATGGATGTGAGAGTTGGAACATAAAGAAAGCTTTGGAACTGTGGTGTTGGAGAAGACTGTTAAGAGCCCCTTGGACTACAAGGAGAGCAAATCAGTCATTCGTAAAGGAAATCAGTCCTGAATAATCACTGGAAGGACTGATGCTGAAGCTGAAGCTCCAATACTTTGGCCACCTGATGGGAAGAGCTGACTCATTAGAAAAGACCCTGATGCTGGGAAAGATTGAAGGCAGGAGGTGAAGGGGATGACAGAGGATGAGATGGTTGGATGGCATCACCAACTCAATGGACATGAGTTTGAGCAAACTCTGGGAGTTGATGATGGACAGGGAGGCCTGGCGTGCTGCAGTACATGGGGTCACAGAGAGTTGGACATGACTGAGCAACTGAACTGAATTGAGTGAACATGTGACCCAAAGCTGAGCTGATCACATTCTTTCTCCTAGAAATTTGAAAATGGAATTCAGAGACTACAAGACCTTGCTTGTGGCTGGAACACATAGACTTGACAGCCATGGGGAAGCAGATTCCAACGAGATGTTTAGAGAATCCCAGGAGGCACAGAAAACAAGGATGAAGCTGCTGCAAGAGAGAAGCAGAGATGAGAAGTAGAGAGATAGACGATAGCCTTCCAGTTCTTAATTTCCTTCCCTTCTTGAGCTCTAGCTATATTTCTTCCCATAATTTCCATAAGATACCCCTATGTCCTTATAATAAACCTTTTTTTTTTAGCATAAACTAGCTCAGGCTTATATTTGTTACTTTCAATTAAAGAGTTTTAATTAATACAGCCAGCATATGACAAAATTTGAACCCAAGTAACATTCCAGGCAATGTTTATAGCCACTATACTATATTTCCTCTCTAGGCAAAGAATTGCTTAACTCTGTATAGCAATTGGACAGTATGTTAATTCTGGGCAAAGACATGAGGGTCATGCTGATGACTACTTACCGTCAATTCATTTCAATGGTAAAGGAAGGATTTCATCAACTTATGCACCAAGTCATATACAGATGTAAAGAGGCAAGACATCCGACAAAGTTTTGGTGGTGAGATCATTGGCTTCTCCAGATCGCTTTGCTGCATCAACAGTCACTCTCATCATCATTATCATCATTATGTTCAACAAACTAGGCTATATAGGACCACATGCCTTGGAAGGTTTCCAAATATTTTGCAAATCACCTATTTTTAGATCACTGACATGCAGTGATTTCAGGGACTATGGAAAACCTGCTTCCTCTTCCTCCTGGGCACAGAGTTTTATTACATCTCCCAGGCACCCTTGAAGTTAGTGTGGCCATAAGACCCAGCTCTAACCAATGGAATGCTAATAGAAGTGATCTGAACTACTTGCAGGCCTGGCCCATAAAAACACCTAACTGTGCTTTTTCTCCCAAGTCCATGATCTTGGAGCCCACATATTGAATACGGAGGAGCTCCAAGCTGGAGGAATCTTGGGATCTTTAATTGCTACTTGGAATAGAACCAACCACTAAGATGGAAAACCTCTTTGAATTTAAGTGAGCAAGAAGCACATTTACACTTTGCTAAGCTACTAATATTCTGGAGTTTATGTGTTGTAGCAGCTAGTGCTACCTTAACAAGGATTATCTCTTTGGTTTATGACTAATTAGCACATATCCCAAGGCAGGAGAACTTCACTAATAGATCTTATAAAAAGGAAAAGTTCTCCAGTACTAACAGGCCATGTTTAGAATTTTTCCTTTTAAATCCTGACTATATGCCAGGTTGGCCATGGAAATAGGATGACTCTGGGTGATTAGCATCCTGGGCATTTGAGTGATGAAAGAGGCCAGTGTTCCAGCCCTTAATTGATTAATCACATTTCCAAGCAAGAAAAAAAATTATCCCTTGGCTTTTAGCAGTCACTGTGGACATAAAAGGAAAGCTTCCCCATTCCAGGGCCCCTACTAGTTGTTTCCTTAAAGACTCTGATTCACAGATCAAGCCCTAAATGTACTGGAGTGGATGGCCATGCCCTCCTCCATGGGATTATCCTAACCCAGGGATCAAACTCACGTCTCTTTAGGTCTCCTGCATTGGCAGGTGGGTTCTTTACCACTAGTGCCACCTGGGAAGCCCAAAATAGTGAAACAGAGATAGCTAAATGTGACCAGCTCCTAACAAACCCTCTGGGGAGACTGGAGCAGTTCTGTGGCTAAGGTATTTAATAAGAGACTAACACTCCAGGTAGTTTAGGCCACACAATGGATTATTGTTATTGCTATTATTGTTGTTATTCATTTATTGTTTATGCACTGAGGGCCAGTGAGCTCAAATAGCTGTCAGTCTATCAAGAAACACCCCTCTCCTCTCTCTGTCCACATCCCCTTAACCAGGAGTCAGAGTATATCTGACTGGTTACCTGCGCAGCAGCAGCTCACTGAAGAATTTACAGTTCTCTGCTCTACTCTATCCTGATATCCTTGGTCTGGGTTCAGTTCAGTTCAGTTCAGTCACTCAGTCGTGTCCAACTCTTTGTGACCCCATGGACTGCAGCACACCAGGCCTCCCTGTCCATCACCAACTCCCGGAGTCCACCCAAACCCATGTCCATTGAGTCGGTGATGCCATCCAGCCATCTCATCCTCTGTCGGCCCCTTCTCCTCCTGCCCTCAATCTTTCCCAGAATCAGGGTCTTTTCCAATGAGTCAACACTTCACATCAGGTGGCCAAAGTATTGGAGTTTCAGCTTCAACATCAGTCCTTCCAATGAACACCCAGGACTGATCTCCTTTAGGATGGACTGGTTGGATCTCCTTGCAGTCCAAAGGACTCTCAAGAATCTTCTCCAACGCCACAGTTCAAAAGCATCAATTCTTTGGCACTCAGCTTTCCTTATAGTCCAACTCTCACATCCATACATGACCACTGGAGAAACCATAGCCTTGACTAGATAGACGTTTGTTGACAAAGTAATGTCTCTGTTTTTTAATATGCTGTCTAGGTTGGTCATAACTTTCCTTCCAAGGAGTAAGTGTCTTTTAATTTCATGGCTGCAATCATCATCTGCAGTGATTTTGGAGGCCAGAAAAATAAAGTCAAGAGGCAACCCCAAACAAAACCGGGGAGAGACAATGGGTTTCATACACTGGAATACAGTGTCTCAGGTAACAGTGAACGGCCACAACTGAAGAAGAGACCTGGAATATGAGCTGAGTCAGGCTGCAGGGGGAGGGAGCTGAGATCTAGGATGAAAACCTGGGGCAGAGCTCAGGGACCCTCTGCTCCAGTGCAGTTGGCTGGACCTGACTGTTCCAGTCCGGGAAGGTCTGTAAGCAGACCTCAGGGCCCCGGGGCTCAGTCACAGGGGGCTGTGGGTACAAGGAAACAGACGCACTTAGTCTCTGGGGCACAGACTTCTTGCTTCCCTAGCACGTTGTGCACACCTCGTTCTAGCTTTTCTCTTAAGGAACCATCTCCCTCTGCAGATTTTCAGCTCTGAGGCCATGAACCACAGCTGTCATGAAAGTCAGTTTTTAAATATGAGGAAAGGGAGAGGGATAAATTAGGAGCTTGAGGTTAACAGAGCTTGAGGTCCATATATATATAGACCTACTGTATTGCACAGGAAACAATATTCAATATATTGTAACAACCTCTAATTTGAAGTGAGTCTAAAAAGATTCATATATATATATATTTATATATATATATATAGCTGAATCACTTTGCTGTACATCTGAGGCTAATACCACATTGCAAATCAAATATATTATACTTTACTTATTTTAAAAAATATTAATTGCTAGTTCAAAACAACTCAGTGGAGGAAGAATGATCATCTTTTCAACAAAGTGTTTGGTAACAACCAGACATCCTTAGGCAAAAAAAGAAATAAATCTTGACTTAAACTTTAAACCATATACAACCACTAATTAAAAAATGGACCATGGACTTAAATGTAAAATATCAAAATATAAAATTTATAGGAAAAAACACAGGAGGACATCTTCAAGACCTAGGACTAGGTGAGGAAGTACTAGAAATGTCATCAAAAGCATAATTCATAGAAGTAAATATTGCCAAATTGGACTTTATCAAAATTAAAAACCTTGTTCAGTGAAAGGTCTTCTTAATAGAGGGTGAGAAGATGGTTAGAGATTGGAATAAAATATTTGCAAATCACCTCTCCAATAGAGGTCTTATATACATATATATATATATGTATATATATATACACATATACATACATATACATAAAGTTTCAAAAGCCAACAGTAAAGAGATCCAAACAACCCAGTTATACAGTGGAAAAAGACATAGACAGATATTTCACTACAAAGGAAAGTGAACTGAAAGTCACTCAGTTGTGTCCGACTCTTTGTGACCCCATGGACTATACAGCCCATGGAATTCTCCAGGCCAGAATCCTGGAGTGGGTAGCCTTTCCCTTCTCCAGGGGATCTTCCCAACCCAGGGATCGAACCCAGGTCTCGCGCATTGCAGGCAGATTCTTTACCAGCTGAGCTACCAGGGAAGCCCACAGAGGAAATACAGATGGCAAAAGAAAAGCACATGAAAAGATTTTTCAACATTATTAGCCCTTGGAGAAAAGTCAGTTAAACTACAGTGAGATATCAGTATAAACCTATGAAAACAGCTGAAACAAAAGGCATGAAAATACCAAATGCTAGTGAGGATGCAGAGATCCTGGGTCTCACACAGCCATGGTGGGAATGAACAAAGGTGCAGCCACTCTCAAAAGCAGTTTGTCAGCTATTTACAAAACTAAACATGTACCTTCCATACAACCTAGTGATTGCACTCTTGGACTTTTTATCCTAGAGAAATGAAAACCCATGTTCACACAAAAACCTGCACACACACATTCACGGCAATTTTATTCATAATAGCAAAAAACTAAAAATAACCCAAGTGCTTTTCAAAGAGTGAATGGTGGAACACAGTCTGGAGCATCCTTACCATGCAACACGGCTCAGCAATAAGAAAGAACAAACTCTTGATACAACCAACAAAATCGATGGGCTTCAAAAGAGATATAGGAACTATGGGACCCTATGCAGAGGGACTGGGTAATTTGGCCTCCCCAAGGAAGTGACATTTAAGCTGAGATGTACTTCCCTTTGCACCTGAACGCTGAACAAAGTGCCTACCATCTCTGATGAATAATGAATGATGTACAAGGCAAAAGGACCAAAGTAACTTTAAGACAAGCAGCAGGAGTGACATCTTATAAAGACAGAACCACTGCCATGGCATTTTACATTTTCCTAAACCAGGACCGGGAGCTGATTGTGGCTCAGATCATGAGCTCCTTATTGCCAAATTCAGACTTAAATTGAAGAAAGTAGGGAAAACCACTAGACCATTCAGGTATGACCTAAATTAATTCCCTTATGACTATACAGTGGAAATGAGAAATAGATTTAAGGGACTAGATCTGATAGACAGAGTGCCTGATGAACTATGGACAGAGGTTCATGACATTGTACAGGAGACAGGGATCAAGACCATCCCAATGGAAAAGAAATGCAAAAAGGCAAAATGGTTGTCTGAGGAGGCCTTACAAATAGCTGTGAAAAGAAGAGAAGCAAAAAGCAAAAGAGAAAAGGGAAGATATTCCCATTTGAATGCAGAGTTCCAAAGAATAGCAAGGAGAGATAAGAAAGCCTTCTTCAGTGATCAATGCAAAGAAATAGAGGAAAACAACAGAATGGGAAAGACTAGAGATCTCTTCAAGAAAATTAGAGATACCAAGGGAACATTTCATGCAAAGATGGGTTCGATAAAGGACAGAAATGGTATGGACCTACCAGAACCAGAAGATATTAAGAAGAGGTGGCAAGAACACACAGAAGAACTGTACAAAAAACATCTTCATGACCCAGATAATCATGATGGTGTGATCACTCACCTAGAGCCACACATCCTGGAATGTTAAGTCAGGTGGGCCTTAGAAAGCATCACTATGAACAAAGCTAGTGGAGGTGATGGAATTCCAGTTGAGCTATTTCAAATCCTGAAAGATGATGCTGTGAAAGTGCTGCACTCAATACGCCAGCAAATTTGGAAAACTCAGCAGTGGCCACAGGACCGGAAAAGGTCAGTTTTCATTCCAATCCCAAAGAAAGGCAATCCCAAAGAATGCTCAAACTACTGCACAATTGCACTCATCTCACACCCTAATAAAGTAATGCTCAAAATTCTCCAAGCCAGGCTTCAGCTATACATGCACCATGAACTTCCAGATGTTCAAGCTGGTTTTAGAAAAGGCAGAGGAACCAGAGATCAAATTGCCAACATCCACTGGATCATCGAAAAAGCAAGAGAGTTCCAGAAAAACATCTATTTCTGCTGTATTGACTATGCCAAAGCCTTTGACTGTGTGGATCACAATAAACTGTGGAAAATTCTGAAAGAGATGGGCATACCAGACCACCTGACCTGCCTCTTGAGAAACCTATATGCAGGTCAGGAAGCAACACTTAGAACTGGACATGGACCAACAGACTGGATCCAAATAGGAAAAGGAGTACGTCAAGGCTATATATTGTCACCCTGCTTATTTAACTTATATGCAGAGTACATCATGAGAAACGCTGGGCTGGAAGAAGCACAAGCTGGAATCAAGATTGCCGGGAAAAATATCAATAACCTCAGATATGCAGATGACACCACCCTTATGGCAGAAAGCGAAGAGGCACTAAAGAGCCTCTTGATGAAAGTGAAAGAGGAGAGTGAAAAATTTGGCTTAAAGCTCAACATTCAGAAAACTAAGATCATGGCATCTGGTCCCATCACTTCATGGGGAATAGATGGAGAAACAGTGGAAACAGTGGCAGACTTTATTTTTTTGGGCTTCAAAATCACTGCAGATGGTGATTGCAGCCATGAAATTAAAAGACGCTTATTCCTTGGAAGGAAAGTTATGACCAACCTAGAGAGCATATTAAAAAGCAGAGACATTACTTTGCCAACAAAGGTCTGTCTGGTCAAGGCTATGGTTTTTCCAGTGGTCATGTATGGATGTGAGAGTTGGACTGTGAAGAAAGCTGAGCGCCAAAGAATTGATGCTTTTGAACTGTGGTGTTGGATAAGACTCTTGAGAGCCCCTTGGACTGCAAGGAGATCCAACCAGTCCATCCTAAAGGAGATCAGTCCTGGGTGTTCACTGGAAGGACTGATGCTGAAGCTGAAACTCCAATACTTTGGCCACCTGATGGGAAGGGCTGACTCATTGGAAAAGACCCTGATGCTCGGAGGTATTGGGGGCAGGAGGAGAAGGGGGCAACAGAGGATGAGATGGCTGGATGGCATCACCGACTCGATGGACATGAGTTTGAGTAAACTCCGGGAGTTGGTGATGCACAGGGAGGCCTGGCGTGCTGCAATTCATGGGGTTGCAAAGAGTTGGACACGACTGAGCAACTGAACTGATCTGAACTAAAACCAGGGAGATTGATCACAGTGCTGGGAGCTACTGGAAACAAGGGACCTGGGATTCTCCTGAAAACATTCAAGAGAATGAATGCACAGTAGGGCTGAGACCCAGGCAAAAAATGCAGGGTTACCATCTTTCACATTATTTCCCATGTTACACACTTGTGTGTGTGTGTACTCAGTCGCTCAGTTGTGTCCAGCCCTTAGCGACCATACAGACTGTAGCCCACCAGACTCCTCTGTCCATGGGATTATCCCGGCAAGAACACTGGAGTGTGCTGCCATTTCCTCCTCCAGGGCATCTTCCTGACCCAAGGATGAAACCTGCATCTCTTGTCTTCTGCCCTGGCAGGCAGACTCTTTTTAAAGACTGTTTATTTACTTACTTATTTTTGGAGGTGCTGGGTCGTGGTTGCAGCCCAGGGTCTCTCTGGTTGTGGTGAGCGGGCCTGCTCTCCAGCTGTGGTGTCTGGGCTTCTCACTGCGCTGGTTCTCTTGCTGTGGAGCAGGGCTCCAGGGCGCGTGGGCTTCAGCAGTTGCAGCTCCTGGGCCCTAGAGCACAGGCTCAATAGTTGTGGCCCCCGGGCTCAGCTGCTCCGCAGCTTGTGGAATCCTCCTGGACCAGGGATCAAACCCGCCTCTCCTGCATTGGCCGGCAGATTCATTTCCCCTGAGCCCCTGGGGAAGGCTGGCAGGGGAATTCTTTATCACTGCGCTACCAGCCTTTCTTATACATTTCTAGTATTTCCAACTGCCTGTTCCAAACAATCAGATACTCGTGAGTAATGACATATACGAGACTGTAAAATTCATGTTCACAAATGGTTTGATTGGTATAGATACTATACCAACACACACACAAATATATATGGAAGTTTCCATTTAACAGAAGATATATTTTCTCTCACTAGTTAGAAGGGAACCCTCTTGTGGACAGGGTTGTTTTTTTTTGTTGTTTTTTTTTTAATGTTTCTTTACACAGGGCTTTTCTCACAGTGTTTTGTTTTTATAAAAACAGCCACACATTGAAGCTGGACTTGGGAGATGGTTTTTTGCTCTCGGGTAAAGGGCTCAGGTGGTAATGAATCTGCCTGCAACTCGGGAGACCTGGGTTTGATCCCTGGGTTGGGAAGATCCCTTGGAGAAGGGAAAGGCTACCCACTCCAGTATTCTGACCTGGAGAATTCCATGGACTGTATAGTCCACGGGGTCGCAAAGAGTTGGACGCAACTGAGCGACTTACTTTCCCTTCACTTTACTTTCTGCTCCCATTCATTTTACAAATAACCAACCCAAGGCCTAGATCCAGAATGGTCTTCATTGCTCAGCTTCGAACACAGTTTCATGTGTACATTGTTTTCAAATCATGGATTATGAAGTGTTCACATCTGAGAATATTAGACCTGGAAGGCATCCTCAAGGCCAAAGTTGCACAGGTCACTGCCAACAGGGCATGGAAGGGCACTCCCAGCTCCCAGTCTGGCGCTTCTTGCATGGCCCCAGGCTCTCCTCTGGATGCTCCACGTCACAGTTAACTGATTGATTGTGGATTTCTTTAGGATGGGTGACAGTTCTTTCCGGCAAGATAAACTTCCCACCCCAGACAGGAAACTTGTAATGCAGCCATCCAAAGTCACTTGTTGATTTCTCAACTTCAAGTAGTTTTCATGGCTGATGGAAATTTACAGAGAGATTTGATGGACCTGTGCTTTTGAAACCCAGGCAGGTTCCAGCAATGAATCAAACCCAAACTTGGACCAAAACCCAAACTTCTGAGACCCAGGCGGGCTGCATTACAAGTTTCCCATTGGGGGTGGGAAGTTTATCTTGCCGGAAAGAATTTCTGGCTTCCAGAACTCTCATCTGGCACATGTGAAACCCGTGTGTGAACATCCAGGCCTGCCGTCAGATGCTTAAAGAGTTCCTTCGCTGCATGAAGGCTGACACTTAGAGTCACCAAGAAGACTCATTCACATGTCTCATCAGCATGTTTCCCCTGGGGGTTTGTTTTCCAGGTTTTAATGGTGAAAGAAAAGAGCAGCTAAGCTCTTGCAGGATTTGAAATAAGCCAGACTTTCACTCATGAAGAAATGCTTTTATGCAAATCAATTTTCCATTTGCCTGGGTTTAAAGCTCTTCCTTCCCAGACAGAACTTTCAACCAGGGCATTTAGAGTGAAAGGCAGTTCAATTAAAATGAAAAGCTAAACATCAGATGGGTGAAAATGTGTGTGTGTGTGTGTGTGTGTGTATTACATACAGCAAATGAACTTGCTGAGGCTAAAAAACAGCTAAAGTATTAGCTAATATGTATGAACAGCTCTTTTTATCAAATTAATCAAGTGTGAACAGTTTAATTGGTCAAGTTAATTAAGAAGACTACAATCCCAAATTGAAGTTATGTTTAGACCTCAGATGAGTGCAGTGATTTTCTTCATACTGGTGTCAGAGACAAAAGAAATGATTTAAATTGCAAATATAAATTTTCTTTCTTCTTTTACTCCCCTACCTCCCCAGAAAGGACTCTTGCCTGCTGGACCAGCTTTTTGGTGGAAGGGGAAAGAGAGACAAGTTGGAGTTATGACAAAACAGGCAAAATAAAGAAACCAGAGAGATTAAATTGATTTATGGAACATAGATTTAAGATAGAGCCAGGAATGGAGCTATCAAAGCTTAAATGCACTGAATTGAGGGAAATTTTAGAGCTTGGAGTGGCACAGGAGAAGTATTTTGGGGCAAGTTCCATGTGTGAGAGATGATAAAAGGACATGAGATGCCAAAAAAATCAAATCAAATCAAACAATTTTTGCTGTTGATTATTTTGCATTTAATGCTGAGAGACTTTAATAAAAATTAAATTTCTTTTTGATTATTATAGATGTAGGACCAAATTTCTTTGAATATGAAACCATGGAAAGAGTCACTGGGCTTTTGAAACTTACATGGATTACATACTGAATGTTAAATAAGAAGCATTTTTTTCAACATTAGCTATTGTGTATATACCAATATGCTTTTAATGCACACACCCATTTAGCCTCATCGACTATCTGATAAATGCTTTCTCATAGTCCAGGGCAACTGCCAAGTGAGAGTGAGTGACTGTATTAGAGCAAGATCATTCTCTCTATTGGGAGAGAAAAATCAAAATACCACCTCTACATTATATATCAGCAACAAAAGACAGAATTCTCATATAATAGTAAGGGCAGAGAATATTTATTTTTGGCTATGGTGTATCTTCACTGCTGTGAGTGTACTTTCTCTCGCTGTGGCAAGTGGGGGCATCTCTTTGAGGAACACAGGCTTTTTAGAGCACCGGCTCAGTAGTCATAGCACACAGGCTGCATTGCTCCGTGGCAGGTGGGATCTTTCTGGACCAGCATTTGAACCCATATCTCCTGCATTGGCAGGAAGATTCCTAACCACGGAACTACCAGGGAAGCCCCCAAAGGCATAGAATATTGATGACAAAAGCCTGAACTTGGAGAATCTCAGAAAAAAAAGCATGTGAATCACAAACATGGACCATATAACATCTTTTATATACTTTTACAACACTACATTTATGAAGAATTACAATCAGCCCTCTGTATCCATGGTTCTGCATCAGATGCCACTATTTTACAATAGAATTATCTATAGTTGGTTGAACTGTGTATGTGTGGGCCTGAGCATATGAAGGGCTGGCTGTATGACATCATTCTATATAAGGGACTTGAGCATACACAGATATTGCTGTCAGTGGGGTCTTAAAATCAGTTCGCCGTGAATACCAAGGTACAACAGTACTGTAATACATCCAGCTATAAAGAATCTCCCTGTTGTTCCATGTATTTAGTTAGTTGTGTCTCAAGAAATTTTGCTATCAGTGATCTTAATTTTGGTAAGGTCAAGAACATCTTTGGGACTCAGTTGAAAGCTATGGACCCATTCTAGAAAAACGCACATACATGACAAACATATATCACTGATTCTCCTGGACTCTGGCTTAAGAACCTCTAGATCTTTCTAGAATAGCAGAAACCTGCAACAGAGATGCCTTTGTCCTGTCATGAGACTTAAGGTGGCAAAGTAATGGGATTCTTGTCGCCTAACTATGCTGTCACGGGATTCCCTTGTGGCCCAGCTGGTAAAGAATCCACCTGCAATGAGGGAGACCTGGGTTTGCTCTCTGGGTTGGGAAGATCCTCTGGAGAAGGGAAAGGCTACCCACTCCAGTATTCTGGCCTGGAGAATTCCATGGAATGTATAGTCCATGGGGTTGCAAAGAGTCGGACATGACTGAGCGACTTTCACTCAAAACTATGCTGTTACACACAGAGATGAGGTTGCTTGCTAGGCAAGCAAAAGCACGGCCTGCCGAGGTCCAAGTGTTACTAAACTAAGGACCAGTTTTCCAGTGGTGTAAAATATTGAATCAAAGAAAGATTCTTTAACACTCCTAAGTAACTGAAAAGGAAAAACATACCGTCCTGCCCTACACCACACACAAAGAGGAAACAGGCCAAAAATCATGAAATAACATTCAAGCATCTTTAAAGTTGCAATTAATTATTTCACTGATGCTTTCAAGTGCATATTTCTTTGTTCAATAGCCTTCGGGAGCACTTAAGCAAATTCTAGGGTTATGGATCAAACAACAAATCAGCAGCAAAGTTAGGTTTTGCCACCTGGATTTAAGCACAGAGGTTTTTTAATGAAAAAAAAATGCCTCCATAACGTTGAAATTTATAGCCCCCCATTTAGAATCGTGGAGTCCTAAGTGTAATTTGATGTGTATCTACTGGCTCTGTGACCAGAAAATATTTGCTATAGGATCTAAATGGGACCCTGTATATGAAGCTTTTAGCCAGGGTTTGGCATGCAGCAGGAGCTTCAGAAAGAGTCATGTAAGCAGCCGGCCCTTTACCGCTGCTGCCCTGCAGATGCTACTAGTACCGCAGAGGATTTTGGGTAGCTTGGTTGCCTCAAAACAGCCTTGGCTGAAGCAAAGAAGTCCCTAAACTCTAAGGCTTGATTTATTCACACCCCTTGGTGTTTGGTCACAGTAGGAAGCATACAAAATGGCGCATGCCTAGCCGCTCAGTCGTGTCCTATTCTTTTCGACCTTTTGGACTGTAGCCCGCCGGTCCATGGGATTTTTCAGATACAAAATGGTACCAGGGCCTCATACTTCCTTACCCCTAATTGAGAGAACAAGTCTATACACCTAAGAGAAAAACTATTTCTCTACTCACAACACACTCTGACACCAAAGGTGGGGGGTGGTTTCCACACCAGCAACCAATTCTTCTAACTCTCTGGACACCAACTGAGCATCCAGTGATTGGATTTAATTCAGGCACTAACTTTCAGGAGTTAGGGCAGACTCCAAAGGCTAAGGGCTCAGTGTCATAAGGCTGCCTACACTTCAGAGGCTCATCACAAGCCTGGACTTCTCATACTTCTGACCAACTGGCTACAAGTGGAGAGTTCCTGAAACTCCCTCCTTGGGTTTGATAATTTGCTAGAATGACTTCATAGAGCTCAACTTGGGGAACAGCTGAATTATTATTACCAGTTTATCATAAAGGAGACAGCTTAGACAGCCAAATGGAAGAGATGCATAAGGCAAGGTGTGTGGACAGAAGTGCAGAGCTTTTATTATACTCTTTCTGGGCATACCATGGAGAAATGGGGTACTTCCTGCCGTATCAGTAAACAAGGCTGTCACAGTCACCAGATCTGCAGCCACAGAGGATGGTGAGCTGGTGAGCCCTGAGGGAGCCCGGAAGGAAAGAACACCTGCCCTCTAACAGCCGTCAGATTGCAGCCACTCCCTACACTGAGCCCCAAGGAAGCTCAGAACATAAAACAAAAAACAACCATAGGACACTGGCCCCAAATAGGTGGGGTGCATATCAAAGGCATGATTTCAACAAGCCCAGACTCTTGCCTCTCCCCATACACAGAAAAGGGCTTCCCAGGTGGCTCAGTGGCAAGAATCTTAGACATGGGTTTGATTCCTGGGTCAGGAAGATCCCTGGAGAAGGGAAATGGCAACCCACTGCAGTATTCTTGCCTGGAGAATCCCATGGACAGAGGAGCCTGGTGGGCTACAGTCCATGGGGTCACAAAGAGTCAGACATGGCTGAGCACACACATACATAGAAAAGCACTGAATTCCTTAACTGGGGATATCTGGTTTTCTTTAATTTAAAGAAACAAACAAAAAAATATTTATTTGCCTGTTACATCTCATGAAAGAAGTTTGCTCTTACTGCAGCATGCAAACTCTCCATTGAGGTATGTAGTATTCAGTTCCCCGACCAGGACTTGAACCTGGGCCCCCAGCATTGAGATCACAGAGTCTTAACCACTGGACACCAGGGAAGTCCTACAAAAAAACTTCTGACCATCAGACTATCCGTCCTTTGTTGCAAAACTTCTATATAACCTGGCTCCTCCCCTCACCTCCTCTGAGCAGTTCTCTCAGGGATACTTGAGATGCTGCCTACTGGGCTTAAGTCCTAAAAATTTCTGCTGAGTAAAATATAACTCTCGGCTTTGGGGTTGCATGTTGACATCACCCTCCCAGTGCCCTATGTGTTCCCTAACCCGGAAACTCTCCAAACCTCTTCATTTAGTGTATTTATGGAGGTTCAGTTACACAGACATGATTGATTCAGTCCTTGGTCACTGCTGATTAAATGAATCCCCAGCCTCTCTCTTTTCCCCAGAGGTGGGTGTAAAGAGGCGTAGGGATGAAAGTTCTAACCCTCCAACCACCTGGCTGGCTTCCCTGGCAACCAGCTCCCACTCCCCAGAGTCATCTCCTTAGCATACATTCAGGTAGGCTTGAACCAGGCTTCTTACAAAGAACAGAAGATGCTCTTCTCACCCCTGTGGCTCAGAAAATTCCAAGGGCTTTCGGAGCTGTATGTCAACAATCAGAGAGAAAGATCAAATATGCAATTCTTCTTACATCAAAATATCACAATATTCCCCTTAAGATCACTTTCTCTGTCTTCACATGATTAATTTCACATTCAGTTCCTTCCAAGCAGAAGACACACCCTGCTGGGAGTCCATTTGGTCACTATGTCATCATCTTCACCTGTTGTTGCTCCCTTTGTTTTCCTTTGCGGGCAGAGGCTCATTGGAAGGGAGCTGGGGTGAATGGAGGCATCTGGGAGCCCTTATGCTTGGGTGTACCACCTCTGAAGGCACAAGGCTTAGGCACTGGTCCCCACCCCTAAGTGCTGACCCTAGCTATTCTGGTTGAGCAGATAAACTAGTCATCATCATTATCTTCCTCCTCAAGGCTCAGAATTCATCTTTCTCTTTTAAATCCTTTGGCATGCTATTCCCAAACAACCTTTCCAGCCCTATCTTACCCTGCTACCTTCCCACACTTTACAGTTCAGCTAAATGAATATGTATCTTCTCTAAGTTTAATTCCAGTCTCAACTTCTCTCCTGAACTCCAGACTTGTATGTCCAACGGCTGACTTTAGTAATGCCACCTGGAGGGAGAATAGATAAACCCACACTCAACACGTTGAAAATTAAACTCATTTTTCTTTGGTTATCTATAAGGTTCAGCTTATATCCTGGAAGAGTGAAGCTTTCAACATGTTTTATTCATCTCCTGTTCAGTCTTAGAATTGCAGTGTGGGTCTTCTTCAATGTGAGAGGTTTCTCCGGTTGGAGCAAAGTAGATTGGCCTCTACTGTGATCACTGACCTGGAATGTGCCTCCCTCATTGCCTGGCCAAAGCTGTGTGTTCAAAACATCCCAATCTTCACGTTGCATCATCCACTTATTCCTTAAATGCTTACATCACTGCCTCCTCTGATCCAAGGACTGTAAGAGCTGGGACTGTATCTGTGAACTACATAATCAAGGTCTTGGTCTTCATAACCTATAAATACTAGACTAGGGAGACTTTCACAATAAAAAGCAAAATAATAAATAAAACCATTCCAGACCATGAAAAGTAATAAGATCCAGGTGGACAATGGATCCAGCTGTTTCTGGAAATAAAACTCTTATCTGGAGTAAAGGCCATCTTCCATCCAGGGACAACACTCGGTTGAATTGAATCAACTTTCTATAGTCCATGCCAACTGTACAGCTGAATATCTCTTATTTCTATTTAGGAGGAATCTTGGCAGTGAAAGAGCACCTATGTAAAGTGCTTTCACCATTTCTAATTGGCCACAGATTAGGGAAACCAGAGATTTCTCATAGATTTATTCCCTCTGCTTTTGCAGCCAGAATTCTGGCCAACTTTGCATGGCTACCTCTGTTTCCATTTGAATGAGTCTACTGAATAGCTCTTCTTGAGTTCTGGTGCATGCTCTTGCACATGTCTGTCATCTAACATGTTGTCTAACTATTTGTTGAGTCTGTGGTATCCATTTTTCAAATGTTAAATTGTTGACCTGGGCTGCATCCTTTCCCTTCCTTCTTGAAAAATCTTCCTTTTGTTAAGTCTTTTTCCTCACTGTGTCTTTCTTCACTACAAGTGTGTTTGGCTTGTCCTAGGGTCCCTAAGTGAGCACTAATTTTATCTAGTCCTTTTGAGGGAATTTTGGCCAGAGTTGGTTTTTCTACCCTATCTACTGCTGTGTGTATTAACTGCCTATGTGCAATCTGGAAACGTATTTCTATCCAGAAATGTTGATTTCCTCAAGATAAAGCCGTGTGAGTGTAAGTCACTCCTAAATATATCTTAGTCTGAGTGTGCCAGAGAGCTTCCCATAACCACCACTGGCAGACATCAGCGATTTCTAGTGAACTCTCACCATGTTACTCCTAGCCTTCCATTATTCTTGCTTTCCCACTAAGATTTGCCACTGTTGAATTCTTCCAGTCCATCCTATTTTTACCCTATCTACTCATAAGGGGGTCAGATAAGGTGCTGACCCTCAGCCCACCACACTCCCCACCCCATGGCACCTTGTACCTTTCCTTCACAGCACTTCACTCACTTGAAATTATTTAATGTGTATGTATAAGTTAAGGTCTGTCAGCACTGCTAGTCTCTAATCCCAGTGAGGCTAGGGACTGTGTTCTTCTCATTCATAACTGTATCTCCAGGGTCAAAGCGCCTGAGGCAAAATAAATTCCCAATAAACAGAAGGTGACTAACTGACTTAACATTCACATCATGAGATAATGAAAAGAGCTGGTGGCAACTGGCCATCTCAAGGGCCCAGCGTCATTCTGTAGATCATGTTTTGTGAACTCTGCAGTGATCTTTCATCAAAACTTCCAATGAGCTGGAAGACTAGGCTTCTAACAAGGAGGGTGTATAGACCCAGAGGCTACCATCTTGTCACGTGTAGGCTTTTGGTCACTTGACTAGAATTCTCTTTTCAAAAGCATGCAGCCCTTATCTTCTCCTGGTGTGTTTACAAGAGCACCCATCATCTGCTGTAATCAGTTCCAAGGCTTTGGGGATTTTTTTTTTTTTCCCCTCCAACCCAGCAGAAAACCAAGAGCACATGTAGACTCCTCTTCTTTGGGTGACACTGTAAATTGGAAAAACTTCATGGTTGAGGCTGCCTCCCTGAGAGCCAGGTCACTCATCTGGCCTGTCCTCCCCCCTGGGCCATCTTCTCCATGTTACCCCCAGGGGATCAGCGCCCTCATTCTGCAGCCCAGCTCCCTCTGCCTCCCACCCCCGAAGGTGATGCCTCATCTGGAGCTCTCCACCCCAGAGGCCACTCAGTGCTAAGGTGTTGCCTATCTCAATTGATAATTTTGCATTTAATTACAGCCTCAGAGGGACACAATTGAACCTGAGTAACTAACCCCGCTGATAGGAGTGTCTAGGTTCCAGAAGAAAGCAGGAGACAGAGGGATGGATGGTCAGAGCCCTGTAGCAGTCAATGTAGAAGATGAGAAACACTGGCAGAGGTGTTAAAGCCTGACAGACTTGCAGAGCTGAGTTCTTTTTGGTATTTAAAACCTTCAGCAGGTAACTTAAACACCCTCTTCGGTATGAAAAAAAAATGATTTGCAGTTAATAGCTTTAGATTAGCCCATTTTAATTCCTTATTCTCTAATAAACATTTTGTCTACAAAGTTTTTTAATAGTTGACAATCATTCAAGCACACTTTGGGCAGAGTTGATGGTTCCAATCCCTGGGGGAGTACACATTCCCTTGTTGAAACAATAGCTTCAGAATGAACAATGTTAGCGCGAAGATTGAAAGACAAAGACACAGAACCTGAGTCACTTCAATTCTGTCACCCTGTGTGATCATTTGGAATGTTTAACGTTTAATGTTTAATGTCTAACATTTAAAACAGGGAAACGAAGTGGCTGGAGCAATCACTTGAAAACTATGCTCTGCTAAATTTGGGATCCAGGCAGGGATCAGATTCTAGTTTACAGTGTGTGTTGGAGGCCCCTGTGGTGTTCATAAGTATTATTAACATTCAATAGTAACCACGCGGCGATTGTTTAGAAATTCTTAGAACAAGAGAAAATATTGGAAGAGGGGGTATTTTATCACTGACAATGTTTGGAATGCCCTATGCTTGACAATAATGAAAAGCAGACGAATGGCTTATTCAATTTGATGGTAGTTGTAAAATTCTCTGTCGAGCTTGCACACACACCCCACCTTGCCAGCACCCAGGGCAGGTCCCTCCTACCATCTCCCCAGGTGTTCACTGTCGATGGGTTCAGATCCACATTCTGACATTTACTGTGCAATCTTGAGCAAAGTTATACATTTTCAGAAAGTTAATTTCTATCATTATCTATCATTATCAAGTGCTTACAATGTGCTGAAATGACATTACAGGTTTTGCATGCCTCATTTAATCCGCCCAGCACCCTATTAGCTGGGTACTGTCATTATTTCTAGTTTGCAGATCAGGCAACCAAGACACAGAAGATAAACAGCTCAGATGTTCACTCTGTGTGAAAGGTGCAAACCTGAGACTTGAATTTAGGACTGTCTGACTTGAAATCGTGGGCACTGGACCTTCTCTCCCTAAACATCACTTCCCTCATCTGCCGATGGGGATGATCGTGTCCCTCTGTTACCAGGCCCCTGTCTCTCTGGCTTCGTTTCCTGATCCTTCCCAACTGCCACTGCAGGATCTGACAAGACCACACTCTCTGTTGTGCCCTCAATTCCACATCTCCATGTGGCCCTCTCCTACTCAGTCTTTTAGGATTCAGCTCAAACAGCATCGCTCAGAAGCATTTCTTGACTCCCTCCCTTGCCTGCATTGGGCTCCCATGGTGCCCTGCACGTAACTCTGATACAGCAGCTCCTCACCCAGTCTAAATAGTCTGTTTGTGTGTGTATCTCCCCAGCCATCCCTATGTTTCTGAAGAGAACTGGTCTTCATGTTTATGCCATCAGCACCCAGCAGTGCCTGCAACATAAAGGAAGTTCAAGGATGATTTTGGAATGCTTTAGAAGCACTGGATTTCAGTTTTCCTGACCTGGAAGGAAGCCTGAAATCTTATCATCAGCTTGACTCCCTTGAGAATGTTCACACATTGTCTCTGCCTTTCCCAGAGACACATTACTTCTCAAGACAGACAGACAGACAAGCAGAACTGTGAGATAGTGCTCTGTGTATTAATCTTCACCTTGTCTCACAGTTGTTGTTGTCCAGTCACTCAGTCGTGTCCGATTCTTTGCGGCCCCATGGACTGCAGCACGCCAGGCCTCCCTGTCTTTCACCATCTCCCAGAGCTTACTCAAACTCATGTCCATTGATTTGGTGATGCCATCCAACCATCTCATCCTGTCGTCCCCTTCTCCTCCTGCCCTAACCCTAACCCTAACCCTAACCCTAACCCTAACCCTAACCCTTTCCCAGCATCAAGGTCTTTTCCAATGAGTCGGCTCTCCTCATCAGATGGCAAAAGTATTGGAGTTTCAGCTTCAGCATCAGTCCTTCCAATGAATAATCAGGATTGTTTTTCTTTGGAATCGACTGGTTTGATCTCTTTGCTGTCCAGGGGACTCTCAAGAGTCTTCTCCAACACCACAGTTCAAAAGCATCGCTTCTTCAGTGCTTAGCCTTCTTTATGGTCTAATGGTAACATCCATACCTGACTACTGGAAAAATTATAGTCAAAGCTTTGACCTTTGTCTCACAGTACCCTACAGAATTTACCTTTTTGTAACATTGGCCATTCATCTCAAGGACTTTTTCCAGACTTGCCTACAAGTGTATCTGACCTATTCATGGATGATGACTTTTCTATTTTAGTAAATAGAAAACCATAAGGAATGAGGGTTCTAACCCTTAATGATCAAATTGCTACCCTCAAGATTTTACTGTCAATTAACTAACAATCACTGAAGAAGTCATCTGTGTATTCACATATTTATTAGCTTGAGTGGGTGTGAAGACCATGGGGATGATGTGTACTGGTGAAGGAGAGGAGAGGATTTCCTCCCACTAAGAGCTTTCATATGATATAGAAGCCTTCATTTTAGGAAGTCCCCTGGGCAAAGAGTCCCCAAGGGGTCCATTTGTCCAAGGTTTTTTTAGTCCAGAGCAAGCTACTCTGAGCATTGCCTGTGGACCTCAGCAGTTAGAAGCACTTTGATTTGACATTTGTCTTTAAAAAAAAAACAAAAAAAACCCACTTGGGATCAATATCAACATTCAAGGTGTTTTCATTTTGGATGCCAACTCGTGATATGCACCCCGCCCCCCACCACACCCTTCCCCACCCCCAAAAGCCTCTGCAAATGACTTTTGCCGCTCAAATTGTAGGTCAAAATCAGTGCAGTGAGTGATGTGAGTGATGGAAGGAGGCCGAGGAGGGCCTCCCGGGTTCCACCCTGGCTCTGTCCAGGGCACCAGATGTCTGGGCGGATGAACATCCGGGTGTGATCAGCAGACTCTCGCCAGCCTCAGCAGCCCCTGCTCCTTGTCTCTGTGCCATGTTTGCTTTGCTGTGTTTGCGTTAACAGATAAGCATGTGCAGCCAACTTTCCAGCCAGTGGATGCTTGTATTTGCCCTGCTCTATGTCACACAGAAGGACTATTGACATTCCAGTCTTTAGCACTTTCAGAAAACTGGGAAAGGCTATAAGCCCTGCGCCTCTCTGCTGTAGAAGCTGGTATTTTTCTCTAGTCAGGGAAATGTAGCAATGTCTAGAGCTGACAGCTAATGAGAGCATCTCAGAACTTCTGGATTCACCATCTTGTCTTACTCTGGAACACAACAAGAAATTCTGAGACATTTCCAGACAATGTTTTAGTTTGTCTTATTTTTTGAAAATAACCATAATGAATGGGCCACAACCAATCCAAAGTGGAGAATCCATCAGTGTTGTAATTTCTGCCACCACACAAGGTATTAACAGAATATGGACTGGCTGCTTACTTGCTGTGATTCCTGGGAAAGTTCCTGAAACTCAGTTTTTCAATCTCTAAAATGGGGCTAATGATACCTAGTTGGGGGTTGCTGTGACTAGCAAATAAGCCAATGAAAATAAAGCATGTATCAGAGCACCTAGCATTTAGTATTTACAAATTCTTAATAATGTAGTAATTTTATAAGAAAAAAGCGTTTTTTTCTCATAAAAATTTTTTATGGTTTTTTTTTCCCACAAAATTCCTTCTTAGCACCAAAGTTATTTTCCTTTCTTTCTGATATTCTTCTGCTAGAGAAGTGCTCAGTTGGTTACTGAGAATACAAAAGCTTCTTTACTATAATAAATACTGGTCTTCAAGTGGACTTTATCCCAGGGATGCAAGGATTCTTCAATATTCACAAATCAATCAATGTGATACACCACATTAGCAAATTGAAAGATAAAAACCATATGATTACCTCAATAGATGCACAGTTAGCCTTTGACAAAATTCAACACCCATTTATGATACAAACTCTCCAGAAAGCAGGCATAGAAGGAACATACCTCAAAATAATAAAAGTCATATATGATAAACCCACAGCAAACATTATCCTCAATGGCAAAAAATTGAGAGCTTTTCCCCTAAAGTCAGGAACAAGACAAGGGTGCCCAGTCTCACCACTACTATTCAACATAGTTTTGGAAGTTTTAGCCACAGCAATCAGAGAAGAAAAAGAAATAAAAGTGATCCAGATTGGAGAAGAAGAAGTAAAACTCTCACTGTTTGCAAATGACATGATCCTCTACATAGAAAACCCTAAAGACACCACCAGAAAATTACTAGAGCTAATCAATGAATATAGTAAAGTTGCAGGATATAAAATTAACACACAGAAATCCCTTGCACTCCTATACACTAACAATGAGAAAACAGAGAAATTAAGGAAACAATCCCATTCACCACTGCAATGAAAAGAATAAAATACTTAGGAATAAATCTACCTAAAGAAACAAAAGACCTATATATAGAAAACTATAAAACACTGATGAAAGAAGTCAAAGATGACACAAACAGATGAAGAAATATACTATGTTCATTGATCAGAAGAATCAATATAGTGAAAATGAGTATATTACCCAAAGCAATCTATAGACTCAGTGCAATCCCTATCAAGCTACTAATGGTATTTTTCAGAGAACTAGAACAAATAATTCCACAAATTGTATGGAAACACACATGATAAGATGTGATCTTACTAATCTAAATATAAGACCAGAAACTATAAAACTCCTAGAGGAAAGCATAGGCAGAACACTCTCTGAGATAAATCATAGCAGGATCCTCTATGATCCACCTCCCAGAGTAATGGAGCAAAAATAAACAAATGGGACCTAATCAAACTTAAAAGCTTTTGCACATTGAAGGAAACCATAAGCAAGGTGAAAAGACAGCCTTCAGAATGGGATAAAATAATAGCAAATGAAGCAACTGACAAAGAATTAATCTCAAAAATATACAAGCAACTCCTGCAACTCAATTCCAGAAAAATAAACGACCCAATCAAAAAATGGGCCAAAGAACTAAACAGACATTTCTCCAAAGAAGACATACAGATGGCTAACAAATACATGAAAAGATGCTCAACATCATTCATTATGAGAAAAATGCAAATCAAAACCACAATGAGGTACCATCTCATGCCAGTCAGAATAGCTGCTATCAAAAAGTCTACAAGCAGTAAATGCTGGAGAAGGTGTGGAGAAAAAGGAGCCCTCTTACACTGTTGGTGGGAATGCAAACTAGTACAGCCACTATGAAGAACAGTGTGGAGATTCCTTAGAAAACTGGAAATAGAACTGCCATATGACCCAGCAATCCCACTGTTGGGCACACACACCGAGGAAACCAGAATTGAAAGCATCACATGTATCCCAATGTTCATCACGGCACCATTTACAATAGCTAGGACATGGAAGCAACCTAGATGTCCATCAGCAGATGAATGGATAAAAAAGTGGTGGTACACGTACACAGTGGAATATTACTCAGCTATTAAACAGAATGCATTTGAGTCAGTTCTAATGAGATGGATGAAACTGGAGCCTATTATACAGAGTGAAGTAGGTCAGAAAGAAAAATACCAATACAGTATATGAATGCATATATATGGAATTTAGAAAGATAGTAATTATGACCCTATATGTGAGACAGCAAAAGAAACACATATGTAAAGAGCAGACTTTTGGACTCTGTGGGAGAAGGCGAGGGTGGGATGATTTGAGAGAATAGCATTGAAACGTGTATATTACCATCTGTGAAACAGATTAACAGTTCAAGTTTGATGTGTGAAACAGGGCACTCAAAGCCAGTCCCTGTGGGACAACCCAGAGGGATGGGTTGTGGAGGGAGGTGGGAGAGTGTTTTGGGGTGCGGGACACATGTACACCCATGGCTGATTCATGTCAATGTATGGCAAAAACCACCACAATATTGTAATTAGTCTCCAATTATAATAAATTAATTAATTAAAAATAAATAAATACTGGTCTTATCATTTGACTATGCAGCACCACTATTTGATAAGTCTTACTGTAGCATGTTGCTAGCAACATCCTTATATTGCCATAAGTGCAATAAATTAAACTCACATACAATATGAAGGTTAGAAGTTTTTACATTCTGCTTTCTTCTTTTTTCAAAAGATCTGTGTCACACCCAGAAGACTTCACTATATTTAGATGCAGCAATATTGAAATTTATAATTCAGAGAGAATTAGGTAAAGTTACTTCACCTAAGCCTCAACTTGAAACTATGTGGATAACATGGCCTTCTATCCATAAGAAAATAGTTAAGATCACATAAGATACAGCAAATACAGTGCTTACCTGGGCTCTGGCATATAGTATGCACTTAGTGTTGTGATTGCTATTTAGTTACTAAGTCATGTCTGACCCTTTTGAGACCTCCATGGACCATAGTTCACCAGGCTCCTCTGTCCATGGGATTTTCCCAGATCACTGGGAGTGGGTTGCCATTTCTATCTCCAGGGGATCTTCCTGACCCAGGGATGGAACCCAGGCCTCCTGCATTGGCAGGTGGATTCTTTACAACTGAGCCACCAGGGAAGTCCATGTACATAGTCAGTTTTAGCTATAATCATTACTAATGAAATTTTCACTTTGATCCATTGATTCTATCATTCTTCCTTTTTCTCAGACTAAGACTAATTTATTACCTTACAATTGTGCATGGATTTGACTAGCAGGGATGGGGAATCAGTGGAAACAGTGGCTGACTTTATATTTTTGGGCTCCAAAATCACTGCAGATGGTGACTGCAGCCATGAAATTAAAAGATGCTTACTCCTTGGAAGGAAAGTTATGACCAACCCATACAGCATATTAAAAAGCAGAGACATTATTTTGTCAACAAAGGTCCATCTAGTCAAGGCTATGGTTTTTCCAAGAGTCATATATGGATGTGAGAGTTGGACTATAAAGAAAGCTGAGCACCGAAGAATTGATGCTTTTGAACTGTGGTGTTGGAGAAGACTCTTGAGAGTCCCTTGGACTACAAGGAGATCCAACCAGTCCATCCTGAAGGAGATCAGTCCTGGGTGTTCATTGAAAAGACTGATGTTGAAGCTGAAACCCCAATATTTTGGCCACCTGATGTGAAGAGCTGACTCATTTGAAAAGACCCTGATGTTGGGAAAGATTGAAGGCAGGAGGAGAAGGGGCCGACAGAGGATTAGATGGTTGGATGGCATCACCGACTCAATGGACATGAGTTTGGGTAAACTCTGGGAATTGGTGATGGACAGGGAGGCCTGGAGTGCTGTGGTTCATGGGGTCACAAAGAGTCGGACATGACTGAGCAACTGAACTGAACTGAACTTGACTAGTGATGCATTAAAAATGTTTCTGAACCTTTCTAGGCCTTATATCTGTACTTATTTATTACTAATAAGCTTAGGAATTGCCATAAGCATCAGAAAAGCAGAGAGAGCAAAAGTCTGAAAAGTAGGAAGGATGAAGCTGTGGAATAGGGAGAGTGACAGAGAGGTGGGAGGCTTGGTGGTCTGCAGCTCCAGGTCCTTGCAGAGACTGAGGGACCCATCTCCTGTCTGACCTCAGGATCAGAGCCAGCTGCTTAAGCTAGCTCCAGTTGCTTCTCATTACTTGCAGCTAAACAGACCTACTAGAGTTTAGCACCATTAAATGGTTAGTAACTTATGTAAATTTTAAGTTATTTATGTTATTTTTTCCCCTCATATTCATGGAAGCCTAGATATCAAGAAGATGTTACATTTAAAAAAAACCTGAACATCTATATCCCTCATGAACATATATGAAAAATCTCTAACAAAACATTCTCAGATAAAGCACAGCAATATATTGAAATGGTAATATATAATGATCAAATAGGGTTTATCTTAGAAATTCAAGGGTAGTTCAAGATTCAAAAATCAGTCAACATAATTAATATATTAAGAAAATAAAGGAGAAAACCATGTGACCAATGAAATGGATGCCAAAAGACAGCTGACAAAATTCAGCACCCATTTATTTTTTAATTGGAGAAGAATTGCTTTACAGTGTTGTGTTGATTTCTGCCATACAACACACAAATCAGCCATAATCATACACATATCACCTCCCTCCCCTTCCCCACCCCACCCCTCTAGGTCATCGCAGCGTATGGGGCTGGGCTCCCTGTGTTACAGAGCAACTTCTCACCAGCTATTGATAAATCCATTTATTTTTAAACTACTTAGCAAAACAGGAAAAGGAAGATACTGATGCTATATAAGGAACTACGTATAGCATTAATGATGAAATGCTATATGCTCTCTCCCTGCAATGAAAGACAAAATAAGTATGTTTGCTCTTACTACCTTTATTCTGCATTGTTCAAAAGGTACTAGCCAGTGTCAAAGGCAAAAAAAAAAAAAAAGTCATAAAAATTGAAAATAACGAAGTAAAACTATCTTTATTCAAAATAGACTCCAGACATAGAAAACAAACTTATGGTTACCAAAAGGGATAGTTGGGGGAGGGGGTGGCAGTGAAGGAGGAGATAAATTAGGAGTTTGGGATTAACACATGCACACGACTATATATAAAACAGATAAACAACAAGGGCCTACATATAGCACAGGGGAATACATTCAATATCTTGTAATAACCCATAACAGAAAAAGGTCTGGAGAAAGTATATATAACTGATGCTTTGCTGTACATCTGAAACTAATGCAGCATTGCAAACTAACTATATTTCAGTTTTAAAAAAGATTTTAAAAACTGTGTTTATTCACAGGCAACATGCCTGTTTGTCTAGAAAATCCCAAGAAATCATCTCCCCCTATTGTGTCTGGCAATGCAGGATACAGGGATAGCCTGTGACCATGTCAAACATAAGGTGTTCTCAGAACTCACAGTCTTGAAGTAGATGGACAATTACAATAGACCGTGATAGATCCTTCAGAGGAGAAAAAACTCTAGTGAAAGATCAAAAAACATGGAAAGATGTGACGAAGAACCAGCTTTCAATAGAGGTGAGCAATTAAGATGCACAAAAGTCCTGAATATACTGTCATATCTTAAAAGAAACAATGCTATGGGGAACTCCCTGCTGGTCCAATGGTTGGGACTCTGCCCTTTCACTGTGGAGGAGCTGGGTTCCATCCGTGGCTGGGGAACTAAAATTCCCAAGGGTGCAGCCAAAGAAGAAGAAAGAAAAAGAAAGAAACAATGCTATGAATGCATGTGTGTAGCATTTAGATTACTTTTCTTTCCTATTACTGAGCAAGGAAGAGAACTGAAAAGATCTGGGGTCAAGGAGGTCAAACCAGTCCATCCTAAAGGAAATCATCCGTGAAGATTCATTGCAAGGACTGATACAGAAGCTGAAGCTCCAAAACTTTGGCCACCTGATGCAAAGAGCCAACTCACTGGGAAAGATCCTGATGCTGGAAAAGATGGAGGGCAGGAGGAGAAGAGAGCGACAGAGGATGAGATGGTTGGATGGCATCACCAACTCAATGGTCAAGAGTTTGAGCAAACTCCTCCAGGAGATGGTGAAGGACAGGGAGGCCTGGTGTGCTGCAGTCCAAGGGGTCACAAAGAGTTAGCAACTCACTTGGTAACTGAACAAATGGGCTAGGAATGGTAGAGTTTGCCTCCAGGGTCCACTCCAGAATCCATGGGTTCGCAGAGAGCCAGACATGACTTAGCTACAGAAGAACCACAAATAAAAATGAACGTCTTACTATTGTGATCCCTTCTTTTGGGATTTTCCATGTAACACCCTTTGCGCCCTCCAGCCCCAACCACTTACATGATGATTGATGTCAAAGTTGAGGAAAACATGACACTGGACTCTGCACCCTAGAGGTTAATAGTTTGCACAGTAAGTATCAGGAGCTTGTTTCTGCGCAAGGCCAGATCCTTTTTTTATCTCCGTTTCCAGTGACCAAATTTGCTCTTTCTGTCACATTTTCCTTTTCCCTGGCTAGTGGAGGGTGATGCAGTGTGCAGAGTACTGGCTGGGCCAGAGAATACACCCTCACCGGCTCCCGGGGCTGAGAGTGGGTTTGAGAGAAGCCAATCCCCAAATGAGAGGTGAAGACCTAGCTGGCACCAACATGGTGCAGAGTGCTGGCGGCAAGAAACAGCATCTCAGACCAGCAAGAGGCAAGGACTGGCCCTCCACCCGCAGAGGAAGAGTAGCTGACCTTGGGCAATTCTGTAAGAGAAACTGGAACACATCAGAGCTCAAACTAGCTGGTAACACACTGAATTTCATTAGTTTTTGAGTGATGAGGTGGTGGAAGCTATCTTTTAAAACCCAGGGTAGGGTTTCCCTAGTGACTGAGTGGCAAAAAATCCATCTACCCATGCAGGAGACATGGGTTCGGTCCCTGATCTGGGAAGATCCCACATGGCTGAGGAGCATCTAAGCCTGAGACATAATGATTGAGCCTGCGCGCTGGAGCCTGGGAACCCAAACTCCTGAGCCCACGTGCCCGAGGACCCGTGCTCCCCAACAGGAGAAGCCCCTGCCCTGCAACAGGGTAAGGCTGCATGCCTCGACAAAGACCCAGCACAGCCAAAAATAAAAAAGGAAAAGAATACTGATCTAAATCAGTCTTCTTACAGATGAAGAGAGCAAAATATAAAGCTCTTAAGTGATTTATCCAAGTGCCTCAACTAAGTAAGAACAGAACTAGAAACTCCGGAGCAGAGCTTGGATGGTCCCCGAGAGAAAGCAGGGACACAGGGAAGACTGCAGAGTGCTCCTGGGTTCCAGCTGCATCAGAGGTTGTACATCTGTCACAGCGTACACCACATGGTCTGGATTCCCTGGTGGCTCAGACGGTAAACCGTTTGCCCACAACCCGGGAGACCTGGGTTTGATCCCTAGGTTGGGCAGATCCCCCTGGAGAAGGAAATGGCAACCCACTCCAGTACGCTTGCCTAGAAAATTCCATGGATGGAGGAGCCTGGTGGGCTACAGTACATGGGGTCACAAAGAGTCGGACACGACTGAGCGACTTCACTTTCTTTCTTCCTTTCACCAGCATGGTCAGGGCTCCCCTCCAGGGGCACTCAGAAAGCTGGGTGGGGAGGCAAGAAGGTGAAACACAGGACTAGGCTGAAGTTCGGGGTGTATGAAGATGGGGACTGGAGAATGACAAGCCTGCTGGAAGCGGAGGGCATGGCAAGAGTGCTGTTAGTGACTCGCTCTGGGGTTCCGGTCTGATCTGAACAAGACTGACGCCTTGAGGAGCAGTCAAAGGGCTGGAGCGCCTAATGGGACTGAAGAGAAGGTAGGGGAGAGGAAAAGGATGGGGCAGATAAAGGGACCAACTGTTGTGGTCAGAGCTTGGTCTCTCTTTGAGGAATCCATTATTATTCCCACTGGGCTTTCTAAATAAGACTTAAATTTTTTTATTAAAAAATTTTTTTATCATTGGAGTATAGTTGCTTTACAAATGCTGTGTTATTTTCTGCTGAACAACAAAGTATATCTGCTACACGCATACATCTGTCCCCTCCCTCTCTAGTCTCCCTCCCTCCCACCCCCCGCCCCACCCCTCCAGGCCATCACAGAGCACTGAGCCCCCTGCGCTGGACAACAGCTTCCCACTGGCCATCTGATTTACACACAGCAGTGTATATATGTCGATGCTACTTTCAATGAGAGCTAAATGCTTTAAAGATTTTGGGCAGAACCCTGTCTGCCTGAGAAACATAACAAGAACAATCTCTTCTTTAATCACTCTAGTTAGCAGTTATTTTTGCAACGCATATTAAGTGCACCCAACCTGGGGAGTGTAATGGGTGGGCGTTAAAAGCACAGCTTCTGAAATTACAGATATGTATCCTCGAGCAAGGATTTAATGCCTCTTTGCTTCTTAGTTCCCTTACTTGTAAAATGGGGGTGATGATAGTACCTGCCTCATAAGGTTGTTGTGAACTTCAGATGAGTTAAAACCATTAATAAGACCTGCTAGGCAATGTGCTTGATTTAGATATGAAAACCTCTTTGTTGGTTCAATATGTCAACAATTCATGGTGCAGGAAAGTGAGGAAGATCACAGGAACTGTAGAGTCAACATACCTTCTTAGAGCAAGGCAATCAGATATCCATAGTGAAGCAGGACTCTTAAAAATATTCTTGGGTATCGGAGGATGAATGGATAAAGATGCCGTGTACACACACACACACACACACACACACATATTCAGCTGTGAGAAAGAAGGAAATCCTGCCATTTGCAACAACATGGGTGAAATGTGATACTAAGTAAAATAGACAGAGGAAGACAGATATTGTGTGATTTCACTTATAGACAGAATCTTTAAAAAAAAAAGATCAAACTCATAGAAGCAGAGTGCAGAATGGTGCTGCCAGCTGTGGGGAAGGGGAGAGGGGGAATGGGGAGACGCTGGTCAGAGAAGAGCACACAGTTACAGTTTTATCGGATGAGTCCCTCTAGAAATCTAGCGTACAGCATGCTAACTATAGTTAACAACACAGGTGAATGCTGGAAATATGCTTAGAGTAGATATTAGGTGCTTTAACCACACACAGAAAAACAGTAACCATGGGACCAGCGTATGTATGTATATGCATTAATATATATGCGTATATATAAACCCCACTCCAGTGTTCTTGCCTGGAGAATCCCAGGGACAGGGGAGCCTGGTGGGCTGCTGTCTACGGGGTCGCACAGAGCCGGATATGACTGAAGCGACTTAGCAGCAGCAATATGTACATATTTATGTGTTTAAATACCTCATTATATATATGTATATCAAGTTATCATGTTTACATCTTAAATATATACAATTTTTATATTAAATAAAATAATGGGGCATTTTGTTTCTTCAGACTTTCATGTCAAAGTTGAAGTTGCTTGATAATAGATGTTGTGGTTTAGTCCCCATGTTTCTCGTAACCGCCACATCACTTCTGATAGATCTGGCTCATGAGTAACTAGAATTTGGCCATGTGTGAGGCTTGGGAATCCAGGATTCCTCAATATATAACAAACTCTCAGATGGTTAGTTCTTAATATATGGCTGCTATTATTACTATATGACTTATAAATAAGCTCCTGCCTGCCATGAGAGATTGTTTATACAATGAGGAAAGAGGGCTATTTTGGTTTATTTATTCAGCATAATTTATTCTTGAATACTACTGCAAACTGAAGGTAGAGATGAAAAATACAGTGTTTACCTTCAAGTTGTTTTCCTTTAGTTGGCCAACAGACACATTAACCTGGCAAGAAGAGATGTGTGTATTACATGCAGTGGATATATTTCTTCCATGTTTCCAGAAAAGACAGGAGGGAGAAAGAGACTAAGAGAATGATGGGTGAGAAACTGAAGAGAAAATTGGAGAAGGGCTCTCTGCTGCTCTTCAACTCCCTGTGAGGATAAAGGGACTTAGCAAGGGAAATCCCAGAGCTGAGAACACATATTTTCAGGCTGTGCATTCTTTTCCTAAGGATGGCTCGTTGGCAGAAATAAATTGGATACATGTACTAAATGTACTTTTCTTGTACTCTGGGCAGTAATGTATAGAGAGTTGGGTTTTTTTTTTTAAACCTAACTGACTTTAAGGACATTTGCTCAGAGAGAATTCGTTAATCAAGTAGCCTTGTGCCATCCACTGTGGGGGTCCACCCACCCCTGGACATGAAATGTGAACTCGGCATCAGCTGACAAAGGATGCTCGCCAGTCCACCTGTTGTGGAGGAGGTTTTCCAAACAACACCTGGGAGTCTGGTCAATACCCTGGGTGGACAATTTGATGTGTCTCAGCATTCTACTATACACTTGGGCAGTGGCCCAGGGCAGGGCTTTACCTGGCTGAGGTGTTGGGACGTAGAGGTGGATGAGACAGCCTGTGGAAATCATCATAAGTCACCTGTTAGAAACAATAAACAGATAAATGATGCTTGCTAGTTTGTCTTTAAAAATACATTACAGAGGATATAAGCACCTGCTTATACTAACATCAGTGTCACACACTGTTTACTGATACACTTTCTTCAGTCAAAATACAGGGGTCGTGGGACTTCCCTGGTGGTCCAGTGGCCAAACCTCTGCATTCTCAATGCAGGGGGTCTGGGTTGGATCCCTGCTCAGGGAAATAGATCCTGCATGCCTCAACTAAAGATCCCACATGCCCCAACTAAGACCCAGTCCAGCCAAATAAATAAATAAATATTTTTTAAAAAAAGAAAAGAAAAGAGAGAGGGGTCATGTCATACATAGCATGCAAGAAATGTGTAACTCATGGGAGCATGTCACATACTGAATATCATTCATCATTATTTTAATAAATAGTGGATAAGTCATTTGACCTATGTGACCCCCAATTCTAGGTTGGTTTGTGAAAAAAAAAAAAAATAAAAGAGAGACATCTTATAGAATAACCCGTGAAAAGTAACTATATATGATTAAATCTAGCACAGTATCTGATAAGGCATGTAGGGAACAGCTCAGACCTCAGAGTTAGTATAAAGATTATTTTAAAGTGAAAACATTTGAGCTAAAAAGATATAGAAAGAAATCTTATCTGAATGTTTTATATCTAACTGAAGCAGAAGGTCCCCAAAACACACCTGCAATTAACCCCCTGTAAATACACCTTATCTCTTCTCCTGTTAATTGGCTTATTGTCAGTTAATTTGCAGGTCCCAATCACTAGACCCAAGTTGGACAAGGATAAATATGTATTTCTTGACACTTAAATGTTACTTTTCTCCCTTCTCAAATTGTCACTGAAAGTGGTAAATAAGATGATTACAATTCACAGCAGAACCTTTAAAAGGAAGAAATAATTATGAATGCTTAAGACTTAGTATAACCCAAAAGAACAACAAAATGTCCTCAAGCCCAAGCAAACTGAGAGAATGAATAAATTCTCAATAGAACCCAAATTCTGCAAGCTCACAGCCCCACCTGCAGGATCTCAACTCTTCCTCAAAGATCCCCTCTTATTTGATGGCATCCCTAGGTCTCACAACAAGTCGCTTCAGTTGTGCCTGACTTGTTGTGACCCCATGGACTGTAGCCTGCCAGGCTCCTCTGTCCATGGGATTCTCTAGGCAAGAATGCTGGACTGGACTGTCATGCCCTCCTCCAGAGGGTCTTCCCCACCCAGGGATTGAAACTGCATCTATTACATCTCCTGAATTGGCAGGCAGGCTCTTTACCTCTAGCACCACCTGGGAAGCCCTTACTTTCTCAAGATTACTGGTCTAGTAAGAACTTAAGAACAAGTCCAAACTTGTCCTATTGCAGTAGCCTCCTTGCTGATGAACACTGCTCCAAGACACTCGAATGTTTCCCTCACCGTGAATGTCTTCCCTGACCATCCTGCTTCCCTACCTGGCCTTCCCTCATCAAACCCCTAAACCGTAGTATGCTGATGCTTCCCTATATCAGAATCATGCACGGTAGGTTGTGTAGAAAGAAAGACAGGGCCTCACACTGGTACTTTGCCACACCCTGCCAATCCTGTAGATGACATAAAATCCAGTAGGACATGTAAACAGCTTCTACTGAGGCCAGATAGAACAAGAGACCCTGGGCTAACCCCTCTCCTGTGCTGCCATTATCCTGCCATCCACTCATTCATCCACCTACTCACCCATCCATCCACCCATCCATCCATCCACCCACCCATCCATCCATCCACCCATCCATCCATCTATCCACCCCTCCACCCGCCCATCCATCCATCCACTCATCCATCCATCTATCCATCCCTCCACCCACCCATCCATCCATCCACCCATCCATCCATCCATCCATCCATCCACCCATCCACCCACCCATCCATCCATCCACCCATCTATCCACCCCTCCACACACCCATCCATCCATCCACCCATCCACCCATCCACCTACCCACCCATCCATCCGTCCATCTATCCACCCCTCCATCCACCTATTTACCCTCACGTCCACCACAAATCACATCCGGATCTTCAGTCATTCAAACGGAGAACTTCCTACTCTTATTTCTTTGTGAGCCTTGAGACCTTTTAAATCCTTTGCAATTCAAAATGCTCTTCATATTGAACACATGTATCAAATATCTGACTAAGTGATTTACATATACTAGCACTTGGAAATTTTTTTAACATTTTGAGGTAAGTACTAGCCTTAATCTCGTTGGACAGATGAGGAAACTGGCATATAGATGTCAAGCAGTTTGCCCAAGGTCACACTGGTGACTGTTGACAGAGACAGGATTTGAGCCTGGATTTCATGTGAATTTCTCTAAATCTAGAACCCTTAATCTGTATAAAACCCTGCATCTCTAAGGGGAAAAAGAAGCTGTTATATTACAGGATAACTACTTTTTTACTCTCCCCCAAACAATGAACACATTTAATTTTACGAAGTACTATTCATTTCAATCGATGTTTTTAAAGCACTTCTTGGGATCAGATTCTCTGCTGGCTACTCCTTACAAGGCAGGACCTGTTTCTTAGGCTTCTATGTAGCCCAGTTCCCATCAGTGCTTGGATCCCTAGTGTCTGACGCATGACAAAATGACTAAGCACATACAACGCCAAACGAAATTCCTAGACAAGGAAGGAAATCAAATAGGAGTGCAGATACTAATTAAATTAGCAGGTCACAATTTCTCCCAGACATTCCTTCCCTGCCAGTCATCATAGGTCTCCTCCTTCTTAATAATGATTAATCCTCCTTGGGTGCAATATGCTTCTTATATGTGAATATTTTTTCCCTCTAAATTCAACAATAGTGTTGGATTCCAAATTGGCTGTTAAAACTCCTGCAAGCTCCAACATCACAGATAATCCTCAAGGTGATTCACTGCCTTTAATCCAGAACTTGAATTGATAAATGCACGGATACATATGGGAACATGCCTGATAACCCTGGAGCAAAGCAGCTTACTCTGCCCAGAAACAGGACCTTGGGGACTGCCCTGATGGTGTTAAGGCTTCTACCAGGTGGCACTCCTGCCAAAGGAGAAGATGCAGGAGACATGAGTTTGTTGAGTCAGAAGATCCCCTACAGGAGGAAATGGCAACCCATTCCAGTATTCTTGCCTGGAAAATTCCATGGACAAAGGAGTCTGGCAGGCTGCGGTCCATGGGGTCACAAAGGGTTGGGCATGACTGAGCAACTTAGCACGCACGCACAAGTTCACAGGCCTCACAAGCCCTCAAAGGAATGATGACATTTATTCTTCTGAGGACCATCTCAGAGAAGAGACTAGCATCCTCATGTCCTTGAAATACTCAACTAACACTCTTGTTGATCAATTGCGTGGATTTAGATGTATACAGTGATATCATTTCCTTTTTTGTTCTCCTCTTTATTTTCTGATATAGGTGCTTAAAAGCAAAGAGATGGATAAATGAGGTCTTAAAGAAGTTAGGGTTAACTTGTCTTTTTGTGTACACCATATCTTTTTCCCATTCAGTTGTGATATATTGTTTTAACTAATACATTTTAAATGGAGCAGACAAAATCCTTAGATTTCTCAGATGGCTGGTGCTGCCACAGGACATTTGCATAGACTATTATTCCTGTGTGGAATGCTCTTTACCTGCTCTTTACTTAGCTCCTATTAACGTCAGATCTCACTGAAGTACTACTTCCTAGGGAATCGGCACCTGACCTATCTCACTAGTCAGATCACCTCATTATTTACTCATAATGATGCATGCAAGTCCACCTTCTACCACTGATCACAATTGTAACTATATATGTGTTTGTGTGACCATTTGATTGTCCATCAAGTCCATCTCACAAGTGAAAGAACTATGTCCATTGCTGCTCATCATTTCTTGTCAGTGTTTTGCACAATGCCCAGCAAATAACAGAGGCTCATTAAATATTTCTGGAATATATGAATGAATTAATGAAACTATTTTTAAAGCACTCCATTTCATCATAGTAATAAATATAAGGAACAGGAAGAGCACCTGTTCTTGGTTTTATGTCTATAATTTGCTTATTAGTAATATTGTGATCTTGGCCATGTTAACATTTCTTAGCTTCTAGGTCCAGGAGTATCACCTACCTTAGGATTTCAGTGAAAATAAAATAGCACAATAGATGAGAAAAGGTACTGACTAGTTCTAGTACAGTATACAAATGTTAAACTATTGTTTTGAGTTGCTATAGATACAGAAGTTCATAGAATACTTGCTACCCTAAGGAAGATATGTTTTTCTTGAGCTTTCAAAACATACATACACACACACTGATTATACAGACTATCAAAACACATAAAAACACAAATAGACAGTGTGGTATAAAAGGGGGTGCTGCAATTCTCTGAGAATGTTTGAATGATTCTAGAAGCAATTAAACTCCTAACTCACAACATATACAAAAATGAATTCAAATAGTTCAAAGTTGAAAATGTAAGAATCAAAACTATGAAAGTCTTAGAAAAAAAAACATAGGTGTAAATCTTCATGACCTTGAATTAGGCTATGGTTTCTTAGTTATGGCACCAAAAGCACAAACAACAAAGAAAAAACAGGAAAAAAATGGACTTCATCAATTGAAACCTTTGTGCTTCACAAATACCATCAAGAAAGTGAGAAGACAATACACAAAATGTGAGAAAATATTTGCAAATCATATATCTGATAAGAGAAAAATAATATATATAGAAAACTATTATCAAATATATAAAGAACTATCATACTCAACCAGAAATTCAAGAAGAAAATGACAATCCAAATAGTGATGGGCCAAAGATTTATATGCACAGTTCTCCAAAGAAGATACATTCACACATCAATTACAACACATTCCATTGTTGAGAACTTGTAGACACAGTCACACTTACTGCTAGAAGACGGGGAAACTTAGCCCTTGATAGAGAAGCTACAGCTGTCTATAAAAGGAGGAACACAGATTTTTGGTGGAGATCTACCCAGGTTGGTCTCAGTCGCAATTGTCGGTCATATTATTCCATCATTTGAGGCAGAAGGTATATAATGCCTTAAGAACCGTTTCAATCTCAAGGTCACTTCAGTTCAGTGAAGTTGACCTTTGGTGTCTCGGTGTTCAGGTTGTTATTCTGTCCTTGCAGCCCAGAACTCTTCTCATCCAAGGCACGTAGTCTGGTGACACAGGGTTTCCTGTAATCCTATGTGGAATATGTAAACTCGGAACAAGAAAAATATGTGCTTTGTATCCTTTGTACATAAGTCATTTCCCCTCTTGGCATCCCAGAAGCTAATGAATGAGACTTTTTCATCCTCTCTAAATAGTCTTCATGCTTCATGAGCTGTCACGAAAAGGAATGACATGCTCTGAATCCATTTGATGTAGGTGCATGCAGATTGAATGTCTTGTCATTAATTATACTTTTTGATTTGTGGTAACCCATGTGATAATACCATTTCCCTTTTATTCTAGAAAGAAAAACTTGGAAGAAAAAAAGCAATGCAAAGACTCCCAGCCCAGTCTGGTTACATTTGGATTAGTTAGCTATGTGCTGACGCCAGTAACAAAAGACTGACCCAAATCCCAAGGCAGGCAAGCACTCAGAAAGTTATTTTATTTTCAGAGTGAGGTGATCTCAACCTTATTTGATTCCTACCCCACCAAGTAATGAATCTGATTCGCTAAGGTCAACAAAAAGATAATACAGTGGCAAAGCCCTTTGCAGCTTTGCAAATAGCTCTCATATCTTGTGTTGCAGTGCAGCAGAACATTTAATAGGCATTTAGTGAGTACCTACTATGTGCAAGACACTGTCTCAGGCATTGGATTTTTTATTTCCCTTTACTTATGAAGAAATTGAGATTCAGACATGCAAAGTGGTTTGCCCAAGGTCACAGCCAGTGGGATTAAAACCTACTTTTTTTTTTTAAACTCTGGCTCTCTTAAATTAACAATAGGCTATAAGAGCAACTGTAGATTATTTACCTGGTGCAGGCGAAGTAGTAGAAATTTTATATACCGTATCTCATCTAACCTTCTCATCAACTGTGAATAGGTATTGTTTTCATCATTCCATAGATGAAATTAAGGCTCAGAGAAGTAAGGAGCCTTCCTTACCTGAAGCCACAACACCTGTAGGTGGCAAAGCTAGCATCTACATGTAGCTCCATGTATGGGAGACCTCCTTTGCCTGTATTACTCTTCCTCTCCGCTGATTGGCTGTAGCCGTGAGGCTCTGCTGGGGGCCACAGCTGATTGGCGGATACGCACCTGATACCAGCGCAGCTTTCCTAAGCCCAGGGCTCTGCGCCTCGATTCCCCCGAGGTACACTCCAAGACACAGTTCTCCTGCAGTGTCAGTTCCTGCCACAGTCCTTGCCTATTCAAGCTGGGCCCCTAACCTCTGTCTGGTTCTATAATATTAGGTTCTAAAATCACTTGATGACTGCCCCCGGCCCCTGCCCTAATAACCAGGAGGGGTCACTACTTCATGCTTCTCTTGTTGTTCAGGCCAGCTTATACTTCTGGAGATGAGTCTTCAGTTCAATGCTCCCTGGCCAGGATCAGCAACACAATTTTCAAGGCCCGGTGCAAAGTTAAAATATAGGGTCTTAGGTTTAAAACTTCTTAAGAATATCAAGAAATCAACATTAAAGCACTAAGGCCAGCATGTGGCCCTTCTAAGGGGGGGACCCCGTGCAACCTGGCAGCTCACATGCCCAGGAAGTCAGCCTGGATCCTGCAGGCTTTACTGAAATCTTTGGAATGACCGAGCTTTTCACCACAGATTCTCCCTCTGTTTTTGTGACACATCTATCTCCCTGCTCTAACCTAGAACAGGCCTGCCTTGACCACGGCTGTTAGGACTTGTCGTTATTCAGTCGCTCAGTCATGTCTGACTGTTCTGCAACCCCATGGGCTGCAGCACACCAGGCTTCTGCCCTTCCCTATTTCCCGGAGCTTGCTTAAACTCATGTCCATTGAACCAGTGATGTCAAGCAACCATCTCACCCTTTGTTGTCCCCTTCTCCTCCTGCCCTCAATTTTCCTCAGTCTCAGGGTCTTTTCAGATGAATTGGTTCTTAGCATCAGGTGGTTAAGGTATTGGAACTTCAGCTTCAGCATCAGTCCTTCCAATGAATATTCAGGGTTTATTTACTTTAGACCTGATATTGGTTTGATCTCCTTGCTGTTCAAGAGACCCTCAAGAGTCTTCTCTAGCACCACAATCTGAAAGCATCAGTTCTTCTTTTTTTTTTTTTAATTTTTTATTAGTTGGAGGCTAATTACTTCACAACATTTCAGTGGGTTTGTCATACATTGATATGAATCAGCCATAGATTTACACGTATTCCCCATCCTGATCCCCCCTCCCACCTCCCTCTCCACCCGATTCCCTCTGGGTCTTCCCAGTGCACCAGCCCGAGCACTTGTCTCATGCATCCCACCTGGGCTGGGGATCTGTTTCACCATAGATAGTATACATGCTGTTCTTTTGAAATATCCCACCCTCACATTCTCCCACATAGTTCAAAGTCTGTTCTGTATTTCTGTGTCTCTTTTTCTGTTTTGCATATAGGGTTATCGTTACCATCTTTCTAAATTCCATATATATGTGTTAGTATGCTGTAATGTTCTTTATCTTTCTGGCTTACTTCACTCTGTATAATGGGCTCCAGTTTCATCCATCTCATTAGAACTGATTCAAATGAATTCTTTTTAACGGCTGAGTAATATTCCATGGTGTATATGTACCACAGCTTCCTTATCCATTCATCTGCTGATGGGCATCTAGGTTGCTTCCATGTCCTGGCTATTATAACAGTGCTGCGATGAACATTGGGGTGCACGTGTCTCTTTCAGATCTGGTTTCCTCAGTGTGTATGCCCAGAAGTGGGATTGCTGGGTCATATGGCAGTTCTATTTCCAGTTTTTTAAGAAATCTCCACACTGTTTTCCATAGCGGCTGTACTAGTTTGCATTCCCACCAACAGTGTAAGAGGGTTCCCTTTTCTCCACACCCTCTCCAGCATTTATTGCTTGTAGACTTTTGGATAGCAGCCATCCTGACTGGCGTGTAATGGTACCTCATTGTGGTTTTGATTTGCATTTCTCTGATAATGAGTGATGTTGAGCATCTTTTCATGTGTTTGTTAGCCATCTGTATGTCTTCTTTGGAGAAATGTCTGTTTAGTTCTTTGGCCCATTTTTTGATTGGGTCATTTATTTTTCTGGAATTGAGCTGCAGGAGTTGCTTGTATATTTTTGAGATTAATCCTTTGTCTGTTTCTTCATTTGCTATTATTTTCTCCCAATCTGAGGGCTGTCTTTTCACCTTACTTATAGTTTCCTTTGTAGTGCAAAAGCTTTTAAGTTTCATTAGGTCCCATTTGTTTAGTTTTGCTTTTATTTCCAATATTCTGGGAGGTGGGTCATAGAGGATCTTGCTGTGATTTATGTCGGAGAGTGTTTTGCCTATGTTCTCCTCTAGGAGTTTTATAGTTTCTGGTCTTACATTTAGATCTTTAATCCATTTTGAGTTCACTTTTGTGTATGGTGCTAGAAAGCGTTCCAGTTTCATTCTTTTACAAGTGGTTGACCAGTTTTCCCAGCACCACTTGTTAAAGAGGTTGTCTTTTTTCCATTGTATATCCTTGCCTCCTTTGTCAAAGATAAGGTGTCCATAGGTTCGTGGATTTATCTCTGGGCTTTCTATTCTGTTCCATTGATCTATATTTCTGTCTTTGTGCCAGTACCATACTGTCTTGATGACTGTGGCTTTGTAGTAGAGTCTGAAGTCAGGCAGGTTGATTCCTCCAGTTCCATTCTTCTTTCTCAGGATTACTTTGGCTATTCGAGGTTTTTTGTATTTCCATACAAATTGTGAAATTATTTGTTCTAGTTCTGTGAAAAATACCATTGGTAGCTTGATAGGGATTGCATTGAATCCATAGATTGCTGAAAGCATCAGTTCTTCGACGCTCAGCCTTTTTCATTGTCCAACTGTCACATCCGTGCATAACTACTGGAAAAATCATAGTTTTTTTGACAATACTTGTCAGCAAAGTAATGTCTCTGCTTTTTAATATGCTGTCTAGGTTTGTCATAGCCTTTTTTCTAAGGAGCGAGGGTCTTTTAATTTCATGGCTATAGTCACCATCCACAGTGATTTTATAGCTCAAGAAAATAGTCTGTCACTGTTTCCATTGTTTCTCCATCTATTTGCCATGAAATGATGGCACCAGATGCCATGATCTTCATTTTAGGACTTGGTCTCCATTTATTGACCCTTTCCCTCATTTGTCCCAAACTCCCCCAACCTCCAGTAACCTACCCCCACTCTCCACAGCAGCCCTCACACTCTGACATTCTTAGGAACACAGCTCACCCATTCAACGCTCCAGGCAATGACTATGCAATGTGTACATATAGGGAACAGAGAGAGAGAGAAAGAAGGCTGTGCAGGTTTGGCAAGGTATTTGTTTATAACAATTTCTGGCATCTGGAGTAATTTTTGCTTTTTATTAAATATATCTCTGCACTCTGGAGTTGACTCTCAACTTGGCCTGAGCTTCTTGAGGGAAATTTTGGGAGTTTTGCCAAACAACAACACAGAGCTTCATATTTATGTTATAAAAGCCAGCAGTGTCATCACAGACAACTTCCTTCCTTTGCCCGAGCAATTTTCAAAAACACAGATCACAGCCTTATTCAGTACAGTAAACCACACCCTCCACCCTTGTAAAGCTATTGACAACAGCAAGGCAAGAACATGGAAGTCATATCCAAATGGAAAACATTGGCTCCAGTGCATCCTGTTGTGAAATTCTCAAGCATTGGGTTACAGCACTGACAACAAGGGAGAAATTAACAAACATCAAGACGGGAAAGAGAAAAAGATTACAAATGGAGAAAGACAAAAGGGGGAGAAGTTCAAAAGGCCACATAGGGCAGAATGTCCTGTGCATACCCAAGACTCTGGCTCTTTTAAATCACTTCCAGCGGATAATAGTGATAATTTATTGGGTATTTGCCATGGGCCTGGCATGGCTTGATTACATATAATATTTATCTGGTCTTCTTAACAATCCTGGGCTTCCCTGGTGGCTCAGATAGTAAAGAATCTGCCTGTGATGAAGGAGACCCAGGTCCAATCCCTGGGTTGGGAAGATTCCCTGGAGAAGGGAATGGCAGCCCACTCCAGTATTCTTGGCTGGGAAATCCCATGGATAGAGAAGCCTGAGGGCTACAGTCCTTGGGGTCACACAGAGTTGGACACGACCGAGCGACTAACACTTTCACTTTTCACTTAACAACCCCGGGAAGTAGGTATTATTCCCCTCATTTTATAGATAAGGAAAACTAAGGTCCGGAGAAGTAAGACTTGCCCAGAGTCACGTGTCTTGGAAGTGGCTCGCTTGAATGTACAGATGATCCTCTGCAGGTCAGGAACCTTCCCTCGTCTATTCTCCCTCACTCCCTGCTGGCTGACCACCCGTGGCCACAGTTGATGGCTTGAGGCTGGATATCTGACACAAGAGCAGCTAATTCGTGGGACGGCCAGCAGCCTATGACTCATGCATCCAGCTTCAGAAATGCAATCTGGGCCCATTGGGTTCCTCTGTTAGATGTTAGAATCTAGAAAATTACAGCCAAGTCACGGAAGCTGAGCTGAAGGCTGGTAAGAGGCACTTCATACAGCAGCAGCCATTCTGGGTCACATGTTAACAAAAGTGAGAACTACAGGCAGAGGGAGGGGAAAACAGCATAGATGCACAGGAAGAAGAAGAGATGTCAAGAGAAAGGGAGTATAAAATCAGAGAGCCAGAGAGAGAGACAGAGATGGAGCGATCAGGGCAGGGACACAGAGTCAAAGGGAAGAGAGCCAGGGTGAGCCCCTTGGGTTTCTGCCAGAGCCCCGACCTCAGGCCCCAGGAGTCTTGGCTGCGTTATGGCTGCCCAGCTTGGGTTCCTGTGATGTCTTTGGGACCCCATGACAATCCTTTCTACCTCTACTTTGGTTAACCTTCCGCGGCCAACATACTTGAGTAAAGCCTGGGTCTCTGCCTCCGGGCCACTTCCCATGGCCCCAGCTTCCCCTCCAGAGTCACTCTTCAGGCCTCCTGTTGCCATGGTTACAGCCACCATCATCTCAGGTCCCTGACCTGGAGCTCAAGGGGCACCAAAGCAGGTGGTCAGCCTTGAACTTGGCCTCCTCACTTTCCTTTATGACCCCTCCTCCCCCAACACCCAGATGTAGGCTTCGTAGAGCCTAGAGATTAATCTGGATATGGAGTAAACGAAAGCAGAAACAGTTGAGTCAAGAGGTTAAGATGTGAGCAGACCCTGGCTTCACGTCTGGATCCTCCTCCTAATGGCTGGGTCACCTTGGGAAAGCTGTCGATCTGAGTCCTGGGTGACGTGGATGTCTATATAATCACAGGGAGATGATGACATGAGCTGAGGCCCCTTCCAGCTCTGACTTTCAAAAATCCCAATGTATTCCATTGTGTATATGTACCACAGCTTTCTCATCCATTCGTCTGCTGATGGGCATCTAGGTTGCTATATGCAAGACGGAAAAAGAGACACAGATGTATAGAACAGACTTTTGGACTCTATGGGAGAAGGTGAGGGTGGGATAATCTGAGAGAACAGCATCAAAACATGTATATTATCAAGTGTGAAACAGATCGCCAGTCCAGGTTGGATGCGTGAGACAAGTGGTTGGGCTGGTGCACTGGGATGACCCAGAGGGATGGGATGGGGAGGGAGGTGGGAGGAGGGTTCAGGATGGGGAACACATGTAAATCCATGTCTGGTTCATGTCAATCTATGGCAAAAACCACTACAATATTGTAAAGTAATTAGCCTCCAACTAATAAATATAAAAGAAAAAAAATCCCAATGTAGATGCCATTCCCTTTGACTGGCATTTAGAGAAGGTCACCCTGCCTGGATCCTTTCTGGAATTTGTGCTTAATCATCACACCATTTTAGCTGCAAATATCAAAAAGGTGCTTCCCAGGTGGCGCAGTGGCAAGGAATCCACTTGCCAATGCAGGAGACGCAGGAGACGTGGGTTCGATCCCTGGGTGGGAAAGATTCCCCTGGAGAAGGAAATGGCAACTCACTCTGGTATTCTTGCCTGAGGAATCCCACGGACAGAGGAACCTGGTGGGTACGGTCCACGGGGTCAAGAAGAGTCGGACACGACGGAACATAGCACATAGCACATCCAAAGGGCACCTACGGAGGGGCTGAGCAGACTACAGGAAAGGACCCACCTCAGCAGCGAAGACACAGAAACACACGAACTGAAGGTTCAAGCTCTCACACCTGAGAGAAGCCAGGTCACACCAACAGCCCCAGGAACTTGCGGGCAACTGTGTGAACAGCAGAGGTCAAGGGCGTGTGCATTGCTGAATTAGCAAATTTCTAAGGCATCTATCACAGCAGGCCCGCTTGCAGGCTTTATTTAGGTAAAACTCCCATTGAGCCTCAGCTCTCAGGGCCCAGGCTGACTCAGAGCTTCAGAATCTTGGCCTGCAGTGCGATGAGTCATGGTGATGAAATTTCAAGAGAAAAGGACATTCTTAAAATTAGCTTTGAGACAGCAACTGGACGCACTTTTGCTCTGGAAGTGCCTTTCCCAGGTTATTTTAGTTAGTGTCCTCTTTAAGAGGACTCAGATGGCTGGGTTTGCCTCTGGTTCCCTAGCCTTCGGGCCCCTCAGAGGCCCAGCACTCCAGACCTTCCCAGTGCAGTTCCTTTCAAGGAAGCAAGTGCAGGCCCCGGGCATGGACCCTCAGGCCTGCTCTGACCCACGCACTTCTGGCTGTGGTGGTTCCAAGAGGGGCTGGAGTTCTCAGAGGAGCAAGGACGGGGCTGGCTTGGCTTGACCACCCCCAGTACTAGAAGTTCCACCGCCGAACACAGACGAGGCATGGGGGTCTCCTCTCACCCCACCTCACGAGCCCTCTGACTCTGCACAGGCCCCCTTGGTGCCTTTTGACCTGGCCTCCTCCCAGGGCAGGAAATCAAAGCCGATGCTGACTTTGCAGTCAGAATATTTCCATGAGCAATGAGATGTGGATGAACAATTTCTCCACTGTTCGCTGTACAACAGAGGGTTCTGTTGAAATCGGGCAGGAGTGGCTCAGCTCCCTTCATTGATTTCCCGCGACGGAGAGCTGACTCTCTTCAACCTCTCCATCCCTCCTTGGGGACGTGCTATCTTATGGGGACAACTGGGATTGCCCTCAAAAATCCAAATGAGGACAGTTACCGGGTCTTCAGGGAAGCTGGTAGGAGCTGTAAGTAGAAACGATGGGCACAGCCCAGCTGATGAGCTCTAAGAAGGTCCAAAAGGTCTAAATGAATGCATCTCCCTTTTGCCATGCTTACACTCATTTAATCATTCACTGAACAAGAACCGAGGGCAAACCAACCATACAGCATCGTGAAGCTATTTCACAGGAACTACTGCCATGAAGAAGATACGGCTGCTGCCCACAAAGAACTCACCTTTTTAGACGGTTGTTGTTGCTTTAGTTGCTAAGTCATGTCCAACTCTCTGTGACCCCATAGATTGTATTCCACCAGGCACCTCTACCCTTGCGATTTCCCAGGCAAGAATAATGGAGTGGGTTCCATTTCCTTCTCCAGGGGATCTTCTCAACCCAGGGATCGAACCTGAGTCTTCTGCTTAGCAGGCAGATTCTTTACCACTGAGCCACCTGGAAAGCCCCATTTATGTGGCGGATACTGGTAAAGAGGGCAGGGCAGTGTGCACTCACAGAGGCTTCTACAAAATATGATGAGACACAGAGAGAAGAAATGGAAGGTATGGATGAGGGCAGGCTCTGAGAGAGAAGTGAAGATGCTTATCATTAATTAAGAAAATAAAAAAACAATTCTCCAAGCCAGGCTTCAGCAATACGTGAACCGTGAACTTCCAGATGTTCAAGCTGTATTTAGAAAAGGCAGAGGAACTAGAGATCAAATTGCCAACATCCTCTGGATCATCGAAAAAGCAAGAGTTCCAGAAAAACATCTATTTCTGCTTTATTGACTATGCCAAAGCCTTTGACTGTGTGGATCACAATAAACTGTGGAAAATTCTGAAAGAGATGCGAATACCAGCCCACCTGACCTGCCTCCTGAGAAATCTGTATGCAGGTCAGGAAGCAACAGTTAGAACTGGACATGGAACAACAGACTGGATCCAAATAGGAAAAGGAGTACATCAAGGCTGTATATTGTCACCATGCTTATTTAACTTATATGCAGAGGACATCATGCGAAATGCCAGGCTGGATGAAGCACAAGCTGGAATCAAAATTGCTGGGAGAAACATCAATAACCTCAGATATGCAGATGACACCAGCCTTATGGCAGAAAGTGAAGAAGAACTAAAGAGACTCTTGATGAAAGTGAAGGAGGAGAGGGAAAAAATTGGCCTAAAGCTCAACATTCAGAAAACAAAGATCATGATATCCAGTCCCATCACTTCATGGCAAATAGATGGGGAAACAGTGGAAACAGTGGCAGACTTTATTTTGGGGGCTCCAAAATCACTGCAGATGGTGACTGCAGCCACGAAATAAAAAGACGCTTCCTCCTTGGAAGAAAAGTTTTGACCAACCTAGATAGCATATTAAAAAGCGGAGACATTACTTTGCCAACAAAGGTCCACCTGGTCAAAGCTATGGTTTTTCCAGTAGTCATGTATGGATGTGAGAGTTGGAATATAAAGAAAGCTGAGCGCCGAAACATTGATGTTTTTGAACTGTGGTGTTGGAGAAGACTCTTGAGAGTCCCTTGGACTGCAAGGAGATCCAACCAGTCCATCCTAAAGATCAGTCCTGGGTGTTCATTGGAAGGACTGATGTTGAAGCTGAAACTCCAATACTTTGGCCACCTGATGGGAAGAGCTGACTCATTGGAAAAGACCCTGATGCTGGGAAAGATTAAAGGGGGGAGGAGAAGGGGACGACAGAGGATGAGGTGGTTGGATGGCATCACGGACTCAATGGACATGAGTTTGAGTAAACTCCGGGAGCTGGTGATGGGCAGGGAGGCCTGGCGTGCTGCAGTCCCTGGGGTCACAAAGAGTCGGACACGACTGAGCGACTGAACTGAACTGAACTGAACTAGTATGGTTTGTGTAACTAGTCTGTTGGACAAACATGACTTGTAGCACGTTAGAAATGCAACTTTTTGGCTGACTCCTCCTGTCCTGGTTTTTCCCCATTCCTCTTTTTCTCTCTCGCTCTGCTGTTTGAAGTCAAAGCCATGAGCAAGAGGAAAGGTAAAGACATAGAACAGCTTTGATTTGGCCAAAGGAAGAATCCCTGGTTGGATCAGGGCAGGACTCGTCTCTTGGGGTCATGGCATGGATGCTCCCAAGATCCCTTTTGGAGGCCTCCGTCCTACAGTTTCCTTGACTTTGACAAATGTGACTCCATTCCTGGAGCCACTTGAGGCACTGGGAGCCACACATCTCATCTTCCTGCCCTATTCCCTCCTTCCTCAGGCACTCTCAGACAAGACCTAAGAGGAGCTAACCACAGGCTTATTTTTTGGCATGACCCACATCTCATGTGCAGGAAACAGTTGCATCCCTTACCCTGAAAAGCTCTGGGGGTGCAGTCTAAGCTCCCCCAGCACTCTGTCTTGGCTCTTGCATCTACATCACAAGTCACCCCTCTCCCATCCTCTACTTCTTGGGAGAAGCTGGGTGCTAGTCACAGTTGGCTAGGGCCCCAGTGCTCTGTGTCTCCCTACTGCAAAGAAGAGCTCTCTGCATTTTCCAGCAGCATCTGCACCCTCCCCTGAAAGAGCAATCTCCTTCAGCCAGAGGAGTCTCTTCTCTCACCCTCTCCCCTCTCCACCCTCTCTGACCCTTTCCCCTATCCTTTACGTGGATGAAGAATGAAGACACATGAGCCCTTCCCCTTGAAAATCTGCATCCTGGGGTGTGCTGTCAAACTCATCGTTGGATCCTGATTTCATCTTATGAAGTCTCAGATGAACTAGTGGCAAGAATCCCATTTCAGCATCTTGTTAATGTCCCATCACTGCAGCAGCCCATCCGGACATGGCATCTCCCAGGATGCTCAGCCAAGCAATGGTCTGCTTGGATGCAGAAGTAGGGGACCTCTCAAAGGCCCAGTTACTTTCAAGATGCTCTCCATTGGCTGATTTCCTTACTCACAACCCAGGTGAGTTTTTTCCATCCCAGAGATTACATGGAGGACTTTGGGGTGGGGTTGTGGCCTGGATTTAGAACAGGAAGCTACACACTGAAGTTTTCTGAGCAGCGTAGTTAAGAAAGGACAGGGTTGAAGTGAATCCATGTTTCTTCGCACAGAGGATTTCTTCCTCTACAGGGTGTTGTCTTCCTCTGACAGACCGTGGCCACAGAAGGCCACCCATGGAGTGGAGGATACAGTCAGCATCTACACAGTGGCAGCAGAAACAGAGGCTGACCTCACTGGCGAGGCCACTTCAGCACCCTTGGTCTTGGCCCACCCATGAGCACCTCTGACAAGTTAGAAGATGCTCCCCCGAGCAAAAGGAAAGCAGTACAGCCCAGGATCCCTGGATTACCAGCACATCACCAACCTTATGTCACCTCCACATAAACCCAACCCCAGGAGCCCAACAGCCAAACTCTGAGCCCTGAGTAGGACGTGAAAACTGAGTCATAGATTGGTGACTCATCAGTGAGAGACCACACAATGAGTCAGGCAGAGGAGCCCTGGAGACAATATTTTTAAATCTGAATTCTCCAGACTGCCTCTAGAGAACCACCCTTAAAGGAGAGAAAGCCCCAGAATACATGGGTGGGAAGGCAGGTTCAGACACCAAAGCCCCCCTGAGGACGATTACACACCTTGGCTTTCAGCATGGTTCTCTGGGAGCCTGGGGTGTTGTGCATTAGATTCTAAAATTGTTCTGTGATCTCTGACTTCACTTACTGAAAACAAGTTCATCCATCTTCTCACGTTTGCTGCCTGCCCTCGGTGACTCATCACTGTTCATTTCATTATCTGACCCTGGACACAGAAGGACTGTCGGGCGACAGGATGGTGACACAGAACAGCAGCTGAGGACATAGCCTGACCTATTACACAAACCTGGCTGAAACCTTGTATCATATTTGATAGGATCTGGAGCAAGGAACTTGCTTCATTTTCTTTTTCCATCATTAAAGCAGAAATGATAATGCACTTGAAGAGATGCATGGAGGAATAAGAGAGATGCTGTTTCTAAATGGCCCAGAGTGCAGGAAGTGAATTGAAGTGAAAGCTCTAAATGACCCAGAGTGTAGTAAGTGAACTGAAGTGAAAGATCAGTTGCATTCGACTCTTTGAAATCCTATGGACTGTAGCCCACCAGGCTCCTCTGTCCATGAATTCTCCAGGCAAGGATTCTGGAATGGGTTGCCATTCCCTTCTCCAGGGGATCTTACCAACCCAGGGATCGAACCTGCATCTCTTGCACTGCAGGCAGATTCTTTACTACCAGCTGAGCCACTAGGGAAGCGTCAGAGTGTAGTAAGTGCTCTATAATTGGATAAATATTGTACTGTTTACTAAGGATTTGTGTTTCATTGATGATTTCGCTTCCTCAGAAATTTGCTATTTGCTTACAAAGTTAGATAACTCTTTATCATTTACTTGGGGGCAAAAAAAAAAAAATGAACACTGTGCCAATATATCCCCTCATTCCCCCACCCCTCAAAAAAAATCAAATAGCTGGAAGGATCTAAACCAGCTGGAACACACAAAGTCTTGAGACAAGGGCCCCATTCAGTCCATTTTATATCTGCAGGGCCTGGCAAAAAGTGCTTGGGGAGCGGTTCTAGATAAATACAAGGCTGAACAGCACATAGGTCGACATTGAACATTTCTGGAGTTTGTGTCATGCTTATCTGGACACACTCATTCATCAAGAACCTCCGTGTAGAGCCTGCACCCCATATTATGTGAGACACAACTTGGCCATCCACACGTGTGTGCATGCTCAGCCACTAAGTCGTGTCCACCTCTTCACACAACCTCACAGGGACTGCAGCCCGCCAGGCTCCCCATTGGGATTTTCCATGGGATTTTCCAGGCAAATAATACTGGAGTGGGTTGCCATTTCCTCCTCCAGGTGGTCTTCCTGACCCGGGGGTCCAACCTGAGTCTCCTTGGTCTTCTGCATCGGCCAGCGCACCACCTGGGAAGCCAGCCATCCACACACAAACAGCAAAAACAAGACGTGCTCAGGTGAGGGGATGCAAGGCCACAGAGTGACTGAGAGGATTAGAAAAGTCCTGGAAAACGTTTCGGAGGCAGACTTGGAAGCGAGGACTCGAAAGAACAGGTGGAATCCTCCACCAGGCAGGATGGGATGGGGCACCTCGAAGGGGGAAGGGCTAGCTCACGAGGGTGGCGGCGGCTGCAGGGCGCGGCAAGCAGCGCCCAACGCGGATTCGTGGATACACCGAGCACGCCCGGGGCTTCTCAGAAACGTTTCGGAGGGGTTTCTGTCAAAGGCTGGTCTTCCGACCTTCAAACAGGTAGAGCCTCAGTGACCTAGAGACTTAGGTTCCTCACGTAAATGTGATTGCCTTGGTAATACCTGGGATGTTCAGATCACAGACCTATAAGATTGGGAACAACGCTCATCAAATAGGTAATCTCTGGCTGTTGCTTTGTTGTTTAGGCTCCTTTTGGTTTAGTGGTTACTCCCTACAATGGAAACTGCTCTCCCAAACGACAGCCTGCTTCTCACGCCGGCCCCTGGGCAGCTCATCCACCATCTCTTTTTATGTCCTTTAATCTCAGGGTGATGGGGGGTGTATCCAAGTGAGCCTTCCCTCCACACCCGCTGCCCTCTGCACATGGCTTCGGTTTCCCAGGTAACAGCTGCTATTTAGCCTCAGAGTTGAAGGAGAGACCCTGGGGACTGATTGCAGTGGATTCCACTGGGTTCACAGGCATTCTCCCTCATGTTTTGCCAACTGGGGTCCACCCAGGCTTTTGGTGAGGGCAGCTGCAAAATATGTGGTGTGGTTGCACAGAGTATTCTTTTTTTTTTTTCCCTAATGGGGATATAGTTGTTTTACAAAAGCATGTTGGTTTCTGGTGCACAATAGAGTGAATCAGCTCTGTGTATAAATATAGCCCCTCCCTCTTGGACCTCCCTCCCACCCATCCCCCTCCCCCATCCCCCTCCCCCCCAGGTCATCCCAGATCATGGAGCTGAGTCCCCTGTGCCACATAGCAGGTTCCCACCAGCTGTCTGTTTTACATGTGGCAGTGTATATGTCAATCCCCATCTCCCAGTTCCCTTCCCATTCCACATGTCTGTTCTCTCTCTCTGCGTCTCTATTCCTGCCTTGCAAATAAGACGCATCTGTACCACTTTTCTAGATTCCACATATATACGTTAGTATGTGATATTTGTTTTTCTCTTTCTGACTTACTTCAGTCTGTGTGACAGTCTCTAGGTCTATCTACATCCACCATGAAGATGTCAGGAAGGCAGCATAAAACTGTTGAAATAATGACGAGTTTGGAACCTGAAAGGTGTGGCTCTGAATCCCAGTTCTGACACTGACCAGCTGTGCAGCATTGCACAAATCGCTTAACCTCTCTGAGCCTTGATGACATCGTGTGCAAACCGGACTTGGTAACTGCCTCACAGGGTTCTTGTGAGCATGAGCGGCGGTGCGGATGAGAACCCGGCACAGAGGGGCTCGGGCAGTTAGTGGCATTAGGGTTCCAGCGAGGGAGGCTGGTTTCAGAGCCGGCATCTCAGGACTGTGCTTGCAGCCCGTCATCCCCAGTGTGCCAGGCACCATCCTGGGCACGTAGTTGCTCTGATTCAGGGAGTTCACCCCCTGTGCCCCCTCCAGTGGGCTCAGTCCAGTGACCGTCCCATCTCCTTCCCAGCGGCACAGCCTATGTTGGACTCTTCCTGACTCTGGGTGGGGCCCATTCTGGATGCCTCTGACTCGCGCTGTGCTGGGAATGAAAATAAAATGGCTCTGGGATGTAAACAACAGATTGGTGTGGGGCTGGGAAGCCAGCAGCAGGAATGTGAAAATAAGATCTTGATTGAATAGCTGTGGCAAATATTCTTGACATTCAGACATTCAGGCAAATATTCAGACATTCTCGGTCTGTTCTTAGGGTAAGAGGAGCTCTTGCCCCAGATTGTGGGGCTGGAAAAATCCGTTCTTCGTAAGGGGGAGCAGTTCTTCCAAGTAACCCCGTGGTGACAGCCTGGGTGCTGAGAAGCCAGGCCAGCTCTCACCAGCACAGGGAACCAGACCCCAGGACACAGACCGGGGAGGGTGGGGGGCTGTGAACAGCCAACAGAAGTGGCAGCTCTCCCAACCCTTCCATTCTGCTCAAAGGCATGTTTCTCACGGTACCCTCCATAGGCAGAAAGGGAACAATCCTCCTACCACAGCCACATACATCGAACACCTGCTCACCAGAGGGTGAGTGAGGATACCCCAACCTCTATAACCAGTCTTCTCTGTGCTTTAGGCTTGCATTAGGGTACCAGAGAGGGAGACTTACTTCAGAGCCGGCATCTCAGGACTGTGCTTGTATCTCATCATTCCTAGTGTGCCAGGGACCACCCTGGGCATGTGGGTACGCTGACGCTTTATATATAATTCTTTTATATATATATATATAGTTATGACTGATTCATGTTGTTGTACAACAGAATCCAACACAACATTGTAAAGCAACTATCCTCCAATTAAAACATTAAAAAAGGAAACAGGGAATCTGATACCAGGAGACGGCCATGGAGAAGAATGAAGACCACAGCAGGTGACGCCCGGGGGTCTCCGACGAAAAGGAGGAGGGGGGCAGTCTTGTCCCTGAGCCGAGGTGCTGGGCTCCCCTGCCGACCCCGACCACGGAGGGTGTGCCTGCAGGAGACTGGTGCCAAGAAGCTGCAGCTGCTCTGGAGGTCTCACCCACAGATGGACGAGGAGGAGTACCCCCTCGTCTCCCTCGCCCCCACCTTACAACCTCCCATCAGCACCTCGGATTGACTACACCCAGAGAGAAGCCAGCTGACACGGGACGTGGGAAATGCAGGGGCCGCCCGCGGCAGGCAGAGCCAGGCAGGGGGGGACGAGAGACCTCGGCAAGGGCCAGCACGCCAGGGGCAGCGACGCTGGCCTTCCTTCCATCCTCACAGAAAGAGTCAGACGCTCAGACAGGAGTCCCTCTTCACCCGTTCTTCTGATACGGAAAAGGAAGTTCAGAAGGGTTCAAAAAAAATCACCCATGGGCTCTTAGAGCTGAGATGTTTTGGCATCCGAACTAACCTAAGCTGTCTGAGATTTAAACTCGCAAACTTTGTTTTCTCTCCTGACAGGAGAGCTGGGTAAGTTCTGATGAAAGTGAGCCAGATCTATCTTTAGACTCAATCAAAGGCTTTAAACTTTATTTTTGCAAACCGCAATTAGTGGAAAATACATTAGTGCCAAAGAGCAAGCAACTAAGGAAAACAAGCCCGTGGCCTGCTGGAGCTTGACAGCCGGTCAGCCTTGCAGAACGAGGCTGGGGCTTAAACCATCTCCAGGGGCGGCGCGCTGCGCTCAGGAACGTGGACGGGCCCAGCGCCCGGCCGGTCAAGGCCGCCCCAGGTCTCCCCGAGTCACCGAAGCCTTTCCGCCCATGTCCCTGCCCGGCACCACTCTGCGGAGTTCCCACAGCTTCGAGTCAGCGATCCGTGAGGTCCCGGCGCCGAAGGCTATTCCAGGCCACCGGGAGCCCCTCCTCCCGACCCCCGAGGCAGGTCACTTGACGCCCCTCCCCACTCTCCTCGCCACATTTTGTGCGAGGCTCCGTCACGGGACGGGATGCACTGCTCTGCAGTGGTCTGTTTTCCCAGCGACCTGTCCCAGTGGACCGTGAGCTCCGCAGGATGAGTGCAGGGATACACGGGGACCCAGGATATTCTTAACAACACGGGTCAGTGAAAAGAATGTGCAATCGGGTGTCTCTTTGACCTCGAATTATATCCCACGGATGCTCTCCTTAAAAGGTAGTCATTTTGGGTCTGAACTTCAGTTTTTTCCTCTAAAAATTGAGATTAATATTACCTTCCTTAGCTGCGTAACACAGGGAGCTCAGCTCTGGGATGACCTAGTGCTGTGGAATGGGGGAGGCGTGCTCAACAGGAAGGGGACACATGTATACATATATTGCTAATTCACTTTGTCCTACAGCTGAAACTAACAAAGTGCTGCAAAGCAGTTATACTCCAATTTAAAAAATAAATAAAAGGAAATGTAACCCAACTTAAGAAAAAGGAATAATAAAAATTAAAGAACTTAAATATTACCTTTCTTTAAGAAAGGGTTGCTGTGGCTGTGCGTAGATTAGACTTGCTCAACAATGATTATTTCCTTTCTTCCTTGACATTTTGAAAGCAAACTACTCTGTTCTCTCCTAAAATGTTTTTGGATCACCAAAGAATAAAATATTGGGACACACAGGCCATGATCTTGAAGCAAGGAGATGACAGGAACTAAGATTCAGTATAGGAAATGGAACCCACTTTGAGTAATTCAAGAAGAAAGTGATTTAACGTGGATATTGCTGCTGCTGCTGCTAAGTCGCTTCAGTCATGTCCGACTCTGTGCGACCCCATAGACGGCGGCCCACCAGGCTCCGCCGTCCCTGGGGTTCTCCAGGCAAGAACATTGGAGCGGGTTGCCATTTCCTTCTCCAGACGTGGGAATATTAGGGGAGTAAAATTGCCAAAGGAGCTGGAAGAATGGACCTCACTGGCCCAGCACTGGACTATCAAGTTCAAGTACATCCAGACCATGGTAGCTGCCCTGCCCACTTCAGGAGGCTCTGTTGCTGACACAACAGCCAAATCATCTCCCAGCTATAACCTCACATGTTAGTTATCTAGGGCTTCCCAGGCAGGGCGAGTGGTAAAGAACCCGCCTGCCAGTGCAGGAGACATAAGAGACGTGGGTTCCATCCCTGGGTTGGGAAGATCCCCTGGAGGAGGGCATGGCAACCCACTCCAGTTTTCTTGCCTGGAGAATCCCAAGGACAGAGGAGCCTGGTGGGCTACAGTCCATGGGGTCACAAAGAGTCAGACACAACAGAAGTGACTTAGCACGCACACACATTAGTATTCTATTGCCACATGACAATTTCACCATAAGCCTAGGGGCTGCAAGCAACACACATTACTATCTCATAGTTACTGTGGTCAGGAACACAGGCCTAACTTACACGGATCCTCTGACTCAGCGTCTCGTGAAGCTGCCATCACGGTGTCAACTGGGGCTGCAGTCTCATCTGAGTTCTGCCCGGGGAAGGAACTGCTTCCAAGCTCACATGGCTGTTGGTGGCATTCAGCTTCCTGCAGGCTGTCAGAAAAGGGCTTTGGTTTCTTACCAATTATTATTAAGCAGAGGGCATCCTCAACCTCTTGCCACATGGTTACTAGCTTCCCAAAAACCAGTAAGAGAAAGAGCATCTCCTAGCAAGATGGACAATGCGGTCTCATACAACATAACCATGTACATGTAATCTATCACCATGCCACATCCCATGGGTTATTACAGGGGTCCCCGACATCTGGGATCTAATGCTTGATGATCTGAGGTGGAGCTGATGTAATAATAGAAATAAAATGTACAATAAATGTAATAAGCTTGAATCATCCCAAAACCATCCCCACTCTAGTTTGTAGAAAAATTGTCTTCTATGAAACCCATTCCTGGGGCTGCTGGAAGTCACAGGTCCTACCAGCCATATTTCAGGGGAAAGGATTTCACAAGGGTGTGAATGTCAGCAGGGAGAATCTCGGGGCCATCTGAGTCTGTCCACCACACCTCGTTTGCCAGCAGCCTTAGCCGCAGGAGGATGGCTTCACCTCACTTTTGCCTCTCATGTTACTCACCAATGCATTTACTCTCAAAGCAGAATTTACATTATAACCCTAGATGCCAAGGATTCTGGAAAATGTCATGTATCCTTTGACAACTTCTCTAACCAGATGGAAGGTAGAATTGTGGTTGAGAGAGTCAGTTCAAAATATCAACACCAGTGGCATGTGATATTGAGTATTTGCTCTAGTGAGAAATATTACTAACGTGATGACAAAACATGCATTGAATATTTGTTGTGGTAGCATCAGTGTTACAAAATGGTCAAGGGCATGGGCTTGTAGTCAGATTGCCTGGATGCGGATTCTGTTTCTATCTTAAAATCCTCGTCTGTAAGGTGGGCATGATAATTATACCTATAGAATCATGTAATCAGTGAGGGTTTGGCATAGAGTCAGGATTCAGTAGAGGTTAGACAACATCATCATTCCTGTGGGTCAAGCCATTTCCTAAGTGCTTTCCACACATTATCTCATTGGATCTTCACTAGAGCATTATGAAGTTGCTACTGTTATTCGCATTTCACAGATGAGAAAACCATCTCAGGGAGGTTACACAATTTCCCCAAAACTATTAAAGCCAATTATTGGAAGAGTTCACGGGTTAAACTGCCTCCTCTTCACCCTTTGAAGATAAAATTGATGTTTATAAATGGCCATAATCAAAATAACAGGAAGAATAATAATCCTTTAAAACGATGGAGGACTTTACAGTTAACAAGTTGCTTTCTCACTTGAGCCCTCTGATAGAACGTTGCAACATGTATGTTCATTGTTTGGTTTAAAAATACTCAATTCTGAAACAGAAATGGAAAAAACTAGACAAATGAAATTCATAAAATATGTTATTACAGACACTATGACATGTGTATATTTAACCATAAATAGAAAGAGATAGGTAAAAAGATATCTAGTTTTTAGGAGGCAGTAAATATTCTTGAGGCACCCGTGCATTAAATATGAGTGACACATAAATATGCATGAGTCCTGTGAGGTACTAATATTCTGGGTGTGCTACATAGACAAGAGCAATCAATATCCATGAGGCCGTAATTCAGCCACACAGGGATTGACACCCATTCTGACTTGTGTGTCCCCTGCAAAACCTCACGGCTGAAACTCAGGCCTGCTCAGCAGGTGAACTGCAAACTACAGCTATTAGGCTGCCGTACCTGTGTGTCTCTCCAACAGTCTGTGTGTTCTTGGGCAGGGCACTTTCCACTGGTGAGCCCCTTAGCTCAAACCCCAACTCTCATCCTGTAACCCAACCATCAGCGGGGAAGATCCCCGAGGGGGAAGGTTGATGCAGCAGAGGGAGAGGTAAGGGAGGTAAGGCAGATGAACACTGCCCCCGCCCAGGGTTCGGCGGTGTGGTCCTTCCACCCTGATCACACCCTACCCGAGTGCTCATCTCTTTCTTCTTGCTTCCACTATGTGTTTTACGTTGATTCTATAATCCACGTGACTGAAACCCAATTTGGTTAGTGAGCCTTTTTGTTCCATGATCTCGGGTAGGGTGTACCAGTTTGCCTGACAGTGACCTTAGAGGCTACCATTGCCTCACGGTAACTTCCCTTGTGATAAGTGATGGGAAGTAGGTAATGATCATGCTCCTCTCATTATGGATAAGGAAACTAAGAAACACAGAGGATATGTGATTATCTAAGGACACTCAGCCAGTTAGTAGATTAATTGGAACTAACACATAGGTTTCTCCAACTCCAAGTTTAGTTCCTTTTATTCTAAACAAGATCCACATAAAAAAAAAAATCAGAGGATACAAAAAAATAAAAAAAGAAATAGGTTTTTCTTGTGGGCCTCCAAAGAAAATTTGCAAAGAAAAATTCCAAGGCTGTTCTGAGCAGCAGTTCCTGGGCAGAACAAGGCATTGCTCTGGCGAAAGCCTTATTTTGATGGAGCCACTCACACTACATGCCTATGATGGAGCATCCTTAACAGAGGCCCCTTGTTTAGATACCCAGATGCCCTTCCTCTGTTCCTCATTGATCCTGTAAACACAGCCTCCTTATGGACAAGGCTGCCAGCCGACAGACGCATAGAGGCTCTGATGTTATTAGGAATTACATCCAGAAAAAAAGGAGGCTTGAGCCACAAAGGGGTCAGTCATCTTCGTGTCGTTCCTGAAGCTGGATCTCTTGCTAGACAGTATAGCCCTCAGAGATTTGACCTGTGTGTTTGTTCTGGCTCTTTTAGCTGTTGACTTTTGGATCAACTTTAGGTTGGCTCGGGTATGAAACTTGCTTTCCTCAAATTCATAGTTACTTGAATAAGCACTTTCTGCTCTTCCTACCATTCCTTTCCTCACTACCTTTGAAGTCATGTGTAAATAAAGGTTGCTGGCCGAAAGGATCTGGAGGCTATGACTCAGGTCTTTCTAGAGAGGGCAGGCTCCTGGGTAAAGACTATTTATGCCAATTACCAAGCTTTTGTAGGAAGCATCAGTCTTTTTAGGGTTTGCCCAGTGGTTCAGATGGTCAAGAACCTGCCTGCAATGCAGAGACACGGGTTAATCCTTGGGTCAGGAAGATCTCCTGGGGAAAGCAATGGCAATCCACTCTGGTATTCTTACTTGAATAACTCCATGGACAGAGGAGCCTGGTGGGCTACAGTCCACGGGGTCACACAGAGTCACGACCGAGCAACTAAAACACTTCTCAGTCTTTTCAGAGGAGAAAATGGGTAAGCCACAATGGAACCTTGGAAATTATTTTCAACAATCATTAGGCACCCCAAATGTGTGATTTTTCTGCAAATTTACCCTGGCTTTGCTCTTGTTTCCATTTCATCATAACCATATTACCTCCATCACTTGCTCATCAAATCACTAGGTTAGAAATACATCACAAAAACTACTATTCATGGATATGAGGAACTCAAGTTATTAACAAGGAAAATGAACACCATGTCTTCTTGTCTTTTTCCAATCATGTTTTTGTGGATGTGTTTGAGTGTGTGCAGGCAATGAAAACACCTAAAAGGTGAAATAACAAAATGTTTACATGTACTTATGGAAGAATTATGAAGCTACTGGTGGAAGATGGTAAAGAATCTGCCTGCAAAGCAGGAGACAAAGGTTCAAATCCCTGGGTCAGGAAGATCCCCTGCAGAAGGGAATGGCAACCCACGCCACTATTCTTGCTGGGAAAATCCCATGAACAGAGGAGCCTGGTGGGCTGTAGTCTCTGTGGGTCACAAAGAGTCAGACACACTGAGTGACTCACACTTTCACTTTTCATGGAGGAATTATAGGTAATTTGTATTTGATTTTTTAAAATAACTCTCTGTATTGCTTAAATTGTTATAATCATCTTTCATTGCTTTTACCATTTTATTTTCTTTAAAAAGTTTCTCTATTTCCTTTCTGAATAGAAATAGCAATACTTGACAAGGTCTTTATTGTTATCAAGGAGCTTTTTGAAAGCTAAATAACCTCAGTGGAATTTATAAAATCCCTGGGAAGTTAGTATCATCTTTATATCCATTTTATAGATGCCTCAAACAGCCTGTTGTATCCAAGGTTACACAGCTACTAAATAGGCAAAATTGAGAGGCAAAGACAGATTTTTTTTTTTACGTCAAAGCCCATGTACTTTCCACTCTGCCATAGCTGCTCTCTGTAGGGACTTTCAGCACTGTGTCCCCAGTTTCAATCAACAATTGTTCTCTGGCATGGCACTCCAGGGGGTGCAAAGATAAAAATCTTGCCCCTCCAGGAATTCACAATCCAGAGCAGGGGTTCACAGCCACAGCTGCTCAACAGATTCAGTCAACAGAACCAATTTTCAAACTCTTGATGTCTGGGTCAGCCTCAGACAATCTTTAAAACTCCTCAGATGATCCCAATGTGCAGCCAAGGTGAGAACAACTGGTCTACCAAGAAGCTGGCATATCCGTAAAGGCACAGATCCTGCCAGAGACAATATATATACATTCAATTATGAGAATTCACAGCCTTGTTTCCAGTCATTGCTTCTTTCCTGGCATCTTATGGGTCCTTGGCATATGGATCTCTTTGCATGGATGTCCCAGTTTAAGACTATAAATTTAAGGCTATGTACTATAAACAGCTTTTCATGTTTATTCTTAAAATTAGTTGGAAATTGCTCTTTTACTCACTTAATACAGTGTAGTTGGGCAGCGTCATGTAGCAAAGAGAATTCTAGACAAGGAACTCTGAAGACGGGTTCAGTCTTGACTCAGGCTATAAAAACTGTGGTTTGGGACAAGTCGCTTCTCCACTCTGGGCTGGGTTTCTTCCTCTACAAAATAAAAAGGGTTTAATTACATGCTGTCTTTGTTCCTCTAGCTCAAACTACCCATATAATTCTCTATCATGTAACCCTTACTAAAAAGCAGCTAGCCCAAGATAGACAATGAATTTAAAACCTATGTATTGTAGTTATCGATTGCTACATTACAAATCACCTCAAAATTTAATGGCTTAAGACGGCGGCTTACTATTTCTGATTCAGTGGATTGACTGGAAGGTTGCACTGGTCTCTCCTGGGCTCACAGGTATGGCTGCAGACAAGGGGAGTCAGCTGTAGCTGGAACTTCCAAAAGGGTCTTACTCAATTGCAAATTGGTGCTGGCTGTGGGCTGGAGAGCCTTCATCCTCTCCAGGTGACCTCTCTTCCTCCAGGGGGATAGCCTGGACTTCCTCCTAACATGATGGCCTCAAAATTCCAAGAAGGTAAGAGTAGCGTTGCATAGCCTCCTGAGGTCTAGGCTCTGGAACTCCCATGGTGTCACTTCAACCATAACTATTAGTCAAAGCAAGTCATGGGATTAGCCCAGGTCAGATAGAAAAAGAAAAAAAAAGAGGGTGGAGCAAGAGATCCCACTTCCTGATAAGAGCTAGTAATGACAGACTGCAAAGGGGTGTGGACACATGAGGTGTGGTGCATGTGTGGCTATTATTGTAATAATCGACTGTGTTATTTTTGCCTGGAGGTGCCATATAATGTAGTGGTTAAGGGCACAGTCTTTGGATTCAAACAATCTGGTTTCAAATCCTGCTGCTTCTGTTGACTTGTAACATAGGACAGGAGACTTAAATCTCTCTGTGCCTGATTCCTCATTGGTAATTTGGGAAGGATAATAACAGTGCCCTCCTCATGAGGTTGACTGTGGGGAATAAATACGATTATATCTGTACAGCCCTGTGTAGTGTGCTCGGTCGTGTTCGGCTGACATCACACAGACTGTAGCCCACCAGGCTCCTCTGTCCATGGAATTTTCCAGACAAGAATACTGGAGTGGGTTGCCGTTTCTTTCTCCAGGGGATCTTCCCAACCCAGGCATGCATCTCCTGCATTGGTAGGCGGATTCTTTACCACTCTGCCACCTGGGAAGCCAGTAAAGGCCCTAACTCATAGGAAATGTGTCCTAAAAGCTCTTTGCTCTTACTACTGGTCCTAGTTTTCTGCAGGAAGTGAGACAGCTACTTCATCCTTCAGGTCAAGGCACCAACACTTATCCCACTCCTTCCCAACATCACTGACTGCAGCCACTTGTTGTGAACCTGAGGGGTGACAACGCATTTGGTACTGGTTATCACTGAGCTTATTTGCAGGCAGCATCTCTTCCATGAAAAGCCAGCTCGGAGCACTCATCTGAAAACAAGGAGTGTGATGCATGGTCTCAGTGGGAGGAGTGTGCTTCTGGCATGAACAGCTCTTGTTCCTCGGTAGCTCCTGGCTCCTGACTGCCTGGTGGGGCACAGTTCCAGGTGAGAGAGCCCTCCGCGCCCCCAGGAACCTCAGCCTCAGCTGCACAGAGCACGTCACCACTTGCCGGCCAAGGCGCCCACCAGCACTCACCTGATTGAAGGTTGGAAGGCCCCTCGGTCACTGGTGTGGTCTAGCCTGTCGTTAAGGGCCTGATGTGCACAGGCTCCCTAAGTCAGGACTTAACCTGTGACTTGTCTTCTGGGACACACAACCTGAGCTTTCTTCAAGGCAGTTCAATCAACTAAGCTCAGTAGTCTGACTCGGAGCTTTGGAGTCAGACAGACATGGGTTCCAATTCCATACTGACACCTACAATCATCACGACTCAGGGCAAGGGGGATAACCTCACTAGTATTTCCTTAGTTGTTTCCTCTGCAAAAATCATCTACCTGGGACTTCCCTGGTGGTCCAATAGTTGAGAATCCACCTGCCAATGCAGGGGGCACAGGTCCGGGTCATTCCCTGGTCCGGGAAGATCCCACATGCCTCAGACAGCTAAGCCCATGTGCCCCAACATCGAAGCCCGCGCTCTGGAGCCCCGAGCCACAACTACTGGAGGCCATGTGTCTAGAGCCTGTGCTTCACAACAATTCACAACAAGAGAAGGAATGCAGAGCCCGTTCGCAGAAACGAAGACCCAGCACAGCCAAATAAATACAAAACTGAAAAAACCATCTACCTTACAAGGTTGTTGTAAAGATTAGAAATATGTATACAAAGCACTCAGCTCAGACTCTGGATATCAGTAGGGTCAAAGTAAATGATTTGTTCAAAATGCCCACGAGCTCAGGGTACATAATAGGTCCTAAAAAAAAAAAAAAAAAAAGTTACTTCCCTTTCAAGAACCAGGGTGAATCGAAGCCTGAAGCTATTCCTTTATTAATGTATTCCACAAACCACTGCAAATGTTGCAGAGAACGCAAATGTATATCCAGTTCCAAACTGGAAGCCCCATGAAAGCAGGGACCCTACCTTTTGGAAACTTGCTGTTTAAAAGGTACCTAGTACAGTGCCTGAAACACAGCGGGGGTAAAATGGGTGCTTGTTGAAGGAAAGATAACCTGGTCTCTGCCATCCCTGAGTTTGGATTTAGAGAGAAAATGAGGAATATGCATAGATAACCGTATCCAGGTTGACTGATTCAAGTGGTTAGAGAGGAGTAAGGGTATGTAAGAAATTACCCCCTGCAGCGGGCTCAGGCAAGGCTTTGTGGGAAAGACACATTAGAATCAGCTTTGAGGAAAGGGAGGATTTCAAAGTGCAAATATGAGAAAGAAGACTGAGAATAAAAAGGAGGACCCGTTTAGCCCACGGCTGAAATTGAGAACTGAAGTTGGAAGTGGCTCCCTCTCTGTATGCTTCTTGTTGTTGCTATTGTTGAGTTGCTCAGGCGTGTCCAACTCTTCTGTACCCTGTGGTCTGTAGTCCCACCAGGCTCCTCTGTCCACGGGGTTTCCCAGGCAAAAATACTGCAGTGGGTTGCCATTTCCTCCTCCGGGGGATCCTACCAACCCAGGGATGGATTCTTCACCACGGAGTACCAGGGAAGCCCCTATGCATGCTTACATGTCTGTAATTCAGAAAGACCTCAGAAAACCTCTCATTATCTGAGTGAGTAGTATTCTCCCATCTCTGGGTGGCATGCCCAAATTACATTATTAAATATCTTAAAGGAACTCTTTGTATTCTGACTGGCTTAGAGACAAAAAACCTCATATATAAATCTAATGTTCCTAAAAAAAATCCCAGAAATAAAGGAAATTGGGCCTGGAATACTTTCAATGTAAAAAAAAAAAAAAAAAAGATATTCTTACAGAAACAAACTTAGAAAGTTTTTTAAAATTCAAGTACTCAGGATGCAAGTAAATGTCTGGCAAACAAGACTAGTTCAATAATTTCAGTTTAATAAAACAGCTGCTTTCTGAATTATAGTTGTGCATGATACAAATATGTTTTTACTCTACATGAATATCTTCTTCCTAAACTTATCCAGATTTACTGATAGGGTAAGTTAGCATTGTTGTTGTTGTTTACTGACTAAGTCGTGCCTGACTCTTTCGAGATACCATGGACTGTAGCCCACCAGGCTCTTCTGTCCGTGGGATTTCCCAGGCAAGAACACTGGAGTGGGTTGCCATTTCCTTTCCCAGGGAATCTTACCAACCGAGGGATCAAACCCAAGTCTCCTGCATTTGCTGGCAGATTCTTTACCACTGAGCCACTAAGGAAGCTCTAAGTTAGCATTACTTCTACTAAATATATAGAATTTTAGATTTTTTAAATTCAAATATGTCTAATCATACCAAATCATTATTCTGACCAACTTTATTTCAATAGTAATTATGTTTTCTAGTATGTTAGCTTGAAGATAATTTCCCAGATCATTAGGCAACTCTCAAAATCTTGGACAGATAGTAAGTTGACTTCATTAATAGATATTTATTAGATACTAAGATCATTTCTAAAAAGACAGAATACGGAAATGGTGTCACTAAGTATAATTTAGATTGTATACATTTGCCTCTTATTTTTATATGCTATTTGGGTCTGTTAATAAATGTGTTTATGTTTTGCCAGTTTGAGAAGTTATAATAAAGGATGTGCAATGGATATAGAAAGTTGTAGAAGGTTCCTGAAAGGGGATTTAATTGTGGTCAGAGCTGGCTACATTTAATGGGTCTATTTATGAGATTTTCATTGTATTTGAGCTATTTTATACCTCTTTATAAACTGCAGACAATGGATATGCCTGACAAGACTGTCAGGCAGAGGTTAACTGACTTCCTTCTTCCCCGTGGAAAAACCAGTTTTGGTACCTGGGTACCTGCAAGTTGAACCAGATCCTGTTACCTTACCCAAATAGTCAGTTTTCCCCCAATTTTCAGTTCTTCCAGATTCCTTCAATATCTAGCTATAACCTTCCAAACTAACTTTTCCAATTTATCTGCCTTCTGCCTGGTGGCATCCCTAAGAACTGTAGCTTGACTGTCCATATTCTTTCTGGGACTCTTGGTTGACTTGCAGCTGGCCATTTGCCCCAGGACCTAAAGAAGGCCTGGAAGCCAGAGCTCTATTGCTTGATATAAAGCCTGAAGCACTATCCATCATGGCAGAGCATGTGTGAGCTGGAACTCTCTCTTGACAAGCCACTCTCTGGACTACTAAGGGAGGCTGGTGAAATGCTTGGGTCATGCATGCCCTCATATGAGAGGTAACCTTGACTGTGGACAGCAATTTCACCAAGACCACTGACATTCTAGCTCAAGAACTTCAAGAAACTCAAGGAGCTGTGCTGCATAACTGGATGTATTCCTCCACTGGACTGCTGTAATCCACTGGACTGGTTACACTTAGAGTGCAACTCCTGGTTCTTTAATACAACCTTTTATATCACTCTTTCCCTTTTTCACTTTAAAGTGAAAGTCACTCAGTCATGTCCGACTCTTCACGACGCCATGGACTGTATAGTCCATGGAATTCTCCAGGCCAGAATACTGGAGTGGATAGCCTTTCCCTTCTCCAGGAGGTCTTCCCAACCCAGGGATTGAACCCAGGTCTCCTGCAGTGCAGGTGGATTCTTTATCAGCTGACCCACAGGGGAAGCCCTTTAAACATACTTCTTTTAAGAGCCTGATCCCCAGGACCCTAAAATAACCTACCTTTGCCACCACTTCTCTGTAGATGGCTGAACTGGTTTTGCAAGTATAGAAGCAACAAAAAGTCCTCAAGAGACTATTTCTCAGACTCTGCTTCACTCCGTTCAGGGGTTTATAAATTACTTCTGAGTTGTTCAGTGACAAGTGATAGTCATTCATTTTTCAACAAGAGGGCAGGCAGTGTTGAACTTTACCTGAGCCCTGTGCTCTCAGAAAACGGAGCTGGCTAAGAAATTCCCCCACACATTTGTCCTCTGAAATCTCTCTTCTCTTTTGTGTTCCAAGAAACAGCTTCAGCAATGCTCTCCCATGCACTACAAGAAGACCCATCTCTAGTCTTCTTCATGACTCTTTTAAGACTGTGGATGACCCCTTTGCTGACCTACCCTCATTAAAATCCCAGGCTCCCTTTTCCTTTCTTAGAGAACTTTCTCATTCATGAACATTCTTCCTATTGCAATAGCTTGAAAAAAATCATCTCCTTACTTGACACTCTGTTCTGTCTGTTACACTTTCCAATTTAAAAAATAAAGATATGGGAGGCTTTTTTCCTGTCTTTGGAATTGTTGTGTAAGGAGGTGATGTCTGAGACAGTGACTGTCACCTCCAACCATGGAACAAGCCTGAGGATGGAGGGGTGGGGGGCACAGTAGTGGAAAGTACCTGGGTCCTTGATGACATCATTACATTGTTGAAAGAGTCAATCTTCTTATTCCCCATCACTTCCAGACTTCTTGTTCCAGTAAACAATATATCGTCTTATGCTTTAAGTTACTCTCTGTTGGGTATTCTGTTTTGAAGCCTCAAACACCCTAATAGAATGCTTGCAGGCTTCAGGAATAAAGAAAACTTGTGCCGGAAACCTCGAAAGATGTATGAGAAGAAATGATTGCCTGTTATATGCAGGTTATGTTGTTGTTCAGTTGCTAAAGTCATGTCTGACTCTTTTCCACCCCATGGACTGCAGCTTGCCAGGTTTCCCCGTCCTTCACCATCTCCCGGAGTTTGCTCAAACTCAAGTCCATTGAGTCAGTGATGCTATCTAATAATTTCATCCTCTGTCGTCCCCTTCTCTTCCTGCCCTCAATCTTTCCTAGCATCAGGGTCTTTTCAAATGAGTCGGCTCTTCCCATCAGGTGGCCAAAGTATTGGAGCTTCAGCTTGAGCATCAGTTCTTCCAATGAATGTTCAGGGTTGATTTCCTTTAGGATGGACTGGTTGGATCTCCTTGCTGTCCAAAAGTCTTCTCCAGCATCATAATTTGAAAGCATCAATTCTTCAGCTCTCAGCCTTCTTTATGGTCCAACTCTCACATCCATACATGACTACTGGGAAAACCATAGCTTTGATATACAGAATTTTGTTGGCAAAGTGATGTCTCTGTCTTTTAATACGTTGTCTAGATTTGTCATAGCTTCCCTTCCAAGGAGCAAGTGTCCCTTCCAAGGAGCAAGTGTCTTTTAATTTCATGGCTGCAATCACCACCTGCAGTGACTTTGGAAGTTGTAGAGAGACTTAGTTTCCTATGTCATTGTGAGACACTGGAGATGTAGAATCATTCCTGAGAGGCCAAAAGACACAAAAGAAGCTTTGAGATGTTAATGAAGTATGATTCAAAGGCAACCTGGACAGAGAGATGACTGAGGACCTGAAGAGCTGTTGGACATCTCAGCAGATGTCAGCACAGGCATGTAACCTCACAGATCAAAGGCACTCTGTGCCTCCCCTAGCACATGCAGGGTCTCCAGGGAAAAGTGGGCATGTTCAAACGAACTGAGATGAACTTTTACCCACATGCAATAGCCAGACTCATGAGGCGAGGGCTTTGGGGATGACTATCTAGTGGGGTGGCCTTGATGAAGAACTCCTTCCATCTCTAGAGTTCCCAGGAGGAAACTCGGAGTCTTGGCATGGGGTGGGAGTGGGGGAGCAAGAAAGATGGGCTCCCGACCCCCTGTTGCAATTCAACCAGAGCAATCTAATTTTATCTGCACTATATTTGTGGCTTGCAATTACAATTTCACTCAGGAAAGAATTCCAATGCTAGCAACAATTATTAGCTCTAGTCTGTGAGCTAGAGGCTACATCTCAACATCTCTCTCCCATCCCCATCCTCAAGTAAACCTTGAGGGAGCAGGTATGTGGTTGGGGTTGAAAGTAGGTGGTGGGTACACACAAGTTTCAGGAACCTTACTGACAAAGGTATACCTTTACTATGGGTCAGAAACAGGAGGTAGAGTGGCCCAGCTTAGCACCATATTTTGATAAAGAAATCTACTGTTACCTTCTCCCAATAAAAGAAAACTCATATCCTCAAAATTTGGCCTGGAAGGAGTACCTCGAGGGGGAGGATGGGAGTTGGACCTAGAAACTCTTCTTCTGTTCCTCTAGGTTTTAAGTATTCTCTTCCCCTTTAGACTTTCTCAACTTGTTCACTTTCCCCATTCTCCAACAGCTCTCCAACCCTCTCAACAGAATGATGCTCCCCCAACATCTTTCTTTCTTTCTTCAAATCTTTCTACTTTCCTCTTAAAATGGCAACAAGTCAGTTTCACAGATTCTTCATCTAAAACAGACTTTCAAAAACAACCGAGTGTTAGGGAAGAGCAAAAGAAAAACACAAGAGTATCAACCAAGTAAATGATGCAATTTTCAAAGCACAGGCTCTGATTCCACTTGAACTGGATTGTTCTCAGGGATTTCACCTCTTTCTGTTTCATACAAGCTCCGTGAATGTCAGTGAGCTAGCCATCCAAAGGGCTGACATCCCTTCCCAGATCCTCTGCCTAAGCCCTCACTTCAAAGCTCCCACCTGTTGCCCGTGGGTAATACTGGCCACCACCTAGGATCCTCTCCTAAACATCTTGACTCTTCCCATTGACAAGATCAAAAAAGATTCTCTCCCAATACCTATCTTGGCTTGGTTCTGACACATATTTTCTGCCCAGGATTGACAGGATGATTCATTCTTCAAGAGAGATTGCCCAGTACAATCTCAGTACAAACACTGGTGTGGCTTTATCCTTTCAGATCAAAGAGTGTATTGTTATCTTAATCCTTTTATAACCAGACAGGGGAAATTATACACTAGGATTCCTCTTTTTTTTTTTTTTAATTTTGTATCGGAGGATAGCCGATTAACAATGTTGTCAGTTTCTGGTGGACAGCAAAGGGACTCAGCCATACATACACATGTATCCATTCTCCTCCAAACTCCCCTCCCATCCAGGCTGCTATAATAACATTGAGCAGAGTCCCATATGCTATGCAGTCGGTCCTTGTTGGTTATCCATTTTAACTATAGCAGTGTGTGCAGGTCCATCCCAAACTCCCTAACTATCCCTTTCTCCCATCTTCACCCGCCTCCCCCTGCAACCACAGTTTGTTCTCTAAGTCTGTGAGTCTTCTTCTCTTTTGTAAATAAGTTTATTTGCCATTTCCTCCTCCAGGGGATCCTCCCAAGCCAGAAGTGTGCATTTCCTGTCTCCTGCATTGGCACGGGGACTCTTCACCATTGAGCCGCCTGGGAAGCCCAGTTCATCTGTATCATTTCTTTTTAGGTTCCCCATATAAGGGATGTCATATGATATTTAGGATTTTTAGAATTTCTTTCATGAAGAACATTGTATTTTGGCCTGAAGGTTGTTGGATATGGGGTGGAAAAGCTTGTTCTAAACACCTGGGGCCTGAAATCTATCTTAATCCCTGGACCTTAGCCTAGTTCTGTTCCTGGGCCTAGGGAACATCTTAATAGAAGAACTCGAAGTTTCAACAAGTGATCCAGGAAGTGAGGACGGGTGCCTTAGGCCGGTTACTGCATGCAGGAGGAATTTGGAGAGAACAGGAATGTCTAAAAGTGGACTTTGGTGTGACTGCTGTAAATTTTTCCTCTAACTCCTCTAAGAAATCTTTAGTCAAATCTGCAAGGCTCGTGTGCTTTGGTGTGAGGGAATTCTTTTGCACGTTGACTTTCATGCCTGGTTGGGGTCATCCTTGGTGCAACACAGAATTGGAGGAAGACAAAATCTAGACACGAATGGGCCATGAGAGAATAAGTCCTCAGGGAACAAGTGTTGGGAGAGATAGACTGTGAAACTGGAAGTGTAGGGCAAGTTTAGCCGGATGTGTAGGTCAAGGAGGCCCTCGTTGACTTCAGAGCCACAGTATGATACATTAAGCATTGTAATCCTTCACTGATCCCCAGTATCTAAAGTCCATACTCCTTGGGGGAGAGGGGCCCCTCCTCCAAATACTTTTCTTTCCTCAGATTATCTTTCCATTTTCCTTCTAAAATGGTAACAAATCTCATCCACAGATTTTTTTCTTTTTAGCTAAGACTGGAATTTTCGAAACAACTAAGGATTAGGGGACTATACATCAGTTAAATGATGAAATTTCCAGACACAGGGCTCTGAGCCTTTGTATGCACGACACACAAAAATCCATTAAAATTTGGCCTCCCCAACTCTCCAATGTCATCTCTCCACCACTCCTATTGTCACGGATACTGCAGCTCTGCCACCGTTAAGAAACCTAAATGATGACCAGGTCACTAACCCAAATGATGGTCACTCTACCAGGTAAAAGTGACTACTCTTTACCCCATGTCTCACTGGAGCATCGCATTCCAAAACACTCTGTAGATATTTATTCACATGCTTTTCTTTTCCAATAGATTGTGAGTTTCTTGCCTCAGAACCTAACAAGTCCTTGTGAAGTAGTAGATTCTCAATAAATATATGTTGAATGGGAAGGACTCCAAAGCAGGATATAAAAACAGAAAAGAGAGCAGACAGACTAGGTGGGAATGACAATTCTGTCTTTTATGAGCCAGATGACTTTAGGTAGTTTTCTGAATCTCTCAGACTGTCAACTGCCTCATCTATTAACAAAGGCTACTTTGTAGAGAGAAGTCTAAAGTATGTGTAGGACCTGGCCCCTAGCAGGTATATAGCAAGTGGACCCTATTACTCAGCAGGCTGGTGGTTTTCAAGGTATTTCTTTTCTAGCAGTGTAGCTCTTTTAAAATGAAATGTTCACAGCCCTGAATAAGAGCAGAGCTGCTCTGACTTGGGGGTGCAGCCTCAGAGCCCCACCTGCTGAGCTACTTCCCCATCTTGACACAGCCACTCTTCACCCCAGAAAATCCCTGGGCCCCCAAAGTGGGGAGTAAAATCTACTGCCTTAGACCAGCATGGAAGATACACAAGTGGTAGCACGGAAGATGATTGTAAGTGACTTAAGTGAGAAAGAAAGCTCAGTCGTGTCTGACTCTTTGCGACCCCATGGACTATAGCCTACAAGGCTCCTCAGTCCATGGAATTTTCCAGGCAAGAGTACCAGAGTGGGCTGCCACTGCCTTTTCCAGGGGATCTTCCTGACCCAGGGATCGAACCTGGGTCTGCCACATTGCAGGCAGACACTTTACCCTCTGAGCCACCAGGGCAGCCCAAGTGACTTAAAGGTATAGCATTAAATAACACTGATACCTTTTAAACAGTTAGTCCCTGTCCAGTTAAATTTTTTTTCCGAATCTTTAGGGGAAAGTCTGAATCTGGAGCTAATACATTTTTAACTCCTCTCTTACTTTCTCCTAAGACTCCAATACTCAAAGACAGCAGGCTGCAGTCTCAGAATCTTCTAAGAGTACCTCACTGGAAGTTAACACTATGGATTTGTTCAGTTCCCATCTCTACCGGTATCATGCTGTTTAGGTTTGGGGAAATCATTTGACAACAAATTTGTAAAACAAAAGTAACAATGCTTACTTCATTTGTGAGTATCGGCATGTATTTATTCTAGATATATTTATTGAGAGATTTCCGTGTGCCAGTTAGCCTGGTGGAATATAGTGGTAGACCAGACAAATGATTTGGTCTTTGGAAAAGACCACATCTTTGCTCTCATGGATCTTCCACACTAGAGGTAGATATAGATCAATAAGGAGATGATTCATTGATATAGTATGCTAAGACCACTGGAGGCATCCAGCATGCTTGGGAAACACTTAAGAAGGACACCTAACTTGGACTTGGGGGTACAGTTGGTCAAAGAAGTTTTATTGGAATAAATGGCAGCTCAATTGAGTTCTGAAGACCTGTTTAGTCCAGAAAGAGAAGAGGAAACAACATGTACAAAGGACTACAGGGCAAAGGGCACGACAATAAAATATGTTGGGTCCTGCGTATAATGTCCCAAACAGACATTATTCACAATGGCAGCAGCCTTTAGAACTTCTCTAAAGTGCTTGGTCTCCAGAATAATAAGATTTATCTCTGCACCTCAGCATGAAAGCAGTTTCTGCCACATAGTGGATGCCCAATAAGTGCTGAAAAGTGAATGGCTGAATAAACAAATAAATGAGTAAATAAATGAATGAATGAATGAATGTTAGTTATTTCTGTCTGCTTCCAGAGGCCGGTCCATGTCATGAGCCATATTCTTACTCAGGGATTACCAGAGAGTAATCCTGCAGCCTGGTTTGGACTTGGGATTTGGAAGATTTTTGTTGGGTTCAGCTGGTAACACGTGGCCTCCCTTACCTCTAACCCAGAAGGGGCTGTGCTTTTTTCTCCTATGATACAGATGCTACTAACTGAGACCCACATAGCTGTTTTTGTCTCAAGGCATTCTGTCTGAATGGCTCCAACCATCATCCCACAGAGTTAGGCAATCTGTGATATTGTAAAAAACACCATGACTGCCTTATCTTCTGGGACCCCAACTGACTCTGGCTCATGGGCCAATGGAGCAGCTTAGCAGGTGAGAGATAAGGAAAGTCAGGCTAACATTAATAGGAAGGATGAACATTTATTGACCACTTTCTACTTGTCAGGCATTCTGTATGCTAAGTGCTCTATATGCCTGACCTCATTTAATCTTCACAAGGACCCTTGGAAATGGATACTGATATTATCTACATTTTACAGATGAGAAAACTGAGGCTTGGAAAGCAACCTGATGGTTTTAAGTCAGGGGTAAGCTGGGATCAAACCCCATTAGTGCAACCGAAAAGCTGGTACTCTTAACCTCAACCGCAAGCAAACAGAGCAAAACACAACTTTTACATGCTGCCCACAGCAGCCCACACCTGCCCACACCAACAAAATCAGGGGCATGCCAACAGAATCTGTGCCAAACTTCGTTTCTGTCAACTTTGTGAGCCTATTAGGGCACTGAATAAACACTTATTAAGCAAAATGGAGAAAAGAGAAGAAGATTGAACTGAGAAATTCCAGTCATGGAATCTTTTTTTTGTTGTTGTGAACCACATCATCTCAGACTGCACTTTATCAGTTTAATCTTTCTTAATTTGCAGTCACTAGAACAAGAGACTCAGTCTCTGATAGCAGAGAATAACTCAGTCTCTGCCTATGGAATTATATAAATAACACGGCCCCAGAACGAGTTACTTTGCAGAACGAGTTCTTCTCCCCAAATCTCAACACCCAGAAGCTGGTGTGCGTGCTAAGTCATTTCAGTCGTGTCCGGGTCTTTGTAACCCTATGGATCTGTAGCCCACCAGGCTCCTCTGTCCATGGAATTCTCCAGGCAAGAATATTGGAGTGACTGCCATTTTCTTCTCCAGGGGATCTTCCCGACCTAGGGATCAAACCCTTATCTTTTAGGTCTCCTGCACTGGCAGGCAGGTTCTTTACCTCTAGCACCGCCTGGAAGAGCAATGTAAAAACTAAGAAAATCTTTTCTTTAAACATTTGCCTTCAGATCCCCATAGGTGGTTGACCTTCAGACCCATCACTGTCCCCACTCAGAACTTTGTCCCTTTGAGATTAGTTAGGCCCTGAATATGTTCCTTCAAGATTCACCTTGAACATGGATAATTTCCATCATTTGTGGAGGGCCCTAGTGGCTCAGATGGTAAAGAATCCGCCTGCTATGCAGGAGACACGGGTTTGATCCCTGGGTTGGGAAGATCTCCTGGAGAAGGGAATGGCAACCCAATCCAGTATTTCTGCCTGGAGAATTCCATGGACAGAGGAGCCAGGTGGGCTACAGTCCATGGGGTCACACGGAGTCGGACATGACTGAGTGACTAACACCCTTACTGGCCAGGCCCTGAGCAGAGCATCTTCCATTCACTGCCTCGTGTACTTTCAGAAGCCTGCACGGGTCCCATGCTCCTCTCCAATGGCCCTTTTACGTGACCTCCTCTTTCTAACTCTTGCATTTTTCTCACTTCCCATTTTCAGCAGATCATCGTGCTGCACGCTTTATAAACGGAGCCAATTAGACAAGATCAACTCTTCTTCCCACTCCCACCCAACCCACCGCCTCCCATTTCCCGGGCTCCATGCCATTTCTTTTCTTTTCTTTCTTAAAATGTGAACCTCTCTTTCACACACCTCCCTACACTCTCTCTGTTAGAATCTTTTCCTTCCTTAAACCCACATATCCTCCCTTGAAATCCTGATCTGTTCTTGCTTTTACCTTTTTTTCTTCTCTACTGAGAAAAAGTTCTCAGATTCTCTTTCTCCCCTACTTTTCAGTCCTCTGTGGTCTGCCTTCAATTCCCACTGGCCCATCAAAATGTATTTGGCAAGGGTCACATGGGACCTCCCCGTTGCCAAGCCTGTGGGTGAGATGTTTGAAACTGTCCTATTGGGCATCTTCAGAATACTGAACACTCAATCATCCTTCATTCTAACAACCTCCTGGCTAACCTGACTTAGCGACTGCACTCTCTTTATTTCTCTGATCCTGCTGTCTCAGGTTCCGTGTCACTCTCTCATGGCCCTTGTTTTGGCCTCTCACACCTTCTCAGTGGAGTTACTGGCTTCACCTCCACGAGGCCTGAGAGACGCGTGGCAAGCCGGTGGTGGGGCATGGGTTCCTCATCAATGAACCGAATCAGGCAGCTCGCGGGGAATCCCTGAGGCCCGGTGGCGATTCCTGGACCCATAATCAGCCTCCCTGCTGGCTTGTTCTCTCTTTGCAGGTGGAGAGGAAGAAGTCAGGCCGAGGCTCTGATGAGCACGACTACAGACCCCATTATCTAATCTCAGTGGGGCCTCGGTGCCACTCAGACAGCCTCCTTGATCCTGGCCGACTCCCTATCACACTCCTCCAGCGCATTTTCCAACTGTTCCCATTTTTCTTAAACCCCCAACCCCCTCCAGCCCCTCTGCCCACAGCTCCTGCTTTGCTTAGAAGACAGGTCCTTGACTTCCTTCTTCTTCCATGAAAAACCTCCTTGTTTCAGGGCTTGCCTGGTGGCTCAGTGGTAAAGAATCTGCCTATCAATGGAAGAGACAGGGGTTGGATCCCTGATCTGGGAGGATCCCAACCACCACAGAGCGACTAAGCCCGCCAACTCTTTGCAACCACCTGGACCATAGCCCACCAGGCTTCTCTGTCCATGGATTCTCCAGGCAAGAATGCTAGAAATTTCCTCCTCCATTTCCTCCTCCAGGGGATCTTGCCAACCCAGGGACCGACCCCCCCATCTCCTGCAGCCCCTGCACTGGCAGGTGGGCTCTTTACCACTGAGCCACCTGGGAAGCCCAGCGAAGCCCGCGGGCCACGTCTGCTGAGCCTGTGCTCACGAGCCCGCGTGCCCCAGAGCCTGTGCTCTGCAACCCAGGAGCCCATCGCGATGAGAAGCCAGCATACCGCAACTAGAGGGTGGCCCCACTCTCCAAAGCTAGAGAAAAGCTGGTGGGGCAACAGAGACCCAACACAGCCATAAATAAGTAATTTATAAAGTTATTTAAAAATCCCCTGACCTGGGAGGATCCTACGTGCTGCAGAGCAACTAAGTCCATGAGCCACAACTACCCAGCCTGAGCTCTAAAGCCTGGAAGCCGCAACTCTGAGCCCACGTGTCTCAGAGTCCGTGCTCCGTAAAAAGAGAAGGCGCCACAATGAGAAGCCCGTGTTCCGCAACAGAGAGCAGACCCCGCACTCCGCAACTCAGGCAGCAACGAAGACCCAACACAGCCAAAAATTACACACAAAAAAACCCCCACAAACTTCCTGCTTCTTCTGAGTCTCTCCTCCCTCCTCTCTGCCCCTCAGGGACCCCCACGCCCTGGATTGGATGAGGTATCCTCCGCCCACCAGTCCTAGAGATCGTCTCCAGGAATTTCCCCCTGGTTCCTGCACCTTCTTCAGCTCCCCAGGCTCATCACCTCAGCTTAAAAAGAGATTCCAGTGTTTCCCACACAAATAAATACGAAAACAAACATCCTTTTTTTCAACATGCTTCACTCAAAACACCATCCTACCCTTCTCTCTAATGGCTGCTTCCTCCCCACACCTCTTCCACTTATAGATTTGGATTACATCAGGAATCTCCGTTCACAGCAGAATAGTTAGAAACTGCACACAAGGAAAAAGTGTAGGGGGGGAGAAAGCTATTATCACAACCCCCCAACAATGACTCTATTATTACCCTGAGTACAACTTCCAAACTTCTTTCCATGCATATGTGTATGTACATAAGGTTAAAAAAAAACCAGATTTTAAAACAAAGATAAAATCACATTCTATGTTGTGTTCTGTGACTTGCTTATTTCACAGAGCACTTGGAGTGTCTTTTCGCTGAGCTTAGCCAGATAATTCAGGATCATCTCCATCTCAAGATTCTTAACCCCACCTGCTAGATCCTTTTGGCCATGTAAGGTAACATATTCACAGGCTCTAAGGATTAGCCTGTGGACTTCTCTGGGGGAGGGGGACATTATTCTGCCCACCCTAAATAGTCAGGAGCCCAAAGACATGAGAGGGGTCACAGTGATTGGTGGGATTTCAGCACAGGGAACAGCAGCATTCTGATGAGACCTCAGTCTTGTCTCATCACACAAAGTCTCCATGCCCATAAGTAGACATCTTCACTGTCTCCTAAAGAAACAAACTCACAGTTATAACGGTACCTCTTTTTCGGTCCATTCCGTCTTCCTTCTTTGTGGAAGTCACCTTTCTCCCCATCAGCACATGATTCTGGTAGGTTTGTCATGGAAGGCACCATGCTCTGGGCAGACCAATCACAGTACTCCACGCCTTTGGGGGCAGCAGCTGAAGGATGGGTAAGCGCTGTAAACAGCGCCTGTAAGATTCTTGGGGGAAGTGGCCTGGTCTGGATGCTGGGACAAGAAAGTTTTCTCTCTCATGGAGATGGTGAGCTCTAGAAACGCTGGATCCAAGGGAGGCCGTCCTTCCCATCATGGAGACAGATCCTGTCTAAGAATGAAGCCATTCCAGAGGAGAGGAGAGAGACATCGGGGTAAGCAGGGGGTGAGAGATCTTAAGACCAAAGGACATCAAATACGAGCATTTGGTTCCAGACCTGCCTAAAGCCAGACAATTTCTGGACTCTTCAATTGCATGAGCCAATAAATTCATTATATCTTTCTTTGCTCAAACTTTGAACTGGTTTGATTCAGGTTTCTGTTACTTAAAATAAAGAATCCTTACTAATATAATACTATTCCACAAATGGATTCATTAAATCAAACTAACCAAATACTTTAATGATGGTTTCCAATTTGTACTACTACTAGTTTAACTAGACCATAGTTAACATCCTTGTACATCTATCCCTATGCATATAACATTATTTAGAAAACATCTGGGGACTTCCCTGGTGGTCTAGTGATGACGACCTCATGCTCCCAGTGCAGGGGGCCTGGGTTTGATTAGGGAACTGGATCCCACAGGCCGAAACTAAGGATGCCCCGTGCTGCACCTAAGACCTGGTGCAGCCAAATAAATAAAGCATAAGAAACGAAAAGAAAACATTCAAGGAAATACAATTAGAGTGTTGTGCTGGGCGAAAAGTTTGTTCGGGTTTTCCGAACATCTTGTGGAAAAACCTTGAATGAACTTTTCGGCCAATCCTATACATTCGAATGTATTCTTTAGACTATATTCAAAGAAACCCATCAATTTTGCCCACTGTGATCTGGCTACAATGCCACAATCCTCTTTAAACCTCCCCCTCCTAGGTCACTAAACATCAAAGTGCCTAGTCCAATAATTCTTTTCTCCATCCTCATCCTACTAATAAGCCTTTTCTCATTTCTTCCACCTAGACGATCCTCTTAGACTCCAATGAGTCTTTCTCCTTACCTTCTTTTCTCACTTCCAGGACTGAACTTGGATGCCAATTCAAAAAAACTGGTGAAAAATTGGGAGTACTGGATTAAGACAGTTTGGGGTCTGTCTGTCTTTATTGAATTTGTTGCAGTATTGTTTTAATTATGCATCTCGGTTTCTTGGCCGTGAGGCATGTGCCAGCTCCCTGAGCATCGAACCTGTCCACCCTGCACTTGAAGACAAAGTCCCAGCCACTGGATGGCCAGGGAAATCCCCCAGAAATGATCTTCATCTTCTGCAGGAGGTCTTAGATAGCTTTAAAGACCTGATAAAAGCTATGTTTTTTCCCTTTCCAGAAAAATGCACAATCAGACAAATATTTGCATACAACTCCAGAGGCTTCAAGAGGCCCCTGGGTCACTTTGGAACCCCCAGGGAATCTCCTGATCTATATCCTCCAGGTTAAGAGCCTCTGGGTACAGCAGTGGCAAATGCTTGACTCCTCTCCAATCTTTACCACTTGCCACTTCAGTGCCCCCTGCCATTGGTAAACATCGCCCATTGGTCACGCATTCTCTTGCTGAGCTTGGCGGTGCTTAGCTAAACCTACTGTGGTAATCATTTCACGATCAATCATTTCACAAACCATCATGCTCTATGCTTCAATCTTATACAGTGATGTATGTCAATTATTCCTCAATAAAACTGGGGAAAACGCTCTAAAAACAAATGAACATTTATCCAAGTCACAAGAAATCAAATGGTTTTCCTAAAAGACACTTCTCTTCATTTTCATATTATTTTCCATGATCCACACACACAAAAAGAAAAATTAAAAAAAAACAAAAAACCCAGCCATTTCTGCAGATGGTCTCCTAACCTGTGTTTTCCTCAAGTGCCCTTCCTCAACTGGAGCTCATGGGTTGGAGAAAGAGAGTCAAGTAACCCAGTCATTACCAACCAACCTGCCTTGTGCAGTGACTTCACGACCATATGGGAGGTCCTTGAGAGAGCCTTCGGGGAGAAACACAGGGGCCACTGACTCTTTGGACCAGCCCAGAATAACTTAACAGAAGAGAGGGTGGGCGAGCAAGTTAAGAGGAAGTGCAGCTGCTCTTCATGACACCCATTCATCCCTTCTCTAATCTGTCCTCCCCACCTTCTCCCCTGCCGCTGTGTCTCGGCATCTCCCAAACTATTCCGAGTGCTCCCGGACCCAGGAAGCCAGCCCAGTGTATGACCTGGGTCCTCCCTCCAGCTGCGCCCCCAAAGCACAAAAGTCTGTGACATCTGCGATTCTGCACATCTGGGAAACAGCGCTCAGGCCAGCAACCACATTTCGCTTTCAATATAATTTCCCCTCTGCCCTTTCTGTCTATTGCAGGCCTCTTAAATCATGGTGGCTGCATCCAGACCTCCGTATCTTAGTGACTATCTATGTTTTGCATTCCTTGCTTCCTCCTCTCCCCCCATGTTTAATGGGAAATGTTTCCTGTCAACATTTCTTCCGTCCTTTCTGGTGACTGTAACTCCAGCCATTTTGTTATCGTCAATGAATTTCATTAAAAAGGATGAAGATCCCACGTTCCAAGATCACTAGGGTAGATATTAAGTGAACTAAGGTTGACCCTCAGCTCCATCACATCCTCCAGAGACCTCCCAGAATGCCGCCTAATAACTGTTTGTGTTTTTATGTAGTCCAAGGTCATAGTTCTATACTGTGCCTTGACAGACCACACTGGATTCCTTCCAAGAACACAATTTCTTGAGACCAATTCAATGTCCCATTAAAATTTTAATCTGCCTCCTGTTACCCATGAATATTTGTAACCCACGCTTTCCAAATACCAATTCTCCACAGAGAATTTATGTTTTAGATATTTTCTCCTCACATGACTACATGGAACACTGCTGCACACACACAAAAAGCCCACGTATCTCAAGGCCCTACAACTCGGGCCCTTTTTCTTCTAGACATATGTTCTCTATAGGAACAGAGCTCTGAACGCAGATGTGTGCTAAGTCACTTCAGTTGTGCCTGACTCTTTGCCATCCTATGGACTGTAGCCCACCAGACTCCATGGAATTCTGCAGGCAAGAATACTGGAGTGAGTTGCCATTTCCTTCTCCAGGGGACCTTCCTGACCCAGGGATCAAGCCTGAGGTTTCCTGTGTGGCAGGAGAATTCTTTACCGTCTGAGGCACCAGGGCCCACAGTTAAGGTTGCTGCTGCTGCTAAGTCTCATCAGTCGTGTCCGACTCTGTGCGACCCCATAGACGGCAGCCCACCAGGCTCCCCCGTCCCTGGGATTCTCCAGGCAAGAACACTGGAGTGGGTTGCCATTTCCTTCTCCAATGCATGACAGTGAAAAGTGAAAGTGAAGTCGCTCAGTCGCGTCCGACTCTTAGTGACCCCATGGACTGCAGCCTCCCAGGCTCCTCTGTCCCTGGGATTCTCCAGGCAAGAGTACTGGAGTGGGGTGCCTCTGCCTTCTCCGACAGTTAAGGTTAAGGATCTTCAAATAGATTATCCTGAATTATCTGTGTGGGCCAACTTAAATTACATGAAAAGTAGAGACCTTTCTCTGGCTACAGGCAGAAGAGAGACAGCAAAAGGAGAAATCAGAGAAATGCATAACCTTGTTGTGTCAGGCCCCATGCATACTAGTTACTGAATTTAATTCTTACAAGAACACTATGAGGTAAATAGATGTATTTCTTTTTATAGGTGTCTCAGTAAAACAAACGCTAAAGTCCAACAGCTGCAACGAAGAAAAGTATGAGGTGACTTTCAGAGAATTCAGGTCTGCCTGATTTAAATTTACTGCGATGTCTTACGGTGTTTTCCATAAATACCACCTTTGCCATCATCACAGCAGACATCCCTGCAACCCTGCAGAAAGCAGCTCATACTCACAGCAACAACTTGAGGAAGGTTTTGTGGCTCAGCTGGTAAAGAATCTGCCTGCAAAGCGGTAGACCTGGGTTTGATCCTTGGGTTGGGAAGATCCCCTGGAGAAGGGAATGGCTACCCGCTCCAGTATTCTGGCCTGGAGGATTCCGTGGACTGGATAGTCCATGGGGTTGCAAAGAGTCGGACATGACTAAGCGACTTTCACTTTATTATCTGAACTTTAAACATGAGAAAATTGAAGCCCAGGGAGTTGAAATGCTTGAGTTCACAGCCCCCGAGGGACACAATTATATTTAAGCTCGGGATTCCTGAGGGCAGGAACATGTTAAGGTTCTTTCCACCCACTACAGTTAGTTCCAGTCAGCGCTGAGGAGTTAAATGTTGTGTCGTCTCTTTTCTAAAATTACTGCAAGGCAGTATTTCTAGCACCTCTGAGTCAGATTTCGGTTGTTCCTCTGCCTTGATTATACGTGCCGCACCTCCCCAGTGCTGGGTCGGCTGCAAATTACATTGGTGTCACTCTGACTCCTCCAGATCCCACACCCAGCTCTGGAATGAAATGGATTCTAACACCAGCGCTTGAAGCCTCTGACTCCCACCTCCCCCAACACAGGCAAACCAGCTCACAGTCCCTTTTGTTTAAGATCTTTTGGTCAAATTGTAATCAACATGTCTTTGTATAAGTAAACTTTTATTTACTTTAGTGTTTCAAATATAACACACCAATTGTCAAGAAAGGAATTAAACATCACATTTAGTTTCATCACCCAGAAAACCAAAGGACGTTACGTTTAAATTGAAATGTTCCTAAAGGTCACTTGTTTTTCAGCCAATTAGTCATGTCATGTCTGAGCTGGTAATGGACAGGCAGGCCTGGCGTGCTGCAGTTCATGGGGTCGCAAAGAGTCGGACACGACTGAGCGACTGAACTGAAGTTGTGTCTGATTCTTTGAGACCCCGTGGGCTGCAGCATGCCGGGCTTCCCTGTCCTTCACTATCTCCCTGAGTTTACTTCAACTCATGTCCACTGAGTTGGTGATGCCATCCAACCATCTCATCCTCTGTCACCCCTTGTTGCTTACAGATTCTGTATCTAATACTATAAAAATGAAATGCATGATAATATCTATCTTTACTTAGGAACCTAGTATTTTAAAATGAATTTCTTTTATGTGCCTGACCCTTTTAGAACTTTATATGTGTTACTTCATTTTAGTCTCATAATACTTTACTGATATATAACTGACATGAAAAAATTAAATAAGATGTTTTTAAAGTGTAAAAAAATAAAATAAGTTGATTTCTTTGGTGTGACATACTTTCTTTCAAAAAAGAAAAGAAACCTTATTGAACTCTGTTGATTGTTTTTTCCTTAAGGTCTCTAGGTTTATCTTCCAAATTTCATAACTGTTTCATTAGTGCTACTACTTGATGAAAGAGGACCTACCTTCCACCTAGCTCATAAATCACCTCTCTGATTCTGACCTCTAGAGCTACCATAGTTTTTCTTTACTTTATACACATTAATGCAAATACCCACTTTTAATACCTCTGAGAATGTGCATCTTGCTCTGCAGATTCTGCAAAGTTCCTGTTTGCTAAGGGCTTCCAGCCTTTCCATCAAAAGTTATGATGGTGTTTTCATTATCCCATAATTCTTTGTACTCCTCAGCTCTGGGTCCTTGTGAACGGAAGCAAACAATAACCTGTGTGATGGTGTGTTCGTTATTTTGGCTACTTCTTCATCTATAGAACTTGACTGAGTGCAGCATTTTCAGTTTCTGTAATTCGAAAAAAACAAACATTTTTCTCAGAGCCCTCAGGCTTGTGCTACTGACTCCACCATTGTATCAGCAATCCCCGACCTTATTTCAGGATACTACAAGTTAGGTTACTAGAGTTTGGTTTTTTTTTCCACATTTCTCCTTTTCATAAAGTGAGAGCATTGCTTTTTCTAAGCTAACTTCACTCATATGGTCCTGCTTTAATTACCTGAAAAGGGAAACATTAAATCAGATTTTATTCGTAGTGTTAGTCGCTCAGTTGTGTCTGACTGTCTGCACCCCTGAGGACTGTAGCCCCCCAGGCTCCTCTGTCCATGGGGATTCTCCAGGCAAGAATACAGGAGTGGGCTGCCATGCCCTCCTCCAGGGGATCTTCCCAACCCAGGGATCGAACCCAGGTCTCCTGATTACAGGCAGATTCTTTACCATCTGAGCCACTGACAAACCCACCTTATTTGTAGAGGGTGTGCCTAACTGTTTAGTCACAATAGAGTCTATTGAAGAGAGCAACTGGTGTTTTTTGGTGATCCAGATTGAATTATTTACCATTTATTAAAGTATTCCACGTAGAGACTTCCCTTGTGGTTCTGTGGCTAGGATCCCACATTCCCAGTACATGGGATTTGGTCGGTGGTGAGAGAATAGATCCCACATGCATGGGATTTGATCGCTGGTCAGGGAACTAGATCCCACATGCCACAACTAAAAGATCCTGCATGCCACAATGAAGATGGAAGATCATGCACACTGAACTAAGACCCAACAGGGTCAAATAAACAAATATATACATATTTAAAAAGAAAGAACTCCATGTGTATGGACTACATGCCTAGTAATAACAACGTTTTCTAAGTGCTTACTAAGTACCAGGCATCGCTCTAGGCATTTTACACATATTAATTTATTCATCAAAACAAATATGTGATAATTTAACAGTCTTCATTTTATAGACAAAGACACTGAGGTACAGAAATATCAAGCGTTTTGCCCAGGGTCACACACCTAGTAAGAGACACAGCTACAATTTGTTCCCAGGCAATCTGAATGCTACATTAAGTGCTAGGTCATGGGATATGTCAGTGGCTATCTAGGAAGATGAGCAAATTTTCAAATTAGGATGTATTATTTTAAGAATTAATTACAGAATGCATCATTTTTTCAAAAAGCACCTATCAAATACTGACTCTTCCTCCACTGGAGTAGATACTATGGAGAAGAGAATTAGCAAACTGGTCCACATATACTGAGTGGATTTAAAACTAGCTGAGGAGATCCAGGATACAGATATGGCACCACTAAATAATACGATCAGCATCTAAATGAAAGATGATAGAGAACAGCTTATTTGCGACAATGGAAACTATAAAATGGGAACATTAACTGTGGATTCATTTTGCCAAAGTAGTACAAGGGGCAAGCACTACAGTGTGAACAAATTAAAGCATGTAAAAGGAAAATCTGGATACTGTGACTTCATTCAGTTAATTCAAACAATATTTACTGGGCACCTACTGTGTGTCAGGCAGTGTAATTGTTACTGATTGTTAAACCATGGCACGATTTACTGAGAGAGATTATAAAATTACTTTCTCTTGGGGAACTTCAAAAAGTAGGACAGTCTATATTTAGCTATGCCCAGAGGCAGGGAGATGAGCTGGGTGATGATAACTGTACCTAATAATACCAGGCTGACCTGAAAGAGGGGTGCTCCGTGACCCTCTCTCTTGCTGCCCCATCGAGGTTCACAGGGAGAAGGGTCTTTGGGTCACCTCAAGTGCTCACAAAAGTGTAAGACTCAAGCTACATATTTTTCATCATCTAACCCAATCCTTCATCCCTCATTTTCCTCCCAAACCCTTTTCTAGAGCTCTCTGGGAGGAGACCTGTGACCAACGAACTCCATGTCCTCACGGCTCTGACGGTTCCCTCTTCTCCTGGCTTTGTTAAAACCTGGCTTTTCGCTGAGACACTTCTTCCCCCACAGGCACTCAAGGCCCTGTTGCCTCTCATACCGAGTGTACCTCAAGGCTCGAAGCTGGGGAGAGCCTCATCTCTGCTCATGCCACAGTGCAGCCCACTTCTCTTACTTCCTCTCTCAAAAGCTGCAGCTCCGGCCTTCAGCTCCCATGACTGCCTTGTAGTTGTCAACTGTCAGCCCCTCCCCTAGCTGAAGGCGTTGGTTACGAGCTCTGGTCCTGCTCTACTTCTGCTATCTTCTGGATGCCTTCAACACGCCTATAAATGGACTATTCACATCCCTGGCCTCTCTGTGTCTTGTTTTTGTCCACCTTCTCAACCACGAACATCCACTCCCCCAGTCACGCCCTAGACCTTGTCATGATGGCAGTTCCTCCCTGATTCCAAACAGCCCACTCCCTGACAACCACCTTATCAAACCTGTGTAGCCTACAGACTCCATCACTTTCTCTCCACTAGCCTTCTCTCCATCACCTTCTTACCCAGTTCAAACAGCCACTCCCTGGCAACAGTCTTTGCTCAGCTCTGCTCCTCCTCTCTCTCATACTCACCTAGAAAAACCTCAGCGGTCAGTGAACCAACTTCTCTGCCTTTTTTGGGCCCACGCCCAAGCAGTTGAATATTCCTGGGGGGAAAAAAGAACAAAACGAAGTTAATCAGCTTAAACTGTCTTTAAATTCATGTTAACAAACCTCAAATGAGCTGGGTTTCTCCAGCAAATCCATTTCCCACTCTTCAAGTCAACTAGCTCATACCTTTTTCTTTCTCTTTAAACTTCCCATATCCACTTTTATCACTTTCCCCTCTCAACTGAAGACCTTGATTTATGCTTCACTGAGAAAATACATGTTATTAGAGAAGAACTGCCTCAAATCACTTTCAATAAAATGTATACTGAAACCATTTTTAAAAAAAAGACCATCTATGGAATGGAAAAAAAATATTTGCAAAATGATGTAACTGACAAGGACTTAACTTTCAATATACAAATAACTTATATATTAATAGTTCAACAACAACAACAAAAAACAATCCAATCAAAAAAATGAGAACACCTAAACAGACATCTTTCCAAAGAAGACATATGGGTGGCCAATAGGCGCATGAAAAAGTGTTCAACATAGCTAATTATTAAGAGAAATATGAATCAAAACTACAATGAGATACCACCTCACTCTGGTCAGAATGACCATCATTAAAAAGTCTACAAATAATAAATGCTAAAGAGGGTGTGGAGACAAGGGAACTACACTGTTGGTAGAAATGTAAGCTGAGGTAGTCACTATGGAAAACAGTATGGAGATTCCACAGAACACTAAAAACAGAATTACCATATGATCCAGCAGTCCCACTCCTGGGTATTTATCGGACAAAACTTTAATTCAAAAAGATATATGCACCCCTATGTCCAGAGCAGCACCATTCACAATAGCCAAGACATGGGAAAAAGCCTAAATGTCCATCAACAGAGGAATGGATAAAGAAGATGTGGTACATATATACAATGGAATAGCACTCAGCCATAAAAAAGAATGAAATAATGACATTTGCAGCAACATAAATGCAACTAGGGATTATCCTATTAAGTAAAGTATTGGGTTGGCCAAAAAGTTCATTCAAGTTTTTCCATAAGATGTTACGGAAAACCCAAACAAACTTTTCGGCCAACCCAATAAGCTGGAAAGAGAAGAACAAATACTATATGATAGTAGGAAATGGCAATCCATTCCAGTATTCTTGCCTGGAGAATCCCACGGACAGAGGAGCCTGGCAGACCATGGTCCATGGGGTCACAGAGTCGGACACAACTGAAGTGACTAAGCAGGCACACACCACTTATATGTGGAATCTAAAACATGGCACAAATGACCCTCTCTACATAAAGAAACAGACTCACGGACATAGAGTTGTGGTTGCCAAGGGGGAGGGGCTGGGGGCGGCATGGACTGGGAGTTTGGGGTTAGTAGCTACCAACTACTGCATGTAGAATTGGTAAATATTAAACATCCTATTGTATAGCACAGGGAACTATATTCAGTATCCTGGGAGAAACCATAATGGAAACTAATATAAAAATGAATGTAAAATTGGCATCAAGTCAACTATACTTCAATTAAAAAAAAAAACTTTAAAAATCTGTACCAAATCTTCTCTCCTCCTCAATTATGAAAATGAAACAACAGTCACTGTCCTGTCATTGCTCAACCCCTTTACCTGGGTGCTCCACCTCATTCCCCCTGGCCCTTTGAAGGACTACACTCCTGGTGTCCCCAACATCCTCCACATCAGCAGTTCTCAAAGTGTGATCTGCCAACCGCTGGCTATTGCTGAGACTCCAAACCTATTCTTTCCCCAGTCTCCCCCCCACCACTAACAATAAGCAAAAACCTACCAGTCATCCTTGGTTCCTCCCGTTCCCCTCTCCCACTTCAAATCCGTCACAAACGCTTGCCAATTCTTCCGTCGTCATCTAGCACCCAAACTCTCCTCTCCACCTCTAACCTAAGTCACTATTATGCCTCCGCTGAACTGGTATAACAGTCCCCTAACGAGCTTCACTGCTTCTGCTGATAACCCTCACAATCCATTCTCTGCACACCAGCCAGTGATGACTCCAAAAACCTGTATCAGAACATGTCATTCCCTCAGTTGAATCAGCTGTTCATTGCTCACAGAAAAAGCCATGAAGTGCTGCAAACTCTAGCTTCTGACCGTGTCCCCAGTCTCAGGGCATTTTATTACAGAGCACAGCCTATTTATTTGTCTTTCTTTCTTTGGAGCACTCTGCCCTTTCCACTTCCTGGCTTTTGCACTTGTTCCCTTTGCTTGCAATGCTTGTCCACCAGCTCCTCAGCTGATTACCACATTCTCACTCTTTCAGTCTCAAAAATCTTACTCAGAGAGACCTTCCCTGAGAACTGTATGGTAGGTGGCTTCTTCAGATTACTTCCTTATTACTGAATTCCTACATGACATTTATTACAACCCACCACTATCTTCATTATTTGTTTCCTCATTTGTCATCTGTTTCCCCAACTAGAGTGTGAGCTTCAGCAATGCAGGGACTTTATTTCTTTTGGTCATTTCTGGATTTCCAGCACCTGGAACAATGCCTAGCAGAAAGCAGGTACTCAATCATCATGTATTAAGTATACAGTGTGAATGAGATTTTTTAAAACTTTTATGTGTGGGTCCTTTGGCTATATTCTTAAAATGCGTTACAGTATCTCATTTAATGACCATAACAATCTAATGAGGCATGGTAACTATTATTTTCACGTGTCAGATAAGGAAAAGGAAGCTCAGGAGAGTTATTTGCTCAGTTACCTAACTACTACCAGCTTTATCGAAGCTTCCCAGGTGGCACTAGCGGTAAAGAATCCACCTCCAATGCAGGAGATGCGAGAGATGTGGGTTCGATCTCTGGGCCAGGAAGATCCCCTGGAGTAGGAAATGGCAACCCACTCCAGTGGCCGTTCTTGCCTGGAAAATTCCATGAACAGAGAAGCCTGGCAGGCTACAGTCCATGGAGTCACAAAGAGTTGGACACGACAGAGCACACACAAGCACACACACATAGCTAGTGCCAGCTGCATTAGTCAGCTTGGGCAGCCACAACAAAAGACCATAGACGGGGTGGCTTGACAGTCAACTTGAATTCATTTTCTCACAGTTCTGTGGGCCAGAAGTCCAATGTCAAGGTGAGCTGATTTGGTTTCTGGTGAGGCCTCTCTTCTGGGCTGGGGGACAGCTGCCATCTTATTATCACCCCACATGGCCTTTCTCCAGGTCACTGCACATGGACACAGAGACTGAGCTTTCTGGTGTCTCATCTTCCAAAGATGCTAATCCCATGAGATCAGAGCCCCATCTTTATGATCTCATTTAACCTTAATTACTTCCTTAGAGGCCCCATCTCCAAATAAAGCCATATTGGAGTTCAGGGCTTCCACATACGAACTTGGGTTGGGGGGAGTAAAAACATTCAGTCTGTAAAACTGATAGGCCAGGATTCAAACCCAGACTTGTCCAGTTCCCAAGCTGATATTCTTAATTGCTGAGTTATATTGCCATGTTGCTTCTGGGTCCTTAGTGTTAGTTGCTCAGTCGTGCCTGACTCTTTGTGACGCCATGGACTGCAGCCCACCAGGCTCCTCTGTCCATGAGATTTTCCAGGCAAGGATACTGGAGTGGGTTGCCATTTCCTTCTCCAGGGGATCTTCCCAACCCAGGGATTGAACCTGGGTATGCTGCACTACAGGGAGAGTCTTGGTCCTTAGCTTTGCCCTAACCTGAACTTCTCCATGTCTGGTTTCATACATTGCCAGGGATTAGATTACTTGTCTGGTTTTCTCATGGGGCACACCTGCCTTGGAGTTAGGAGCCAGAAATGCAAAGCCTCTCACTACCTGTGTGACCTGGAGCCAACAGCTTAACGACTCTGGATACGTCTTAGTTTTCCCATCAATGAAATATAGGCAATATTAAAAGGTACTTTAGGAACTTTCTTCAGGTGTGAGGGAGAAAACAGTCCTCATGGGAATCCACTGAAGGTCTTGGAGCAAACACACTGCATGATTCCAATGCTTTGTTGTTATGAATATCTTCCAGAGTAACATTAACAGTTGCATAGATGGGCATGAAAAAGCTGCTCCCACCCCAGCATGGTGATACAGCCTGTGGGAAGGGACCTCTCAAGGCTGTGACCAGTATTTTCCCCTTCCTCCTCATGCTGAATCATCATTGTGCTTTTGTTTTGCTTGAATTAAGTATTTTTCTATTTGACTTAGTTGCTTTCCAGGCTGGGAGGGACTGCCTCAAGGGGATCATTCCAGAAGGCAGCCTGTCTGGAAGTTCTCAGCAATGTAATTTATCTACTTGAGATCCAAGGGTAGGGTAAATAACAACAACAATAACAATGACAACCTAATAGTCAACACTTACACTTTAAATACTTTGGCCACTTGATGTGAAGAGCTGACTCACTGGAAAAGACCCTGATGCTGAGAAAGACTGAGGGCAGGAGGAGAAAGGGATGACAGAGGAAGAGGTGGTTGGATGGCATCACCAACTCAAAGCACATGAATTTGAGCAAACTCTGGGAAACAGTGAAAGACAGGGAAGCCCAGCGTGCTGCAGTCCATGGGGTCACAGTCAGATATGACTTACAGACTGAACAACATACAGCATTAACTATATACCAGGCACTGATCTAAGTACTACATAGATATGAATTTATTTACTCTCTACAATATCTCCTGTAACCACACCTAGCAATAAGTGATAGCATTAGTGAAGCACTACAGTAATCAGTCCCACAGCTAGTAAACACCTGGGCTGGGATTTGAACCAAGGGACTTTGGCTCTACACTCCATGCACAAGGCCGCTCCTAGCATCTACTGTTCCTCCCTGCCTGGCCTGTAGTCCCAGGAGGAGGGGCCATCCCCCAGGACAGGGGAAGCACAGGGCCCTGTGGGAGGGGAGTATGTCAGGGAGCATCCACCTAGGATTGGAAGCAGAAGCCAGAAGTCTGGGTACGGCTGCCAACTAGGAGGTTATGGTTGGTGGCTCTCTGAGGGGTCCCAGGCACCCCATGCTTTCTGCTCTTGTAGCACTAACCAGCCTGCATCCCAACTCTGGGCTCATTATCCAGGCCTGGAGCTCCTCCAGGGATGCTGTCTAGATGAGATCAGTGATCCCTCAGTAGCAGGGGGGACAGGGACCTGGTCCATTACTGAACTACTGGTTTTTTATTTATCAATCAATTAATTAATTATTTGGCCATACCATACAACATACAAGATCTTCCTTGACCAGTGATCAAACGCACGCCCCCTGCATTGGGAGTGCAGAGTTTTAACCACTAGATCACCAGGGAAGTCCTATTTTTATTTATATTTTGGCCATGCACCCTGTGGGATCTTAGTTCCCCAATCAGGGGAGTCTTAACCACTGGACTAAACTGCCCATCACTAAACTATTGTGATCCTGGGCCTAAAAAAATGCACTTACGAAATGAGTAATGAAGTAGGCCCACAAATACCACCGCAAGTACTGGCACGATGGTTTTGAATATTTAGAACCTTTTGTTTATTCCTGCTTAGTGTAAAGGCCCTGAGGCAAGTTACTTGAGAAGTTTGGTAAGCAGGCATATTCTCAGGCCCCAAACCTGCGATTCTGATTCATTTGGTTCAGGTGGTTCTTAAAAACATTTTTACTGGAATATAATGGACAACCAGAAAAGTGTACGTAAGTGAACAGCTTGCTGAATTTTCACAAACTGAGGGTATCTATGCACCCTGCACCAAGGTCAAGAAACAGAACATTAGTGGAACAGTTTTGGGGAGTTTTAAACATATGCGTGCTGCGATTCATGGGGTCGCAAAGAGTCAAACACGACTGAGTGACTGGACTGAACTGAAACATATAATCCTGATCATTCTTACGCAGATCTCCTGAACACTGAGAAACACCGCAGGATTGCTTAGCACTAAAACTGTTAAAACGGAAAGAGCTCGCACGTGCATCTTTGAGGATGACAAGGACAGGAGAAGGGAAGCATTGCTCGCTGGGGACAAGTGACGCTGGCATTGCTCCTGGGGTAGTGAAATGGAGAAGGCCAACTAAGTCACCAGCTGGCTTGTTGGATATGAAGAGCAGAGCTCATAAGCTCCCAACACCTGATGAGGGGCCCTGATGACTCAATGGGAGAGAAGTCCATGGATCCCAGGTCCAGGCCTCCAGTTTATCAGCTGCTAAAGCAAACGAGGTTTCAGAGCAAAGACAGAGAGGTCCCATGGATGTAATCACTGAGTCACCCATTTCCAAAACAATGGGAGTCCCTCCTCTATCTGAACCAGACTGGATGAGACCTTCAGAAATTCTTTTTCAATTTCAATCACAATTTCTCACACACACCCAACTCTTGGTTGGGTACCAAGAGTTGCTCTGGAATGTTCTTTCCCATGCTTTCAATTGAGGTCTTTCACTATGGGTTGGACTCATTCGCTGTCTTTTTCCTCCTGTTTTTCCTTTCTTCAGAATTTTTTGATTCCTGATGTTCAGCCTAGAAGCTATGAGCCTGAACTTCTACAAAAATAAAGAAATTTGGTGATGGGAAAAGAAGAGAAGGCTTCATTCTGATTATCTCTTGATCACCCATCCGTGGATTCGTGGAGGTCTGATATCAGCCTGAGTATTCCAAGCTGTTGAGTTTTCCTCCAACATCTAACATCCTTCAAAGCCTCACCTTTAACAAGTATAGACACAGATGGCAGAGAGGGAGAGAGGTCGTGCGGGGAAGGAAAGTCATTTTGGTATCAGGCCTTAAACAATTTCTCTAGTCTTCTATTGTTAAATCACTGACAATTTCTCTAACTTTAAATTTTTTTCAAGTGCTATATATTCAACAGAGGACTGGGCTGTTTTGTTTTGTTTCCCGGGTTTGGCTTCTAATTCTTCTCCCAGAATTTTTTTTCCCCCCTGTGGGAATAGAGTTTGAGACATTTCCAAATAAGTTTGGAAAGGAGTTGTCTAGATTCTATAAAGATTTAAGATGAGTTCCTTTTCTGCATAACTCCTTGTCTCCAGCGATCAGTAACCAAAAGGACAATCTGCATCCTGGTTCCTAAGGAAAGCTGAAGTGTAGCCCCTCCCAGAAAAGTGACTTCTCTTAGTCTACTAATCATTCATCCCATCACCCATTCATCCGCTCTTTTATTCAACAGACTGCCACTGCTGAGTGTATACTGTGTCAGGACTTAGCTAGGTGCAGATCACCAAGTGCAAGTTCCCTTCGCTGGCCTTTCCTTTTATTTCTGGGGGTGCGGTGGGGAGCACTCAGAAGAAGGGGATATAGACATCTCAAATTATCTTCTTTCCCCTCCAGCTGCCTCCAGGCTTCCAGTCCCCAGTTAGAAAGCTGCAATATGGGGACCTCCCTGACAGTCCAGTGGTTAAGAGTCCACCTTGTCACTGCAGGGGATGCAGATCCGAGAAATAACATCCCACCTGCCACAGAGCAACTGGCCCAGTACTGCAGCTCGGGGCTTCCCAGGCAGCGCAGTGGTAAAGAATCCACCTGCCAAAGCAGGAGACGTGCGTTGGCTCCCTGGGTCAGGAAGGTCCCCTAAAGAATATGGCAACCCGCTCCAGTGTTCTTGCCTGGAGAATCCCACGGACAGAGGAGCCTGGTGGGCTACAGTCCATGGGGTTGCAAAGAGTTGGACACGACTGAGCACTCATGCAAGGGAGGGACGGTTGCAACTAGAGAGCCTGTACGCCACAATGAAAGATAGCGAAGGCTGCAACTGGGATCTGACCTGGCTAAATAAGTAATAAAAAAAAAAAAAAACCTTAAAAAAAAAAAGAAGGAAAAGAAGAAGAAGAAAGATGGGTAACTAAGGTAAAAGCGATTCTCTCCCAAGCTGGATCTCTCGGTATTGCTGCTAGCCCCTGGCTTGCTTCAGGATGACTCTTAAGAGCTTAATAAGGGCCAAGGCCATCATTAAAGCTGGGCTTTGCAAGGCCAGCTGCCGCACTCCAGCCGTAGCCCTCAGCGTGGAGGGCCTGGGGATGGCAGGGTCCCTTGACTGCCTGCCGGATGGCCAGCTCATGCTAGACAAGTGCTCTGGTCTGCTCTGCAGAATCAAAATTCAACTGTTCCACCCAGATTGTACTTGCTAATTTTCATCCTTTTGATCTCATTCCAAACTAGATGTAAGAGCCATTTGCATTAGTGGGGTGAAGATCATTCTGGAAAGCTGAAAGAGCAGCTCAGCCATTACGTTTGAAAATGTTCTACTGGCAGTGTGACTGAGGGCAAAAACCTGATTCAGGCTGCATTGCGCCTTTGACACTTCGCAAACTGATGTTTTTTCTCCTTCATAAAAAAACTGATTTCCAATTTAAAAGACTTATAATGGAGTTTAACATTTTTCCTTAATGCAGTTTAGGTGTACGTACCTGGTTTTACAACAGATCCAGTAGGTGACAATGGATGTACACCCATCAAATTAAGGGAAAAGAGAAGCACTTTCAGATGGACGGACTCAGTTTACAGAATGATTCTTTTCTTCACCAAAGGAATTTCCACTGGGCTCTCTGAAAAGGGTTAACTTTCCTAGTGTACTTAAACACTTTGCAAAAGTTTCATTTAAAAACATGGTTTAAAAAAATAAATAAAAATAAAAACATGGGTTAGACATCACACATCCTATGTAAAGAGAAGACTGCTCAACACAGGCAGATGGCTCATGCTATTTTTAGAGCCATTACCCCATTTCAAATGGAATTCAAATGATTTGTCAACATCTGGTTGGTATTCAATGTCCTGTCTAGATGGTACTGAAGCAAAGCTTATACTTGCTTCAACACTTAGGTCAATAGTCACTCCTTTGTTGAGCCCTCTCAGACAATGCTCACCTTTTTTGCAGAGGTGAAATCTTTTGGGCACTTACGTAGCAACTGAACTGCCCACTGTGAAGACTGCCCTAGAAATGGTCTAGGCTTTATCCATTCTGTAAGTTCAAATATGTGCCAGGTCCTCAAGAAACTTGCCTCAAAAGTAATTGCAGTTGATGAAATGGAATGAGAAGCAGCCTTCGCTGTTCTGAAATATTGTCTTTTGGTTAGAATTCCTCAGAATGAGATCTGATTTTGGTCACAGGACTATGTCTCCTAGTGGCTTAGAGTTAGGTTGCCTTTGTGGACAAATCATCAAAATTATAATAGAAAATAAAAGACCACATATAGGTCTAAGCCAGTCAGCATAATCTCCTGCAACCAGAGGGACTGCTTCAGGAATGTGCAATGGAAAGCAGACCTGGGATCTTTGTTGGAATCGAGGAGGAGACAAGTTCTCTCATCCACTGGATTTAATCCTCAGAAAATATAAATTAGTAGTGTCTGAAGGTTGCCTTAGCAACCAGCACAGAAGAAGAAATAATTGGTAGAGAAGCCCCGATGATATCATTCGAGCTCTGGGGTCCAACATCTGCTGAGCTAAACCTGTTTCAGGACTTCTCAATTAAGGGAGCAGGTAAATTCGCTTCTTTATTTAGACGTTTGCCTTGCCCTCTTGTTATTTACAAATGAAAGCCTCCTGGGACGTCCCTGGAGGTCCAGTGGTCAGGACCCGGGGCGTCCACTGAAGGGAGCACGAGTTCGATCCCCGGTCAGGGAAGTAAGACCCCGCACGATGCGAGACACCACCCAAACACAAAACGAATGAACAAAACAAATGAAAAACTCCTGGCTCCCTGTTTCCCAACTGGTCTTTATATCAATCACCAAGATCTCTGCTTTCTCAGTCCAAAGTATCCATTGGCTGATCTCCATGCCAGTGCCCATAATCCAGTTCAGATTCTCACGGCCTCCAATTTACAAACTCTGAGATTCATCTCAGCCTCTATTTTGTCCCCTCCTATGAAGCTTCCCAGAAGCTGCCGCTTAATCCTCATAAAGCACAGATATGATGAAGGCACTCAGTCGGCTGCTCCACGGCTTTCACGGACTCGCCACTGCCCCCTGAATTAAAAAACCTACAGACTTCACCCCTCCCCACCCATCCTTTACTCTCACACAGAACACTTCACTTCTGACCCTTCTGGTCACCAACGGTGTGGAGGAGCTTTCCCCACACCAAGGAATTTTCCACAACACTGGCTGGGTCCTACAATGCCCTTCAGTTCTGACACCACCTACCTGGAAATAGTGCCAGGTTCCACAGAGCAAGGTCTTGGTCCCACAAGACTGCTCTCCCATTTCAGATGTCAGCTGGAAGCAGGAGTTCCTCAGGTTACGCACAACTTCTGTCCAACTTACCTATAAATTGGAGGTTCCATGGCCCTCTCCTTGGGTTCAATTAATCTGTTGGAGTGGCTCACAGAATTCAGGAGGACATTTACTTATGTCTGCGGTTGTTGTGTTTAGTCGCTAAGTCGTGTCTGACTCTTTTGTGACCCCATGGACTGTAGCCCACCAGGCTCCTCTGTCCATGGGATTCTCCAGGCAAAGATACTGGAGCGGGTGGCCATTTCCTTCTGCAGAAGCTCTTCCTGACCCAAGGATAAACCTGCGTCTCCTGCACTGCAGGTGAATTCTTTACCGTCAAAGACACCAGGGAAACCCTTCTGAATTATTACAGCCCTTTATCTCTTCACAACTCAAGACTTTAAATCTTCCTATATTTTGTTACAGCTATTTGTGGATATGTTCTATCTGGGGCTTCCCTAGTGGCTACAAAGGCAAAGAATCTGCTGCAATGCAGCCGACCCAGGTTCGATCTCTGGGTCAGGAAGATCCCCTGGAGAAGGAAATGGCAAATCACTCCAGTATTCTTGCCTGGAATATTCCATGGACAGAGGAGATTGGTGGGCTACAGTCTATCGAGTCACAAAGAGTCAGACACGACTAAGCGACCAACGCTTTTCTCTCCAGTCTGCTCTCTAGAGATCGTTACTGGGGTGAATTAGTGGGTCATCACTAGCAGGTTCAGACAGGGTCTGTTTTTGGTTCTCTTATTAGTGGATCCCATCCCCTACCCCCATAGCAATAACCCATACGTTTACTGAATTGGTATAAAGGGAGGAATGAGAAAGGTTGTTTAATAGATTCTCAGGAAACTTGCTTTTGAATAAGTATAAAAAAATAATTCCTAAATAAGCTACCCATATATAAACAGACACTAGAGGAGCACATAGGGATGTGTGGAAATGGTCTTTCTTAAGTACTAAATCTCACACCTCCCCCTCCCCCAATTTTGCACTACTAATTTTCCAACACAAAAGTAAAATTCAGGTAAAGTTTTGACAAAACGTTAAAAATTCTAAACCATCGTCGTGTGTGTGCTCAGTTGTGTCCGACTCTTTGCCACCCCATGGCGTGTAGTCCTCCAGGCTCCTCTGTCCATGGGATTCTCCAGGCAAGAATGCTGGAATGGGTTGCCATGCCCTCCTCCAGGGGATCTTCCCAACCCAGGAACTGTAAACTATCTCCATGATGATGATCAAAAACCACATATAACTGAAAAAATATCTTATGACCAAAAGTTCTCTCGGAATCATGTTAACAGAAGCCATAACATGCATTTACATCACGTGTCACAGCTCACAAAATACTTCTACAGACTTTACTTCATCCCAGGTTTACAACCCTGTGAGATCAGCAGGGCAAGACCCATCAGCCCTGTTTACCAGTAAGGAAGAGGTAAGGTCTGAGAGGCTAACCAACTAGCAAGTCTCTATAACCAAGTAGATGAGAGAACTAGGACTAAAACCCAAGGTTTCTGACACCTAGCCCCAGTCCTTTCAATTATTCTGTGCTTCTGACCTTAGGCTAATAGATAACATCATCCCTTGCCAGTGACTGATTTAGTAAAGAACTTATAACCATTGAATTTCCACCACTGTGATATGAAGAGGGGTCTGGTGAGCAGTATCATTGTCCTGCTTCTAAGAGGGCGATACAAGAAGAGAAGTTCTTCTTTTTCTTTCTTCCTGGATGTAACTGTTCATGGTAACTGCAGAGCTTCAGTGCCCCTCACCTGAAACCACCCTATCCTTCCATTTCTTGACATCTGCGGTCCTCAACTTCCTTGTTGTCATTTAAACCAGCATAAGTCAGGGGTTTCCATTACTAATACATGAAGTCATCTTAACAGAAACAATTTGGGAAACTTGATGATATATGGATTTGGGGTAGAGAGTCCTGTGGTTGAATCCCCACTCCAACCTTTCAAATTGAGAATTTTACTCAACTATTTAGAGCCATGGATTCTTATCAGTAAAAACAGGGATATGTGTCCCTGATGCTCAGGGCTATTCAGTCCAATGCAATAAGTAGTGGGAAGTGTCCGATACCTGGTAGATAATATATAGTCATTATTGTAAAGATGAACTTTATACCAATACTATAAATACTTTTACCAAGAAAAAAAAATTTTAAAACTATAAATTTACACAAAACAACTTTATTGGCTCACTCATGCTCCCTACTCTAGTCAGGCAGGTCTTAGAATAAATACAAAGGGTGATTCCTAACAAGCTCAGATCAAGAATACTCAACCTTTGAATGAACTTCAGTTCCCTAAAGCTTTGGGATTATGGAACAGGGGATGAAAGTGTTGATAATAAAACTACAACTGGAACTGAGGTTGGAGGGCTGCTACCACGACTGGAATTTGCCTTGAAGTCAGCAATCAACCTTTCAAAGAGCAGTCTAACAAATCAAAGACTTGTCATTTATTTGCTTTTAATTTTCCTGTAGAAAGGGTTTTAAGGATTTAATAGTTCAATTTATTGCATTGTTAAAAAAAAATAGAGGAAAAAAGAGAGAGACATTGCCATCTCTTGTCCTAAAAGAGAAGATAGTTTGGATAACCTCACTTTACCAAGATGCTGTTTACACAACCATGAGGTCACAACCATTAAGCACAGGACTGGGCCATTCTGGGCCTTCCTGGTTTGAAGTCAACTACCTTCTTCATTTCAGCATTAAAACAAAAAATATCATGTTACCTTGGGATGGTGTCACATTACAAGAAGGAGCTATTTTTTGTTTTTATTCTGCTTTGTCTTATTTTTGCCAGAATTACAAATAATAATATGTAATACAGGTCAACTTTCAAATAGGGTTTCCCTGGTAGTTCAGATGTAAAGAATCTGCCTGCAATGCAGGAGACCTGGGTTCGATCCCTGGATCGGGAAGATGCCCTGGAGAAGGGAATGGCAACCCACTCCAGTATTCTTGCCTGGAGAATCCATGAACAGAGGAGCCTAGCATGCTATAGTCCATGGGGTCTCAAAGAATCAGACATGACTGAGGGACTAACACACACAACTTTCAAATCGGTTTCTTGCAATTCACTACGTGACTATGTCCAACATCTTAATATTGTTGATTGCAACAACCGGGAAATGCTGTACCTTTCTTAAAATTTTTATAAAAAAGAATAACGATCTAAATATGTGTGTCAAAATCCAACTGGAGGATGGCAAAGTTTTAAAGGAGGAGCTAATTTTTATTGAGAGCATAATCCCCAAACTACTCTGTTACCTATCACCCCCGTTTGATGGAGTGAACCCACTGTGTATGTGTCAAGGGCTGCATGCATTTGTCCAAACAGGGCCTCAGTCAGCCTTGAGTTAAAAAAATAAACCATCCGTGTGCTCTGGGAAAAGTCAGAGGATGCACACTGGGACCATGAGGACAGCAAGAGGTGGACAGCCATTCCTTACCAGTTCTGGCTTATGTCTTGATTTTTCAGGGACAAGGACGATAACGTGAACAGCTGCTCACAGATCCCACAAGACCTCGGGGCTCAGTGCTCTCCCCACTAATTTTAGTCTGCTGGAAACCCGGATAAAGTCACTCCTCCTTGAAGGGCGTCCAGCTGCCGGTCTCAGTACTGGAGTCTCCTCCCAGCATGACCTTCACCGCTTTGTCAGGGAGCCAGGCTCCCCGAGCTGCCACCCCGAACCCACCCGTCCTCCAAGAGCACCCGCTGCAGCCCCCGGCTCCAACATCCACCTGCCTTCATGAGGGTAAGTCCCACCCCACCCCACCCCACCCCTGCGCCTATGCGAGGACCTTCCCAATATCAGGTGGAGAACCAGTTGGCTTTCCACGGCATGCGGCAGACTTTGAAGGGGAAAGAACATGAATGGCCATGCCTGTGGTTTCCCTAATCTGTGTACCAAAGGCAGCAGGAGCCAGGTGACCCTGTGTCTGAAATAAAGCAGGTTACTGCTCTCAAAGAGCAGGAAGCGAACGGCTTCTGCAGAGACAATCCCTCCTCTGTTAAGGGCTGGCCGCCCTAACTTTGCTTTCACAACGTGAGAAACCACCTCCATTCCCAGGGATGACTATGGGGCTCTGGTCCTGCTGAGCTGGTCTGCTCTTCAGCAAGTCTCCTCTCTACCAAGCGGAAGGAAAACTAGGGGCCTCGGACTGTGTCTGCACAGTGACCCAAGAAATCTGCTGAAAACGGAAAACAAGTCTCAAATTTAGCTCCCTGGTGTCTGTTCTCAAGGTCACACTGGCTGATGATGTCAGCCCAAACAGCCAGTCTCCCCTGTTCAAAAGGGCTCCCCACTGCCTACAAAAGGCCATCTATTTTGGGCTTTGCTACAACAGTGTTTGGGGCTGGATGTGCAAGGGCTTGAAAATAAACCAACACACGATACCTTCCTCAATTAGCTTTTACACACCAGGAGCTATCCAAGGAGCTGTTATTGTAAATAAGAAGAAGTCGTAGCTAATGAGCAGAAAGAATCAGACACCACATATGTTAAGAAGTATTTTGATGCAACTCCTAAATTAATCCTCACTATAACCCTGGCAGGAGGGTATTGTCACCACCCTATTTTGCAAATGAGGAAACTAGGCTCTCCCAAGGTTCTGGTTATTCTCTGTCTTTATTTGTGTGTGCTCAATTGTGTCCAACTCTTTGCAACCCCCTGGATGGTAGCCCTCCCGGCTCCTCTGTCCATCAGATTTTCCAGGCACTGAGACTGGAGTGGGTTGCCATTTCCTATGCCAGGGGATCTTCTCGACCCAAGGATGGAACCTGTATCACCTGCTTCTCCGGCACGGCAGGCAGATTCCTTACTATTGGGCACCTGGGATTCTCTGCCAATCTCCCAGCAAATCTCCACCCTTCGGTGCCCTGCCCTGTGCCCAGGAGGTTAAGCCTTGCAGACAGCACGGTCGGTTCCCTTGTGAGCTGGCTTTGGCAGCTCCAGAGCTCAGGGCGGGAAAAGAGGAGGTCAGGGTGTTTCACTCCTGCTCGTTCCCTTCCTCCCAGGAACCAGATTCCCGCAGGGCTTGCAGCTGCCGTCCCAGTGACCCAGGGCTCCCAGGCACGCGCATGCAACCAGGTTCTGCTCGGTCTCCTCTCCCTTGGGCCCAACAACAGCCACGGCGTCCCCCTGCTGCTAGACCCTGGGTGCGCTCTGTCCTGGCTTGGCCCATCCACCCTGTTCTCACTACCAGAAGTGGGCACTCCCATAAAATTTCTTCATCCAAACCAAGCAAGGGCAAAGTAGGTCTCTGTCAAGACCGCAACTGAAATAGCCAACCAAAGACATGCAGGCCAGAGATTCAGCAATGGTAGGGGAGAGGGAAGGTAAACTGAAAATGAAATATATAAAATTATTAGATCCATGAAAGAGTTGTACAAATTGTCCTGGGAAATCAAAGGCCAATTAAAGAAAATATGTTGTAGAGGATGTGACATAGCGTTAGGCCTTTAAAAAATGTATAGAGGTGGATTTAGAAAGCAAACCAGTGGTTACTGAAGGAGAAAGGGAGGGGGAGGGTGAAGGGATTAAGAGATACAAACTACTGTACATAAAATAGATAAGCAATGAGGAGTTACTGGGTAGCACAGGGGTTACACCCATTATCTTGTTTAACCTATAGTGGAGTATAATCTGCAAAAATTCCGAATCACTAAACTGTACACCTAAAACAAACACAATATTGTAAACCAGCTATACTTCAATTTTTTTAAAAAAAAATTAGAATTGAGACAAGTGGATATGAAGGAAAGAGTTTCAAATATAAGCAAAGGCAATGATGCAAAAAAAGCACAAACCACGTGTCAAGAACAGAAGTGGTTTGCTCTTAGAAGTGGGGTAAGCTTATGGGCGGTTATCATCAAACCGCATCCTACAGAACCCCACTGTTCTATGACATGTTACAGGCTCTATGACATGTTTCGGTCAAACAAGATGGGGTAAAGAGAGAAAGGAGCTTAAGCAGGTTTCTTCACTCAGGACTTTTCAGAGCATTTGAAATGCTAATATGCATAATTTGATTACTTTTTTTCCCCATGTCTATTAACATCTTCCAGAATGTGGGAGGAAATACAGTTTGAGAAGCAGATTCCACAGTCCTGAGGGCATCCAGTGTGATGCAGAACACAACCCAAAGGGTTCCACAGAAAGTCAGCAGGACAGTCCCAAGTCTTAGACAGATGGTGCCTAAGAAGACCAACATGTCGCCATGGCATGAGCACTGAAATGTAACCAGCACACCAGGCAGAAATTGAATCTGTTGTCTTAAGTGAGCCAAAAGGAAAGAATGGTGAATGGGCATCAAACAGAAATTTGGATTTACATCCTGGAAAATATTAGAGCCCCAGTGGTTAAAATTTCACATACAGTATGCCTTGCTCCTAGTGGCTATGATGGCAAACTAAATTATTTCAGACCTTATGTTTTAAGCTAATTAGAACTTTACTTATTCATTCATTCAATCATTTTATTAAGTAAAAATTCATTGAGCCTTTATCCTGAGCCAGGCTCTCTTAGAAGATAGAGGAAAACCGTAGGGTCTAAAAGAATAAGACAGTGGTCCCACTCATGAGATGCTCTGGATTGAACAAGTAAATATATAGTTACAGTGTAAGATATAATTTCAATACAATTCTCTGAAGACACAGAGTAGGAATTTACAATTCTAGCAATGAAGGGTTTAGAAGCCTTCAGAGTAGAGTTGATATTTGAGCTTAAAAGATGAGTAGAATTTGCTAGGAATGAGGAGAAACCTCATGAAAAGACACTGAATTTGAATATCCAGACCCCATACTTAACCACATAAAAGATTACTCCTTATAAGACAGAAAAAGAAAGAATCCAATATTCATGGATAAATACAAACATAAGTTGAAATACAAACATGAGTTGAAAACAATAGGATTTTCCAAAAATGCCTTTTAAAGCTATAGAGATTTGAAAGAAATTTTAATAAGATTCCCATTGAAAAGAGAATATCAAAAAGCTGTTTCAGTCTATTTCAAGGCCAGCAGCTCTGCTGCTTCTCTTGAGTTAAAGGAAGAAAAAACACTTCTTTCTCTTTTGTTCCTGCTCATGAGATCCAGTATACAAGTTAGAGTACATCAGAGAAGCCCAGAGCTGGCCTCCAGAGACTTTCTGAATTTGACCAGAGAAAATGAGAAGCACAAAGTTATTTCAAAATGTTTCTAATTTTTCAGTTTTGAATAGTGCCCACATTATACAGGAAATTGCTAGCGCCAAAGCCTGTTTTTCTTTCTAATAGCTTTAGATTGCTATATTCTTTTAAGTAGGATTAGAGTAAAGCTTTCCTTTGCTGTGTAGCTTTTTTTTCTTTTCTTTTTAGGCTACCATATGTACCAACATGACAGTTTAGCTTACGGCTACTTTATATTTTAAGGCTTTATATATCATGCTTTCACATATTTATATTCCTAGTATACTGATTACTTACATTTCCAAGAATTAATACTTAAAATGAGTAACTGACTCAACGGACATGAGTGTGAGCAAACTCTGGGAGATAGTGAAGGACAGGGAAGCCTGGTGTACCGCAGTCCCTGGGGCTGCAAAGAGTCAGACATGACTTAGTGACTGAACAATAACAAAGACAACAATCGATACTTTTAACAGAAACAGGAATTTTTTTTTTAAAGTTTTAAGTGCTACACAAGTACATTTACTTTAAGTGCCGTAAAGATTATTTTTATTGGCTCTTTTTGTTATCATTTTTTTAAATTATGGGAACTAGTTGTGGTTTTATTTTTTATCATAAAGATTTTAAATCCAACCTTCATGAGAGAAAAATCTGGCTTTGCCATTAAAACACTGACAGGTTTATAGACCTGACAATATTCGTGTTGAAGATGCTGGTTGAATAAATGAATTGATGGTGCCATATGGGGTGACTGGAAGGGGAGACAAAAAAACTACAAACCTGGCTCCCATCTGAACCTGTAACTCTTCCCAAATTCAGTACCGTTAGCCCTCCGTATCATGGGTTCCAAAAATTCAACTAACCATGGATCCAAAAGTTTTGAAAAAAAAAAAAATCCATAGAGTTCCATGAAGCAAAACTTGAATTTGCCATATATCAGCAACTGTGTACATAGCATTTACATTATATTAGGTATTACAAGCAACCTGGGCTTCCCTGGTGGTTCAGCAGGTAAAGAATCCACCTGCAATGCAAGAGATGCAGGAGATGCAGTTTCCATCCCTGGGTCGGGGAGATCCTGGCTACAGTCCATGGGGTCACAAGGAGTCAGATGACAGAAGCAACTGAGCACTCATGCTCAGAGATGATTTAAAGTGTTGGAAGATTTCATAGGTTATATGCGAAGACTATGCCATTTTATACAAGGAACTTGAGCACCCTTGGACTTTGGTATCTGCAGGGGTCCTGGAACCAACCCTCTACAGATACTAAGGGATGACTGGATTAGGATGACTGGACCAGGAAACTCTTCGCTGCCTACAAAGCAAACCTATGACAAAAGACTTAGGGTTGAACATATGTCCTGAGATGGTTTATTCTTGGAAAGCCTGGAAAAAACTTTTAAACAGTTCGATTGATTCATTCAACTCATTCAACAAGTTGAAACATGAAGCATTTGCAGTAGTAGTAATGACAACAGGTAATATCAATTCAGAATTTATTTTATGCTAGCCCAGCGCTGTCTGCTTTGTACTGATTATTCCCCTGAGTCCTGACTACCGCCTGAAATAAGCCCCACTGTATAGAACAGAAAAGCAAGGCACAGAAGTCACACCACTTGCCCATGCTCACCCAGCAACTAAATGGACTCTAAATTGAGCCCAAACCAGTCTGACTCCAGAGTCCACATTCTTTGCTCTTCCAGGACCACATGCTGGGGGTAAGATAAAAATGTGGGTCATTCTTGCATCAGGATCACAATGCTGAAGACTCAAAGACTGTAACAGTAGTTCCTCTAGACTCTTTCTACGGGTGAGAGGTCCAGGCTAGGTGCGAGGACTTACCCAAAGGCACCCAGCCAGGCTGAGAATGCCTGCTTCCCTCCCAAGCCTATGTGTGGTCTCTCACTCTGCTTCCAGAAACCCCCGCTCACCGAATAAACTCCTGGATCCGTATTATCACCACAGATATAATAACACAGATGGAAATGACTTTTAAATGTGTAAATTTATCTCCCTAGAAATAATTTTCATGGACACCTCTTAAACTGGCAAATTGTGGAAGCCGCGTATGAGTCACAGCCTCGTAAAAAATAAGCACTCACAGTAGTGATACATTAGGATTAACAAATACACATTACTATATATGAAATGGGGCTTCCCTGGTGGCTCAGATGTTAAAGAATCCACCCGCAATGCTGGAGACCAGGGTTCAATCCCCGGGTGGGGAAGATCCCCTGGAGAAGGGCATGGCAACCCACTTCAGTATTCTTGCCTGGAGAATCCCATGGATGGATGAGCCTGGCAGGCTACAGTCCATGGAATCCTGAAGATTCAGACACGACTGAGTGACTAACACACACACACACACACACATATAAAATAGTTAACAACAGGGTCCTACTGCACAGGCAACTATACTCAGGATCTCGTAATAACCTATAATGAAAAAGAACACATGTGTGTATAACTGAATCACGTCACTGCACCCCTGAAACTAACACAGCACTGTAAACCAATCATACTTCAATTTTTAAACACTCAGCACTAAAACCGAGTACAGAGTTGGTGCTGGGTCTCTCCCCTCCCCGCCACCCTGGGTTTCCAATTATCTTCCAGTCCCATCTTGTCTCCTGCATGGACACCACTTAACAGGTCATGACTAAGTGACCTCATGCCTGGAACAAAAGCAAGACGGAATCAAAAGGATGTTTTGAGTTGCAGTGATGGCAGTCACTCATCAACCTCCTTACCGTAAGGAGGAGAAAATGCTCAAGTCTGGGAGCAATATAACACGGCAGAAACTGCTGACAGAGTACAACAGATGGGGCAGAAGTCACAACTGTGTTGCTTAATGGTCCACACTGGTATCCCATTTAACCCCTCTGAACCTCAGTCTCCTTGCCCGCAAAGTGGAGATAACCATAGTTCCTCTTTTTTGGTTTTCTTGAATTAACATGTATGAAGTCCACTACCCAGTATGCACTCAGTAAACATAGCTACAGTTAGCACAATCTAGGCCTAGTTCTGCCCTCTTCACTCTTCCACTGTTTGCCTTGTTTATGAAGTAGAGGAACCCAATGCCATGTTTGCTGAAGTTCTGCTCAGGGCTTCATCCTCTGAGTTTCAGTTCAAATTCTACCACCTCTTGGGTGACTTCAGCACCTGCCAGAGTGGGAATTAATAACTCCCTCTTCCATGCTCTCTAGCTGTAGTCTGATCCAGCCTACATCTTATTTTCTCCTGTGTTTGATTTTGTTTTGGTTATGTCCAAAGCATCAATTCCTTTGACATGAGGGATATTTGCTTTCTCCCTCCCTACCTCAATTCCCAGGTGCCTCAGTGGTAAAGGATCTGCCTGCCAGTGCAGGAGATACAAGAGACGTGGGTTCGATCCTTAGGTTGGGAAGATCCCCTGGAGAGGGAAATGGCAACCCACTCCAGTATTCTTCCCTGAGAAATCCCCATGGACAGAGGAGCCTGGAGGGCTAACAGTCCATGGGGTCACAAAGAGTTGGGCACAACTTAGCAACTAAACAGCAACTGTCTTATCACAGACATCTTATGTACAGTCATCTTATACAGACTGGGCACTCGCTAAATGTGTGGGCCTGGTCCCACATGCATTTTTAACAACTCAGCTGCCATACTTATGAAAAGTATTTGAGAATTATGATTACGGAGTTGAACTGAGTTCTTAAACAATGTGGGTTTTGGATTTTCTGGTGGTATTTTTTTTCAGATGGGGAGTGGGGCAAATACAAAAACAAATATCTAGGTTTGGCATGAGGACAGCTGCTACACAGGGCATTGCTCTTTGAATCAGAGTTCTCTGCAGATCTGCTGCTGCTGTCCACGCGGCAATCACAGAATGACCTTAGAGCCTGGTAGCATCCTCCCGTTTCACTACTGACAGCTCCTGGAGACAAGAGAAGGGGTGGAGCCTGGTCAAACGTGGTGCACAGGTCACCTGTAGTTAGAGCTCCTGTCTGGGCAGGGGCAGGAGGCCTGAGGCTGGTTCCGGGACAGGAGACAGGAGAGGGAGGTGCTCTCGGTCCTTCTGTGCCTCAGTTTCCCTCTAGGAATGATGGCAATAAAATTACCCCGTTCTGTAAGATGCTACCTCCCCAAACTGGTGACGATGGAATTTCAAAAACTGCCAGGACAGGGATTTCCCTGGTGGTCCAGTAGCTCAGACTCCACACTCCCAGTGAAGGAGGCCTGAGTTCCCTGGTCAGGGAACTAGATCCCACATGTCATAACTAAGAGCTCACGTGTCTCAACTAAAGGTCCATCATGCCACAACGAAGAGCTAACTGAAACCTGGCACAGCCAAATACACACACACACACACGCACACACATACACACATATGCACACACACACATACACACACATATATACACACACACATACACACACATATACACATACATGCACACACACATATATACACACACATACACACACACACACACATACATATACACACATACACACATACACACACACATACATATACACACATACACACATACATACACACATACTCATATATACACACACATACACACACACACAAACATATACACACACATACACCACATACACATATATATACACACATACACACATACACACACATACACATATATACACACATACACCACATACACACACATATACACATATATACACACACATACACACACACACACACATATACACACACACATATTTTTAACTGCCAAAGCAAATGAGCAGTGAATATCAAATTCAATTGATGTGGTCCTAAAGTACAGTGCTCCAAAGCAGAGTGAAGGCATCATGTTTGTGCAGAACAGATACAACAGCAGCTAATATTCATAAAGGGCTTACTACGTGTCAGGCCATGTGCTAAGCATTTCACGTGTTTTAATTTATTCAGTCCTTCAAACAACACTATGAGGTCGTCACCCTTTTACAGAAGAGGAAACAGACGTGCAGAAAAGTTAAGCCAAAAGCTACGCAACTGGTAAGTGGCGGAGCCTAAACTAGCACTCATATAGCTGAATGTTACTGGCATGCTCTTAGTTACATTCCTGGATTGCCTTCCTGGGGCCATCTCTTTTTTTACATTGATTTATTGATTTTTGCTGTTTTTGCTTTTTATTTATTTATTTTTTGCTTTTCTTTAATCCTTTTTAAATTTTACTTATTTTTAATTGAAGGATAATTACAAAGTTGTGTTGGTTTCTGCCGTACATCAAAATGGATCAGCCGCAGGTACACATATCTTGACCCTCCCTCCTACCTCTCGCCCCAGCCCACCCTCTGGGTCGTCACAGAGCCCCAGTTTGAGTTCCCCGGGAACACGTGCAGTGCCTTGCGTTAATAGGTGCTTTGTAAGTCTCTCCCTTCTTTTCCTCCTTCTAATTCCTTCCCTGGTTCTTCTACTAAGTGAGGTGTTTGACAGTGGTGTTTCTCCAGTTGGGAGCTATAGACCCTTGGAGACCTATAATTTAATTTTTTCATAGTCATGATTTTAAACAAATGAACATAAACACATTCTGCGTCACTGGGATAACTGCCTGATACCAAGTATTGCCTTGTGATCACAGTGCCTTTGTGAGCTCTGCCTTGACACCAGCGGTTACCACTCTACTCATTACACTAATAAGAAAGGGATAACACAAAGTTAATCTCAAGTGATATCTGAAACTCAAGTGAAAGTCAACTATCACAATAACCTAGGGTGTGCTCAGAGGAGATGTAGGTGGAAGGGAGGACAGAGGTGAGAAAGTTGAGTCAATACAGGGCACTGGCCACACCATAAGACTGGTAGAGCCACGCAGAACCCGAACGTACTCACTTCTGGGCCAAAAATCCACGATGCTTGCAGCAGGTGAGTGCAGGTGTGCTAAGTCACTTCCGTCTGTCCGGGTCTTCGCCACCCCACGGACTGTAGACCACTAGTCTCCTCTGTTCAGCGGACTCTCCAGGCAGGAATCCTGGAGTGAGTTGCCATGCCCTCCTCCAGGGGATCTTCCTGACCCAGGGATCCAATCAAATCCAGAGTCTGTCTCCTGAGTTGGCAGGCAAGTTCTATTGAGTAAACATCAGTAATTTAAATTTTATGGTTCTATGAGGAGGACTTTATATTTGATTTACCATTTTTGCTTTATTCCTGGCTTGTTCAAAAGCTATAACACAAGTTTATATCTGGCTTTATATTTATAGCTAGCAATGCAACATTTTGAAAGAAAATAATTTAAGCCAAGCGGGGGCGGGGGGGGGGGGAGGCTGAAGAAACTTTTGCCTTTAATATAGTGCCCTCACATTTGAGAATCACCAACAGTGACAAACACATCGATGACAAACGCGAGCACCTTGGGTCTGTCATTAACACACTGGTATGAAATAGCCTGTGAGAACCCCTCTTTTTGAAAGCAGGCTTTGGTGGGAGAAATTCTTTCTCTGGTGGCTCAGACAGTAAAGAATCCGCCTGCAATGCAGGAGACGAGGGTTCGATCCCTGGGTCAGGAAGATCCCCTGCAGGAGGGCATGGCAATCCACTCCAGTATTCTCGCCTGGAGAATCCCAGGGACAGAGGAGCCTGGGGGGCTACAGTCCATGGGGTCGCAGAGAGTCGGACATGACTGAGGGACTAACACATGGGTGGGAGAAAGGAAAGGCAGGCTAAATGGCTTCTTAGAAAAAAACCACGTGACCTTAGTGCATTGGGGCAAGTCATTCCACTGAGAAAAGCCTCCTCCTGGGCCTTACCTGTCGGAGGGGTAATCAGTACCTTCTCCAGCTGAACTGTGGGTCCCTTGCAGTGAGTCAGGGAAGCGGGCCCACTGGGCGAGGAGGTGGCTCCACCCGCTGGCGCCCCGATAAAGAGCCGAGGCCGGTGGGCTCCCCAACCAGCCGGTCCCTCGAAGCTGCCTCGCCCCAGCCGCGCTCCGGGCCCCGTGCCCCGCACTGAGTGAGGCTGGAGGGGATGCAAAGCACGGGCGGTCCGGCCCCCCGGAGGCAGGTTTCCGCCCCTCGGGGGAACCCAGAGGCTGGGTGAAGCGGGAAGGAGCTCGGGCATCACCTAAAGACTGAAAACTCTCAAAGGTGCACGTGGGGTGCGGAGCGCATGGGGTTTGCCTCCAACTCTGCAAACTCGCGGAGGGCTTCCGCGCGCGCCAGGTGTAGCCCAGAGCCCCGGCGCTAGGCTGTCGACTTTGAGGGTGCGGGGCCCTGATTTTTCCGAGCAGGCGGCGGCCGGCCGCCAGCAAAGGCGCGGGCCGGCGCGGGGAGGCCGGGACAGGCGAGCGCCGCCAGGGGCACCTGCGCGGAGCCGCGCGCAGCGGTCCTGCAGCCCCGAGCCGGGCTCGGGCCGCGGGGGCGGCGGGGGCGGCGGGGGCGGCGGGGGCGGGGCCGCGGGCGGGGGGCGGGCCGCGGGCGGCAGGGGCGCGGCGTCCCCGGGGCCGGAGGCGGGGCGGGCCGGCTCGGGAGGCGCGAGGGGCGGACCCGCCGGCCTCCGGCCCCGCTCCCCGGCCCGCCCGCCGCGCTCGCACTCGGTCGCGCCGCGGAACCGGCATGGGAGCTGCGCGCGCCCTCCCGGCGCCCACACCTGTCTGAGCGGCGCGGCGAGCCGGGGCCGGCGGGCGACCCGGCGCGGGTGAGTGCGGGCGCGGGCGAGGGGCGCCAGCCCGGGGCGGGGGGCCGCGGACAAAGGGAGAGCCGCGGCGCTCAACGCGGGGGCACTGCGGGCTGCGGGGGCCCCGGAGACCTCGCTTCGGCCGCCCTCGGGGCTCGAGGGCTGGGACCGGCGGCCTGGGGGAGCTCCGCGGAGACTTGGGACCCGCGGGGCGTTTGGATTTCCGCGGTGTCACCCGCGGATCGAGTGGGGAAAAGCAAGTTTTCGCAGCTACCATCTCGGATGCTGGGTGGGAATAGAAAAGAAGCCTGCTCTGGGCACGCTCGCCCGCACACACACGCACAATTATTTTTTTCCCTTGAGTTTTGCAGCAAGGTCTGCAATACCAGCAAGGTCTGCAAGTTAATTTTTTACCCTGGGCATGTAACTGTGAACACACCTTGGCAAGCAAGAAGAGGCCAGCAAACAGGTCGGGGAAAAGGCCCTCCCCTGGCTCTGTGACTGACGGCCCCGCGCTGCGCTAGGAACCACTGTCCGTGAACTAGCAACAGTTCTTGGAAGCAAAACTTCCCTCTTCAGCGTGTGGACATTCTTCGTGGGTTCATTTTTAAATAAAAGCTTGAAAGAATTTTTTAAAAATGCTTTAGAAGAGCGAGAAGAATAGATGAAGGATAACTCCCACTCCCCTTCGGAATACAACTTAGATTTGCTTTCAGACCTCTCATAAGAAAGCAGCTGATAACAATCCTGTTTGTTTTATTGCCTTTTGGGTGACACCCGCGAGACTTCAGAAATAGCCCCTAGCTGGTGGAAAGCTCCTGGTTGTTCGGGATCCCTGTGGCTAGGGCTGCCTTCTCTTAGTTCCGGGAACTCAGCTTGAGTGGTCCCTGTGCGGCTCCTTAGGAGTAGATCCGCGAATGATTGGCGCAGATTGGCCAGTGTCAGAATCGTTTTGAGGAGGCCCTGTGATAAAGCGTTGAATTTGTGGTTTGAAATCAGCTGTGGCCAAAAGCTGAAAGCCAAATTAACACCAAGCTATTTACTACACTTGTTTCAGAATCATACTTGTGCATAGAGCATTTAAAATAGACCTTATAGGTGCACCTCTCACGAGGTCTGTTAGGAGTGGATTGGAGGTAGAGTAGAGAAGCAGAAACTGCCACAAAAGCCACTTTATGTACTTGTGAAAGCATTTGTGATCATATGCACACCATCTGCATTTGAATAAGTTGTTTCACTTGTATTTTTCCCACTTAAAGTCAGGTGATAACTTGTCATGCTTTCCCATGCCTGAACTGAAACGGAAGCATTTTTCCAAGGTAATTAATATGGACCTCATTTTTGTAACAGTGACAACTTATTCAGGTAGATGGTGAATGTGGGTGCATTCTTCTGTCTGTAGTATAAGTGCCAAAGTTCCCATTAGTGGGTCTGAGAACATTATCGGCCCCTGTCTGCAGCGTTTAAGAGTCTCAGGTTCTCTTGAACATCTTTTCTCATAGCTCCCTTAGGACTGAATTCAGCAGCTATTATTCATGCATAACTCCCCCTGACCCCAGGGAATTCCTTTCTCAGGGTCTCACCATTGACAGTTTTCTACTATTTTTGTTCTGCTGCCAGGTTTGTCCCAGGCTCACTGGGGTGGTTCATTTTGCCTGAAATCTGATAGAGAAGAAGTTAAACGTCGTTTGACCACAAGATTATGTTTAGGGTAGCTGGGCTTGTAAATACCCTGCATTTCTTTCCTGTACAAGACTGTGATTCTTAAACCACTATGTGATTAGGTTTGTTTCCCTTTAACAGGTTCAGTACCTCAGGAGAACGAGAGCATACCTGGCTGTGGAGTGTTACCAGAGCTTTGTTCATTTTTAGCGATTTGCTTTAGGAATTAGCATGGTTTCACTGTTCAGTATCCCTGGCCAGAGTCCATGGAAAAACCCTCTGCCATACTTCCGAATGGCATCCAGAGTTTTTATCCTCACAAACTTGCCGGCTCTTTCTTTCTGTCGTTACTGTTTATAGTGGTCCCAGGAATTCAGATGTTGTACAACAGAGAACTTATACCCTGAGGATTAGATGTTCCCTGCCAACACTTGTTTGCTATAGGAGTTATATCACAGCTCCCGAACATTTGCCCTCTGGAGGAGATGTGTGTTGTTGCAGTTTTCAAGGTGCAGAACTGGGAGAGAGTCTCTGCCCACAGCCTCCGGGCAGCATTACTGTGATCACAAGCTCCGTGTGAGGTTATCAGCGCACTTCCCAAGTGGCAGCATCTTCATAACGTATAAATATTTTTAGACAGTGGACAGCAGGACAGTGGCTCATGGTGAGTGATGGAACATGGAAATTGTAACCCTCTTGTGAGTCAGATATACAGGGCTGGAAAAGGAATACGGTTTCCATATTACTAAGCACAGCCAGAAAATATTTGCTTACCTTCATTTTCCATTATGCTTTGTCATTTAGGTCAAGTGATGCATGAAAATACTTAGTTGGGAGCGTTCAGAGATAATTCTGTATCTAAGGACTCCTTATCCAGTAAAGGCTTAGTCCTAGAAATGAAATGTAGACCTGAATTTTCCTGATCCAGAGTTAGATACAAGGATAAGATTTGGAAATCTTCATTCTTTGTAAGGTGTGAGTTTTTCAGACAGTTCTACGAGGATAAAGTGAGCCATTGGTAAAGGCAAGAGAGAATTAAAAATTATGTACCTATGAGTTACCTTTCCAGTAGTGAGATTATGCATGTTTTCATCTTAGAGTGTTTATGTTTAAATAAATGAGATGGGCATAGTGAAGGTTTACCTAGCGTTTATAAAAATGGAAACAATAATTGTCTCCTGTGGAATTATTCCAGTATCAGGTGAATTGAGAAATTAATGCAAAATCACCAAGCTAATTTTAGTGTTTTATTAATAGGGAAGGGGTCAGGGCAAGGTGTGAATGCCTTAGGAAAGGCCCTGAGTGGAGGTAGTTGTCATCTGTTCCCCGACTCCACCGTGCACACACACCCTCACTCACCCCCTCTGCAAACTTTTCTAAGAGCTTTCTCACCTAGCCATCCTCCACTCATTCTTGAAAGCTGCCCTCTGCTGGAGGCCTTTGTTTCCTTTGCAAACAGATAAGGGGAATCTTGTCATCCAGACAGGCTAGAGACTAGCATGATAAATTTGCCTTTTCATTTCCCGTTGTACCTCTACCTTCCACAATTCTTTGAGTAAAAGCTCCTGGGGGGGGGGGGGGGAAAGCTCCTGGAAAAACCAGACCTAGAAGACTAAGAGATCACTGTTCAGAACAATTTCTAAACCACCCTAAACACACATTTGGTAAGGGAGTGAGCAACTTATGAAGCTTGCAACTTTAATATAGTTGTCAGTTTAAACCCAGGTGGGGACCTGAGGACACATCACTTTATCTTCCAGCTTCTGATCAGGTATTTAAAAACCAAATCAATTTGGAATAATTTGACCTGCACTAATTTCTAAATCTGAATCACAGTTTCTTCTAAAATATAGTTCCATGGGGACTTCCCTCACGGTCCAGTGGTTAAGAGTTCACACTTCCGATGAGGGGGGCACAGGTTCAATCCCTGGTCAGGGAACTATGATCTCACTTGCCGCGTGGCCAAAAGAATGAAATGGAGTGAAATAGAATAATAAAATATTTGTAGCTTCCAGTGTTACATAGAAACTTTAATGAAGATATAAAAAGTTCTCAGAATAAGGTCTTACCACACAAATGAATAGAGTTGAAATCATATAGGGAACTTGTAACTGATATTGCAAACTAATGGAATTAGTCTTCTGAGGTCACTGAAAAGCTTATTTTTAAGGAATTAGAGCTTTACTCAGCGCTGTTGGTTCGGCAGTTTTACTTACATATGGCTGACTTCTTGTTGTGGTGGTTGTTTAGTCGCTCAGTCGTGTCCAGCTCTTTGTGACCCCATGGACTGCAGCACGCCAGGCCTCCCTGTCCATCACCAACTCCCGGAGTTTGCTCAGACTCATGTCCATCGAGTCGGTGATGCCATGCAACCATCTCATCCTCTGTCGTCCCCTTCTCCTCCTACCCTCAATCTTTCCCAGCATTGAGGTCTTTTCCAATGAGTCAGCTCTTCGCATCAGGTGGCCAAAGTATTGGAGCTTCGGCTTCAGCATTAGTCCTTCCAATGAACACCCAGGACTGATCTCCTTTAGGATGGACTGGCTGGATCTCCTTGCAGCCCAAGGGATGCTCAAGAGTCTCCTCCAGCACCAGACTCTCGCTGAGGTGCTTCTCCCGTTGCTGAGCACAGGCTCTCGGTGCTCAGGCTTCAGTGGTTGGCGGCTTGCAGGCCCTTAGAGCACAGGCTCAATAGTTGTGGCTCAGCGGCTTAGCCTCTGCACTTGTGGAATCTTCCCAGACCAGGGATGAAACCCACATCCCCGGCATTGGCAGGCGGATTCTTAACCACCGGGCCACCAGGGAATTCCGAAAGTATTTTTTAAACAGGGGTTTACTATACAGGCAAGGCGCTTGGAAAGGTGAAGTTGGGATCAATTTTGCCTGAGAGGGGGTTAATTCATTAAGACGAGCTTCTTGCATGGATTTGTAAAGGTTTATCTGAAGTAGTTTCAGACTCTTTTCCTGCTACTGTCTTCCCTGACACCCCTGCCAGTGGACGGTTTCAGTGTTTGGATGAATGGGTAGAGCTAAAGGCATGTGCCAGTGCAACAGTCCTGCTGTGGTAAGTAATTTGCACCCGGTACTCCTAGGATCCAGTTAACATATATGTTTCAGATCTGGGATTTGAAAATGCATGTTCCAGTTGATAATATGAGAGTATCTTAACTGTCGTGTTCTTCCTGCCCCTGGGAAATGTCGACAGCTGATGATAACATAGAAGATCATACCGTCTCATCGCCTCCTTTCTCTTCCCCAGCAATCATATTTTGAAAACAGGAATACTTGGCAGCCAGACCTCTGTGTTTTCTTCCTTGAGATGAGCCTAAGTAAACTTGACTTAAGGCTTGTGTTGCTCAGTGTTAGCATGCCTTAATGCCCTCCGTGTTATAGTCAGAGGGAGGAGAGGGTAGTGTGTAGGGGTCCAGGAGGCAGCCCTGTGGGAAGCACATGATTCCTCCAGTTTTCCAGTTTCATGTAAGAAAGCGAAAGTCACCCAAAAGTTGCTCACAGGTGTGTATTCTCAAAGAGGAAGCCTGAGAATAGAACAGTTTCTTCCGGAGTCTCACCCCCACTAGCTCACACTCTCCTCTTAAGACCTAACCCCTCCTTGTCCTTGTTTTGGGATCCTTGCTTGTGAGTGAATTAACCTACCTGCTAAGTCAGCTTCTCTTGAAAAGAAGATTCGGCACCAGTCAGAGCCAAATGATGCTTCAGTTCAGTTCAGTCGCTTCATCGTGTCCGACTCGTTGTGACCCCCCTGGACTGTGTGTAGCCCGCCAGGCTGCTCTGTCCATGGGACTCTCCAGGCAAGAATACTGGAGTGGGTTGCCGTGTCCTCATCCAGGGGATCATCCCGACCCAGGGATGGAACCTGGGTCTCCCACATTGCAGGCAGATTCTTCACCGTCTGAGCCACCAGGGAAGCCCCCTTGCTGAGCTAAGGGTAATTCCTAAAGTGACTTACACTGCTTCCTGTCTCCGTATCTTTGCTCCCTTTCTCTAAGGGACCCCTTCGGTTTGTTTTAGCTTATTTCTGTTCAGCTTTATCACCCCTCTCAACCGTCACCTCCCTTGGAACGCCTCCCTTGTTCTTCTCCCCACCACGAGATTTCATGCCCTTTCTCTGAACCTCCACCTCATCCATGTGCGTATATGTTATTGGCACTGATAGTGTGGCATTAAAAAAACGGGTTTTTTGAGCCACACTAACATTAATTCATTTATTCATTTACTCTTCCATGAATAAACCTTTGTGGAATGCTAGCATAGGCCGAATCTCAAGGCCTTTAGACTAGCTGGGAACACAAATGCACAGACCTGAATAAGCAACCAACAGAAATAGTCACAATGGGTTATTTGATGCAAATTTAAAGCTTTCAGTCTTTGACAGAGACCCTGACCTGTCCCATTCTTTGTGACCCCGTGGACTATAGCCTTCCAGGCTCCTCTGTCCAAGGGATTCTCTAGGCAAGAATACTGGAGTGGGTTGCCATTTCATTCTTCAGGGAATCTTCCTGACCCAGAGATCGAACCTGGGTCTCCTGCATTGTGGGCAGATTCTTTACCGACTGAGTGACCAGGGAAGCCCAACGCCTTGGTCTTATGCAATAAAATCCAAGGGAGGAGGGAGTGTTTCCTTTGCTAGAGGCCTGGCTACTCTGGAAGTAGACTTAGAATGGTTATGATTGTTCTAAATTCAAAACAAAACAAAATAAAAAGTCCCACGCCTTCTTCTGAATCACTCACCATTTAGAAGCGATCCCAGTCCCATCAAGTGTGGCCCTGTGGAGCCATCCCTCTTTGATGCCTTGGTCACTCAATAAACTTTGTAATTTGAATTCGCCCCGAACATGAGCAAGTTACTCTAAACGTTTCCAGGTACAGGCTATAATGAGATTGAGAGGGAGGGAGAAAGGAAAGAAGGGCAAGGGGATCAGGAGGGTAGCAGAGGATAAAGGTGTAGAATTGAGCACAGAGAAGGGCCCGAAATTACATGGGTATTAGGGCCAGTCAAGCAATTCATCTGGGAATTAATGACCCCATGCACCCGCCCTCTGCGGGTCGTCTGTAGGGTCATCTGAAACACCAAGGGGAACCAATACTCAGTTTCACGTTGGGCATCCAGCCCCACGATGAAACAAGGTCAAGCCCTTGCATTGTGAGACCGTTCCCGGGGATTCCTCTGCACACCGCAATCCCTGAAGAAGGTTCACAGCTCCAGACGATGCCAGGCATGCCCCTGGACGGCGTCTGCTGACCCTCACCCTCCTCACCCGCTTGTCGTTGTTCCTGCAGGGTGGTGCTCAGCATGGCGGGGACTCCAGGGCGCCCCATCTTCCTCCTCCTCCTCTGGGCTGTCGGGCAGGTGAGTCCCTCCAGCGCCCACTGGAAGCCCACTTGGCCGGCCTACCGCCTCCCCGTGGTCCTGCCCCAGTCCACCTTCAACCTGGCCAAGCCGGACTTCGGGGCCGAAGCCAAGCTGGAAGTGTCCTCTGCGTGTGGACCCCAGTGTCATAAGGGAGCGCCGCTGCCCACTTACGAAGAAGCCAAGCAGTACCTGTCCTATGAGACCCTCTATGCCAACGGCAGCCGCACCGAGACGCAGGTGGGCATCTACGTCCTCAGAAACGGCGAGGGGCAGTCTTCGGGGAAGTCTCGGAGGAAGCGGCAGATCTACGGCTACGACAGCAGGTTCAGCATCTTTGGGAAGGACTTCCTGCTCAACTACCCCTTCTCGACCTCCGTGAAGTTGTCCACGGGCTGCACGGGCACGCTGGTGGCCGAGAAGCACGTGCTCACAGCCGCCCACTGCATCCACGACGGCAAGACCTACGTGAAAGGAACCCAGAAGCTCCGGGTGGGCTTCCTGAAGCCCAAGTTTAAAGACGGTGGTCGAGGGGCTAACAACTCGCACTCAGCCCTACCCGAGAAGATGAAATTCCAGTGGATCCGGGTGAAACGCACCCACGTCCCCAAGGGTTGGATCAAGGGCAATGCCAACGACATCGGCATGGATTATGACTACGCCCTCCTGGAGCTCAAAAAGCCCCACAAGAGAAAGTTCATGAAGATCGGGGTGAGCCCACCTGCCAAGCAGCTGCCGGGGGGCAGGATCCACTTCTCGGGTTACGACAACGACCGACCCGGCAACCTGGTGTACCGCTTCTGTGACGTCCAGGACGAGACCTACGACCTGCTCTACCAGCAGTGTGATGCCCAGCCCGGCGCCAGCGGGTCCGGGGTCTACGTGAGAATGTGGAAGAGACAGCAGCAGAAGTGGGAGCGGAAAATCATCGGCATCTTTTCTGGGCACCAGTGGGTAGACGTGAATGGTTCGCCACAGGATTTCAACGTGGCCGTTAGAATCACCCCTCTCAAATATGCCCAGATTTGCTACTGGATTAAAGGAAACTACCTGGATTGTAGGGAGGGGTGACGTGGGCAGGTTCCTTCCTGGCTGCTCTTGAGAGTCTTCATGTACTTATTTTAGGAAAGGCCAAATGTTGTCATTGGTATGTGTATATGTGTGTGTGTGTGAGTGTGTGTGCATGTGAAATGTGTTATAATACCTTTTACCTAATTTTTTTAAATTACAGGATGACTGGCCGTGTTATTTGAAGACTGGTTGGCGTGTCATATATCATTCAAGCAGTTTGAAGGCATACTTTTGCATAGACGTGAAATACATGCTGATGTTTGGGGCAATAGGGAAGATTTAATGGTTAAGTTAATCTTTCACCTTTTGAGAACTTTGATTTTTATTTCATCTGAACTTGTTTCCAAAAGTTGATATTAAATATGTGGCAGATGGGAGACATAAACTCTGACGCGTGTATATGTGTGTATTTTCTCCTGAGAGTCAACTTGTTTTCTTTTATTAGTGCCTAATCATTCATGTTTCCAGATGTTCCCCACCACATATGACTCTTAGGAACTTTTACGATACTTTTGAGACAGGCGGTTATAATGTTTTGGATTTGGAGGCGTTTGCACGGTAGTCCTGAATCAGTAAGATAATTTATACTGGTACTCATGTAGAAGAATCTGCCTGCACTGTGGGAGACCTGAGTTCCATCCCTGGGCCAGGAAGATTCCCTGGAGGAGGGCATGGCAACCCGCTGCAGTATCCTTGCCTGGAGAATCCCCACGGACAGAGGAGCCTGGTGGGCTACAGTCCATGGGGTCGCAAAGAGACGGAGATGACTGAGCGACCAAGTGCGCACAAACACAGATGCAAGTATGTCCTACAGTAAGTTGGTATCCCAGGCATCTTCCGGTTTTGACATTGCTTCTCTTCTGAAAACCATTGCTGTGTTTTTTGGGAAGACTTCGCATGTGACACTCCAGTCCTGCAGTCCTACCAGAGTAGGCAAGATCGTGTATGCCAATCCTTCCATTTAACAGGATTTCACTCACATTTCTCAAACTAGCTTTTCCAGAAGACAATAATCAGGGCCTAATTAGAACAGGCTGTCTTGCTTCCCGGCTAACAGTTGTGGTCACACTAAAAACAATCATTGTATTTTACCCCTGGAGTGTAGCACATCTCATGTTTTATCATTTGGATGGAGTAATTTAAAATGAATTAAATTCCAGAGAACAATGGATGCATTGCTTGGCAGATGTCACAACAGAATAACCACTTGTTTGGAGCCTGGCACAGTCATCCAGCCTAATCAAAATTATTCTGCATAGTTTTCAGTGCACTTTTGGGGAGCTGTGGACTTGTGCAATTTAGAAACTTTTCTCTCTTACTTCACTTGTTTTATAGTAAAAATATTTGGAAAGTGCTTTAAGAAAAACCAACATGGCTTCTTTTTCACTAGCTCTTAAAAGGCCTCTTTTACTAAAATTCTCCAGGCTACAAGCACACATAATCTAGAAGAAGAGTAAAACTGGGAATGTGAAATGGATCGGAATCATCACTTCAGTTAATGTCTTTATGACTGTTTCATCAATACGACCATCACAGTATATAAAGAAAAGAATTTGACTTATTTGGGGTTTCCATTCTATGCCTCTCAGCCTGAGCAGTTCTTTCTAAATGTATCATGAGAGGGAGAAAAGCAAATGAATTGCAAGGCAGATACATGGTGTGTTTGCGCCCCTGGCAGTTCCAGCCTGCACTGTGACTTTTTGTGGGAGGACATTAAGATACAGCGCTGATGTTTATGCCTTCTGCGGGTGACTTGCCTTATGTTCCTCGAGCTTTTCGGAAGAATGATCTTGATAAGGCACTCGAGCAACCACAGCCGTAGTGCATTCTTCCAGTCACATAAGAAAAATACTGTACATAGCAGAGATGCGGGGCCGCCAGGAATCTTTGGATTTCCACTACAATATGCTTTGGAATCTAACAGGAATCTAGCCTCAGGAAGAAGAGAGGTCTCCATCTCTATGTCTGGTATTTGGGGGTGTTGTTTGTTTTCACTTTTGCTTGGTGCTAAAGGAAGTTTGCTGGACACCTAGATCAGAACTGACTTTTTACACCTAAGCCAGAACTGATTCTTTTTTTTAAATAGATGCTCCTTTTACAAAGCACCTTGATTTCTGGATTTTGATTTTTTGCAGTGCTGAAACTCAACAAGGGTGGGCGATGGCACAAAGTCAAAATAATATGATATTTAGTTCACAAGTAGGTTTAATTGGCTAAGGATAGTGCCCACAGGCTGTATACAGCATGTCATAGAAGTGTTAAAGAAGACTGTATAATAGCTTGACATGCCCACCTTTTCAGTGGTAATAGAATCATTATATTCAAATATTGTGGAAGAAAAGGCTCTGGCAATATTATTAATATAATTAGCACTGAATATATAGTAGTTATGCATTGTAAGGATACGTTCCTAGTAGAACAATGTTTCCCAAAGTGTCTGCCTTAAACTCTCATCCCTCCAGGTTTTCTACCCAAGATGAAAATCACACCAACATCAAGGAGGAGGGAAATGCCTGAGTATTCCTTCTTTTCACTGGGGATTCACTCACCTGTTTGCACGTTAAAAGCTCTAAGAAGTCCTGTAATGAAGAGAGATGTTTTAAATTCTGTGTTTCAATAAACGTCTTTGCTCACAGAACCCTTGTTTTCTCATACAATACTTATCAGCAATTTGGGGTTCTAATAAACGCATCTGGGGGATTGCTGTAACAAGCTCTTGGTCTAGGTGATGGTGCAGAAAGGATGAGTCCCAAGTGGTGCCGGGCACCTGTGTCTTTTCAGTTCACCAGAGCCCTGTACCCAGATTTGGAAATGCTCAGGCCGTGAAATAGGAGATGATTTTTCAAGTTGAAAAGTTTTCAACTTGAAAAATCATTTGTTGTTGAGAATCAGAAGGTTGTGGCAGAAACTGCAGACACATTTTTTCCATAGACTTTATTCAAAGTTTTGAATTCAAAAAGGAATTAGTCCAAAAAAAAAAAAAAAAGGAAAATAGGACTAAAAGAGAAATATGAACTGGTCAGTCATGGAGTTGTGTCTGTGTTCTTTCTTCACCTTTTTTGGATCAGAAAATGGATTTAAAAAAAAGAACTGGAGGGAATTACCTGGTGGTCCAGTGCTAAGGACTCGGCATGTTCACTGCCCGGGTTCAATCCCTGGGCAGGGAACCGAGATCCCACGAGCTGTGTGGCCAGCAGAGTAAATCAGAACACCTAGATGACGCTCACACTCTGGGGTGATTCCTTCTACCTGCCCAGTGGGAGGGCAAGCCCACAGTGACATGTTTAAGGTCAGCATTTAGGGTAGCTGTCTTTCTCTACCACCTCTGGGGGCCTTTGATTTAGAGCTTGTCAAGGATGGCAAGCCCACACTGAAATAAAGACACTCTGGTGCATCGCCACGCACTGGCTGAGTGGTGAGGGGCAGCTACCTGGGGTGTCGGGGGGAATTCTGACAGCTGTCCTCAGCACTTGCCCTCTCTGCTGGTCAGAGCCTGCAGCCAAGGAGCCTCGTGGACAGTCCCTGCTCGGGACTGCTCGCTTTGTCTGAGTTCTACTGCCCCTTTCTCTTAGTCCTTGTCATGAACTCATCTCTTCCAGAATTTTCCACAGTTTATTGTGACCCACACAGTAAAAGGCTTTGGCATAGTCAATAAAGCAGAAATAGATGTTTTTCTGTTTCAATAAACTAGTTCAATAAACTGTGGAAAATTCTGAAAGAGATGGGAATACCAGACCACCTGACCTGCCTCCTGAGAAATCTGAGAACTGGACATGGAACAACAGACTGGTTCCAAATAGGAAAAGGAGTACATCAAGGCTGTATGTTGTCACCCTGCTTGTTTAAATTATATGCAGAGTACATCATGTGAAATGTCAGGCTGGATGAAGCACAAGCTGGAATCATGATTGCTGGGAGAAATATCAATAACCTCAGATATGCAGATGACACCACCCTTATGGCAGAAGTGAAGAAGACCTAAAGAGCCTCTTGATGAAAGTGAAAGAGGAGAGTGAAAAAGTTGGCTTAAAGCTCAACATTCAGAAAACTAAGGTCATGGCATCCAGTCCCATCACTTCATGGCAAATAGATGGGGAAACAGTGGAAACGGTGGCAGATTTTATTTTTTGAGGCTCCAAGATGACTGCAGATGGTGACTGCAGCCATGAAATTAAAAGATGCTTACTCCTTGGGAGAAAAGCTATGACCCACCTAGACAGCATATTAAAAAGCAGAGACATTGCTTTGCCAATAAAGGTCTGTCTAGTCAAAGCTATGGTTTTTTCAGTAGTCATGTATGATGTGAGAGTTGGACCATAAAGAAAGCTGAGCACCAAAGAATTGATGCTTTTGAACTGTGGTGTTGGAGAAGACTCTTGAGAGTCCCTTGGACTGCAAGGATACCCAACCAGTCCATCCTAAAGGAGAGCAGTCCTGAAGATTCATTGGAAGGACTGATGTTGAAGCTGAAACTCCAACACTTTGGCCACCTGATGTGAAGAACTGACTCATTTGAAAAGACCCTGATGCTGGGAAGGATTGAAGGCAGGAGGAGAAGGGGATGACAGAGGAAGAGATGATTGGATGGCATCCCCGACTCAATGGACATGAGTTTGGTTTGGCTCCGGGAGTTGGTGATGGACAGGGAGGCCTGGCATGTTGCAGCCCATGGGGTTGCAAAGAGTCAGACATGACTGAGTGACTGAACTGAACTATCATGAACCAGCTCAAGGATGCCTTGAAGTTGCCTCCCTCAGCTAATCTTTATGGATATTTGGTGTGTGTGTGCTCAGTGGCTTTAGTTGTGTCCAACTCTTTGCAACCTCATGGACCACAGCCCGCCAGGCTCCTCTGTCCATGGGACTCCCCAGGCAACGATACTGGAGTGGGTTGCCATGTCCTCCTCCAGGGGATCTTCCCAACCCAGGGATTGAACCAGAGTCTCCTGTTTTGCAGGCTGATTCTTTACCCGCTGAGCCACCTGGGATGCCCCATGAGTATTTGGTAGAGTGGCCATTTAAACTTATCATCCACAGTGGAACTCTTCTGAGACTGACAGAAAGGAAATGCTATTAGTAATGTGGCTAGGGCAGCTGGGACACACCGGGTGGGTCCTGGGAAATCCGGCGTGTTGGGTCACCTAAACTGGTAAACCCGCAAACCCTTCAAAGCACTGTGTGGAATGCAGACCGGCAGCCGTCCTTGTTGACCCAGAAGCAACAGAGGGGCTGCATGCCGTCTTCGCCCAGATCAGCATTCTGAGGATAGCTGATAGGGGAAGGGCATTTAAAATCGTTTTGATGGGGTGTTTACCATAGGTGGTAAACACCATTTCTAGCTGATGAACAAGCCCTTTGTTTTTAGTCTTCTGTTTCCCCAGAGAAGGAAATAAACAAGCTTCCAGGGCAAGAGTTAATAAGGCTGAGAGCTAGGGCAGCAGACTGGTGGGGGTGTGGTGTGTGATGCTGGCTCTGGAGGTGGGCAGGCTGAATCTACAGTTGCCTGCCTCCTTTCAATGAATGAATCTCAATGCACTTCTGTTTAAAATGTAAAACTCTCCTGTCTGATTTAAAGATTCTCTCTCTCTCTCTCTCTCTCTCTCTCTCTCTCTCTCTCTCTCTCTCTCTCTCTCGACTCCTACTCTTCCAATGAGCTGAGGTAAGTCTAAGGAAGAGGAAAAGGGCAAATATCCAGGTCCTTTCCTCTGTGGTTGCTGCTTCTCAGGTAACACTGTCTCTTCTATCCTCCTTAGCTCTTACCTCTAGTGATATAACCCTCTGCCTCTTGCTGTTGGGGCAGCCTTACCTGGGAGACAAGCCTCTAGGGTGGTGAACCAGCAAAATATTCCAAGTTCAGCCATTCTCTTCCAGACTGGCATTACCCATGAGAAACTTGGATTTCTCATGGGCTCTCTATACCCAACTGTGAGCTGCCCACTAAAGATTTGGGGAGAAAACGTTCTAAGCTGAGGGAACTGGAGTGCAAGGGTCCCAGCAGGATCAAATTTGGCCTGCTTGGGAGGTGAAATAGATGAAGGGGGTTAAAAAGTCTAAATATCCACTATAAAATAAATGTCATTGGGATGTTGTGAAGAATGTGGTGACTGTAGTTAATAGTACTATATATGTGAAAGGTACCAAGAGTAGACCTTAAAAATTCTTATCACACGAAGAAAAATTTTTGTAACTATGTATGGTGATGGATGTTAACCAGACTTTTGGATTGGTCATTTCACAATAACATCTGAAACTAATAGAATAAGTCAATTATATCTCAGTTTAAAAAAACAAAACACAACAGAATGACACTTAGGTTTGTGACCTGAGAACCTGTAGATTCCAGGTGCCATTTGCTGAGTGAGGAAAGAGGATTGGGTTTGGGATCAAGGGCTTTTGTGTTGGTCATGTTAGGTCTGAAATGGTCTAATGGGCCTCCAAGTGGGGAGATCAAGTGAGCACTTGAATGGTTAAGTGAGGCGTTCCGGTTGTGAAGCTCAGTAGAAAGATCGTGAATCAGCATGTAGACGGCACTTAAAGCCACAGGGTGAGATAATAGCAGATGGGAAGAGAAGGAGCGGAACGAGGCTTGAGAAGAGGGCTGAGGACAGGGTCCTGGTCTGCCGTCGTTTATAGGCTGAGCTCGTAGAGAAGAGGAGGGGGAGAGCCCGCCAAGAGGCTGAGCAGAAACAGCCGATGAGGTCAGAGGAGAGTCAGGCGGATGTGGCCTCCCAGCAGCCAGGAGCAGAGAGAGGGAAGCCAGGTGGGGGAGGGAGAGGGCAAATGGGCAGGGCAAGAGACGTTGTGGTACACACACACAATGGAATATTACTCAGCTATTAAAAGGGATGCATTTGAATCAGTTCTACTGAGGTGGATGAAACTGGAGCCTATTATACAGAGTGAAGTAAGTCAGAAAGTAAAACACCAATACAGTATATTAAGACATATATATGTAATTTAGAAAGATGGTAACGATGACCCTATATGCAAGACAGCAAAAGAGACACAGATGTAAAGAACAGGCTTTTGGACTCTGTGGGAGAGGGTGAGGGTGGGATGATTTGAGAGAATAGCATTGAAACATGTATATTACCATATATGAAACAGATCACCAGTCCAGGTTCGATGCGTGAGACAGGGTGCTTGGGGCTGGTGCACTGGGATGACCCTGAGGGATGGGATGGGGAGGGAGGTGGGTGGGGGATTCAGGATGGGGAACACATGTACACCCATGGCAGATTCATGTCATTGTATGGCAAAAACCACCACAATATTGTAATTAGCCTCCAATTGAAATAAATTAATTAACTTACAAAAAAAAGAGAGGTTGTGTTTAGAGACATCCCCCTGGCTGCAGTGAGCAAGCCAAGGGGCCCCTGGCAGGGAGGAGTCATCTGGCCCTGTAGGAGGACCTCGCCCATTCCTGTCCCTGCTCCCTCAGCGCCTGTGATGACTGTGGACCAACCGAATCCTCAGTGGGGTCTCGGGATAGCTGAGTCCTCAGGACATGCCAGGATCCAGGGCCGTGCTCCCCAGGAGGGGACTAAGGGCTATAAAAACAGAGGCTCAGGGAGGCCCACGCTCATCCCCTCCCGCTCAGCCTGATGTCCTCTGAGGACAGAAAGTGCAGGGTGACTTTTCAGCGTGGTATGTGTGTGATCAACTGTGTAAAAATACCAAGTGTTGCCTTGGTCTTGATTTATCACTGTCCCTCATCTTCAGACTTTGAAAGGACTAAGGCACTCTCTTCCGTAAAGAGGAGGACAGTTTTGAGAACTGTCAAGTCGCTTCAGTGAAGCAAGTCTGAGAGAATGAGGAGAGTCTCGGAAAATGAAATAAACAGAGCGCGGGGCTGGAACTGGGGCAGCAGCCGTGGGAAGCGCGGCTCAGCCCTGCTGTCCTCTGAGCCATCTTCTTGGAAGGCCTTTCCCGACATCTAATACCGCTGTCCGCAAACTTTATGGCACCAGAACTGGTTTCGTGGGAGACAGATTTTCCACGGGCTGGGGGGCGAGGGTGGGGGGAGGGTGGTTTCTGGGTGACTCAAGCACATTGCATTTATTGTGCCCTTTATTCCTATCATTCCATCAGTTTCATCTTAGACCATCAGGCGTTAGATCCCAGAGGCGGGGGACCCCTGCTCTAAAAGGTCAACCCAGCCCCTGCCTTGAATGGGTCGTACCTCCCTTCCCTGCCTTATTGTCTCTGCTCAGCACTAACCAGTACTTCTAATACTCCATGTTATATTTATTTCTCTTGTTTGTCCACTGGAATATAACTTCATTTTGTCTGTTGTATCCCCACACTTAGATCAGTGGCTGGCACACAGTTCCTCAATAAATAATGTTGTTCAAATGAATGATTGAACAAATGACACCAGTCACTTTATTTTATTTTATTTGGCCATGCCAGCACCTCCGTTCCTTGACCAAGGATCAAAGCTGGGCCCTTGGTGGTCACAGCCCACAGTCCTAACCTCTGGACCACCACGGAATTCTCCTGGTTGCTTTAAATATCCTGTAACACCAAGACTCGGGATTACTTGGGTTTGGCTACTCCTTGTGTCCAAACATATTCCAGAATAAAACTCTTGTGGTATCTTATACATATTCTATCCTGTTCTAGGATGTATTACATTGCTATTGTTAGTTATGCATCTGTCTCCTACTGGACGATGAGCCTTGTGAGAGCAGGGCTGACTCCTATTCTTCCCTGGTCTTCCGTTGTCTGGCCCAGGCTCTAACAAAAGAAATGTATAGTGAGAAAATGCACAGGTGTCAGTTATGACTTGGCCTTTGGCCCAAAGACTTCGTCCTCTCCCACATCTCACATGTAGTCAGGCCATCCATCACCTTCTCTCCGGCTCCTCTGCCACTGCTGATTCTGGTCCTTACCCTCTTCTTTAAACCATCCCGTGTGTGTGTGTGTGTGTGTGTGTGTGTGTGTGTGCGCGCGTGCGCGCATGCATGCATGCATGCTCACTCAGTCGTGTCCAAACCTGGGACTCCATGGGCCATAGCCTGCCAAGCTTCTCTGTCCATGGGATTCTCCAGGCAAGAATACTGGAGCGGGTTGCCATGCCCTCCTCCAGGGGATCTTTCTGACCCAGGGATCAAACCTGCATCTTCTGCTTTGGCAGGTGGGTTCTGTTACCATTGAGCCACCTGGGAAGCACCATCATGGCACACTCCAAGCCGTAACCTCGCTGACAGCTGCCCACCGACAGCTCACTGGCCACTGCCCAAGGCATGTTCTAGAACAAAGATCTGGTTAGGCCACTCCACTGTGTGCCCTGTTGACTAGACTCAGGCCACTAGAGGATGGAGTTTAGTTTTCTCAGCCTTGGATGTACCATCCATCCAACACGGTGGTCAAGTCTGCCCTCCACCGCTGCCCCGTCACACAGTCTGGCCTCCAGCAAGTTGTACTGAAGGCGTATGTGTTTTCAAGCCTCTCCCATTGCCCACACCCCCCTCTGCTGCCCAGGTCGCCTTTTTCCCATCTCTTCAGTTATTCAGCCATTCGATTACTCATTCAGCAATAAGCCCTTCTTGGTGCCAGAAACTGCTGACCTCGGAGCTGCAGAGACAGATAAGACACATCCCTGGTCTCGAGGTGTCCCCGTGTCTTCCCCTTTTGGGGTCACTGTGGTCCTGACCCTTGTTCCACCCCCAAGAAAAGAGAGGCTCAGTCATTACCCTGTCTAGAAGAAGGTCTTGGTGTCCATGAAACAGAATTGCCACTTGGTAAGTTAAACTAATCGAGTGTTCTGCTCACGTCTTAATAAATCATTGATTTAGGTTGTCGTGCCTGGTTAGTGCCTATCTTTTCTGGGATTTTTAAAAATAACTTGATTTACTTATTTATGGCTGTGTTGGGTCTCTGTTGCCGCACCAGCTTTTCTCTAGCTTTGGAGAGCAGGGCCACCCTCTAGTTGCAGTGCGCTGGCCTCTCATCGCGATGGGCTCCTGGGTTGCAGAGCACTGGCTCTGGGGCGCGTGGGCTCAGTAGTCGCGGCTCCCGGGCTCCCGAGCACAGGCTCAGGAGACGTGGCCCGCGGGCCTCGCTGGGCTTCCCAGGTGGCTCAGTGGTAAAGAGCCCGCCCACCGGTGCAGAAGCTGCAGGAGGTGGGGGTTCAATCCCTGGGTTGGCAAGATCCCCTGGGGGAGGAAATGGCAACCCACTCCAGCATTGTTGCCTGGGAAAGCCCATGGCCAGAGAAGCCTGGCGGGCTACGGTGCATGTGGTTGCAAAGAGTCGGACATGACTGAGCGACTGAGCACGCACGCACGGGCTTAGTCGCTCCGGGGCGTTTGGGATCCTCCCAGATCAGGGATCTAACCCCTGTCTCCTGCACTGGCAGGCGGATTCTTTACCACTGAGCCACCAGGGGAGTCCTTGGGATTTTTTTTAAACTACTGCTCTACATCCAGTTCCCTGATGGAAAATGCCATGTTTGGTAAACTAGTATAACTCAAGCATGACTAACATCCTTCGTGGGTGAGCCTTGCTTAGACATAAGGACATTGTCCTTGAAGTGACATATTTAACAACTCCAGGATGTTTGCTAGACCAGATTTGGAAGATCCCCCAGAAATTCCATCATTTTTTTCTGTCGTCATAGGGAAAACGTGTCAGGAAGCATTCATTCAATTCTCCCTGCTTTTTTTCCATCTGCTCCTTTATGCCTCATTAAGTTCTTCAAGGTGTTTAATGTCCCACATTCTCTTCATTTGCATTCATCTGAGGACTCAAAAATTAGAAAATGTTATGGAGGTTCACTCGTAAAAAATAATTTGACTTGAAAATGCAATTATTTATCCTTTCACCCACTGTGTGAAAGGATAAAACATTATAATGATTACACTTGAGTCTATACATCCAGACATTAACATTATGATCAGATTTCTTTTCCGCCTGTAATTTTTCAGATGGCTCATTTTTGTTGAAAAGATAGTTCTTTAGAGTAAGAGAGAGTCTTCTGATTTGATTTTTTAATCAAATTTTTGATTTGTGCTTCTGTTTCCCTAGATATTTTATTTAATCTATAGTGTGTTGAATTAAGTTTTTCTTGACTCTGGAACTCCATAACCCCTTTACATATTGTTTGTTTTCTACGCTGTTTTTAAAACTTTTTCTTTTGAGATGTTATCAATCTGGCTAGAGAGTCAAGTTAGTGATTTGGCAAATGTTAAGCTCTTTAGATAGTTACAATTGAAAAGATGAAATACAAAGTAAGAAATTCTGTGATCGCAGATGGAACTTTTTCTAAGTGGCTGGCCAGCATTTTTGAGCCAAACCCTATACTTTATTATTAGAGTACTCTATGTCTCTGGCCCTCTGATTATCACCATATTGTAGAGATGAGACAAAGAGGCTTATCTGGTACACCCAAACATTAATCAGAGTTTCAATTGTAAAGGGTATTCACTGTTCAACTCTCCTGTTTGCTATTGGTTTGTTAACTTTTTATAGCCAATGAAAACCTGGACCAGGATCTTGCAATTTCCTCATGAATTTGTCCTTATGAAGAATTTACTTTGGATTGAGGCAAGGATCAGGCCATTCATGCATAAAGTTATTGAATACCTGCCATGCGCACACATTTTTCTAAGTGCTCTCCGTAGATTAATTCAGTTACTTGTCACTACAAACTTATGAAAGGAGGCTTTGATTTTATCTCCATTTCAGACATGGAAGAATCAAGGCCCATCGAAGTTAACTTGACAAAAACACACAGTTAAAGCTGGGATTCGTGTTCTAGCAGTCTGCCTCCGGAGCCCACGCTCTTGTTTTACTAACACTTACCACCAGATGCTGGGGAACTGCTGGGACCATCACAGCTCAGCGTGGCTCCTGGCCGGGGTGGGGGTGGGGGCTTCAGGGAGGGCAGCACACAGCAAAAGATGCTTGATCTTGAGGAAGCGTTAATTTAATCCCTGTGAGCAACGGTTAGCATTTACCAAGTTATCTGGAAAGAAGAAGCACTTGGAAAAAAAAAATAAGTGCGCATATCTGTAAAGTTACATTACATACCTAGGAACATCAGGACAATTGTGATGCAGACCATGCCTGATTCTATTCATTTATATGCTGATGAAGTGCTTCAGATTTCTCTCACATGCGTGTCAAGTATGTGTATATCATTCATTAAAATCTATTTAAAATGGCCAACATTCAGAAGTTTCTGAAATGCCTTGGAGAAGGGATTCAAGCTAAGATACACTGTGATTCTACCAACAAGGATCTACTGTATAGCACGTGAAACTCTGCTCAAGGTTAAGTGGCAACGTGGATGGGCAGGGACGTAGGGGGAGAATGGATATATGCGTGTGTATGGCTGAGTCCCTTCACTGTTCACCTGGGACCATCACAGCATTGTTAATCGGCTACACCCAAATACAAAATAAAAAGCTTAAAAGAAGAAAGATACACTGCGATTCTAATTGTATTGTTTGTAATAACTCATATTTAATAAATGTATCTGAACATTTAGGAAGACCTTTGCTCTCCAACTCAAAAAAGAACCTCCAAAAATAAATGACCGTTTGAAATACCACCTTGGTTTGCATACTAAACCATCTCATATTTTTTCAATCTTTGAAAAATATACTAAAAAGAAAAAAAAATCTCTCCACAAGAGAATGTTCCCTGGCCAACAGAGCTAACGTTTGCTCATTCTTGGATCGCCCCCTAGTGGTTTATTAGACTTATGACTATTTCTCAGACCATGAAGAAAGCTGAGCACAGAAGAATGGATGCTTTTGAACTGTGGTGTTGGAGAAGACTCTTGAGAGTCCCTTGGACTGCAAGGAGATCCAACCAGTCCATCCTGAAGGAGATCAGTCCTGAAGATTCATTGGAAGGACTGATGCTGGAGCTGAAACTCCCAATACCTGATGTGAAGAACTGACTCATTGGAAAAGACCCAGATACTGGGAAAGATTGAGGGCAGGAGGACAAGGGGACGACAGAGGATGAGATGGTTGGGTGGCATCACCGACTTGATGGGCATGAGTCTGAGTAAACTCCAGGAGTTGGTGATGGACAGGGAGGCCTGGTGTGCTGCAGTCCATGGGATTGCGAAGAGTCGGACTGAGCAACTGAACTGAATAGCTTGCTTTGGATATTTTTCATTTTGTCCCTTCAACACATTTTTGCATTTGCCCAGGGGACCTCCAAAGACAGTATCTTGACATGAAAAGTGCACACCGTGCAAAGTGGCCCAGACACTCAGTGGTGATCAAGACACACTGTTGATACTGGTGGTGAAATCCTTCCTTCAAATTGTGCTCTTGCTTTTCCTCTTTGTACCACGGTGCCATGTTTTCACTTGTCCACTCCTCACTCTCTTCCTGTCATCAGCATCCCAGCTGGCGTGGTGCCAGCTAGCCTAAGGCCATGACAGTGACATCCCGGCAGTGCTGAGTCTTGAAAATGCCAATGAAGCTGCTGGGCAGGAGCTCCATCCTCGCCCCCACACGCAGCAGTCACCACCCTAGAGGGCTCAGTCCGCCCCAGACTTCTCGGCTCCTCCTGGACGGCGGGGGCTGTGCCTCTCAGACCCAGCCACTCGGGCACCATCCAAATAGCATGAGAAGGGTGAGGCCTGGCCAGTGTCGTGGACCTGACCCTCTGCGGAACGCTGGGCCCTGTCCAGCTAGTCCAGAGCCAGGAAACTTAGCGCACACACATCGTGACTTCAGACAACCGTCTTTAAGAAGCAAAAGGCCAATAATTGGCTTGATTCAATAAGTAAGAGCAGCAATACTACACATACGCTTTTTAAGTAAATTTTAAGAAGCAAAAGGCCAATAATTGGCTTGATTCAATAAGTAAGAGCAGCAACACTACCAATACGCTTTTTAAGTAAAATGTTTCTGAAGCATCTTGATGAAAAACAAAATCATACTCTGATTTATTTTAATGGAGCAAAGTTCACTGACAAAGGTTACACTGAGAATTTAGAGCAGGAAGCTTTGGGGAAGGAAGGTTGAAGCTAAAGAGGGTCCTGTCCTGGAAAAAAGATGGGGAATTGAGAACAGTGGGCCAGGGGTGGGGGGACATTGTATGTGGGTGCACATTCAGTCACATCTGACTCTTTGCGACCCCGTGGACTGTAGCCCACCAGGCTCCTCTGTCCGTGGGATTCTCCAGGCAAGAATACTGTAGTGGGTTGCCATTTCCTTCTCCCGGGGATCTTCCTGATTCAGGGATCAAACCCACGTCTACCCGTGTCTCCTATATTGCAGGCAGATTCTTCATTGCTGAGCCACTGGAATATTACAAAATATTGAGTATAGTTCCCTGGCTCTACAGTAGGTTCTTGTTGATTATCATTGTATACACAGTAATATGTACATGTTAATTCCAACTGCTAACTTATCCCTCCCACACCTCTCTTTGCCCTTTGGCAACTTTGTTTTCTATGTTTGTGAGTCTCTTTGTGAATAAGTCCATTTTAATCATTTTTTAGATCCCACCTATAAGCAGTACCATGTACTGCGTCGTGATTTAACCTCACCATCCCTACCACATCGCCCTCCCAGCTCCTGCACTGAGCCAGTGGGTGCTCAGCGTGAGCGATGAACTGGCAGAGACTTGGGTGCCCAGAGCTCACTGCACATGACTCCTTGACCCTGTGTGTGATCAGAGCACCCCTAACCCAGCAAATTCAGAGAGCAGTCTCTGCCGGGCAGGGTAGTAGAAAGCCATCACTTCACTCTGAAGGCACAAGCAAACGGGGCAAGGTTCCAGCTAAATGTCTACATGAACAGAACAACTCTGCAGACAGATCAGCATCACTGGGTTTCCAAAACAGGAGAAAGCGTGAACCTCTTTGGTCTCCGTGGATTGTAGCCCAGATTCTTCTCGGGAGTCACAGCTCCATGGCCTCATCGAATCTAAATATTTGCTTTAGGAGATTACAGGAAGGCTGTTAAATCATAAATGATGCACTGATTTTGTGCTTCCATGTACAGGTTATTCTTCATGTTTACTGAAATGAGGGAAAGGGTTATGTCTTTATGTCTCTTTATTCCCTAAAATATTTCTTCCAGCCTTCCCTTTCTTTATGTCTGTTCATTATTTTTCTTAACATGGTATGTGGATTTTATAGGATAGTTTGCAATTTAACACCTCTTTTGCTCCCTTCCCACAATGGCCCTGGTCATCACCTTCATAATCATATTTTCTTACAACTATGTATTGCTCTTTACAGTTCATAAAACACATATTCATGATCTCATGAACCCCCAAGAAGCCCCAGGAGGCCGATAAAACAGTTGCTATTATACACATTTTACATGTGAAAAAACTGCCGACTAAAGAAGTTAAATCATTTGCTCCAGCCTGCTAAGCTCAGTGGTCGAGTTGGGAATTGAACCCCACTTTCTCACTGCTTATCTGAGCTTCAGCCACCACCCTATATCAACAAGGTCCACACTCGGGCTGGGACAGACCTTATTCAAGACTTTGGAGTTTTCTTTCATAAAACCCTTAAAAATTAAATTAATACTTGTCAGAGTACAATTGTTTTACAATGTTGTGTTAGTTTCCAGTGTCTAGCAAAGTGTATCAGTTATACATATCTCCACTCTTTTTTAGATTCTTTTCCCATATAGGTCATTACAGAGTATTGAGTGGAGTTTCCCATGCTAGACAGTGGGTCCTTATTACTTATCTAGTTTATATATAGTCGTGTGTGGATGTCAATCCCAATCTTTCATAAAACTTTAAAAAATGTAAATGAATGAATTGTGTGATTCATAAGGGAAGATGTGTATGTTAAAAGACAGTCACATATTCAGATGCTAAATAAACATTTTATGATGCAAACTACCAGGCCCCTCTTCAGATTTCCAAAATGCAGTGTCACCGCTAGTCATTACTCCGCAGTAGGTGCTCAATAAACACTTTGTTGGAGGGATGGATGAACGGAGGAGTGAGGGGTGGGGGGGGTGGGTGCGGTGCTGGCCCCGTTGTGGGCCCTGGAGATACAACGCTGATCAGGATGGGCAGGTGCCCTGCTCCGCGTCTCTCACGGACATGTGGAGAGAGACTTCCCACGCAGTCTCACTGATGGCTGAGGAGCGTTACAATGGTACAGGTTAGCTTTATTCCAAGCCAGGGTTTGCACTGCTTGATTCCTAAGGCCCACAGGTACAGCAGTGCCTGAGGCGCCCAAATCTTTTAGGAAACTGTAAAACCATCTGAACCCAGTGAAACAGCAAAAATGCAATGATTCTAAAACCCAGCAGGGAGTTTGCAAAGCCAAAAAGAATAAAAATGCAAATATCTATACGATGCGATATGCTGACTTTGTTAAACCAACCTTATTCATTTTTGTCTTTGTTATTTGCCGAAGTTTTCCTTACATTTAAAAGCAATTTCAAGTTAGAATTTTTCGCATCACAATCCTTCCAGAGAAAGCACAGAAGCTTCCCAGGTATTGCAAGCAATCCTGAATTAAGTAAGTAATATAACCAAGTCATTTCAAAAACATAATTATAAAAAGGTTTTCAAAAAATTTGAAGAAAGAATTAGCAAGCTCAGTGATAGAGATCTAGATATGATACAGGTAGAAGAGTAGAGAGAACAAAGATCTAAAGAAAAAAAAGAAAAGAAATTCTAAGCAAACCATCTGACTCCATTAGGAAGAACAACATAAGCAAAATGGGTAATCCAACAGAAGAAGAGAGGGAGAAGGGAGCAGAGAGCTTATCTGAAGAAACAATAGGGAGTTCCTTGGTGGTCTAGTGATCACGGTTTGGCCCTTTCACTGCTGTGAACCAGATTCAATCTCTGGTTGGGGAACTGAGATTCCCCAAGCTGCATGACATGGTCAAAATAATAATAATAATCATGGCTGAAAATTTCCCAAACTCAGGGTAGGAACCGGTTATACAAGTCCATGAAGTAAAGAGAACACCAAATTACCTCAATGTAAGACATATTGCAAGCTTCCCAGGTGGTGCTAGTGATAAAGAACCTGCCAATAAAAGAGACATAAGAGATGCAGGTTCGATCCCTAAGTTGGGAAGATACCCTGGAGGAGGGCATGGCTACCTACTCTAGTATCCTTGGCTGGAGAATTCCATGGACAGAGGAGCCTGAGGGTGGCTATAATCTATGGGGTCGTGAAGAATCGGACAGGATTGTAGTGACTTAGCATGCACGCACACAAGACACATTATATTAAAACTGTCTAAAGTCAGTGACAAAGAAAAATGCTAAAGGTGGCCAAGGGGAAAAAAACATGGTAATGTACACAGAATCCCCATTAGGCTATCAGCAGATTTTTCAGCAGCAACTCTACAGGCTAGGAGAGAGTGGAATGATATACTCAAAATATTGAAAGATAAACAGTGTCAGCCAAGAATGTTCTATCCAGCAAAGTTATTATTCAGATATGAAGGAGAAATAAAAGCTCTTTCCAAACAAATAAAAGTTGAGAGCGTTCATCACCACTAGAGCTGCCTTGTAACAGATGTTGAAAAGAGCTCTTCCATTTGAAGCAAAAAGGCAAAGGTACACAAAACTTTGAGTAAGGTGGCAGATAGAATCAGAAAATTGCAACTCTGTATCAGAATAAGTTATTAAGCACTTAATTATAGCTTAAAGGTTGAAGGGGGAAAAGCAGTTTAAGAAAAAAAGCTATAGCTACTTCAATTTGCTAACAAACTCACAACACAACACAAAAAGGGATAATGTGAGACCACAAAAACATAGAAGAGAGGAAAAGGACAGAACCCCTACAGACAAGTGAAGACAAGATTCTACCGGCAGAAAAGGACTATTTTACCCATGAGACATTTTATGCAAACCTCGCGGTAACCACAGAAGATAAAGGCGGAGCAGAGACCTGAAACATGAAAATGGGGAAACTGAGAAAAACATCACAGAAAAATACCAGACCAAAACGGCCAACAGAAACTCAGGAGAAAGAAACAATGACGGTACCAAGCAACCAAAAGACAGAAGGTAAAATGGCCATACTAAGTTCTCATTTATCGGTAACTGCCCTAAATATAAATAGGCTGAATTCATTAATCAAAAGACAGAGTGGCTGAATGGATTAAAAAATTAGACCCAGCTATAGGCAACCTCCAGGAGACTCACCTCAGCTCTAAAGACAAACAGACTCAAAGTGAAGGGATGGAAGATGATACTTCAAGCAAATGGGAGCCAAAAGAAAGTGTATGTAGCCACACTCACACAAGACAAAGAGAACTCAAGCCACAAAAAGTGATAAGAGACAAAGGTGGACATTATATAATGATAAAGGGGAAAATTCACACGAAGACAGAAGTCACGCTCTTTGACACAGATCTTGGCATTATCTTCCTGGGTGTGTCCTCCAGCAAGGCAAACAAAAGCAAAAATAAACAAGTAGGACCACATCAAACTGAAATGCCTCTGTCCTGCAAAGGAAAACATCAACGAAATGGAAAGATAACCTACTGAATAAGAGAAGTTACTTGCAAGCCATATATTTAATAAAAGATTAATATCCAAAATAGATAAAGGACTCAGACAACTAAACAATGGTAAGAAAACAAACAATAAGATTTAAAAATGGACAGGGGGTCTAAATAGACGTTTTTTCCAAAGAAGACATGTAGATGGCCAACAGGCACATGAAAAGATGTTCAGTACCACTAATTACGAAGGAAATGCAAATGAAAACCACGATGAGCTATCATCTCATGCCCATTAAAATACCATTCACAATAAAACAAGAGATGAATACTGGAGAAGATATGGAGGATAGGAAATCCTTGTGAAGTATTGCTAAGATTGTAAGTTGGTGCAGCCACCATGGAAAACAGTATGAAGATCCCTCAGAAAACCAAGTAGAACTGCCATATGACCCAGCTTAATGCCCACTCCTGGGTATTTATCCAAAGAATACAAACACACTACTTCAAAAAGATATATGCGCCCTTATGTTCATCACATTATTTATAATAACCAAGATATGGAAACTCTCAGTGCCCATCAATAGGTGAGTGGATAAAGAAGATGTGGCATAGTGGTACGTATACATACAAGGGAATGTTAGTCACAAAACAGATGAAATCTTGCTCTTTGCAACAGCATGGATGGACCTTGAGGGTATCATGCGAAGTGAAATAAGTCAGGTGGAGAAGACAAACATCCCATGATTTCACTCATATGTGGAATATAAAAATAAATAAATAACCTAACCAAGCAAAACACAAACACGAAGATACAGATAACAGGTTACTGGTTATCAGAAAGGTTGGGGGCGGGGGGCAGGGAAATGATTAAACAGGGTCAAGTGTATGTTGACAGGTGGAAAATAAACTTTTGGTGGTGAGCATGCAGTAGTGTTATACTATACATATGAAACTTATAATGTTAGAAAGCAATGTTACCTCAATTCTTTAAACAAGAAGAGGAGCTGAAAGATGGAAGAAAATATTTGAATACATTTTTTTTTAACACTTACATGATTTGCGTATGCATTTTAATATGTTTGGTGCCAGCTACCCAAAATGAGATGGCCTGGGTTCTGCAATTGCTGAAAACAGGCCCTGACTGGTGGGACCAGCCTAACTATGGGCTTCTCATTTTCAGAGAATCACTGGGTTTTACTGTTAAAATATTTATAAGATGAGTTTCAAGCTCAGATATTTTTTTTTTTTTTTCAAAAGGAAGGGAGGGAAGTGGGAGGGGAAGAAGTTGAAGGAGAGAGAAAGATTTTTAAAACTTGACTTTGCTGCTCCCAGTGGCGGTCTATATCTTTTGCCAAGTCAAAAGAAATGAGCTGCTAAGATGTGGGTTTATTCTCAAACGGGTATGGCCAATCCACAGTGCACTTTTCTTAGCCCTGGTGCCCGATGCCCTAGCCTGCCCTGGCCATTCAGACACCTCATGGGCACTGGCGTTAATCCAGCACCTAAATAGCAGCCCCACGGCGATACCAAAGAAGGTGTTGCACAGGACGGTTGAGTCCGCTGAGTTCTTCTTCTGTGATTGAGAGCAGGCAAGCAGGGCTGCAGCGAAACGAACAAGGGGATTGGTGATCGGCTCTGTGTCATCTCCAGGTTAAAGAAGGCGAAAGAAGTGACAGCTAAGGGCACGGATAATCCTGGACTGATGCCTCACAATGTGTGGGGTGGGCACTAGTCATAATGGACGTTATCAGGGCAACTGATGAAATTTGAATAAGAACTATAATTTATAGTATTGTAGCAATGAGTGGGAAGGGAGGGTCAGGGAGTTTGGGATGGACATGTGCACACTGCTATATTTAAAATGAATAAACAACAAGGGCCGGCTGTATAACAGTGGAGCTGTGTCCAATGTTTGTGACAGCCTGGATGGGTGGGGGCTTGGGGCAGAATGGATACGTGTACATGTGTGGCTGAGTCCCTTCCCTGTTCATCTGAAACTATCACAAATTGTTACTAAGTGTACCCCAATACAAAATAAAAAGTTTTCTTAAAAAAGTTTACTTATTTTGACAGAGAAAGTCCTTGTTCCTAGTAAAAGTGCTCTGAAGTATTTAGGGGGGAACTGGACCTGTCCGTTAGTTTTTATTTTACTTTGGTTCCTCCGGGTCTTCCTTGTAGGGCTCAGGCTTCCTCCAGCTGTGGCGCTCAGGCTTAGCTTCCCTGCAGCATAGGGGATCTCAGTTCCCCAGCCAGGGATGGAGCACTCGCCCCCTGCATTGGAAAGTGGATTCTTAACCACTGGACCGCCAGGGAAATTTGCTGCTTGTTACTATAACTGATAAGAGCAATAATAATGATAAGAGCAATAATGATGATAATGATGGCTCTTGTAAGAAAGTGGACACCCTCTTGCTGGAGGCTGGGGACATGGTGAACAGCCCTCTCTGTGTCTAAGAATTCTTCCCCAGAGCCTTCCGGATCCACAGTTGCCAGAGACACAGAGCCCTTGAGTGACTCACCCAGGTTCACACGGTCAGCAGGCAGCAGAACAGTGTTCTAACCCAGCTGTCTGAACGCCTGAACTGAAAGTGTCAGCCGCTCAGTCAGTGTCCAACTCTTTGTGACGCTATGGACCGTAGCCCACCAGGCTCCTCTGTCCATGGGATTCTCCGGGCAAGAATACTGGGGTGGGTTGCCATTCCCTTCTTCAGAGGATCTTTCTGACCCAGGGATTGAACCTGGGTCTCCTGCATCGCAGCAGATTCTTTACTACTGAGCCACCAGGGAAGGATCTAGTGGTTTTATGTGCCATGAAAAGCAAGAAGCAGTTACAGGAATACTTGAGAAACAGCCTTCAAGTCCCATGGCAGGGACCCAGAAAGCCCTTGGAAGAAAAATACAGCTAGGATTTCCCTTGCGACTTTGAAGACGGTCTAGCACTGAAGCTAACAGACTGACATGCTGATTGTGTCCCATGGGAAGAAAACAAACCCCAGACACTGGCCGAGATGTCTGTGTGATCACTGCCTGGAGGACATCCAGGCCCGCAGAGTAAACAGGAGCTTGGGTGAGTCCTTTTACCATGAAAGATAATGAGTACGTTGTCAACAGTGGAGGTCTCGCTCTCCAGACGGGCTCGGCCTCTGAGAGCTGATGGGCTTCACCCGTCTGCTGATCCCTGGCTGGACGGCTAAGGATATCAGCCTTGAGAAAACTCCTGCAGTCTGACTGTGTGGCCTTCATGAACTCACTCATCCGTCTCTTCATTAATGTGTTCACCGAGCAGACAATGAGAGAGTTCTTGCTGTGAAGTGTGGCGATGCCTAAACTGGGGCCTCTGTGTGTTTAGAGGTGGAGTGTAGTCATTAAAGAACCACTAAGTAAGAGTCAGATCTAGTCTGTGGCTCTGAAATAATAATAGGTACATTTTAATAGGAGCACTGTTGCCAAGCATTTCACTAATGATGGATATAGATATAGATCATTGCCTAATGGTATAATTAAATACATATATACGTCACTATAAATCACTGTAAAATATATAAGCTAAATCTCTCGACAATACTGCAAGTTAGAAGCTGTTATCTTCCCTGATTTATGAATGTGGAACTAAAATCTTGCTCAGTGAGCCTAAGATAATTTTCCAAGGTCACATAACTGCTAAATAACAAAACTAAAATTTAAAAGCAGGTCCATTTCACTTCAAAGCTCAGGGCTTAGCACTCTGCCTACAGGGCTGAGAGCAGGTATAAAGAGGGTTGAGAGTATGAATTCTGGAGGAAAACTGCCTGGGTTTGGATGCCAGCTCTGTCAGTTTTCAGAATGTGGGATCATAGGCAAATTACCAAGCTCTCTGTGCCTCAGTTTCTTCGTGGATAAAATGAGGGCAACAGCAATGTTTGCCCCAGGAGCTTATTAGAAGATTGAAATGAGTCAGTAAGTGCAAGATGGCCTAAAAGTGCTATAGAAGTGTTTGCTCTGTATAGAGAACCTGGATCTAAACAGGAAACCCCGAAAGCTAAGCAATGTAGGGACTGGAGCTAAAAGACAGGCATCAGAAGATGGGATATGAACCACAGATGCTGGGCAGCTAAATTCAGAGAGAGATGGGCAAGGCAAGTAGACACAGGGAGTCTCAGACCGGCTTTAAAGTGTCTGAGTCTCTCAGTTGTGTCTGACTCCTTGTGACCCCATGGACTGTAGCCCGCCAGGCTCTTCTGTCCATGGAATTCTCCAGGCAAGAAAGCTGGAGTGGTTTGCATGCCCTCCTCCAGGGGATCTTCCCAACCCAGGGATTGAACCTGGGTCTCCTGCATTGCAGGCAGATTCTTTACCATCTGAGCCGCCAGGGAAGCCCTAAGTAAAAAAAGAAAAATTAAGGTCAAATGAGTATATACAGTATGCTACTTCTGGTGTAAGTCATAAAGGAAAATAAAACATACATGTCTCTGCTTTTTAAAAAAAATCTCAGGAAAAAAGCACCCAAAATCTATATAAGATCCCCTTAAATCTGTTGCTGAACACTAAGCTATGCATGTAGAGAGAGAAACTTCAAAGGTAGGGAAGGTTCAAATAGACTGGGACATTTTGTGAGACAGAAAGTAAGGACGTGCTCAAAATAATAATAATAGGAGTAGACACAGGAATCACAGCCTTTGCTCTCATTTATTATGATTCCTCAAATGTCAAAATCCGGGGCATTCTGAGGATCACAAGAACTAAGGACACTAAAGTTTCATAATTCATGGAAAGTAGAAAGCCATGAGTTCATGCTGATGTCAGATAGATAATAAACAAATCAATTAATAAGCAAGGGAGAAAAGAATGCTTTCCTACAGTGTAAGCTGAACGTCAACTGATCAACACAGGAGAAGTGAAGTTGGAAAAAAATCATCGTTTTGCAAACACTATAGTATATTTCAAGAGATTCTAAATCTGGAATTAAAAGTTTCATGAGACCTAAAATATTTGCCTGGTTACAAAATGCCTCTCCACAGATTGCTAGTTAGTTACAAGAGAAAAAATAATAATCACACAGTGAAGATGCTACACAATGTGACCACATGAGCCTCGCTGATGCAGGACAACCAGGCAGTCTGTGCCCCCGTGGGACGGCGGGAGGAACACGTGACCTAGGAAAGTCAGCAGGAGATGCCTAAGCTGAACCTAAGCTTGAGAAAAACTTAGGCGAATTCTAGTTGAAAACCTTTTTGCAAAAATACCTAGACCATATTCTTTAAAAGGGCTTCCCTGGTGGCTCAGACGATAAAGCGTCTGTCCGCAATGCAGGAGACCTGGGTTTGATCCCTGGGTTGGGAAGATCCTCTGGAGAAGGGAAAGGCTACCCACGCCAGTATTCTTGAGAATCCCACGGACGGAGGAGGCTACAATCCATGGGGTTGCAAAGAGTCGGACATGACTAAGCGACTTCATACTCATGCTATTCTTTAAAAACATCAATATCACAACAGACAAGAAGAGACTGAGGAATTTTCTTATATTAGAAAACACCAGAGAGATGATTGCATGCAATACTATACCCTGGACTGGAGGGATAGAAATGCTATAAATGACACTATTGGGATAATTGACATAGAGTATAAACTATAGATTCGGATAAACGGGATGTAAACTGTAAAAAGGGTTGTATAAATGTTGTTTCCTGAATCTGATAACTGCGCTGTGGTTATGTAAGAGAACATTGTTATTCTTAGGAACAACACTGAGGACAACATATGCAGCAACTACTTCCAAATGGTTTGAAAAAAAATAAAACGTGTGTGTGTGCATGTGTGTGCATGAGTATGTGTGTGTCAGGGGGTAGACAGAGGAAGGAGGAAAGAAAGAATATTAAAATGTAGAAAAAAGTTTTAAATTGATGACTCTGATTAAAGGATACATCGGAGTTCTCTGTACTATCCTTGCAGATTTTCTGTACAATTAAAATAGTCACAGAATAAAAAGTGTAAAAAAGCAGAGGCGGGCCCCTTGCCTCCAGAGAGGACAGGTGCGTGGTCTGCAGTGTAGCGCGTGCTCTCGAGGCCGCTGCCCGTGGGTCAAGCCAGGATGGGATCCTGTGACCACATCCTCGCTTGGCTGTCCATTCCCTGTCCTGCTCACTCCCCGCCTTTACAGGAGCCTCTGTATATACACTGCGTGCACCCAGGTTCCTGCCTCCAGCTCTGTTTCTGAGGATTTCATCCTAAAAACCTGCTCTGACCAGCCCTACGCCACCTCCGTGCTTCATTCCCCTCACTTCTGTGCTTTTTCGGCATGTCCATGTCCTAGTTTCTGGAAGCTGTAATGTTCGCCTATACGGCAGAAGGGGCTTTGCAGATGTGATCAAGTGAATGGTTTCTAGTTTTCAGTGTAGGGCTGATACAATGACAGGAGTCCTTAAAGTGAGGAAGGCAGGAAGTCAGGGGCTTCCCAGGTGGCCCTCGTGGTAAAAAGCCTGCCTGCCAGTGCAACAGACTTAAGAGACAAGGGTTTGATCCCTGGGTCGGGAAGATCCCCTGGAGAGGGGCACGGCAACTCACTCCAGTATTCTTGCCTGGAGAATCCCATGGGTGGAGGAGTCTGTCAGGCTCCAGTCCATAGCGTTGCAGAGTCAGACACAACTGCAGTGACTTAGCACACACGCACGCAGGAAGTGAGAAGGAGGCAAAGTGATGATAGAAGGAGGGATGAGGGTCATGTGCCTTGAAGATGGAGGAGGGGGCCACAAGCTGCTGGAAGCTGAAAAAAGCAAGGAAACAGATTCTCTTCTTGGAGCCTCTGAAAGGAGCCAGCCTTCCTGACACCTTGACTTTATAGCCCAGTGAAGCTTGTCTGATATCTGACTTCTGACCTTGACCTCTGAAGCTCTAAGAGAACACAGAAGTATGTTGTTTTAGGAGACCAATTTTGTGATCATTTGTTATAGGAAACAAATGAAACAGGAAAGACACACTCCCCCCAACTCCACTTCCTTTTTCTATTGTATTTGGGCTTCCCCTGGTGACTCAGATGGTAAAGGATCTGCCTGCAATGCAGGAGACCTGGGTTCAGTCCTTGGGTCGGGAAGATTCTTGGAGAAGGAAATGGCTACTCACTCCCTTTTTCTTGCCTGGATAATTCCGTGGACAGAGGAGCCTGGCAAGCTACAGTTGATGGGGTCAGAAAGAGTCAGACATGACTGAACTACTAAAATTATCACCTTACAGTGTGCTCTATCACTTGCTTGTTAAGATTTTTACTTTCTTGTCTTTCTCCTCCCACTGGAATATAAACTCACAATGGCAAAGATATGGGTCTGCTTTGTTCATAGCCCTATTCCAGTACCTAGACCAGCATCAAGAACATAGCGGGTGCCCAGCTAAATCTGGTGAATGTCTGTTGTTCACGCCTTTCCTCATCACCCTCCTCTCTGTTTATCCAAATTCTAGCCATCCTTCCAGACTGGCTGAAATTGTGAGCTCTTCACTCATCTCTTCTCTCCCTCTGAATTCCAAGAGCTTATACTCTGTTCTGTTTTATTCACTCAACTCTAGTGGGGGGAATGTGGTGTGAGCGCAGACTGCAACCAGACAGCTAGGTTCCAGATCCTGCTTCCATCACTTCCTTGTAATAGGACGCGAGCAGAGAGCAAATATGTCAGTTAAATCGCTCGTGGGGGAATGTTCATAGCAGCACTGTCTACAGCAGCCAAGACATGGAAAAAACCTAAGTGTCTATCGACAGATGAATGGATATAGAAGATGTGATGCATATATATATATATATATATATATATATATATAGTATATACATGGTATATATATTTATTCATCATAATAAACAGTCATAAAAAGAATGAAATCAGTCATAAAAAGAATGAAATAACACCATTTGCAGCAACAAGGATGGCCCTGGAGATTATCACACGAGGTCAGACACAAACACCATACGATATCACTTACATGTGGAATCGAAAACATGACACAAATGAACTTATTTGCAAAACAGAAATAGACTCACCAACATAGAAAATGAACTGACGGTCACCAAGGAGAATGGGAGGGTTGCTATTGTTCATTCGCTGTGATGTCCAACTCTTCGAGATCTCATGGACTGTAGCATGTCAGGCTCCTCTGTCCTTCACCATCTCCTGGAGTCTCCTCAAACTCAAGTCCATTGAGTCAGTGATGCCGTCCAACACCATCCAACCACCTCATCCTCTGTTGTCCCCTTCTCCTCCTGCCTTCAGTCTTTCCCAGCATCAGCGTCTTTTCCAATGAGTCAGCTCTTCACATCAGGTGGCCAAAGTATTGGAGTTTCAGCTTCAGCATCAGTACTTCCCATGAACACCCAGGACTGATCTCCTTTAGAATGGACTGGTTGGATCTCCTTGCAGTCCAAGGGACTCTCAAGAGTTTTCTCCAACACCACAGTTCAAAAGCATCAATTCTTCGGTGCTCAGCTTTCTTTATAGTCCAGTGCTCACATCCATACGTGACTACTGGAAAAACTTTAGCTTTGACTAGAAGTACTTTTGTTGGCAAAATAATGTCTCTGCCATTTAATATGCTGCCTAGGTTGGACATAGCTTTTCGTCCAAGAGGCAAGCGTCTTTTAATTTCATGGCTGCAATCACCATCTGCAGTGACTTTGGAGCCCAGAAAAATAAAGCCAGCCACTGCTTCCACTGTTTCCCCATCTATTTCCCATGAAGTGAAAAACAAGACCGGGAGCTGACTGTGGCTCAGATCATGAACTCCATATTGCAAAATTCAGACTTAAATTGAAGAAAGGAGGGAAAACCACTAGACCATTCAGGTATGACCCAAATCAAATCCCTTACGATTATACAGTAGAAGTGACAAATAGATTCAAGGGATTAGATCTGATAGAGTGCCTGAAGAACTATGGATGGGGTTTGTGACAGTCTACAGGAGGCAGTAACCAAGAGCATCCTCAAGAAAAAAAGAAATGCAAAGAGGCAAAATGGCTGTCTGAGGAGGCCTTACAAATAGCTGCAAAAAGAAGAGAAGTGAAAGGCAAAGGAGAAAAGGAAAGATATACCCATCTGAATGCAGAGTTCCAAAGAATAGCAAGGAGAGATAAGAAAGCCTTCCTCAGTGATCAGTGCAAATAGAGGAAAAAATAGAATTGGAAAGACTAGAGATCTCTTCAAGAAAATTAGAGATACCAGGGGAACAAGTCATGCAAAGACGGACACAATAAAGGACAGAAATGGTATGGACCTAACAGAAGCAGAAGATATTAAGAAGAGGTGGCAAGAATACACAGAAGAACTATACAGAAAAGATCTTCATGACCCAGATAACCACAATGCTGTGATCACTCACCTAGAGTCAGACATTCTAGAATGTGAAGTCAAGTGGGCCTTAGGAAGCATCACTATCAACAAAGCTAGTGGAGGTGATGGAATTCCAGTTGACTATTTCAAATCCTAAAAGATGATGCTGTGAAAGTGCTGCACTCATATGCCAGCAAATATGGAAAACTCAGCAGTGGCCACAGAACCGGCAAAGGTCAGTTTTCACTCCAATCCCAAAGAAAAGCAATGCCAAAGAATGTTCAAACTACGGAACAATTGCACTCATCTCACATGCTAGCAAAGTGATGCTCAAAATTCTCCAAGCCAGGCTTCAACAGTACATGAACCGTGAACTTCCAGATGTTCAAGCTGGATTTAGAAAAGGCAGAGGAACCAAAGATCAAATTGCCAACATCTGTAGGATCATCAAAAAAGCAAGAGAGTTCCAGAAAATCATCTATTTCTGCTTTATTGACTATGCCAAAGCCTTTGACTGTGTGGATCACAACAAACTGTGGAAAATTCTTCAAGATATGGGAATACCAGGTCACCTTACCTGCCTCCTGAGAAATCTGTATGCAAGTCAAGAAGCAACAATTAGAACTGGACATGGAACAACAGACTGGTTTCAAATAGGAAAAGGAGTACATCAAGGAGTATATTGTCATCCTGCTTATTTAACTTACATGCAGAGTACATCATGAGAAACGCTGTGCTGGAAGAAGCACAAGCTGGAATCAAGATTGCCAGGAGAAATATCAATAACCTCAGATATGCAGATGACACCACCCTTATGGCAGAAAGTGAATAATAACTAAAGAGCCTCTTGATGAAAGTGAAAGAGAGTGAAAAAGTTGACTTAAAGCTCAACATTCAGAAAACTAAGATCATGGCATCTGTTCCCATCACTTCATGGCAAATAGATGGGGAAACAGTGGAAACAGTGAGAGGCTTTATTTTCTTGAGCTCCAAAATGACTGCAGATGGTGACTGCAGCCATGAAATGAAAAGACACTTGCCCCTTGGATGAAAAGCTATGACCAATCTAGGCAGCATATTAAAAGGCAGAGACATTACTTTGCCAACAAAGGTCCTTCTAGTCAAAGCTATAGTTTTTCCAGTAGTCATGTATGGATGTGAGAGTTGGACTATGAAGAAAGCTGAGCACCGAAAAATTGAGGCTTTTGAACTTGTGGTGTTTGAGAACTCCTGAGGGTCCCTTAGACTGCAAGGAGATACAACCAGTCCATCCTAAAGGAAATCAGTCCTGGATGTTTATTGGAGGGACTGATGCTGAAGCTGAAACTCCAATACTTTGGCTACCTGATGCGAAGAACTGACTTCTTGGAAAAGCCCCTGATGCTGGGAAAGACTGAAGGCATCAGGAGAAGGGGACGACAGAGGATGAGATGGTTGGATGGCATCACTGACTTGATGGACATGAGTAAGCTCTGAGAGTTGGTGATGGACAGGGAAACCTGGCGTGCTGTGTCCATGAGGTTGCAAAGAGTCAGACATGATTGAGAGACTGAACTGACCTGTACTGATGGAACTGGATGCCATGATCTTCATTTCTTGAACGTTGAGTTTTAAGCCAACTTTTTCACTCTCCTCTTTCATCTTCATCAAGAGGTTCTTTAATTCCTCTTTGCTCTGCCATAAGGATGGTGTCATATGCATATCTGAGGTTATTGATTTTTCTCCCTGCAATCTTGATTCCAGCTTGTGCTTCTTCCAGCCTGGCATTTTGCACGATGTACTCTGTATATGAGTTAAATAAGCACAGTGACATCGACATTTTAGGAATCAGTGAACTAAAATGCACTGGAATGGGTGAATGGGAGTTGGGGAGGGACAAATTAGGAGTTTGGGATTAGCAGATACACACTGCTAGAAATAAAATAAACCACAAAGTCCTACTGTATAGCATTAGTTCAGTTCAGTTGCCTGGTCGTGTCCGACTCTTAGTGACCCCATGGACTGTAGCATGCCAGGCCTCCCTGTCCATCACCAGCTCCTGGAGTCCACTGAAACCCATGTCCATTGAGTGGGTAATGGCATCCAACCATCTCATCCTCTGTCATCCCCTTCTCCCCCTGCCTTCAATCTTTCCCAGCATCAGGGTCTTTTCAAATGAGTCAGCTCTTCGCATGAGGTAGCCAAAGTACTGGAGTTTCAGCTTCATCATCAGTCCTTCCAAAGAACACCCAGGACTGGTCTCCTTTAGAATGGACTGGTTGGATCTCCTTGCAGTCCAAGGGACTCTCAAGAGTTTTCTCCAACGCCACAGTTAAAAAGCATCAATTCTTCAGCGCTCCGCTTTCTTTATAGTCCAACTCTCACAGATAACTATATTCAAAATCCTGCAATAAACCATAATGGAAAATAATGTGCAAAAGAATATGTATATGTGTAACTGAATCACTTTGCAGCACAGCGGAAACTAATACAACATTGTAAATCAACTACACTTCTATTTTAAAATAAATTTAAAAAATAGATCATGGAGTAACAAGCCTGGGACATAGTGGCTATCCAATAAATGTTGATCCCTATAACAGCACCCAAAAAATGTTGCTAAGAGTATAATTTCTGCCTTGTGACATCTCTTTTGGTGCTTTAAAACTCTTCTCCTTTGCTGTAACCCTTTCTTCCCTAGGTCAGGAGCTTCCAGAAGTAAGTAAGAACTTTGGCTTCAAACATGCTGGTCCCCTCGTAGCACCCAGCAGGATACAGGAAATGCACCAGCCGCTCATTAGAAACCAATGGCAGGCTTCCTGCTAAGTTGGCCTGGAGTCTGGTTGGGGAACCAGGAAGGGGAAAGGATCTGGGTAACTCAGCCTCGCAGGCTTCCAACCAGGGACACCTAGGGGACTTGGAATACTGGAGAGCGCAGGGACCCTTCTTGTAGGCAGAATCCCAACTTTCAGAATTTAGCATCTCCTGGGCGTGTGCGTGCCTGCTCAATCGTGTCCTACTGTTTGTGACCCCACAGATAGCCCACCAGGCTCCTCTGTCCATGGGGTTTTCCAGGCAAGGTTACTGGAGCAGGTTGCCACTTCCTCTTCCAGGGGATCTTCTCACCCCAGGGATTGAACCTGCATCTCCTGTGTAGGCAGGAGGATTGTTTACACCTTGAACCACCCGGGAAGCCCCTAGCACCTCCCAGAGTGGTTCAAATGCCTACAACACTGAGTCCTTTCTTTCTTGATTTTCCACTTACCAAATTTTCCTAGGCCTATTTTCTCTTCGCAAAATCCCCTCATAAACTTCAAATACTTCAGAAATCCCCCTCAGCTATTTTAAAAATTTTGACTTCCTAATGATTAATGTAAAAAGAAGAAAGATAAAGCTACCAGCTGTGGGCAGAAGAATTAAAATCCAGGGCTGGGAATCAGGCAGCTGCAAAAGGCTCACTCCTCGATGGAGCGGCGGGGCTCACAGGTGGGAGCCTGGCTCCTACCACGGGGAGGTCCTGCAAACCCATGCAGAGACGCTGAGCCGTGACCCAGAGGAAGCGCCACGCAGCTCCGTCCGAGAAGCGTGGCAGGTGCCACCACCATTGCTGCTCGAGGCCTTCATCTGTCCGGGGCCTCCTCTAACGATCACCAGCTAGGACGGTGGCTCCTGCCCATCAGTGACCCTCAAGCCCCCTCCTGTCGTCTGACAATTTGTGATATTTTCCAGGGTGTGTTCGTTTCATATTGCTGCTATAACAAATAATCACAAACTTAGTGACTTATACAATGCAGATTTCTTATCTTACACTTCTGTAGATCAGAAGTCCAAACATGGGTGAAAAAAAAGTGAAAGTGTTAGTTGCTCAGTCGTGTCCGACTCTTTGCAACCCCAGGAACTATAGCCCACCAGGCTCCTCTGTCCAAGGGATTCTCCAAGCAAGACTACTGGAGTGGGTAGCCATTCCCTTCTCTAGGGGATTTTTCTCCACTCAGGGACTGGGTCTCCTGCATTGCAGGCAGACTCTTTACCATCTGAGGCACCAGGAATTATAGACTAAATCCATGTATCAGGAACACTGTGTTATTTCTAGAGACTCTAGGGGAGAACCCGTTCTCTTACCTTTTCCAGCTTCTCGCCTCATTCTGTGGCTAATGCTTTTCATTTTCAAACCAGAAGCTGAGCATCTTTCTGACTTCCATGATCTCTCTCTCTGCTTCCATAATCACATTGCCTATTGCACTTGGACCCTCTTGTCTGCCTCTTACAAGAACTCTTGTGAAGGTATGCCAGGATAATCTTCTCATCTCAAGGTCCTTAATACAACCACATTTGTAAATGCCCCTTTTCCTTGTAAGGTAAGATGTCCAAGGGTTCCAGGGATCAGGACGTGACCATCTTTGGTGGTGGTGGAAGGGGACAATGCATTTAGTGCATTTAGCCTGTTTCCCACACAAGTGAAGTAGCAGGGGCTCAGTGGATATTTTTTACTGGACTTGACCCTCCCGCTCTAAGGAGGCATCATGGGGCAGTGAGGAGGCCAGAGGCTTTGAAGCCAGACAGATGTTGGTTTCCAACTTCACTGTTTATTGTGGTCTTGGGCCAGGTACTTATCTTCTCTGAGCATCAGTGTCCCCTTTCAGGAATGACTATAGTACTTAGCTCCTAGAGTTACTGGGGCTTCCCAGGTGGCTCAGTTGTAAAGAATCTGCCTGCCAATGCAGGAGACGCAGGTTTGAACCCTGGGTCAGACGATCCCCTAGAGAAGGAAATGGCAATCCTCTCTAGTATTCTTGCCTGGAGAATTCCATGGCCAGAGGAACCTGGCGGGCTACAGTCCACGGGTGTGCAAAGAGCTGGCCACAACTGAGCATGCACACACCTAGAGTTACCGTGTGGCTTGAGATAAAGCATGCAAAGTGAATAAGTTAACAAATAGGGGACCCTTGTCATTGTCATTCTGATGGTGTAAGCAAGTTCTGTAAGTGCAGTGATGGAAATGCTCACTCCAAATGCTTTGAGGCAGGATAGCTCCCTGCCTGGATCTTCATCCCAGAAGTTGGTTTTCAGGGCTCCTCCTAAGCGACCCGGTGAACTGTAGCCGACCAGGCTCCTCTGTCCACGGGATCCTGCAGGCAAGAATACTGGAGTGGGTTGCCATTCCCTTCTCCAGGGGATCTCTCCCACCCAGGGATCAAACCCGCGTCTCCTCCATCGCAGGCGGATTCTTTACCATCTGAGCCACCAGGGAAGCCCCTCATGGGATCATGAATTGGGCGGAAGAAGCTCGGCCACCCTGCAGGCTGAACACAGCTGAAGCCCTGCCGGTTCCCCAGTCAGCTGTGGGATCTGGGTGGCTTCCTTGAATGAGAACAAAAAACTGGGCACTTCTCATCCGCATGGCTTCGGTTCCGCGCGGGATGCGCCGACGGCAAGTCTGGACGTGCGGGCGCACCGACCCACACGCAGAGGTTGAAGACAGAGAGCGGGCTGTAGACTTGGCTGGGTCAGGGGGGGACGGTCACCGCATCACCGACCGACGCCGGGGGGAAAGCGAGCGTCCAGCCACGCCGGGCGCGCGCACTCAGCAGCTCGTTCATCTCACTGCGGCCCCAAGACGGCTTCTCAGTCCCCACTGACGCCAGGGCGGGGAGCGCCCCGGACGCCCGGCTACAGGCCTTGAGCGCCGCCGCGGGAGTCCTGGCTGTCTCCACGTCTGTATTCTCCGGATCCGGCGCGCCCGGGGAGCCCCGGACAGACCGCACTGACGGAGGCGAAGCTCCGTGGAGCCGGGACCCCTGGGTGCAGGCTGGCTCCACCCCCCGACTTTGGGCAAGTTTCTAAAATTGCTCTGAAACTCACCTGGAGTGCACAACAGACCTAAATGTCCGCTCCGGCAAATGACTCCTGCGAGGAGAGAAGTAGGCGGACAGTCCGGTTTGACAGAACCTTGCGGGAAGGTGGGAGGCAGTCCGTGAAGGGCGGCTCTCATTGCAGGGACCCGGAGGGCCGTGATGGGGCCACAGACGCCTCCCGCTTCTGAGAGCAGCAGCCGAGCCCAGGGCGTCGGTGAGGCCTCTGCCTCCCACCCCAGCCGTGTCAGCCCGCCATCAAACACTAACTGAGCACCTACTGAGCGTTCCACACTGCATCGGGAGCAGAGCATAAAGACCGCCGCGTCTGGCCTCACACGGCCCGCAGCTCCGCGGGAGAGGCCGCTGAAACCCACGGCGGGGCGCGCCGGCCGAGGAGCGGGCCTCTCCCTGAGGACAGCTGGAGAAGAGGCCTGACAGGGAGGAGAGAGGCTCCGAGACGTTAAGTCAGGTCACCCAGCTGGACTGGCGACCGCCGGCCCCCCCGGGAGGCGGAGGCCTGTGTGCCTGCCGACCTCACGCCGTCACGGGGCTCCCAGATGGATGCGTTTGTCTCCAAGGCTGGGGTTTGCTCAGCGTCCCCCGACCGGTCACTGGGGAGTGGGCCACCAGAAGACCAGGGCCACATCCCTTTCTTTATATTCCCTCAGGGCCTCACTCGGGGTTCGGGACCTAGTACTGAACGTGAATTAGTGAATCAGTGGTGCTCACGGAGGTCGACTGGCTTATTGAAGATCACTTGGTTTTTAGCAGCAGGACAGGGTCCTCTGACTGTGTCCCTAGGCTTCCCTCTCCAATGCTGAGAGAAGGGAAGAAAAATCAGCGACATAAAAGGGAATGGCCCCACCTAAGCCTGGAGTCCCTCTTTTCCATCCACTAGAGCTTGTCCAAAAAAAAAAAGAGAGAAGCAGTGGTTTCCCTGGTCGTCCGGTGGTTAAAAATCTGCTTGCTAGTGCAGGGGACGTGGGTTCTATCCCTGGTCAAGGAAGATCCTACGTGCTGCGGAACAGCTAAGCCAGACTACAGAAATTCATGCTCCCGAGGGCCCGTGAACCACAGCAAGGGAGACACCAGGACAGCAAGGGAGGCACAGCACAGCCGAAAATAAATGTGTAAATAAATAAAGCTTAAAAAAGAAAGCAGAAAGAGAGGAGCCAATACCCAGGCTCTGTAAAACTCAGCTCCTCTGCTCTCTACTTAATGCTCTCCCCTGACTCTCCTTGCCCTCTCTCTCTCTCGCCCCCCTCCACCTCCCTGCCTCCTCTTTCTTTGCCTCCCTCTCCCCTCCTTTTCTCTTTCTCCTCTCCTCCCATCTCTGCCTTCCTCTCCCTCCTTCTCCCTCACTCCCCTTTCTGTCTCTATACATATGCACATATATACATATACATCAATGCATACACACATATCAATACATGCACGTGTGTGTGTTCTGTCACTTCATTCATGTCCAACACTTTGTGACTCCATGCGACCCCATGGACTGTAGCCCGCCAGGCTCCTCTGTCCATGGGATTCTCCAGGCAAGAATACTGGACTGGGTTGCCATGCCCTCCTCCAGGGGATCTTCCCTACCCAGGGATGGAACCCGCGCCTCTAACGTCTCCTGCATGAGCAGGCCAATTCTTTACTACAAGCGCCACCCGGGAAGCCAACATATACATATATATGTATGCATATCCGTGTACATATGGTGAGGCCCTAAGAAAGACTATAGGAGCTCCAGGGGAGGAGTATCAGAGGATTTAAAAATATGCAAAGTGCAAAATTCAAAAGTGATTCCGTGGTCCCCACCCTGGTTTCCACGGAGCATGTTATAACTCCATCCCACCAGCAGAGGGCGGGCTAGGACGACCAGAGCATCTAAGTCCCGCGGACAAAGACTTTAACCCCGCCTTGATGGATTTTTTTTCCCCCCACAAAGGAGGAGGAAAAAACACCAGAGCTAAAATGCTTTCCCAAATTATCCCACCGTTTCTTAGAGAGTCGTCAATAATACAGTTGCTTTTTAATAGGTGAAGGGTGGAAGTGCTTACGGGAATCAATTTCCTTTCTCTGTGTACAGATTCTGAAATCTGTTGCCTAAGGAGCGGCATGGTTAATTAGCTAGTCCCAAGGAAAGAAAGCTGCGATCATATCTTTAATTTTAGAAACCGGAACTGGAGGGATTGACAATCATCGTTGGACTGAAGACTTGAGAAGTTTGGCTGACATTGCACAGTAGATCAGGGGCTACAGTGGGCGCTCACCTAGCTGCTAAATGGTAGACAGTTCGGATTATATTATTTTTCTTTAAAGAGTGTGGAGTTTTATGCCAGCAAGCAGTTAAGTTACTCCTGGATCATCTTGATGCGGTTGAGACGTGGTTTTGCATTTTGTTAGAATCCGTCTAGGGTTTCCCTCACTCCAGAATTTGATCCTTATTCCGAAAACATGGCCTTTTGATGTCGCAACTGAATTCCCTGGGTTTTCATGACATCACGTCTCTCGGAAGGGTTGAAAGCGCACATGTCCAAGCACTGTGTGCCCTTGGGAGCCGCTGCCGGCTCTCAGCCCCTGGGGTACTCTTCTCCGCCAGGCCTCCCCAAGCCATCTGCACATGTTAGCAAAGCGGTATTCAGGCAAAGACCCGAAGGAGTCTCTCTGCGTGTTTCTGAAACCCCTCTTCTTCTTTGTCTTCCTATCCAGGACCCTGCCCCACAAGTCCCAGTCACCTCAGGAGCCCAAACACCGATATCTGTCTCCTCCACTTGGCAAGACTTCTGTTTCCTGTTTGGGCTTCCTCTGGCCAGCCAGACCCCTATGGAGATTAAATGTGATAATGTGATAATTATGCAACGCATTGAGCAAAGTAATAGAGTAAATCCTATATGGTGTGTTATTTTTATTCATTCTTTTGCAAATGTTTAAATGATGTTCAGAGAACGGAAAATAATGTATAATGTTCCTGGGCCATGTGTAAAAAAAACAGGAAATATCTTCCAAATATAAGTATTATTTTCCTGAGTTGTTTAAGGTTCTGGAAAATCAAGTGGTCCCACAGCAACAATGGAGAGTTTGATGTCCATCCCACACTTAGCAGACTCCTAACTCAAACATTCTCTCACTTGTTATTGATAAACATGTCTGTACTTCATGCCCACTGTTCTACTCTTGTCTAAGACTGTTCGGCTCCTCTGAGTCCTGAGACCAGTCTTATTCATATTTGTCTCTCTTATGGACAGTGGCAGAGCACATAGTAGGTTCATTCAAATATTCTTAAAATTTTTTACTCAAATAAAAAATGTAATTTTCACACAAGAAAATATAAACTGGCATTATGCACATACCACGACAAAGCAATATGCTGTAAAAGTGACAATACAATTATCCCTCTTACTGGCTCCACTTAAAACTGAATGCAAGCTAAGCAGTGGGAAGGCCTGGGGAAATCACGATCTGGTTTTCAACCCTAGCTTCCAGCTGTTTTCTAAATGAATGACCTTGAGTATTTATTCTTAATATTGAGAATATTAATATTAATAGAATTGTCATTTCTTAATAATTTAAAGATATTAATATTAATTAATATAACAATATTCTGAGCTTCAGTTTCTTATCTGTAAGAAAGGAATAATGACTACTACCTCCTGGTGTCTTTTGTGAAGATGGTAAAGAAATAACACATTGGAAGTCTCTACCACAGATTCTTCACGGTACGTTGTGGAAACTGAATTCGCACGATTCCATCGATTCAATCAACCATTAGTTAACTCTGGATTTTTATGTTCCCCAGTAAGTTTGGCTGACATTACACAGTAGATCAGGGGCTAATATGGACACTCACCTATGATATCATCTGTCCAACCATCTCTTTTGGAGAATAGTTTTCCCCCAATTGCAACCATGTAATTAGCACTGGAAAGTCTGTATTCTTACAGACAGTATCCCTGGCCTTCATTGATGGATCCAGGGGTGGGATCTATCATATGAATGAAGCTTCCTTCATTCATGTGAGTTTCCTGTGTTATTCAAGGTCCCATGAAAAGTAAGTTCTGAGACGAGATTAGAAGGGCAAGGCATTGATTAAGGAAGATGCCTATGAGGGAAAATGTGGAGGGAGACAGAGGGTGCTGGAAGACCTTTTTGTCAGGCCAAGATGCGGAGTCCAAACTTTGTGAAGAGGAGAATGGGGCGGGGGTGGGGGGAGAAGCTGGGTGGGATAGTCCTGGACCGCAGTGTTCAGCAAGTCTGATGGAAAATACTTGCACCAAAGTAATCCATCAGAGGGGTCCCGCGTCTCCCAGAAACAGCCCATCACAGAATCCTGTCACGTCCAGTCACCACACAGTTTATACAGGGTTGCCCTATTCATATGGGACACCCAGTTAGATCTGAATTTCAGATAAACAATGAATTATCTGTGCATACTCAGTCACTTAGTCATGTCTGACTCTTTTGTGACCTCATAGCCTGCAGCCCACCAGGCTCTTCTGTCCATGGGATTTTCCAGGCAGGAATACTGGAGTGGGTTTCATTTCCTCTACCAGGGGATCTTCCCAACCCAGGGATCAAACCTGCTTTTTCTGCACTGACAGATGGATTCTCTACCACTGAGCCACCTGGGAAGTCCAATTTTTAGTATGTCCCAAATATTGCATAGGCATCCCATACTTTCATCTGCTAAACTTGGTTCCCCTAAGCTTGTGAGGACCTGGACTCAGTGTGAACACAGTGAGGGATCTCAGAGAGTAGCTGAGTCCATGGGTCAATCACACTCCCACAAGGGATCTTTGAGGCACATGTTCATGCCTGCCACAATGCTCTAGGACCCTTCCAGCAGATTCTCTTTCTCCAACACTAGTTTGAGTTGTGTTTTATTGTCTGCAACCCAGAGAGTCCTGACTGATTGATGCAGTTTATCAACTTACGTACAACAAACCACCCCCAACTCTGTGGTATAATACAGAAACCATTTTATCATGCTGGTGAATTCCGTGGGTGGTGAATTAGGATAGATTTTAGGGGCATAGCTTATCCCTGCTCCATAAGGTCTGAGGCCTCATCTGGGATGCAGATAGCAAAGGATGCACATGTGGATGAAGGGCTGAGTCATCCTGAGACTTCTCCACTCATGGGTTGGGTACCCAGGATGGGGTGTCCTGATGTCTGGGCTCAGCTGGAGCTGTCAGCCTTCACATGTCTTCACACGTGGCTTGAGTTCTTACAACACGGCTGCCTCAGGGTAGCCGGAGTTTTAGCTGGCGGTTTGGGTTCCAAGCATGATTGTTTAGGTAAATAAGGCAGAAACTGCATGGTTTTTTTATAACTTGGCCTCAGAATTCCTACAGCCTCAGCTGCTGCTGCATTCTACTTGTCAAAGCAGTCACAAGCCACCAGGAGAAAGGACGTTGACCTCACCTTTTTATGTGAAAGCATTTATAGTTGTGTCTTTCACAGGCCACACTCATGAGCTGACCAAGCTGAGAATGTCATTTTTAAAAACTCATCTTCAGCCATTCCTCTGTAAGGAACTTTGGCTTATTCACAAAGTAAAAACTCAAATACTTATTGAGTCTGTGGCATAACATTCTTTTCTGAATATCCATTCAAGTCTTCCTTGGGAGCCCAGCAAGACTCTTTCTGCACTCTTCCTTGACTAAATCTTTGATTAAAAATCTAAGCAACTGCATAACATAGTGGAGACATCAGAACAAGAGTATTTTCTGTACAGACAGAGACCTCCAGCTCCATCAATTATTCTCTGTCATTTGCTATAAAGCTGCGGATAGAGGCTGCGACAGCTGTGAGGGTGTGCAGCAGGAAAATGAGAACAGCGCTTCTCATCTTCAAAGGTCTTGGGCAGATCAACTCTCATTCTCATGATCAAGTTTCTAAAGATTTTTGACAGCCCGGATATCAGTAATAGAGAGTTGATGGAGAAGCATTTCTTCACTGGATGATGTGTGCATGACTTCATAACTAAAAATAAAATGAAACCCTACGGGCTCCTTTAGAAAGCAGACATGGTTTTAAATTCCTTTTTTTCCACTTCTCTCTTGGGCAAGACACTCGACTTCTCAGCCTCTGTTTCTTCCCTGAGAAACTGTGTTGCAGATCATAACTCTGAGTTAGTATGAGGGTTATGATAGTACCTGTGAAATAAAGCAGCCAGAACACTGCATAGTGGCTACTGGGGTATTAAAATGAACTGTGGAATAAAGCATCATCAAATGCTTGCCATGCACTGAACATCACATTAGATATTTCAGGGGACACAGCGATGATCACAGCACAGCTCCCATAGCTGGTTAACGGGGTGCCAGGTTCGATGAGATGGAACCAGACAGTCGGAAACTGAGCTCCAGGGAAGCTCTGTCAGTAGCTTCCTCTGGCTAGCCAGCACGTGCTCAGTTTGCATCTATTACAATGAGGATGATGATAACAGCCCCCCCCTTCCTACCTCACAGGGTCATTTTGAATATTACTTAAGAGGGTAGGTATTAAAGTGCTTTGTAAATGTTAAAATATCAAAGATTTGCAGGCAATGTGTGGCCCACGGACTGTCAGAACTGGTATTGCCTGGGAGCTTCTTAGAAAAACGAACTCTCAGGCCTCATCCCAACCCTACTTAATTAGCACTGACAGTTTAACAAGACCCCCAGATGACTCCTCTGCGTGTTAGTGTGTGAAAGGCAGTGGTCTGTAAGAGTACATATGCTGATGAAATAAAAACAAGGCCGCTTAAGGGCAAAGCAACCCGTGGGCCACATGAAAGGATCGAGTCATAATTAAAAGCCCAGTTTCCAAGGGTATCAATTAGAAGAAGAAAACTGACAGGGCTAGTTACGGAAGAATTCCCAGAGCGCATGGAATTTTGAACAAGCGCTTCAGTCTTATCACCCAAGAGGCTCCGTGGGAAGGAGTGGTATAATCTCTCTGCCCCGCCTGCATAGTTGAGCCTTGGCCAAACAATCGCTTTTCCCACCTCAATGATCAAGGCACCTCGTGGTACTCTGAGCTCACTGTGCCCACTGCAGCCAAGCCAAGATGGTCCCTCCTGGGCTGGTTCAAGACAGCGTGCAGTATATCTAGCTCTGCCGGTACTTCATTCACTCCCCAATCATAACCTTATCCACTTTCCTCTGCTATCAGTGTTCAGGTGTCTGCTCCACAGCGCTGGGAGCTCCATGAGGTCAAGGACAGCATCTCTGTCTTCTCTCTGATTCCCAGCTCTCAGCACAGAGCTTCAGGAAGCCTTAGCAAGAGCCTAAGGAAGGAGAAGGTCCTCATTCTGCTGGGATCCAGGATGTGCCCCTTCCCTTCTCCTTACACAGCTTCCAGTGCTTCTGATTCCCTTCTGCATACTCATCTCAAAAAGTTCCAATTCTTCACCTGTGCTAAGGCTCTGGATTCATTTTAAACACAGGTACTTTATGAATATATTTCTACTGAGGCTTCTGTATCCTTCAGTTGTTCAGTTCAGTTCAGTCACTCAGTAAAGCAAATACTTTATAGTATTGTGCTCACTGTGATGTTTGTGTTCTGATGAGAAAATCATTTCTTGAAGACAGAGCACATATTTAATTCAGCTCTGTATTTCCAATGCTAGAATAAAATTTGGCCCAAACCAGGTAATCAGTGACTGAATTTCCATTGTTCAGTACCCTACCATATACTATATAACAGCGTTAAATTTCTTTCACCGTCAGTGACTCAAGAATGTTACCGACTTAACTACTTCATCTCAAGTACTTTACAGACAAATAGAAAAAGAACGCATATAGACCTGAAACCTATTCTAGCGCTGTCACGGAATACTGTTACAAACACTGTGAAGCCCTCTGAGTCTAATTCTGATTCTTATTCTATAAATTAGGGGTGAAATCTGCTATTCACTTCCTGTGATGTTTCATTTTATGTGTCAACTTGACTGGGCCATGGTCCCCAGATAATTGGTCTTCATCCTTTGGACTCTTTTTTTTTGTATGTGAGTGTTTTTCGTATGTGATTAATATTTAAATCTGGGCTTTAAGTAAAGTAGCTTTTCCTCCATAATGTGAATGGGCTTAATCCTATCAGCTGAAGGCCTTAGAATAACCCAGACCTCTCCTGAGCAGGAGTGCAGCGGAAGACTGCCTTTGGACTTAGACCAAGACACTGACTCTTATCCGGGTCTCAGTCTGTGGGCCTACCATGCAGAGTTTGGACTTACCAGCCTCCATGATCATATAAGACAAAATTCCTTAAATAAATTTATGTCTTTATATGTATAGTATGTATACATATACAATAAGAGATATGTGTATCTAAATATGTACATATATACATATTATATAATATATATATTATATGTATATATATTAAGATACACGTATATTGGTCTGTTTCCTTGGAGAACCCTGACTAATACATAAGAATGTTTTCCACCATTATGGAAAACGGAATGGAAGTTGCTTAAAACACTAAAACTAGAACTACCGTATGATCCAGCAGTCCCACTTCTGGGCATAGAGCAGAAAAGACAAAAACTGTAATTTGAAAAGATACCCACACCCGGATGTTTGCCGCAGCACTATTCACAATAGCCAGGATATGAAGCAACCTGTCCATCAACAGATGCATGGACAGAGAAGATGTGGTATGCAGATACCACGGAATATTACTCAGCCATAAAAGAGAATGAAATAGTGCCATTTGCAACAACATGGAAGAACCTAGAGAATATCGTACTGTATAAAGTTAGGCAGACAGAGAAAGTGAAAGTCGCTCAGTCGTGTCCGATCCTTTGTGACCCCATGGACCATTCAGTCCCAGGAATTCTCCAGGCCAGAATACTGGAGTGGGTAGTCTTTTCTTCTCCAGGGGATCTTCCCAACCCAGGGATCGAACCCAGGTCTCCCTCGTTGCTGGCAGATTCCTTACCAGCTAAGCCACCAGGGAAGACCAAGAATACTGGAGTGGATAGCCTATCCCTTCTCCAGGGGATCTTAGGCAGACAAAGACAAATATTATAAGATATCACATATGTGTGGAATTTAAAAAGATAATGCAAATGAATTTATTTACAAACAAGCAGACTGATGGACATATAAAACAAACTTATGGTTACCAAAGTAGAGGGAAGGATAAAAGGAATTTGGAATTAACACATATATACTACTATATATAAACTAAGCAGCAAGGACCTACTGTCTAGCACAGGGAACTCTTCTCAATATTTTCTAATACCTTATATGGAAAAAGAACCTGAAAAGAATTTTATGCATATTCACTGTGCTGTACATCTGAAACTAACATAGCATTATAAATCGACTATGATTCAATTTAAAAAAGAATCTTTTTCTTTGGCATATACTTTAGCTCTGTCTTGCAGCTAAGAGGTCATAGGTTGGGGGAAGCACTCAGAAAATGAGCTCATTGGCTCCTCTGTAAGCAGAGCAATGTATTCGTTTTGGCAGGATGATGGGTATGGGCTATCTGGTGGATGGTACTGATGATGATAGCTGCTCACATTTATTGAGTACTTACTCTTTGACAGCTTTGTGCTAAGCGTTTGAATCATCTGTATAATGGATGCTGTTGAGAGTGTCATCTCACAGTGACAACTTTCCAAACACAGCCCTCAGCTGCAAAGAGCTGTGTCATCCCAGGTCACACTCCCTTCAGAGAGGGGATAAACTTCTTCCAATAAAGGGTCAATGCAGGAGACCCCAGCTCACTCCCTATATTGCAAGACAGCTCTGCAGGGCCTCCCAGCTTCAGAGCGTCCTGCAAGAGCCTGTAAGACTGTACTGCAGCCCGGCTTCTCCATCTGTCCAGGCCTGCTTTTTCTCACTTCTCCTCAAGTGTCAGTCCCCAACTTCCTGCCTGCGCATCCTCATCTCAGAACCTCCTCTCAAAGAACCTGACCTGCAGCAGTCCTCTGGTTAAGGATTAAATGGAAGAGTCCACACAAAGAGCTTTGCCAGAGCCCCCTGACAGAGAGTAAGCATTCAAACAATGAAATTATTAATTGTTATTGGAGCATACTTGGCCTACAATGTTATGTTAATTTCTACTGTACTGCAAAATGAACTAACACAACATTGTAGACCAACTATACTCCAATACAAATTAATAATCCAAAAAACATTATTCCAAAGAATTAATCCAAAAGAGAGGGGGTATATATACCCCCTTCCCATTTAGATCGCCACAGAGCTTTGAGTAGAGTTCCCTACGCTATACAGTAGGTTTTCATTAACTATTTATTTTATACATAGTTTCAATAGTATATATGTGTCAATTTCAATCTCCCAATTCATCCCACCATCTTTCCTCCTTGGCATCCATATGTTTGATCTCTACATCTGTGTCTGTATTTCTGCTTTGGAATTAAGAGTCCTGGGTGTTCACTGGAAGGACTGATGCTGAAGCTGAAACTCCAGTACTTTGGCCACCTCATGTGAAGAGTTGACTGATTGGAAAAGACCCTGATGCTGGGAGGGATTGAGGGCAGAAGGAGAAGGGGACAACAGAGGATAAGATGGCTGGATGGCATCACCGACTCAATGGACATGAGTTTGAGTAAACTCCAGGAGCTGATGATGGACAGGGAGGCCTGGCGTGCTGCGATTCATGGGGGTCGCAAAGAGTCGGACACAACTGAGCGACTGAACTGAACTGAACTGAACACCACCATACCATTTTTCTAGATCCCAAATATATGCACTAATTAGTTTTTCTCTTTCTGACTTATTTCACTCTGTATGACAGCCTCTAGGCCCATCCATATCTACAAATGACCCAGCTTCTTTCTGTTATATAGCTGAGTAATAGTCCATTGTGTATATACCACATCTTCTTTATCCATTTCTTTAAAGTAATGAGATTATTATTAACCACCCAAAAAATGTAGGTACTGTCCCTACCCTGCACTTTACAGATGAAGACATTGAACTTCAGAGAGGTTAATTTACTCAACCAAGATCATTCTGCATTAAAATTAAAGATGGATTTCAAATCCAGGTATGACTGTCTTCAAAACTCTGCTCATTCAAGCTTCCTTACTTTTCCCATTTTCCCCATGAGTCAATGAAGTCTCAGAGTGACTAAGCCAGTGAGAGGTAGCTCACACAACAACCTTGCCTGCCTCAGAAACAAGTCTGGCCCCTGAGTGACTAAGTCTCATTTCTCTTAACAAATCCTTACACAATGTCCTTTAAAAAATGGGATACTTGGTCTTTCACTCAACTTATGTTCATCAAACTGAGTTGCTTTCAGTAGTTACAAACTTCTATGTCGTTTTTCTGTTTATTACTGACAATATGCTTTTCCTTCGGTGCCTTTCTAGTTAAACCCACGTGTTACTATCTATCTGGCCTCTTAGTAGAATATGATCGTTTGCACAATCTGTTCCTTGTACAGTTTTTATTTCCTGGACCAGCTTTGGATTAATTATAATGCCTGTGTTTATGTTCTTATGGGTACTGTTCTAAAATCATTTTTAAGTCAGTTATTAAAAACAGTAGATGACATAAAAATGGTTGTTCTTGTATTTTTTATGAAAAATCTCCTAGTTTAAAATTCCCAAGTTCTAATTCAAAGACAGAAATTAATTTTGTGGATTGAAGTTGGGGATAATTTATGGACTCTAACAAAGATAAATAAAACATTATTATTTTTCCTAAAAGAAAAAAAAATCTGTGTAGCTCCTAATTAGGTTATCCTGCCTTTTTTTGGGCTTCTCAGGTGGTGCTAGTGGTAAAGAACTCACCTGTCAATGCAGGAGACATAAGAGATGGGGGTGCAATCCCTGGGTCGGGAAGATCCCCTGGAGGATAGCAAGGCAACCCACTCTAGTGTTCTTGCCTGAAGCATCCCACGGACAGAGGAGCCTGGAAGACTACAGTCCTTGGGGTCACAAAGAGCCTGACACGACTAAAGCAACTTAGTACTGCCTTCTTTCAAACAGCCATTCTAGAGACTATATCCAAATGCAAGATCTGGAGGAAGGTATACGGCAGGTGGAGACTGAGTTGTGCAAGCAAAGTACAAAGCAAGCCTGCATTGGCAGTGAACTACAAGTAAGCAGCAAATTGGAAACCACCAGCAAAGATGGGAAACAAACCAGAGTGCACAAAAAACCGTCAGGAAAAATAATAAAAAACAGAAACATGCAAGTCCTGCGAGAAAATCTGGGGCTGTTCCAGGAGGAAGGTTTCACTGCATCCAGAGCCAAATATGAGGCAACAGGTAAGAATGTTCAAGACATCTTCCCTGCAAAGGACTTGGAACACAACTTTATAGAAGCACCTCAAAAAGGTCAAAGATCCTAGACACTCACTGTAAAACAAACAAACAAACAAAAAAACCAATAACAACAAAAAAATCCTGAACCAGGAATCAAATTTAATTCTCTGCATGATATGTACTGGGCACCCCGCTTCATGGTCTCTGTCTTTGAGGAGCTTGCAGTCCACCGTACTAGGAGCGGAGATGGCAGTGGAAAGGATGCAGCATGCAACTAACAACAGTTTGTTTTCAGTGTAACAACTGATTGTTACACAAAAGACTAGAAAAGACTGAAGCCACTAGAAAGACTGAGGCTGCTACAGAAAGTGTGGTTAATCCTGCCCAGGAAAACCCTGGAAGGCTCCACAGAGGAGATGACATTTGAACAGGACCTTGAAGAATGATAGGAACCAAGGAGAATTTTGAGAGACTAGACTCTCTTCTAACGGGGGAAAAAGACACATGCTTTTACTTGCTTTTCTCCAGCGTGTGGAGGGCACTCTGCGAGGAATAATCCCTGTGTTGTCTTGCAATAGATCAGGGTCCCTTGGTGCTTCCCCTATTTCAACATCTGGGGGAATCTCTATAGATTCGAGCACTCCACCCTTTGAGAAGCTTGTCACGGAGTAAAAGAAATGCTTCTTTGAGTTCACATGTCATAAAACCCCGAGAAGCAGTGTGTGTGGGGGGAAGGCAGCTTAGGTTCAGTGGAGCTACACGGAGGAAACAGATGTTTTGCTGTTTCAGACAGACTTTGGGCCAGTCCTGAGAGATTGCTGAGAGATGGCTCCCTTGCTTCCGAACCACGTTCTTTTCCCCCTGAGATGGGCCCCCAGGCCCCATCTCTGAGTCCTGGTGGCGTGTGTGTCTAGATCATAGGAATTCTATCCTCAGGCTCCAACACTGGCCATTTGAAGTCAGACCTAGATGGCAGCTTCATGCTGATGGCACAGTACCCATCAGGAGTTCTGTACCCAGAGGATCCAGCTGCATTGCTTCAGAAGTAAGTTTTCTCTTTCCCCCTACTGCCGAACAGATGGCAGCTTTGCACTTGGGAAACATTTGTTGCCAGGATGAAGTCATGTCTTTTAGCAGTTATGGTCTCATTACTTTTAATGAATATTGATGCCATGCTCCCATGCATCTTAGAAAGACCTTGTAGATCCTGGTGGGGATAGCACCTGGTCCTGATCCTTGGGAAGGGAATTTTTTTTTTTAGGGAATTCAGAGGAAGTGGAAATGATGCTTTCAGCCCATCTCTGTTGATAACTAGCCATGTTTAGGTGGCCTTTGACAAGTCCTTCAGCTACTCAGACTAGCTCAGTGTGGGGAGTGGGCACCGCAGGAGAGGGGGCTGTCAGCACTCAGGCACCGTGAGCCCCTCCCTTACTGCTGAAACTGGGATACTTGGACACCCAGGGATCGGGGTATTTTGGGGGCCTCTTCCACTAGGAACTTGGGGAACCAACTGAAGAGCCAGACAGCTTCACCTGTCACTCTGAGACTTATGTATCAGACACATTAACCCCTGGACACGACCCTCTGGTGACAGAAATCTCCCTACCTCTTTGACTCTGTCTCTGACATGCCAGGGTTCTGCCCCTTAGAACCACCTGGAGAGGTCTTTTTTTAAAAATACCAATGTCAAGGACCCCACCCCAGATATTCAGATTCAGGTCTCAGGTGGGGCCTGAGAAATGTTCTCTTAAAGAAAGCTATGGCACATATATGCAATGGAATATTACTCAGCTATTAAAAAGAATGCATTTGAATCAGGTCAAATGAGGTGGATGAAACTGGAGCCTATTATACAGAGTGAGTAAGTCAGAAAGAAAAACACCAATAGAGCATACTAACACATATATATGGAATTTAGAAAGATGGTAATGATGACCCTGTATACGAGACAGCAAAAGAGACACAGATGTAAAGAAGAGACTTCTGGACTCTGTGGGAGAAAGCAAAGGTGGGATGATTTGAGAGAGTAGCATTGAAACATGTATATTATCACATATGAAACAGATCACCAGTCCAGGTTCGATGCATGATACAGGGTGCTCAGGGCTGGTGCACTGGGATGACCCAGAGGGATGGGATGGGGAGGGAGGTGGGAGAGGGTTCAGGATGGGAAACACATGTACACCCATGGCTGATTCATGTCAATGTATGGCAAAGCCACTAAAATATTGTAAAGTCATTCAGTTCAGTTCAGTCGCTCAGTCGTGTCCGACTCTTTGCGACCCCATGAATCGCAGCACGCCAGGCCTCCTTGTCCATCACAAACTCCCAGAGTTTACTCAAACTCATGCCCATCGAGTCGGTGATGCCATCCAGCCATCTCATCCTCTGTTGTCCCCTTCTCCTCCTGCCCCCAATCCCTCCCAGCATCAGGGTCTTTTCCAATGAGTCAACTCTTCGCATCAGGTGGCCAGAGTATTGGAGTTTCAGCTTCAGCATCAGTCCTTCCAATGAACACCCAGGACTAATCTCCTTCAGGATGGACCAGTTGGATCTCCTTGCAGTCCAAGGGGCTTTCAAGAGTCTTCTCCAACACCACAGTTCAAAAGCATCAATTTTTCGGCCCTCAGCTTTCTTCACAGTCCAACTCTCACATCCATACATGACCACTGGAAAAACCATAGCCTTGACCAGACGGACCTTTGTTGGCAAAGTAATGTCTCTGCTTTTTAATATGCTATCTACGTTGGTCATAAGTCAAGTCATTAGCCTCCAGTTAAAATAAATAATTTTTTTTAAAAAAAGCTCCCCAGATGAATCCCATGGGCAGCTAATGTTGAAAAGCCTTGTCCACAGAATCTCATACCCTTGTATAAAGCATATGTTTATCCAGTTTTATGCCAGGAAAAAAAAAATTTTACATCAGTTGTCGAGAACACGAGCAACAAAAAATATTATTGATAATTGCTTAAAGCATACTTGGCTAGCAATTTAGTTTACTATCCTTAAAATGGCCTCGGGCTCAGGGAGGTAAAATAGCCCACCGGGAATAAGCAGGTCTCTGCCGCAGAACTCCATGTAAAACACCCAGGTTTTCTAATTATTTGAGCTCAGCCCCTCTCACTATTTTACCCTGGCTCCTAAATTACCAAGCCTGTTTTCAGTTATCAGACTATTTGAGGCCCGTGAGACATTTACAACTGGCCCTCCACCACCAGACTGAATTGAAACATTGAGGTAATTATCTGAGTAATTCAGGCAATGCCGTTTATTTTTCCTGAATTACCTGGATAATTACCTCAAGCCTAATAAGATGGAAAGAAGCCAGAGCCACATTCTGATGGTTTTATTGCCCCCTCAACAATGCATTCTTATTTTAAAGGTCCTGATTTGAAGAAATAAGCTGTGGAGACGTGGGTCCTCCTCATTCGCCACAGGATACCCCATTAATCATCTGGGGAAGATGGCGGTTGGCTCAGGAACACAGTCATCCTGTTCTCGAAGTCTCTGGGAGTCGCCTCAGCTAATGAGGTGACAGAGAGGAAGGCTTCAGGGGGTTGGGTGTTTCTGCTTTTCTCCTTGAGCTTTCCCGCATTTCTCTATGAAACCGTGTCACTCAACACTCTGCACCAGCTCCTTGCTTTCTGGGGCCGGGCCTGGGCTGACCGACGAAGGGGAGCGCGTCATCCATGAGGCAAGGCCTCACCTTTCACTTCGAGGCTCGTGGCCAGAAACCAGAGGGCTCCTTCCAGCTAAAGGGACAGGGACCCCCTGCTTCTGCCGCTGCTGCTATCGACCCTGTTAGGACGACCAAGTGTGTCAGAGGAAGACGTATCCCCCCCCCCGTTTCCTCAGGAGGGTTCCTCCCCCCGGGCCTTGGTCATCTTTCTGGAACCTCGCTTCAGCGGTCACTCCCTCCCCTTCATCTCTCTTCACGCTTTGCTCTCCATTTGCTCTCCTTCCGTTCTGCCTACGGAAACACTAAGAGGCCTCCATCCTAAGCAGAAAGCAAGGAAGCCAATGAGATTGGGAGGAAGCAAGCCATAGCCAGCAGCCGGCAAAGTGACAGTCCTGGGAGATGGGAAAAACAAAATGGGAGCCGGCAAGATGGAGTCAGCTCAGAGCAGACCGACGCGGTAACGCGGAAGCCAAGGGAGCTGCGAGTTTCCAAGGAAACACGACTTGGTGGAGAAGTAAGTGTGGGTCTGGAATCGAATCCTGACTCTGTCACTTTCTGGCTGCGTGATAATCTTTAAAACAGTGATGTTATTAAAGCTCACCCCCTAAGGTGCCATGAGATTGATATAATTCATTGCATAGAAAATTACCTAGAGAGATGTTATGCTAATTAATCACTGTTATTATTGCAAATGGAAAGGGCTGACCAACAAGATTAAATGCTTCTCTGGAATCAGATTGGAAGATGTAGCCGGGGTTTTCTAGTCTTATCATTTAAACTTTTTATTATAAACCCCTTCCCATGATAAGAAAAACATTTTATAAATGGTCAAGAATATTCATTCATATATATGCATATTATATATATAAATGCTCAGTCACTCAATGGTGTTCGACTCTTTGCAACCCCATGGACCATAACCCGCCAGGCTCCTCTGTCCATGGGATTCTCCAGGCAAGAATACTGGAGTGGGATGTCGTTCCCTTCTCCAGGGGATCTTCCCAACCCAGGGATCAAACCCAGGTCTTCTGTTTTGCAGGCAGATTCTTCACTGTCTGAGCCATGATGCTTTCATCTGGATGAGATAAAATGGCTCACCAATGCCACAGCCACATTCCCATCAAAAGGAAGAGGGCAAATGAAAAAATTATACCTTATACCCCTTCCCTTTAAGGGTATAACCTGGAAGTTGCACCCACCACTTCAAATCATGTTCTGTTGGCCAGATCTTACCTATGTGCCCATTCCTTGCTGCAAGGGAGGCTGGCCAATGCAGGCTTTATTCCACGTGGCCAGGATCATGGTTTTAAGGACTAGTAAATAAGAAAGGGTGGTGGGGGTGGGGTGGGGTGGGGGGACAATAAAGGGCTTCCCTGGTGGTTCAGGGGTAAAAGAATCCATCTGCAATATGGAGACATGGGTTCAACCTGGGTCAGGAAGATCCCCTGGAAAAGGAAATGGCAACCCACTCCAGTATTCTTTGGAAAATCCCAGGGACAGAGGAGCCTGGTGGGCTACAGTCCATGGGGTCACAAAGAGTCAGACATGACAGTGACTAAAAAATGGCAACAAATAACAATGAAATGAAGAGAGAACACCTTGATTACTCTTTTGAGAAGTTTGGCAATGAAGAGAAGGAGAAGTGGACTAGGAATGGGAAAGTCAGGCTGAAAGAAGGAAAAACTAACCTTCACTGGTCTTTTTGGACTTGAAAGCTCACAATACAAATGCCATTCATGTAACCTTGCCTAATCCCAGGACTAATAATTTCATTCTCCCCATTAACTCCCGTATCGCTTGACATATACCCCTCTGCCTCATCACTGACTAGTTTATGCATGTGTCTCGTCTCTCGTATAGGCTCTAAGCATCTCATTTATCTTTCTAACCCTTACTGCTTCTAGTATGATGCCTTGCCCAAAGCTGACATCTTTCTCATGCATCACCTTCCTCCCTATTGGTCTCGCTTTAGTCTGAAGCAAAAGAGAGTCTAGTGTTTTCCTTCCCCTTTCAACAACATAGAGAGTTAATCGTGCCCTTTGAACAGTACTTTTTCCATCTTGCTCTCAAGAATGAATGCAGAAAATGATTGGTCACAGACCCCAAGGATGGGAGCACCGTTGCTCAGGAGCGACAAGTTGCTAATATGCAGAAAGACTGGGTGATGGTTCTTGCTTCTCATGATGCATGTTTGGTAATAATTTTGTCAGACAGGTTATAAAATTGATAAATCTGTACAAGATCATAAAATTGCTTATGACTCTTTTTTAAAAAAGAAGCGAGACTTCAGATCCTGAGTTTGAAAATCATGGCTTTAAATCAGATTTTGTTTTGATATACAGGAACACACAAGATTTAGTTAAAGAGTTAAATATCTCTTCTACCCAAGACAGTCTAGCATATTGGAGAATATTTTGAATACTATGAACAAAGGTACAAATCCTGGTCCTAGTGTTATGATCTTAGGTCGCTTAATTTGTCTGGTCATCTACTTTCTCATCCATTAAATGGGGTTAAAAAACTCATCTTGCATGGTTATTGTGACATATAAGGCTATTGTGTGAAAGCGTTAGTTGCTCAGTCATGTCCAAGGCTTTGCAACCCCACATACGTTAGCCTGCCTGGCTCCTCTGTCCACAGAATTCTCCAGTCCCATCATTAGAAAAGACACTGATGCTGGGAAAAGCCAACTCATTGGAAAAGACCCTGATGCTGGGAAAGACTGAGGGCAGGAGGAGGAGGGGGTGACAGAAGATGAGATGGTTGGATGGCATCACCGACTCAATGACACGAGTTTGAGCAAATTCTGGGAAATGGTGAAGGTCAGGGAAGCCTGGCATGCTCTAATCCACGGGGACACAAACAGTCAGATAAAATTTAGCGACTGAACAACAACAACAAAGGCTATTGTGACATATAAGGTCAGTGTCTGTCTTAAATTCTATGCATTTATTATTTTTTAACACTAAACTGAGAGTATTTGGATTTTTGGCTACATTCATCTTTTTCAACCAAATCTATGATATTATTATGTAGACACAGTTACAGTTAGTAGAAGAAAAGTCATATTTATGTCAGTGACAAGCTGTTTACAAAGATGAATTAATAAATGCCTCTCCTTAGTCCATCAATCATTTCAGGCAAATTATTGGGAAGAGCCACAATAATTTGTATAACACAACTAACAGTTTATCTTTCTGTTAAGTGGGGAAGGTGGGGAGATGGTAATTGGTTTGTGGTAGTAACTATAGCTTTTAAACTCTACCTCTGTTTCTTACTTTGGCTAAAGGATTTTTTAGGCTTTTCAAAACTTCAAATAAGTCTCAGAGACCCCAATTAAAACTACTGATTAAGTTTGTGCAGAAAACCTTTTTTCTAATCACCATGTTCACTTTCATAGTTTAAACTGGGCCACCAAAAATGTACGTTTAGAAAAATTCATGAAAGGATGTACTTATGCAAATTGCTTGCCATGTTTAGAAGCGTAGACTTCTTGGTTGTAAATTTTTGTGTATTTCCCTCATTCCATGGTTTAAATTGACATGGAGAATCAATAAAATAGCAATCATAAAAAAAAAAAGAGAAAAAAATCTTTTTTCTAAATGCAGTTATAAGGCAAATGTTTCAGAATGGCTATAAGCGATGGTATTTTAATAATTTTGTTGAGCCTTAAGGTATAGTATCAAATTCTGCTCATTCTTTCCAGTGGGGGAGAAAACTGGAGAAGGCAGAGGGAAATTGCTTACTTGCCTCCCCGCCATTCTTTAACAAGGCACTGACCCTTGTCAAAGAAAACACATATACACAGGCACACAAACAAGGACCCCCATTTACCTTATTTTCAAATTTAAATTATGGGATCCGGTCATTCATCTTTGTCACAATCCACCAAACAGTTTTGCAAGAGCATGTTTCATAAACAAGCTCTCCTTTCAGCATCAGCCAGGAAGGTTAAGGTTTAGATCCTCTGTGATAGAAACCCTTTTTGTAATTCTCCCCCAAACATCTGTTCAGTCGCTCATCAACATCTGTCACCCATTTCTAGGCTCAGCCCAGACAAAGCTATGTTTTTCTAACACACTCCATTCGAAATTGTTACCAAGTGATTCCTACTCAGACTAATCTTACACAGGGATTGAGAAGATGTCTTATTGGATCAAATTCATCTTCTACTAATGGAGCATCTACCTTGCAGCCTTGGCAAAAGCCCAATGGCTCAGAGGAAGGGAAATTCCTCATAACATGCTAACACTTTTCTGACTCAGATTGTTACACTGAGAACTTTTAATTTTCTTCAGTGCTTCAGGGTTAGCACACATTACCCTATACATGTGTGTATCTTTAACTTACCCTATTCAAGGCCTAGAGGGTTTGCTTTGTAAAGTAACTGAAGTAAAAACATAAAAAATGTTTTCTCGGCTTCCCCGGTGGCTCAGTGGTAAAGACTCTGCCTGCCAATGCAGGAGACATTGGCAACACATCAATAGAACCTAGGTTCGATCCCTGGGTCAGGAAGATCCCCTGGAGAAGGAAATGGCAACCCACTCCAGTTTTGTTGCCTGGGAAGCCCCATAGAAAGTGGAGCCTGGTGGGCTACAGTCTATAGGGTCGCAAAAGAGTCAGACACAACTTAGCAACTGAACAACAACAAAATGTTTTCTAATACTTGACTCAATTGTTTGCATGAAAAGACAAGAAATGTTGGCTTGTTTGGAAAGACATCACAGGTAAAAGCATGCAGAAAGACTTGAACTGAGATCTTGGAAATGTCACCTCTGAGGCAAGTAACCTTGGTGGCTTTAGTCAATGATCCTGAGACCTCAAATACCTAATGAGAAAAATGCATACCTCATAGGATTACGGAGTGAAAACTGTACATGTACATTGCATATAAGGTACTTGACACTATGACCGGCATATAGTAAACAACTCAGTCAGTGATAACTCTTGCTATCATCACCATCATCATGATCATCATTGAAGAAGAAAGATACCAGGAAGGCTTTACCTTCCTCTTTTGCTCCCAGCCTCCCTTTTTCCTTTCTGTTCAGCCAGCATTTACTGAGTGCCTCTTATGAGCTCAAATATGTGCCAAGTATCAGTGTGAATCTGGTAAATTCCTTGTCCTTATGGAGCTGTCTCCTTAGTAGTAGAGACACATAAACCCACATTCTATTCAAATCAGACACTGATAAACACTATATAATTATAAGTAAAGCTCCCCACAGAGTATTTGAAGATATTTTAATACCAAATCTCCGTCTTTCTTATTAGAAGACTTTAACTGGGGCTCATCTTACATGGTGAATTAGGAATTTAAACCCCAGGGCAGAACTTTCACTTCAATGGGAACCTACTGGTTATAATTTAGGTCAGTGTTTATAATGTCAATAGTGCAATGAGGAGGAAGAAAAGGGTTTTCACCTCTGTTTCCATGGACATTAAAAATGATAATGAAGAAGGCCCCCAGACTGAACCAAAGGGAGCAACTGAATAATGCTTTTTTATTTTCTTCGTGAAGCTGAATATAACAAAAGATTTGAGGAAGCTGCCATGACTCATTAAGGCCAATTTGACTGACATGGGTACCAAATAGTAAATGTTTGTATATGTAAAGGTATTGAGAGAGATTTTATTAGAAATAAGAGTCCCACAGACTCCTCTTTCTGTTGCTTCACAGGATAGAGTCCCTTTGGGAATTCCGTCCCAACGGTCACTAAGGGCCCCTTTTGCACATTTTCTGGGAAAAGAGCAAATGGCACTGAACACCCTTCAGATGGATATCCATCCCTCTGCTGCTGTTCCTTCACGGGTCCCTGTCCTAGGGGCCCAAGTCTTGTGTGGGAGGTAAGTGTGTCTCACCGAGGACATGAGACCATGCGCTGAGATCAGCAGAAAGAAGCTGAATTCCTCAGCAGAGGGGGCTGCGGCCAACAGAGGCCTTCCAGGAAGAGGAATCGGCTTCTGGGGAGGGGTCGGGGCCCCTGGTTAGGGTTAGTCTGGGGAGGGACGGGTGCAGAACACAGGTATGGAGTGGAGTGACTGAGACTGGGAGGGATGGGCCAGAGGCAGTTCTCAAAGGAGAACACGCATTTTGTGTTCACCAAGACAAGTGCTAGAAATGGGTGAGAGCCAAGGCCTGTTCTAGAGGTCCCTCTATGGGCCATGGAGACCACCTGTCCTCATGGAAGCTTCACAGGGCATGAATTCCTAGGCTTTGTCATCCAATGTCATGTAACTTCCCTCCTTCAGCAGACTGATAAATTGTTATGTTACGTAACTTCTCTGAACTTGCATTTCCTTTGCTCTAAATGGGGAAAACAATGCCCACCTCTCCTAGCGTCCAGGAACGTGTATGTACCTTGTCTGGTGGCAACAGGCACGCATCTATTCACTTCTTTGCGGCCGAGAGTTGTTCACTAGGAAGTGATAAGGAAACAAGCCCAGGTATGCGGACCACACACGTCACCCACGTTTCAGGGCATCACTCCACTTCCCGTTACACCTGGCAGGCAGAGGACGCCCAGGAGTCCCTGCTGAGCGGCCTCCAATTCTACACGTGAGGCTGGGGGGCATTTGCCTCCCACCCTTCGACTCCCACCACCCTCAGCAGATCTTGGCTCTGCTGACTCCTCCCCCGCCCAGCCCCCGCCGATGGGGAGCTGACGGAGGACAGCTGAGTCAAGGAAAAAATATTACCCCAGGGAGGGGAAAGTAGTGACAAGTGACACTAAAAAGACCGGATTTTTCAAGATGTTTTCACTTGTCTTTAAAAATAAAATTTACAAAGGCAAATCAGATAACCAAAGAATGCATGGTCTGTGAGGGAGAAAAGTAGGAAATTGAGTTAGAAAAGGAAAAGGGCTGACTAAACACCACTTTGAAAACAGAGATGTTTCTAAATCAGTGGGCCCCAAGGACATGTTTCCTGAGGTGCTCATAGCCGAATATATTCCTTTCCCTGAAAATTGACTTAAAGACTGGAATCCTGTTCTTAAGTTGGGGAGAGCTTTAAAACCTGATTTATGGTTTCCCGCTCAAAGCCTTCCTGGACTGCCACCGCAGACACTTTGCACTTTGTTGCAGGGCCTGGAAGCTGCATTCTGCCTCCCAGGCAGGACCCTGGGTAGGGGAGGCAGGTGGAGAAGGTGGTCTCTATGTGCCCAGGATACCCCTTGCCATAGGGCTTGGAAAAGCAACTGGCCCAGGGCACCATGCAGCTAAGTCAGGCTTACAATGACTCAAGCTGAGTCATGTGTTTCTTAAATGTTTATCTGATCCATTCTATGGGGCTTCCCAAGTGGCACTAGTGGTAAAGAACCCGCCTGCCAATGCAGGAGACTTCAGAGACATAGGTTTGATCCCTAGGTGGGGAATGGCAACCCACTGTAGTTTTCCTGCCTGGAGAATTCCATGGACAGAGGAGCCTGGCAGGCTATAGTCCATGGGTTCGCAGAATTCACAGATATATTTTATTGTAAACAGATTACCCTCTTTCTCTGCTCACGGCCGTTCTGTGACTTCCCTGTTACCAGAATGAAACTCACGCTCTGCCAGGGGCTACGAGGCCCCGTGGGGTGTGGGTCTGAACCACCCAGACGTGCTCCATCTGTCCCGCTCTTTGCCACCGTGGCTACGCCGTGGCTGCGTTTGCCTGCGGACCCGTTTGTAGGCGACGCCCTCATCTTTCCAGCTTACAGTCCGCACAAGTTCCCTCTGCCTGGAATCTCTTCTTTGAACTCTTTGGCCGACTAGTGCCAACTCCACATCTCAGCATTATTGGACTTCACCGGCAGTCCAGTGGTTAAGATTCCACACTTCCAATAGAGGAGACATAAGTTTGATTCCTAGATGGGGAACTAAGATCCTACAGGCCTGTGTAGGTACCCCCCACTCCCCGCCAAAAAAAGGTCTCAGCATTATTATCTCTTTCTTAAAGAGGCCTTCCTTGCCTCCCAATCCGATTAGGTCTGCCCCTTTTTACACTCACGATAGCCTAGTCTCTTGCCTAATGGCACTTAACTAAAAGTTGTGGAGTTATTTGTTTAATGTTTGCCACCGCATCCCTGACAGATGAGGACATTGACTACATCTATTTTACAGGTATTATATGCCATGAATGGGCTTCCCAGGTGGCGCTACTGGTAAAGAACCCGCCTGCCAGTGCGGGAGTGTAAGAGATGGGGATTCGATCCCTGGGTTGGGAAGATCCCCTGGAGGAGAGCCTGGCAACCCATTCTAGTGTTCTTGCCTGGAGAATCCCATGGACACAGGAGCCTGGTGGACTATGGCCCATAGGGTCTCAAAGAGTCAGAAATGACTGAAGTGACTCGGCATGAAGCACAGCTCCTGGCTCAGCCTGGTGTGTGACGAACAGTTGGAGAATCGGTAAAAGGCTGCCTTGATGAGAACTACAAAATTGTCTGCTCCTGCAGCTGGCACAGAAAGGGTATAGGTGGCTTCTGACCAAAATCAGCTCACAACCAAATATCAAATTACTAAAAGTGCTTGTTGTCAAATTGAATTAAAGGCAAAATGGTAGGTTGGCAGACCATCTTCTCCTTCCAGCCAAGGAACTGAAGTCAAGGGAGGTCACTGGTCTGAAAAGTTAGGAAGAACTTTGAGAAAAATAAGAGCCACTTTCTAAAACCAGGAAAGCCCTAAACACAAGTTTCCTGGAGAAATGGTCACTCAGGTGACTAGCCATATAGTGACCCCATGGACTGTAGCCTGCCATGGGATTCCCCAGGCAAGAATACTGGAGTGGGTAGCCTTTCCCTTCTCCAGGGGATCTTCCCAACCTAGGGATTGAACCTGGGTCTCCTGCACTGCAGACAGATTCTTTACCGTCTGAGCCACCAGGGAAGTCCAACTCTAAAACCAGGAAGCCCTTAAACACAAGTCTCCTGGAGAGCTGGTCACTCAGGTACCAGCCACACGGTCACCCGTGTCAATGCCAAAATGTCAGAATGTGCAGCTGATACTGGAAAGAGAAGCAGCGGTACCCCCAGAGAACCCTGGACCCCAAAGATCCTTGCCCACATGGTGCGGGGTTTGCCCGTGTTAATCAGACCAGCCCAGCTGTTCCGATAACTAAAGGCAACTTCCAGGCATTCCTTTGGTTTTCCACTGATTATAAAATATTGTTATAAAGGCATAGCATGTCAAGGCACAGTCATTTATGAAAACCAGGACTCTTTCAGGGAAAAGCAGATAAAGAGAGAAGCCATGACTCATGTCTGTCTCTCTCTACTGAATCAGGACTGAGGCTCCCCTTCCAGGCCAGAAACGGGATGTTCCTGGTCTTTGTTTACCCAGAGCCCAGAACAGCGCTGAGCACAGAGGAGATCATCAGTTACGGTTTACTGAACCTATGCATGAATAACGGACGGACGAGAGTGTGTCTACACAATTCGTGGAGCTTTTTCTTTCACTGACAAGAAGTTGCCGCTCCTACACAGATGCTGTACTTTTTTTCGATGCTTCTGGTGGCCCAACTCCAGACTCAATGGACACGAGTTTGAAAACTCGGGGAGATGGTGAAGGACAGGGAAGCCTGGCGTGCTGCTGTCCAGGAGGCTGCAAAGAGTCGGACACGACTGAGCGACTGACCACCACCACCTGGTGATCCAATGGCTAAGCCTCCAAGTTCCCAGTGCAGGGGGCCTGGGTTCGATTCCTGGACAGGAAACTAGATTCCACACGCCACAACTAAGGCCTGGTGCAGCCAAATAAAGAAATATTAAAAAGAAGAGGAAGATGCTATACCTTTAACCTGACCCACCTGTGCTCAAACACCATGGAGACGTACTCCACAGTCCCCAGAATCGCTCTCTCTCTACTCCCAACTTCTCCTCCTCTGTTTAGACTCAGCTTGCGTCCTGACTTTGACCATATCTCTCAGCTGAGGTCTCCTCTTGCTTGGCACAGGCGTCTGTACTCCATTTTCCACTTCCTAACAACCGTAACTCTATCTAATTCCCATCTGTGGCTACTTGGAAGAGAGTCTTCATCCAACCTTTCAGCCACTGCAGATCCACCTACCTCCCCTCCGCCCACAAACTCTGTGAAATTTTAAAGAAACTAGACAAGCTGGCTAGCTGCCAGGTGGGCAGGGAACAGGCCTGGTGTCAGCAGCCCAGCTACTAAACTACCTTTAGATGTGAAAGACTAAGGGGAAAAAGATTAGTGCATGTGATCCCACTACCTATGTTTTTTTTTTTTTTTTTCCCTAGAAAGACAGTAAAGAAAACAACCCAAAACAAAATATCAAGGCACAGATTGGTGCTTTTTCTTCTCCAATCTTAGCTAATTCCAAACTGTTTCTCTCACCCAAGTCTGAGTTGGACATTTCTTCCCCTTCCCCTAAGGATGAAAGACGTATATATAAGTGTTGTTAAGTGCTTGGACTGTGGGTTCTGGGATAGTAGTGTGGTTACTCTGGGTCTACTTCTGAGTTGAGTGAGCAAGTCATGTAACCATTTCAGGCTTCAGTTTCACTGTTATCAAGATATGGAAGATAACAGTACAGAGGAAGGTTACTCACTGAGGTGTCTGGGAGCTCACCCCCCTGGATGAATGGTATTTCTAAAGTTTAGGTATTTCATCTTCAAAACAGCTTTTCCTGCTATCATTTGACCTGGCTCCAGAATCTTTTAGATGTATCTCTTCCTCTTCCATTTCCTCCTTCTTGCCCCTTCTCCTCCTCTCTCTGTTCTCATCTATTATATGGATTAAGAGACAACTGTCTAATGTCAATTTGCACAATCACAGGTAAGGAAAACCTAAAAGAAGCACTGTCCACCAAAATATAAACAAAAAGGAATAATCTCAGCTTCTCTTTCACCAGGTAACTGCAATCACCTGTCCTCATTCACCCCATCTGTGTTTCGTGGACTGAGCTCCCAGTCATTTACAGGCCAGCCACACGCACCACTACCATACCAAGTGGTTCCTCAATTATTGTAATTTTCATGCATAATCTTTTAAGATATTTTTATAACAAGTAGTTGCCATTGGTCTTTAGTAATTATCATTTTTAAATATATTTCTATAGGGAAATATATTTTCTTATTGTGGTAGGGACCCAGCATGAGATCTACCTTCTTAACTAGTTTTAAGGGTGCAATATAGTATTGTTAGGGGCTTCTCAGGAAGCCCGGTGATAAAGAATCTGCCTACCAATGCAGGAGATGTGGGTTCAATCCCTGAGTCAGGAAGGTCCCCTGGAGGAGGGCATGGCACCCCACTCCAGTATGCTTGCCTGGGAAATCCCATGGACAGAGTAGCCTGGAAGGCTACAGTCCGTTGGGTCACAAAAGAGCCGAACATGACTTAACAACCAAACAACAGCACACAGTATTTTTAACAACAGGTACGGAGAAGTCCATGGATGGAGGAGCCTGGTGGGCTGCGGTTCATGGGGTCACAAAGAGTGGGACACGACTGAGCAACTAACACACACAGACTGTGTTGTAGAGCAGGTCTCTAGAACTAATTCATCTGACACAACTGAAACTCCATATCTGTTGAACAGGAACACCCCAGCTCCTCCTCCCTTCAACCCCTGACCACCACCACTCTACTCTCCTTACGGGCTTGACTGCTTTAGATCTTTCATGTAAGGGGAACCACGCAGTATCAGTCCTTCCGTGACTGATTGTTTTACTTAGTATAATGTGCTCAGTCTCATCCATGTTGTCAAATGTGGCAAGACTTCCATATTTTAAAGGCTGACTAATATCTCACTGTGTGTACACACAATATTTACTTTATCCATTCATCCATCAGTGGACACTTAGATTGTTTCCACAGTTTGACTGTTGTGCATAATGTTGCAATGAGCATAAGCATGCCAATGTCTCTTTGAGATCCTGATTTCAATTCTTTTGAATAACTGTCCAGAAGTGGGACTGCTATATCATGTGGAAGTTCTGTCTTTATTTTTTTAATGTATTTATCTGGCTGCATTAGGTCTTTGCTTTGGCCCGTGGGGTCATCTTTCTTTGCACCCTGCGGGATCTTTCACTTGCGGCACGTGGCCTCCCTCGTTGTGGGGTGTGGGGTCTGTAGTTGCAGTCCACGAGCTTAGTTGCCCCGAGTCACGTGGGATCTTAGTTCCCCAACCAGGGACTGAACCCGAGTCCTCTGCATTGCAAGGAGGATTCTTAACCACAGGACCACCAGAGAAGTCCCTCTTCTTTTATTTTTTGAGGAAATTCCATACTGTCTTCCAGCATAGTGGACCATTTTACATTTTTACCGAGAATGTGCAAGGGGGACATGTATCAGTAACATAAATACATGCATGTCTATCATTTTGTTGTTCTTTAGGAAAAGGTGTCAAACATAGGAAGAGTTTATGAGAATATTCATAGTCTTGAGCCAGTTTGTTGCTGTTTAGTCACTAAGCTGTGTCCAACTGTTTGTGACCCCAAGGACTATAGCCTGCCAGGCCCCTCTGTCCTGGGATTTCCCAGGCAAGAATACTGGAGTGGGTTACCATTTCCTTATCCAGGGGATCTTTCCAACCCAGGGATCAAACCTGGGTCTTCTGCTTGGCAGGAGGATTCCTCACCACTGAGCCGTGTGGGTAGTCCTACAGATTAATCCTAGGGAGGGACTGGAGGAGGCAACCTGCGCCCTCCAGCCATCCCAGGAGCACATTGCTTCCCTTGCAACCACTCCCAGAAGACTCACTGGTCTGATCATACACAAAGGCAGACAACCAATGCAATTTCATGCCCAGTGTTATGCAAGTGGTTGGGTAAGTGATGTTATTTCAGCTCTGTGAAATACTGTGCAAATATTTTAAAAACAATAATTACAATAACTTTGCAGTCTGTATAATTTGTAGAAATATGGGAAATATTTTAAGATGTACCATTATGTGAAAAATATAAGAAAATGAAAGTAATGTTAGGGTGGTGGAATTTAGATAATTTACTGTGATTTTCATTTTCAAAGACTCGAATTGTTTACATTCCCCTTGAACAGAAGCATCAGTATCAGTCAGCCTCACCCTGAAAATCTTGTTAAAAATACAGAATTGGGGGTCCTACCTGGAATCTATTAAGAAGATATTAAGGAGAGGTGGGAAGAATACACAGAAGAACTGTACAAAAAAGATCTTCATGACCCAGATAATCACAATGGTGTGATCACTCACCTAGACCCAGACATCCTGGAATGTGAAGTCGTGGGCCTTAGAAAGCATCACTACGAACAAAGCTAGTGGAGGTGATGGAATTCCAGTTGAGCTATTTCAAATCCTGAAAGATGATGCTGTGAAAGTGCTGCACTCAATATGCCAGCAAATTTGGAAAACTCAGCAGTGGCCACAGGCTGGAAAAGGTCAGTTTTCATTCCAATCCCAAAGAAAGGCAATGCCAAAGAATGCTCAAACTACCGCACAATTGCACTCATCTCACACGCCTAGTAAAGTACTGCTCAAAATTCTCCAAGCCCAGGCTTCAACGGTATGTGAACCATGAACTTCCAGATGTTCAAGCTGGATTTAGAAAAGGCAGAGAAAAGAGATCAAATTGCCAACATTTGCTGGATCATCAAAAAAGCAAGAGAGTTCCAGAAAAAACATCTACTTCTGCTTTATTTGACTATGCCAAAGCCTTCGACTGTGTGGATCACAAATAAACTGTGGAAAATTCTGAACAGAGATGGGAATACCAGACCACCTGACTTGCCTCTTGAGAAACCTGTATGCAGGTCAGGAAGCAACAGTTAGAACTGGACATGGAACAACAGACTGGTTCCAAATAGGAAAAGGAGTACGTCAAGGCTGTATATTGTCACCCTGCTTATTTAATTTATATGCAGAGTACATCATGAGAAAGGCTGGGTTGGAAGAAGCACAAGCTGGAATCAAGATTGCTAGGAGAAATATCAATAACCTCAGATATGCCAATGACACCACCCTTATGGCAGAGAGTGAAGACGAACTGAAAAGCCTCTTGATGAAAGTGAAAGAGGAGAGTGAAAAAGTTGGCTTAAAGCTTAACATTCAGAAAATTAAGATCATGGCATCTGGTCCCACCACTTCATGGGAAATAGATGGGGAAACAGTGGAAACAGTGTCAGACTATTTTTGGGGGGCTCCAAAATGACTGCAGATGGTGCTTGCAGCCATGAAATTAAAAGTCGCTTACTCCTTGGAAGGAAAGTTATGACCAACCGAGACAGCATATTAAAAAGCAGAAACATTACTTTGCCAACAAAGGTCCGTCTAGTTAAGGCTATGGTTTTTCCAGTGGTCATGTATGGATGTGAGAGTTGGACTGTGAAGAAAGCTGAGCGCTGAAGAATTGATGCTTTTGAACTGTGGTGTTGGAGAAGACTCTTGAAAGCCCCTTGGACTGCAAGGAGATCCAACCAGTCAATCCTAAAGGAGATCAGTCCTGGGTGTTCATTGGAGAGACTGATGCTGAAGCTGAAACCCCCATAGTTTGGCCACCTCATGTGAAGAGTTGACTGACTGGAAAAGAACCTGATGCTGGGAGGGATTGGGGGCAGGAGGAAAAGGGGACAACAGAGGATGAGATGGCTGGATGGCATCACCGACTCGATGGGCGTGAGTTTGAGTAATCTCCGGGAGTTGGTGATGGACAGGGAGGCCTGGCGTGCTGCGATTCATGGGGTCACAAAGAGTCAGACACGACTGAGTGACTGAACTGAACTGAACTGAACCTGAAATCTACTGAATAAGAGTTTTCATTTTAACAACATCCCCAAGGGGTTTATACATGTGTGTACATGCTAAGTCGTGTCCGACTCTTTGCGACCCCATGGATTATAGATTGCCAGGCTCCTCTGTTCATGGGATTCTCCAGGCAAGAATACTGGAGTGGGTTGCCATTTCCTCCTCCAAGAGATCTTCTCAACCCAGAGATCAAACCTGTGTTTCTTACATCTCCTGCATTGGCAGGCGAGTTCTTTACCACTAGCGCCACTGTTCGGTTTATATTGTCATTATATCAAGGGGAAAAAAAAGATGTTTACTGATTGACTTTCCTCACTTTGGTCTTCAAACAGTCCTGAATTGCTAACACAGGAGTTGTTGTCCCTGTTGTACCCATGAGGTGACAAGATTGGAGTTAAGTGACTTCCCCTGGGACATCCACCGTTTAGTGTCTAGGTCAGCTCTGAAGCCCACGTCTCCCGGTTCTGAGGCTGAATCCAGGCCAACCCACCTGGCTTGTGTTTGCCTAGTCTTCCTACTTATGGCCCACAGGGGACCACCCAAGGTCACTGAGACTCAGTAGCAAGCTGAAAGCAGCCCACAGGTGAAGAGGAAAAGTTAAAATTTTACCTCCTTCTCCTTCTGCCTCTGTAACTCAGCTTGCTCACTGCAAAGTCTAGATCATGTAGGTCACAGAAAGTGGGGACTCACAATACTAGGAACTAGAGCTTATCTCACTCACCCTTGTCCTGCTCTTTGCAATCACCCTAGCCCCTGCAAACCTGCAAACTCGCTTAATCATGCCTGTCCATGTATAAAAACTCTGTAACCCTTTCGTTCGGGGCTCAGAGCTTGGCATGTTAACCCCTCTGTGCCCGCAGCATAATAAACCTGAGTTCTTCAACTCTCCCAGTGCAGAGCTTGGTTTCTTGAGTATGGGTTTCTGCAACACAGGGACCGCTGTTTCTGGAACAAGAAGAAGACAGGCTGATTTTCCTGAGGACATTTCTCTCTCTCCCACTGACCCTGATGACACTGGGCTGACCCCCAGCGCAAAGGGTGAGGCTCAGTGTTTGGGAACGTTCCTTGGGGTTATAAGGATGGGTATAAGCAGGGTACAAGGCCACCATACATCAACCAGAAGCTGCCTGACTCTCATCTGGGCCTTCCCAGGTGGCTCAGTGGGTAAAGAATCTGCCTGCCAATGAAGGAGCTGCAGGAGACCCAGGTTCAAGCTCTGGGTCAGGAAGATCCCCTGGAGGAGGGCGTGGCAACCCACTCCAGTATTCTTGCCTGGAGAATCCCATGGACAGAGGACCCTGGCAGGCTACAGTCCATGGGATTGCAAAGAGTCAGACACGACTGCATGACTAACACACACACACCATTCTCATCTCGTTCCACTCCATCCATCTTCAGAGGGAGCAGGAGGCTCAAAGAGGAGAAATGACTTCACCCAAACCACAGAGCTAGTTAGAGTCAGACCAATGGGCATGGAGGGCAGCCCAGATGCTGGAAGGCAGGGCGGTGTGGCTGGGGGCCCCTTCACAGGCAGTGGCAATCAAGGACTCGCCTCTTCCGTGTCAGCGAGTGCAGAGCCCTCTCTGGAGAACAGTCTGCAGTAGCCTCCCTCGGTGTCTGATACAGTCATGCACCCTGCTCTCATCTGAAGTCCATCCCATCACTCCATGCTGAGGGCTGTCTGCTCCCTGTCATATGTGTTAGGTATCTCAAGTGCTGTTCCCTCTTCAACCATTGATGAAACCAAATACAGAGTAGTCATTTAAGAAGTAAACCTAAAGAGACTTCCCTGGTGGTCCACTAGTGAAGAATCTGCCTTCCAATGCAGGGGACTCCGGTTCGAACCTACATGCCACAGGGCACCTAAGCCCCACGTGCCCCACCCAGCTAGAGAAACCCCCACACTGCAACTAGTGAGCCCGTGTGCCCCAGTGAGGACTCAGCACAGCCACACACACACACGCAACCACAGACCCTGTAATACAAATAAAACAAAAGCAACATTTAAAAAATAAACAGTAAACATGAAGAAACAAAACGAATAATCTAGTTCAGGTCTGCTAAAAGGCACGATTGTATTTATATCCATAGTGTGCTGGGCACTGGCCTATCATATACGCGCTTTTCAAAATGGAATCTAAATACAGGCTTCTTCAGTAAAGTGCACATTCAACTAAAAAATTACCCCCAAATTTGACTGTTTTAAGTTAGTCTCCAAGGTAACTTTTATATAACCCACAGGAAATAGAGAAGATCATTGAAATACATGATTAATTACTGAGATAAATGGAGAGATGGAATAGTAATTAATATCACTTGAGCTCAGATTGCCCCTATAAGATCTGCAGAAACTGCGAGACGGGGCAAGGTTTCATAGAACAGTATTTCATCAGCAGATAATGACATTATCTCATTAGACTAAAGGGAGATGACAGATGTTGGAAGATGACTTTTCATAACAGTTCTGATAGTAATAATACCTTGTGCCATCTCTCAATGACAGAGACGTAAGTTGGTACTCTAAACAACACCAAAACAATGAGTCAGTTCAGGGTTTTAAAAAATTGATCAAAAATTGTTTGGCTCCATAGAGAAATCCAGCCATAGACTGAAACTTTGTAGGATATATTTTAACCTTTTACGGATAAAAAATAAAACACACTTAACAATAAATGAGGTGCCTAATGAAAAATATTTATATCTTTAACGTTTGCAACTTGAAGGTCATTCCTAAAGTATCTAAAAAGAGCTAAATTTTTTTCAATTAAAAAAAAAGCTTCTTGTAAGTACCCACTTTCAGCATTCTAAATATTCTCTCTCTTGCTCTATCTTGTCCAGAAACACTGTTTTATTTTTTCGTAATTTCCACCTCGGGTATTAGATTACACATCTATTTGTTTATTTTCCTCTCGTGTGACTCACCTACTACAGTGAGCGCAAAGATTTTTTTTTTAGGGCTGTGCTCCCACGACCAAGGATTATTCTTGGCACGTAATTGGTGTTCAGTGAGTCACTATTGAATAATGAATTATTTTTACCTTTGTTCCCCTATATCTTCTAAATGGCCTATGCATTACTTTTGTAATAAGGAATAAGAAGAGTAAATTATTTTAGAAGTAACAGGATCCGAAAGTGATAGGTGTGGATGACTGCATGATGAGTTCTGAAGTTGCCTTCTCCTCTCTTAGGTCTCCCCCGCCCCTGCTCCCCACCAATTTACAGCTGCTAGGGTTACCCAAAAGCTTTCCTCCGAGTCTTCTAACTGCTGAGAATGTATGCTTCTGTCCGAGTTTTAGCTGCCCAGTTGAGTACTGACTGGAGTTTTCCCTCAGGCAAAAATCTGTAAAAAATGCGAAACTCACACCTGACATTTCATTCTTCCAAGCATGACTCTTGTCCACCATGTCTGCTTTTGGTTGCTGTTTAAGTACTTCCCCGTGACTGGTTCTTATATTTTTTTCTATAGCTTATGGTTGTTATTTATGGAAAACTTGTTCTTACAGGATCAACTCTGCCATTATCAGAAGTGGAACCTCAGATTTAAGCATTTTAGAAAGTACCGCACAGGAGTGTTGGGAAAGGGTTAGAGGTGAGAGTAGGGATAAAGAGATGAGTCCGGATGCTGCAGTAAGGTGCCCGGGAAAAGAGGATGAGCGTTCACAGCAGCGACCATTATGGGAAAAGAAGAGGTCATATCTGAGAGTTTCCGGCTCTGAAATTTCAATTCTTCAGAAAAATGGCCAGCACTTAAGTCCAAACTAAAATGTCAAAAGTTCTGGTTAGGGATGTAGGTTGCAATAAGAGTTGATGCAGTCATCTCTGGAGGTGTTCTCCCAGGACAGGGAAAGGGAAAGAAAGGGGGCCAGAGTTGAACACAGGGATGATGCGGAGAGATTCAGGGAGCAAGGTGGCTCAAACAGTAGGAGACATCAGAGAATCAGGAAGGTGGTAGTGGCGATGCTGCTGAGGCTGAGGGTTGGTGTTGGTTAATAACATCAGCTGCCTCCATTAATCAGCAATCCAAGGTCCAGAAAGCTCCTATTGCATTTGGAAACTGGAAAATCACTGGTGATGTTTGGGAGCAGTTTCAGTGGAGGTTGGAGAAGCCAGGTTGGACAGGGTTAGAAAGTAAATGGGAGTGGGGTGGACTTCTTTAGTGGTCCAGTGGCTGAAACTTCATGCTCCCCATGCCAGGGGCCAGGGTTCAATCCCTAGGCAGGGAACTAGACCCCACATGCCACAATTAAAAGAGCTGCAGCTAAGACCCGGTGCAGCCAAATAAAAAAATAAATATTAAAATAAAGAAAGAAAGTGAGTGGGAAGTGAGGCAGCACAGATTGCTCTGCATCTATAGATGCCTTCACAGCATTCCACTTGCCTTCGCATGATCTTTGTCCACACACAAATTTCACAATCATGCACCATATAACTTTTTAAATGTAATTATATTAAGCCATTATTTGTTCCCATTTTTATGTGAATATCCTTCAAAAAAGTGCCATCTGATTATGCTTTTAAAAGCATTTAGAAGCAAACAGTTGGCAAAAGAATTGCAATGGTGGCAGACACTTTCAATAATGTCCATCAATAACTTTCCCCTCAAAAAATTTCATAATTGTGCCTCCACTAAAGTGGAGATGTCTTTGTTAATTTGCACTTCCAGTTGGTTGGAATTCCAGGCTGCCAATTACTAGCTATATGCCTCTAATCTTCTTGAGCCTTAGTTCCTGGCAGAGATAAAAAGACCAGCTAATCATTTGGAGAAGGAAATGGCAACCCACTTCAGTATTCTTGCCTGGAGAATTCCATGGACAGAGGAACCTGGTAGGCTACAGTCCATGGGGTTGCAAAGAGTCGGACATGACTGAGTGACTCCACTTCACTTCACATATAACAGTAAATAATTTAATTCTTTTGACAGCTCAACTAGGTACTATCATTATCCCCAGTTAAGATGGGAAAACAGAGGTACAAAGAAGTAAAGACACTTGTGTAAGCTCACAGAGCTAATCAATGACAGAGCAGGATTTGAACACCCAAGTAAGGACCTTATTCAACGGCAACTGATATAATTATCACGATTTATTCATTCACTCAATAAATATTTATTGAGTACATATGCTAAGGCAGGCATAGTACAAGGACCCAAGTAAATACTGAAGAGCAAAGTCTTGGCTTTTGCTAGAAAAGATTCTAACTTGGTTGGGGAGATAAGCAATTTAAGAGTGAACAAAAGATAAGTATGCAGTAATAACGTACCAGAGAGCTATGGAGAAAACACCGACGATGTGGCATAAAGAATAACGGGGGAACTTCCCTGGTGGTCTGGAGGTTAGGCGTCCACCTGCCAATGCGGGAGATACCAGTTCAACCCCTGGTCTGGGAATGTCTCACATGCCGTGGGGCAGCTGGACTGGCACCCTAGAGCCCAGGCTCCTCAAGAAGAGAGACCACCACAGTGAGAAGCCCCTGCACCACAACTAGAGAGGGGCTCCCACCTGCCACAACTGGAGAGGGCCTGCACACAGCAATGAAGACCCAAAGCAGTCAGACAAAAAAAAAAAGAAGAAGAAGAATGGGGACTTGCTTAACCCTCGGTGGTAAGAAGGTAGACGTGAAAACTGACACCTGGATGACAGAAAGGATCCAGCCATGTGGAGCACTAGGCGAAGAGTGAACCGGGCAGAAGGATCTGCACTTGAAGTTTCCAAACACAGAAGACCTCAAGTACCCTCTGGCAAAGAGCAAACTGAGATCAAGCAAAGGATGGAGATGTGGACAGGTTGATCAGATCATGCAAGGTCTTGCAGATCATGGTAAGAGGTTTGGACTTTACTCAAAATACAATGCAGGACTTCCCTGCCAGTGCAGGGGACATGGGTTCGATCCCTGGTCTCTGAAGAGCAGCATGTCAAACTGTTTGCCACAACTGCTAAGTCTGTGCTCTAGAGCCCACAAACCTCAACTACCGAGCCCATGTGCTGCCGCTACTGAAGCCCACACATCTAGAGCCTGTGCCCTACAACAAGGGAAGCCACCGCAGTGAAAAGCTGGAAAACCGAAATGAAGAAGAACCCCCACTTGGTGCAACCGGAGAAAGCCCGTGCAGAGCAGCGGAGACCTAACCCCGACCTAAAGTAATTAGTTAATTTAAAAGATGTAATGCAGGTTATTTGAAAGTTTTGAAGCAGGGAATCGGTATGATTCCAATGATATTTTTAACAGCTCACTCTGGCTGTGACACGGAGAATATACTGGGGGAGGGGCAGGGGCTGGAGAAAGGAGATCAGTCAGGAGCCGGGGAAGCCATTCATGTGAGAGGACTGGCATCTAGGACTGGGTGGCGGTTGGGTAGCTGGGATCCCCCCCAGGGCGGAAGGAAGCTGGTAGAATCTTGCAAGAACTGATGGCCACAGAGATGGCCAGAGGAGGAGGTGAGGCAAGATGAACTGAAGTGCTGCATGAGAAATGCCTAATACAGCCTCCCTTTCAGCTCACAGAGACTGCGTGTCTAGAAATTCTCTGGATGATTTCCTTTCTTACTGTTTTATTATTATTATTATTATTGGAGTATAATTTTTTAAAAAATGTTTGGAGTATACAGACCTCCTTTAATCCGGCAGCCAGGAGCAAGACTGCCCAGGGCCGGCGCTGAGATGGCTGTAAAGGGCTTAGACCCGAGTCGGTTCAATTCCTGGTCTGGGTACGCCATCCCTGAACAAAATCAAGGTTCTGTCAAGTAAGGAGGAAGCAGCAAAGGGTTACTGGCTAGACAGCCAACACCACCTACTGGGAGACAGGTTTGAAAGGAGAACCCCAAGAATTCGTATTTCAACACTGTAAGTTTCCAAACATCTGAGAAACCATCAGTTGGACTGTTGGGTACATACACAAGTCTGGTTTGAGCTTGATTTTTTTTTTTTTAAGTTTAGAATTCTCTTTAAAATGTGCTGAGTTGTTGAAGGCACCTTAGATGTTGGAAACCACTGAGACTACAAACGTGAGTCTGAAAGGGGCACAAATAGCCGTGAGGCTTTCGTGAGTCTGTCAGGATTCTGTTTTACAATGTGAGACGTGATTAGCCTCGAGGCCGGCCTATCTGAGAACAGCTGGGAGCGAGTGGAGGAGGAACATAGGCGCAGCAATTGGGAGCTGTCAGCGGCGGCAATGCAGCGGCCTGGGTGCTTTCCAATGGAGAGCGTCTCGTTGGAAAAGCTTCCGTCTGACTAAGGGTTCAAGATGTCCATGGGAACATGAAAGGGGAGAGATGAGGATTAAGATTTTGGCAAAGGAGAGTACCAGAACATTCTTCCATCATAGGCACTGATGCTCTGTGAAGACCAAAAACTCAACACGGTGAAGTCGAGTCCAGCACACCCAAGATGTGATCATAGGTAGGGCTGGCTCAGGAGTTAGCAGGACCTGGGCTCCAAACGTGGCTCTGTCTTTGGGACAATTCCTTACCCTCCTTGAACCCCAGTCCTTTCACTTCTAAAACACTACAATGCCTACATTGGAATCTTAAGAAAAGGGAATAAGATAATATATCAGTAGTGTCTCTTAAAAAGGCAGTTGCCATAATACAGTAACCAAAAATTGGTGGGGGTAGGGGGAGTGGAAATTTGAGTGTCCAAAAATACGTTAACCACCTAAACCATAAGGCAACCTCGTGGCAGGATGTTACATATCATTTATAATTATGTTGTACAGGACTCAATTAACGAGGATACGTTTTCCAATATAAAGCTATGGGAACAGAGCAGGATGTAAAATGCATATAAATATTATTCTGTACACATCAGAATGTTAACAGTGTTTGCTGGGACTGAAAATTATAGATTTGGGCTTTGTTTTTATATAAAAAAAGAGCACAGATTTTTATCATTCTTCCGAGCTTTCTGTGAGCAAGTACTGCTTTTATAGAACTCGGGGATTTAATGGGAGACGTTAAACGGTGGATGATTTAATGTCACTGTGCCGGTTACCCTTCTTAGTGTATTGTTCTAATGCGCTGTTCCTCAAATCCACCTCTGGCATAGCCCCTGGGAAAATGGCAACAATCCAGTGGACCCAAAAATGTGTACCTAGAGGAATTAAAAGGATTTTTCTTCGTTTAATCTGGGTGGTTTCCACCGGCTGGGTGTGCCTCATCCTGACAGGAAATGTGTGTCACCAGAAGAGAATTTTATTCTTTGCAGCAAAAAGTCAGTTAGTGGAGGGAGGAAAAGAAAACACCACCCGCTCACAGGTTCTGCTGAGCTGTGTCAGACCCAGCTCTCCCGTATGGCCGGCACCCCTTGGAGAGCAGATGTCTGCACTCAGGGACCGCCCTCTGCAACTGGCCAGGCTGTGCTGGAGGGGTCTCCTGAGGCTCCAGAGGTCACCTGCACAGGGCCCCTGGGCTCTCAACCTGACTGTATCTCTTGCAAGAGTCACATTTCCTTCCCGAGGCTGTTTCCCAACTCTAAAATCTTCTGCATCTGCCTCACCTCTTCCCCTGAAAAGGGAGCTTCTTTCTGGTGCGGGACCTTGCTTTGCTCCTTTCTGCATCCATAGGGGCTCCTTCCTCAAGGCCTAGGATCAGTTAAAGTCTGCAACAAGATTAATAAAGCATATGGGAAGATGTGTGTACATTATCTGCAAATACTATTCCATTTTATAGGAAGGACTGAAGCATCCATGGATTTTTGTATGTGAGGGGAGTTCTGGAACCAACTCCCTGTGGATATACAGGGATGACTGTATATTTTGAACTTATCAAAGCAATAAATCTAATTGACATCCATCACAAAATAAATAAAAAAGAATGAAGTCTACTAAGTGACAAAGTTGTATAAGTGGCTTTTTAAATGTTCCATCCAGGCTTGGTCATTAAATGTGTGAACGTGGTCCTCCAGGGTATATTGGACATAATGGTTTATTTATGGAAAAAACAGTTTAAAATAAATGCAGGGAGGTGAACAGCGAAGGGACTCAACCACACATATACATGTAACCATTCTCCCCCAAAACCCCCCTCCCATCCAGGCTGGCACATAACATTGAGCAGAGTTCCATCAACATCATTTATTGGCTATACCCCAATACAAAATGTTTTTGGTGTTAAGAAATAAAATAAAAATAAATTTTTTAAAAGTAAAATAAATGTGGGGAAATGTTAAGATCAGTCTGCATGGTGGTTTGTGAGTATGTGAGTGGGCCCACATAATACCCATATTAATCTCTTTGGTTCTTGGTTTCCTCAGATCTGCAAAATAATACTGACCTCATTGAGTTCTTTCTGTGCCTTGAATGAGAAAGTGTTTTGTAAAGTGCTTAGCATGCTTGTGCGTTCATTAAATGTCCATTTCCTTTCAGTAAGGAGAGTGAAAGATAGGTCTCATAGCTAACACTGGACTGTTTGATTTGAAGGTCCTGACCCCAGGCCGCCTGGTTGCCATGCCAGAGTGGTTATATCCAATTGTGACATGGATTGTTCAATGGGTAGTAAATGCCTCCCATTAGGAAAGACCATAACATTGATCTTAGCCTGTATCCCATCCAATGTTGGAAAGGCCTTGTACAGTCATATGCGAAAGCGCAATTAGTTGCCCATTCACTTACAGAACACCCACCACACACTCAGCGTTGTGCCAGGAGCTGGAAATTCAGGACGGAGAAGCACAATCCCCGACCACGAAGAACTGACCGTCCAGGCAGAAACAAAGTATTATAATACAATGCAATGAATACTAGATGAATCTCTCGTGGGAGGAAGTGAAACATACAGCCTCATTCAGCCGTGAAATATAACTCTTTCATTTTTATATGAAGCCCCCAGAGGCTCAGTGATAAAGAACCTACCTGCCAATGCCACAGATATGAGAGACCTGAGTTCAACCCCTGGATCAGGAAGATCCCCTGGAGTAGGAAATGGCAACCCACTCCAGTACTCTTGTCTGGAAAATTGCATGGACAGAGGAGCCTAGAGGACCACATACAGCCCACAGGGTCAGACACAACTGAGTTCCTGAGCGTGAGCATGGCTCTCCTGTATTTCTGAAGCATAGAAAACATTTATGAGAGACTGTCTGTGGAAGATAAGAAGGCAGCACCTTCACAAAGGATAATCTCATTTATGTAGTGAAGAGAATGGAATGAAATGCATGGGTGAGGCCTGGTGCACTGGGAAGACCCAGAGGAATCAGGTGGAGAGGGAGGTGGCAGGGGGGATCGGGATGGGGAATACGTGTAAATCTATGGCTGATTCATATCAATGTATGACAAAACCCACTGAAATGTTGTGAAGTAATTAGCCTCCAACTAATAAAAAAATAAATAAATAAATAAATAAAAGAAAAAGAAATGCATGGGTGAGATACACAGAAATGAATACAGGTGATGCGGAGACCAAGGTCAGGAAGGGAATACACTGTGGTCAATGTGTTTACTGGGGAGATGAGGAGGTGATGGGTGGTGAAAAAGACACTCTCTTAACACCTGTATGTTTCCATATTGTTTCATATTTTTAACATCAAGCATGTCGTCAGACATTGCTTCAGTGTAATTGCATTACTATGTACGCACAAGAAATAGAAGAGGAGGGAAAAGCCTTTCCTCAGATGTCCACGCGGTTTGCTCCCTCATGGGCTTCGGGTTCTGGATCAAATGGCTCTTTCTGAATATCCCACTTCAAGTCATCACCCCACCACCAGGAAAATCTCCATCCCTTTCTTTTGTTTCTTTGTCCTCAGAGCACTTCCCAGTCTGACACTATGTTTTTACTTCTTTTTAAAGTTGATTACCTGTCTCCAGAACTATAATGGAAGCTCTGGCAGAGCCCAGATGGGTGTGTGTTGCTTCCCAGCTCTAAACACAGCCATGGACACACCTCAGGGACTCCACTGGCCAACTGCCTGACTTACGGGGCAATAGGTTAACAGTGATGATTTCTTTCCTTTTTTTTTTTTAAGTTTATGTGGCTGCACAGGGTCTCAGTCGCTGCAGAATGTGGGATCTCTAGTTGCAGCATACGAGCTCCTAGTTGCAGCATCTGGGATCCAGTTCCCTGACCATGGATGGAACTCAGGCCTCCTGCATGGGGAACGCAGAGCCTTAACCACTGGACCACCAGGGAAGTCTCACGGTGACGATTTCTGAACGGAGGAGTAACAGATGTTTTTGTTCTCTTCTTTCTGCTACTTGGTATCTGAATTTTTGTAATGAACTCATATTAATATAATATCAGGCTTCCCTGGTGGCTCAGACGGTAAAGCGTCTGCCTGCAATACAGGAGGCCGGGGTTCGATCCCTGGGTCGGGAAGATCCCCTGGAGAAGAAATGGCAACCCACTCCAGTATTCTTGCCTGGAGAATCCCATGGACAGAGGAGCCAGGTGGGCTACAGGCCATGGGGCCCCAAAGGGTCAGACATGACTGAGCGGCTTCACTTTCTTTCTTTTCTTTCATATTAATATTATTGTCTGAAGTAAAAAGAAAAAAAAGAAAGGGCCGGTGAGGGGAGGCCCAGGCGCAAGGAGCAGGCACAGCTCCCGAGACCCCTGGTTGGGGACAGAGCCCTCCCCCGAGACACGTCGTCCAGGCTACTGGCTCCTTTCAGACACCGGGATAAACGCCGGGTCTAGAGGTCGCTGCTCACAAAAGCTCTTCTGCACCACAGCGCCTCATTCCCCACACAGAGCCCAGAAACCTACCTCCCTTCTTCTAACTGCCAAATGTTTTTATCTGGTTCCTACTTAGGTTTCAACCAATTCTTTGCTGAAGTAACTTGGCTTCTTGTTTTCCTTGGGAACCAGACTCCTTTCAAGTCATGGCCGTAAAAAGGATGAAATCCATTCCCTGATCCTTCTCTATTCAGCTATTCAAGCCCTGGGTGGATGGAGGCCCTGCGGGCCACTGTGGCAGCAGCATCGCAGCCGGGCGCTTTGCGGGAGGCACATGGGAAGGCGAAGGCTCAGGGTTTGTTTCTGCCGTTCTTTTCTTTCCTCCATTTTTTTTCTCTATTCTATTTCCAAATTAGAGCTTTTGTCTTGAGGGAATGATCGTAGAAGCAGGTCGGTCCTGCTCTCCGAGTGTCCCTGGAGGGTTGTGGAGGCAGGTGGTCCTGTTGGTCCAAAAGGTAAGGGACTTGAATTCTCCTAAGTGCTCTGCATGTGTAACTAACATGTTACATGATCGTAGTTAAATCGTGTTAGCTCTCCGTGCCTCAGTTTCTTCATCTGCAAAGTAAGTGTTTTTAAAGTGTTTCTAAAGTCCCTGCCCCGATCCGTTTTTGTTTAACTGAGGATCAACAGTGACATCTTGTGGTACCCCTTGGCTTCGGTTCCGTTTTCCCAGCCCACAGCCCAGGACGCTCATCGGCAGAAAGCCGAGCCCCCTCCCCAGCCCACCCACTCACAGACGAAGGTCTGTGCCTCTCCGGTGAAGCTTGAGACTTGACGCGCAAGCGCGGGTTTCACCCCTGGTACCTTATGGGGCTGACAGTGCAGCTCTAGAGAGCTCCTCTGGCAGGAGCGGAGATTCAGTGATTTTCAGGGCTCCTCCTAAGCGACCTCATGGACTGTAGCCCGCCAGGCTCCTCTGTCCATGGGATTTCCCAGGCAAGAATGCTGGAGTGGGTTGCCGTTCCCTTCTCCAGGGGATCTTCCCAGCCCAGGAATCTAACCCGCACTGCAGGAAGACTCTACCGTCTGAGCCACGAGGGAGCCTAATTCCTGAAATAACCCAACTCCAAGTTGCTCTGTGCTTCTGTATTCCCATCCATGAAATAAAATTGCCCCTCAAACTGCCTTCAAACTGACAATTTAGTCATTCTTTTACTTATACATCAGCCATTTAATTAGCCTGGTCCCGGAGTCAAGTTCTGAGCAAGTACCCGCACTGATACAATCGAGAAGGCACAGTCCCTGCTTTTGTCCAAGTTTAAGGCCCTCCACCACACGCGGTAAGATGCAGGCCTTAAGTCAAAGTGTGCACGGAACGGCCCAGGGCCCTGAAACAGACATCTAACTGGCCCCACAGTAAACGTCAGACAGAAAACAGGACACCTGGATCTGGATCTGGCAGAATGAGCAGGAATTTGCCAGACGAGGAACTCCAGAAGAGGAAGCACGGTGAAGGCGGACAAGTTCTATCTGAACATCAAAACCAAAACGTTCTGGATCCAACCACTTCCCCTTCTACATATCACTCAATTCCTTGGCTTCCTATTTTGGCCAGACTTTCCAGAAGAGCACATTTCATGCCCTGGCCTCACTCACCCCCGCATTTCGCAGTCAGCCCCACCCAACCCTGACTTGGCCCCGCCCCTCAACGGTAACCAAGGGCACCGTGACACCTCATCCCAGGGACCCTTTCTATTGCCGCGGTTGTCATCCTCTAGATTCGCTCCCAGCCGCAGGTGCCACGGGAGGCGCCCTTCCCTTCCTGAAGCTCTCGGCTTCCATGAGCCCCCCACTCCTAGCTGGCCTCCACGCTCTCGGTCTGCTTCTTTCTGAGTTCCCTTGTCAGCTCCTCCTATTCCAGCCAACTTGAAATGTCAATATTTCTTAGTAACTCGACTTGGATTTCCTCTTCTCTTTTTTCTGTCTAGGGCCTCTCCTTTATTCTCCTGGTTTTAAGTGTCATGTATCAGCTCCTAGATTTGTAAGCCCAAACCTGAGTTCTGAAATCCAGACTTCTCAACTAGCAGGTGGTGGTGGTGCTTTAGTTGGTAAGCTGTGTCCGATTCTTTGCGACCCCACGGACCGTAGCTCACCAGGCTTCTCTGTCCGTGGGGTTTCCCAGGCAAGAATATTGGAATGGGTTGCCGTTTCCTTCTCCGGGAGATCTTCCTGACCCAGGGACCGAGCCAGTGTCTCCTGCATTGCAACCGATCTCCTGCTTTGCAGGTGGATTCTTTTACCACTGAGTCACCGGGGAAGCCCAATGCGCAGGGCCTTGGCTTAAATGCTACCTGAAGGTCAGGCGGCCTCCCCTGGCATTTTCCTTCCTTATGTCTGCCTCCCCTCCATTCCTTTTGCACCATATATGCAGATCCAGCACCTAGAGGGTACCCAAAAAGTATTTGTTGAGTTAATGAAATATAAGTAAACAAAGCTATTTTAAATGACAGAATAAATGTGTTATTGATTTTTTTTAAGTACTTTAGTCAATCCAGTTCAAGTCCATCCAGGTGACTCTCACAGGGTTTCCTATGCTCTGTGTTTCTGGATGTGATCCAATTTTGAATTGTTTTTTGATGCATAGTATCACCCTTTCCCCACAATACACACTGTCTACTTTCCTCTAGGGAGATTTCCCCACGAAATCACATCTTCATTCTCCTTGATTATTCCAGGTTCACAGACTTCATCTGTGGCCTTTGTGGCCGTGGCTATTCTTTCAGGAACTACTGGAGCTGCAGAAGCTCGTGTCCTAGTTTGGAGGATGTTCACATTCTGGGTGCTTTCTATCAGTTCAGACAATTCCCAAAGCAGCAGGAGCTGAAAGCAGAATGGTCCAGGCTATGGAAAATGAAAACTCCCTCCCCGGGCTGGGCCCCTCACCACCTCAGGGAAGCTTTGGGCAATACGCTCAGTTTAGAGAAACAAGGTAAACTCTCCTTGAGGTGAACTTGAGGTTGAGATCCATTTCAACTTGAGGTCTCTGACCTAACTGACCTTGACAGCTTCTGCACAGCAAAGGAAACCATAAACAAAATGAAAAGACAGCCCACAGAATGGGAGAAAATAATTGCAAATGAAGCGACCAACACGGGATTAATTTCCAAAATATACATAGCTCATGCAGCTATATGTCAAAAAAATAAACAGCCCAAGCAAAAAAAAATGAACAGAAGATCTAAACAGACATTTCTCAGAAGAAGACATATAGATGGCCCAAAATCACATGAAAAGATGCTCATCATCACTAGTTATCAGAGAAATGGAAATCAAAACTACAGTGAAGTATCACCTCATACAGGTCAGATCGCCATCATCAAAAAATCTACAAATGATAAATGCTGAACCAGATGTGGAGAAGAGGGAACCCTCTTACGCTGTTGGTGGGAATGTAAATTGATACAGCCACTATGGACAACAGTATGGAGATTCTTTTAAAAACTAAAAATAGAGCTACCATATGATCCAGCAATCCCACTCCTCAGCATATATCCAGAGAAAACCATAATTAGAAAAGATACATGCATCTCAGTGTCCGTTGTAGCACTGTTTACAATAACTAAGACATGAAAGCAGCCTAAATGTCCGTGGACAGAGGAATGGATAAAGATGTGCTACGTATATATAACGGAATAATACTTGGCCATAAAAAAGAACAAAATAATGCCATTTGCAGCCACATGGATGGACCTAGGGATTATCATACTAAGTGAATTGTCAGAGAAAGACAAATACCACATGATTTCACTCATATGTGGAATCTGATTTTTTTTAATGATGCAAATGAACTTATTTACAAAGCAGAAACAGACTTAAAGATATTGAAAACAAATTTATGATTGCCAAAGGGGAAATGTGGTAGAAGGGAGGGATAAGTAAGGAACTTGGGATGAAGACACACACACTACTATACACAAGATAGGTAACCAACAAAGACCTACCATACAGCTCACAGAACTATACTCAATATTCTGTGATAACCTATACGAGAAAAGAATCGGAAAAAGACTGAATGGATATTTACATATAACTGAATCACTTTGCTGTATACTTGAAACTAACACAACATTGCAAATCAGCTATAATCCAATAAGATTTTTAAAACAACAACAATAAAAAGAAAAGAAAAAAAACAAAACCCTGAGGCCTCCAAAGCACACAGCAGCTCCCAACAGCCAGGGATCTGAGTGGTGGAATGTCTTCCTCTCTTCCTTTGCAGCAAGAGCCTCAGGCAGTGGGAACTTTGGTCACCAGGGATGGAAAGGTATTAAAATAAACCTCTGGTCACTTTATTCAGGAAACTTTAGGAATGCTTCTTTTATTTATTTATTTTTGTTTTATATGCATACACTGCCATATTCATTTGTTTTTATTTATTTTTGGCCGCTCTGGGTCTTTGCTGCTGCGTGCAGCCTTCCTCCGGCTGTGGAGAGTAGGGAGTGCTTTCTAGCTGCATTGTGCAGGCTTCTCATTGTGGTGGGTTCTCTAGTTGCAGAGCATGGTCTCTAGGCCCACAGATTTCAGGAGCTGCAGCACGGGGGCACAGGACTGTGGCTCTCAGGCCCTAGAGCACGCAGGCTTCAGTAGCTGTGGCGCGGACTCAGCAGCTGAGGTCCCAGGCTCTAAGCGCAAGCTCAGTAGCTGTGGGCTTAGCTGTTCTGTGGCATGTGGGATCTTCCCGAGGGATCGAACCCATGTTCCCTGAATTGGCAGGCAGATTTTTATCCACGGCTCCACCAGGAATGTTTCTAAAAAGGCCAAAATCATCATGTCCAAGGAATATTCATTCACCTTGCTCACATCTCCATAAGTGGCACTGGCCAACTTAATCATGCCTGCTTTCTGTGACAGAGTCACAGCTCCGCCTCTGATATGACTTTTGCTTGAATTACTCGGGCTCTCTGAGCCTTTACTTCCTCTTCTTTAAAATGGACAAAATAAAGTGCCTATATAGTCACACTGAGGAATAAATTAGACAATACCTGTTGAACGCAGAACACAATGCCTAGAACATAACAGCAGTCTGGAGCAAATACTTTGCTATCCCCAGTACTGGAGTAGAGGAAAATGCCCTCGAGATACATATATTGTCCCTGGAGAATTTTCTTCTTGACTTGCCCAACCAAACATACAAATGCATAATCCAGAAGCCTAGATGGGGAGGGACTCCCAACCTTGGGTTATGGTTTCTGGTTTCCAAGGCTGTCCACTTTATCTTCTGCTGTGTTTCTCCACCTTCGTATCCTTGCATCCAGAGAGTGCCTGGAACATAGCAGGTGCACGAACGCTCACTGACTCACATTGAATGAAACTGCCCTGTCCCTACAGTAGCTGCTGGCCACACGGGACTGTTAAGCACTTGAAGTGTGATTAGTCTATGTCAGCCGTGCTCTAAGCGTAAAACACACACCAGATAGTGAAGATTTGGTACAACAAATATAAAATAATTTGCTTATACTTTTTTTGTTGATCACATGAAAAATATATAGTCATTGTTGTTGTTCAGTCTCTAAGTCATGTCTGACTCTTTGCAACCCCATGAACTGCAGCCCGCCAGGCTTCCCTGTCCTTCACTGTCTCCTGGAGTTTGCTCAAGTCCATGTCCATTGAGTCAGTGATGCCATCTAATCACCTCACCCTCTGCTGCCCCTTCTCCTTCTCCATTGGACCACGTTGCATCAGAACTCTCCACCATGACCCATCCATCTTGGGTGGCCCTCTACGGCATGGCTCATAGCTTCATTGAGTTACTCAAGCCCCTTCACCACAATAAGGCTGTGATCCATGAAAGGGATATTGTCTATATTGGATTAAATAAAATATGTTAATTTCACCTGTTTCCTTTTACTTTTTAGATGTGATTACTAAAAAAACTTTTAAAATTACATGTATGGATTATGCATTGTATTTCTACTAGACAAAGCTGAACTAGATTACAGAGCACCGACTGGCTGAGAGATTGACAGATACAGCCCCGAATTCTCTCTCTGGGCGCCCTCATTTGTAAAAGATGCACAAGCTCTGTCAGGGGCTTTTCAGTTCCAGAAGTCTATGCTTTTACAAACTTTCAGCTACCGTTTCTTAGGTATGAATACTTATTAAATTTCTACTACGGGCTTCCCTGGTAGCTCAGATGGCAAAGAATTTGCCTGCCATGCAGGAGGCCCAGGTTCAATCCCTCCTGGGTCGGGAAGATCCCCTGGAGATGGGATTGGCTACCCACTCCAGTGTTCTTGCCTGGAGAATTCCACGGACTGACCATGGGGTCGCAAAGACTCAAACACAACTGAGCAACTAACACACACACACGGGCCGACCAGTTTTACATGGATTTTACTCTGTATACTAAATGGAAGAGGAAAGAATGATTCTCCTCATTCAGTAAATGAAGACGAGAAAACCTGCACGGGTGAAGACCGCTGGCTAAGGTGAGCTGACTGCTAGGTGGCAGAGCTAAGCTAGATTCTCCGCCCCTCTTCTCTGGTTCTTTCTAAGAATTTTCAGCAGAAAATGTAATCCAAGTGTTGAGTGTGGGTGCTTTGGCTCAGTGGTCCCCTAAGATCTATTTCCTTGTTTGGATGAATCGTGTATCATCAGAGTCAGTATAAAATGCATACAAGAGGCTCCTTGGAGACTGGAGGGGTTTGGTAGATCCTCGACACCCAGCATTTCCCAGATGGCTCAGCAAGGAGAGACACTGCCTGCGATGCAGGAGATGTGGGTTCGACCCCTGGGTCGGGAAGATCCCCTGAGGAGGAAGTGGTGACCCACTCCAGAATCCTTGCCTAAAATACCCCATGGACATATGAGCCTGGTGGGTCCCAGTTCATGGGGTCGCAAAGAGTCAGATGCAACTGAGCGACTGAGCGAGCAAGGAGCACAGCAAAGTGTGGGAAGGCTTTTCAGAAGAGAGGTCTGAGAGCCGCTGGAGGTTAATTGTTCACCAGCTGCAGAAGACCTGGCTGGGAGGGAGGCAGGGGGTGAAACATTGACCAGCATCTGCTTTAGATGCAGGAATGCGTTAAGGAGGCACCTGAGACCGCTCCCACGGGCAAAATTCCTCTCCCCTTGAGAAGGGACAGGGAAAGGGAATGTGCGCAGGCCTCCCAGGGCCCTTGTTTTGCCAGCTCCTGCAGCCATTCCCAGGGCCTGCTGGATGGGGGGAACAAAGGCGAGGTCGTGTTTGACTTTTCAACCTCCCAAAGTCAACTGAATTTTGGAGAGCTGGGACCAGGCAGGCAGGGGTAGGGAAAACAAAGATGCATAAGTTAGATATTGTCCTTGCTTTGGGGCCAAACTGGAAAATTCAATGACTGGGCCTGGAGGCTCTTGGACTTCAAGTATTGGCTCCATCTAGCTGGGGAATCCTGGGCAGTTTAGTTACTTTCCCAGTCTCCGTTAACTCAACTGGAAAAGAAAAGTAATGAGGTCTACCTTTCAAGTGTTGTTATAATAATCACATGAGCCATGAGAAAGCTCCTGACTCCCAGTTCCATCAGGGCTTAGCTGCAGAGTGGGAGAGACAATATTGCTTAAATCGGTTCCAAGGGCTCCCACAGCCTGGAGGGGGAAGGTTCAAACTCACATCCTTTTGTGAACTGACCGCACCTCATCCTCCAGCTTCCCTCTACCCTCAGCTTCCCACTCCTACTCCACGTTCAGCAGCTTCGGATCTGGGACATGTTTAGAACCAACCTCTTGGGTGCTGAGGTTCTTGGTGTTTCCCTCCTTCACGATTTCTGCAGCCTTTACGTCACCCAGGGGAGTTTACCCCTCGAAGGTCCTCCCTTAGCCCAACCCACCAAATTACCCCTGTCCTTTGCCGGGATTAAACCCTAGCCCTGTGGGGCCGCTCTTCATCACCACAGACATCACTTGACGAAGAGCACGTTGCATTTCTCTTAATTTGTCTTAAAAACACAAAACAAAAGTTTGCTGGCTGGCTGCCCGGGTTCTGTTATGTCAACCAAGATTGAATTTTTCTTGGACTGGTTTGCGGGGCCGCTGGATGCTGGACTGAAAAGTGATTTACATTTTTCTCTTGGCAGTAGATGACCCAAGTGGGAATTGCCCTGAAAAATAGCTGTTCGAAGCTTGTGTGTGTGTGTGTGTGTGTGTGCACGCGCGCACATATATACACATCCCCTGGTCTGGTCAGGCTGATAAGTTCTTCTCATTGTCTGATAGGCTTCAGAAGTAGAGTTAGGAAAAGGGGTTTGCAAGATCACAACCTTCATGGGTAACAAGGTTGCCATGGTAATGTCGTAAACTTGATTCTGGACCCTGGGTTAAAAGGGAAGCATCATCAGGCAAGTAGCTCTTCCCATCAGAATGGAGTTCTGACTTTTCTTGGGAAGATATTACAGTAATACTTACCTACCATTCACTGAGCTCACTCTGTATAAGGGCACATTTAGTGCTTATAGCAGCCACACAAATTTTTGTTTACGGTTGAATAAACTCAGACTCACAGAAGTAATGACTTTTGTAGGAGTTGGAGCCCGAATTGCTACCCAAGTATGTCTCCCCAGCCTGTGACAGACATGCCTTCAGCAACGCTGTCAGAGCAAATATACTACTTTGGGAAGCTGTCTGACCTTCAAGTAGAAATGGGTTTGTTCTGTGTCCTGTTCAAACAGGAAACGAGTTGACTGACAGGCTCATCCCCATCCCTTCTTCCATTGGGGGGGAAAAAAAAAATATATATATATATATATAGTCCATCTCATTAGGTGCCCTATATTCCTTTCCTTCTTCCTTCCTTCCTTCCTTTCACATTTTTCAGAGTGAGTTTCTATGTACCTTCAAAAAATCCTATCGGAATTTTCATTTGAATTAAATTCTACAGATAATTTTTTGTTACCTTTCATTTAATTGTAAGTTTATATAATTTAATTTTTCTGATATCCTAATTTTGTTTTAATCTTTGTCTTGTATTGGAGTATGGTTGATTAACAATGTTGTGTTAGTTTCATGTGTGTAGCAAAATTTTTCAATTCAGGTTATTACAGAATATTGAGCAGAGTTTCCCTGAGCTACACAGTAGGTCCTTGTCGGTAGTCTCATCTCTTTATTTACAACTCACAACAATTGTGTGACTTTGAGTGTAACGGATGTTGGGCACCAGAACAGGTCCCACATGGAAAAACTTAAATAAAGGTGGACACATCATTGTGAGTGTCGTGAGAGCACTTGGGACCAAGCAGTGTGACTGGGTTTCAGAAGAGATGAGACGCAGAAGCTGGGTAGCTAGAGCTCAGAAAGTGGGGCTCTCTCTCCAAGGAGCACCATTTCCCGGCCCCGCACATCCGTGTTGGGGTGACCCTCCTTGCGTCCAAGCAAAAGAACCCCCTTTCGGCTTACACTCCATCTTCGGTGAATTTGAGAAAAGTGCCAGGAATTCACCAATCAGCCACTCTTTCTTCTTTGGCGGCGCTCAGAAAGCCCCCAGCTTCCCTGTCTCCATCTGCGTGGAGTGACCTCTAACTGCTCAGGACTGCTTACAAAGTCCGCCCTGTTACAGGGTTCGGCTTTGCCAGGCAGAGCCAAGGTCATCAGCAAAGGCTGACGCGTTTCTCTTCCTCGGCTGTAACCTCAGAGGAGCCTGGAGGCAACAGTCCACGGGGTCACCTAGATCCACAACTGAGCGACTGAGCACGCACTCCCCGCCACCCCCCATACACACACACACACACACACACACACTGGGTCCTAGGCCCAGATTCTTTTGAGATTCTGAAGGACCTCACTTGGGCCAACCCGCCCGGGGCCCAAGCATCTCTCCCAGGGGCCCGGAGTCACGAGGTACAGACAGGAAGCGGAGTCCCTGGAAGCAGAGAGCTGAGAGCCCGCAGAACCCTCGAGGTTTCTCTTGTCATCTCCTTTCCCCCGGCAGGAAGGTGCCTCGGAGGGGACGACAGTCTCACAGCTGCCATTGGAGCTGAGTCACAACCCAGACCGGCCCGACCCTCCCCGCCACGCTCGTCACTGAACGCGGTGATGGGGGCCCGGAAGCCACCCCTCAGCTGGCGGTCAGCGGGGTCCTCCTCATCCAGCTCCACCCCAGTCGTGTCTGACTCTCTGCGGCCCCCTGGGCCGTAGCCCACCAGGGTCCTCTGTCTATGCGACTTTCCAGGCAAGAATACTGAGTGGGTTGCATGCCCTATTAAACAGTATACCTGGCATCTTATAAATGATTTCAACAGTAACGCTGAGCAAAGCAGAGCCGAGATTTTTACCATCTGCCCTTTAATAGCCTCTCCTTTTCCTTTCTCCCTGTGGACCACCCTAAAAATGTGGGGCTGCATACGCTGATAGAAATCATACTGTATGTATATTAACGCATATATATGGAACTTAGAAAGGTGGGAACGACGACCCTATATGCAAGACAGCAAAAGAGACACAGATGTAAAGAACAGACTGTTGGACTCTGTGGGAGAAGGCAAGGGTGGGGTGCTTTGAGAGAACAGCACTGAAACATGTATATTACCATCTGCGAAATAGATCACCAGTCCAAGTTTGATGCATGAGACAGGGCACTCAAAGCCGGTGCACTGGGACGACCCTGACGGATGGGATGGGGAGGGAGGTGGGAGGGGGGTTCAGGATGGGGACACAGGTACACCCATGGCTGATCCATGTCAATGCATGGCAAAACCACTACAATGTTGTAATGTAATTAACCTCTAATTAAAGTAAGTAAATTTTTAAAAATATTTTTTTAAAAAAGAAATCATACTCTACTCGGTGCTAGAAAATCCTCACTGACGAGATGTGTGTCCTGAATCATTTGACTTTAAGCTCTTTGAGCATCATTCAATCTTTCATCCCTTCAACAATTACATATACTTGTATACAGTATATATGCTTAATATATATTAATAAATAAGATATACACATTTAGCATACATCATATATATTAATAGACAATACATATGTTTCTTATTGTGTTGATAGATATATCAATAGATATATTGCCAGGCACTGTGCTATGTAATTAAAAATACAATAAATCCTACCAGATGCTTAGTTTCTCAAGTAAGAAATGCAAACTAAAACAAACTACGCCAAGATGATATTTTTCTGTTCTCAGATTGCCAGATCGCCCGCAGAATGTTCTGCAACAAATATAGCAAGGTCAAGGGCAAACAGGCTTTCTGATTCACTGTGGGTGGGTGCATAAAGTGACACAACCCCATGGAAGGCAATTTGCCAAAATCTGTTCAAATATTATACAAACTCGAACCTTGTGTACCAGCAATTTGTTCCTAAGAAATTATCCTTTGGGTGTTCTAACATTCACAAGAAAGTAACATACATATATGATTGTTATCACTACAACATTGATTAGCAAAAGATGAAAAATAACTGAAATGGCTACCCGGATGGGCCTGGATCAGCCCTAGATGGAGCGTCAGGCTTAAGGGACAGACCAGCCCTAGATGGAACGTCAGGGAGAAGTGATAAAGAATGAGTGAACTTTCGAAGTTCTGAAAAGGAAACTTACCAAGACATATTGCTAAGTGAAAAAAGCAAAGTGCAGGATGGCGTGTGGAGTGCACTAAAGTGAGACTGATGATAGGATAGTTGTTCAAAGAGTAGCCTGCACAACCAAAAAAATCCTTTCCGAAGATGCCTGTATGAGAGGTTACACACATTTACACTATACTAATTATTAGTATTACTCCAATATTACTGTATCAATGTATTATATTAGTATATATACTAATTATATTAAGCATATATACTACTTACAATTAGTATATATATATAATACAGTCAAAAAAAATCCCTCTCCAGAAAATGCCTACATGAGATTTTACACACATATGCACTAATTTTTTTGTAATATCACTATATCAATTTATTATATTAGTATATATCTATAGTATATGTATATTATACAGCCAAAAAAAATCCTCTCTATAAAATATCTATATGAGATTTTATACACATATGCACTATACTAATTTTTAGTATTACTCTTTCTAATATTACTGTTTCTACTATTATTGTATCAATTTATTATGTTAGTATATATGTATAAATAATATATCCAAAACAATTTCCTCTCCAGAAAAATGCCTTTATGAAATTTTACACATAAAGATCCCCTGGAGAAGGGAATGGCTACCCACTCTGGCCTGGAGAATTCCATGGACTGTATAGTTCATGGGGTCGCAAAGAGTTGGACGCAACTGACTTTGACTTTCATACACATATGCACTATACTAATTATTAGTATTACTCTTTGTACTATTACTGTATAAATTTATTATATTAGTATACATTTATATTATATATACACTTATATTACATTTATATATACATATACATTATATACACACATATAATATATATAATATAATTAGTATGTATCTTTACATTAGTATATACACCAATATAGTAATATAATAAATTGGAGCAGTAATATGAGAAAGAGTAATACTATAATTAGTACCGTGCGTATGTGTGTGGAATCTCACATAGGCATGTCTGGAGAGGAAGCTTTCTGTCGTTGTGCAGGCTTGCACTGTGGTGCACAGGCTTCACTAGCTGTGACACGTGGCCTTAGTTTGCCCCGAGACACGTGGGATCTTAGTTCACTGACCAGCGATCAAAACCGCATCCCCTGCATTGGGAGGTGAATTCTTAACCAGGGAAGTCCCTCTGGAAAGGGATTTAAGGGAGTTTTTTGGTGGTTTTTTTTTTAGGTAGGTGGGAAGCCAGGCAAAATGGAACAGGGGTGGGCCTAAACCTTCTCACTGAACATCTTTTGAGAATTTTTGAACCATATAAATGTATAACCTATTCAAAAATTGAAAGATATATATGCAATTTAAAAATAACAACAGCGCAATGAATGTTAAGAAGGAGAAGACCCGGGCATGACAGGAGCAGGTAACGTGTGACCTGACCTCGTCTCCAGAGGAAGCCCCTGAGGAAGCAAGCCATAAGTTGAAACTTGAAGGATAAATAGGCAGAGGGTCCAGTGGATGAACAGGGGTTGTCCAGGAACAGAGGAGGGGAAAAGCTTCACAGGGAAGGAGACTGGAATGCAGATACAAGGGGGCAGGGAGACAGGAAGCAGTAGCTGATGCAAGCGAGGGGCCCAGCTATGCACGCTGTGTCTAAAAATGTGGCCTCCATCCGAAGCGCAGTGGAGAACCATTGAAAGGGTTTCAGCAGGAAAGTGATGGGATCAAGGTTATGTTTTGAATAGATTGCTCTGGAGTCTACAAGGAGAAATGACTGGAGGAAGCCAAGTGGATGTTGACAAGCCATATATCTGACAAACCACTTTGGAGAACTATTTGGTGCTTTTTTTATAAAGTTAAACATACATCTACCCTATGACCCAGCAATTTCATTCTTAGGTATTTATCCAAGTTAAATGAAAACATATGTTCACAAAAGTATTTGTACAAGAATTTTTATAGCAGCCATATTTGTAAAAGCAAAAAGTATGCCCCCCCCCAAACTTCACAAATTTCTATCAAAAGATGATTTCAAAAGCAAACTGTGATGTAGTTATACAATGATTACTACTTGGCAATACAAATGTAGACTCTCCTGATATACACAGCATGGATAATTCATGCATATACTGTGTGATTCCATTGATATGGAATGAAACTCACATACCAAAAAACAAAAGTTGTAGTGATAGAAATCAGAAAGTGGTTGCTAGGGGGAGAGGGCAATTGGAAAGAAAAGTGAGGAAATGTGCTGTGGCGATGGAAATGTTTCGTGTCTGTTTGTAGCTGGCGGTTACATAGCGTGTAAAACTGTCAAAACTTGCCAAAGTGAACAACTGAGACTTGTGCTTTTTATCAGATGTTAAGTATGCCTCAATTTAAAAGAAAAGAGTGGACATTGAACAAGTTGAGGAGGTATCTACAGTAATCAGAAGAAAGGTGATGCTTGCCCAGTGGCCTATTATAGGGCTCAAAGAAAATAACGCACTTAAGAGGGCAAACTGCAGACTCCATGCAAACTATGCATGTGTGTGAGTCAGTTGCTCAGTCGTGGCCGACTCTCTGTGATCCCATGGAGTGTAGCCCACCAGGCTCCTCAGTCCATGGGATTTCCCAGGCAAGAACACTGTAGTGGATTGCCATTTCCTCCTCCAGGGGATCTTCCTGACCCAGGGATCAAACCTGGGTCTCCTGCGTTGGCAGGTAGGCTCTTTACCACTGAGCCACCAGGGAAGCCCATGAAAGCCATAAAGCTCTATATAAACTGTGAAGCCCTGTGCAAAAGTGAGGATTTAGTCTAACATAATCCATACCAAATTTTGGAGGCGATTGTGGACCATCTAAATTGTCCAAAGTAGTCCTGTTTATTTGCAATGAAGAGTTGGGGGGTGATTAACGATTATTTTCTTGTTGGTTTGTCACCTTTTAGCAGGAAATAGGTCCAATGACTTCTGAGATGCATCTGAATACTTGTTCTTTGGCTAAAAAGAAAGGTTTGGGGGGGGGGGGGGCAGATGCCTTTGCTCAGGGTAGTCTTCTACTGAAAACTGGGCTTTCCCAAACAAAAAAAAATGCATTTAGCTGTTGGGTTTGAGTCTTTAATTTAGTTTTTTGAATGATTAGGGTTTTAAAGATACGAAAGAAGGAAGCAGTCAGTTCCTGAAGCAGAGACCATAACGATCAGTGACATGGCCACCCAGCATTCAGGAGCGTGCTGAGAGCTGAAAGGAGGTGAGCAACACGCATGGGCTGCTTGAAGCCCTGCCTCTGAGTGTAGACAGCTCTGGAGGAGCAGCTGCGCGGAAATCAGTCACAAGCCATCTGAAGAGCTGGTCCCTTACCGTTTAATTGAATTCAACTTGTTTATTAAATGGTAAGGGACCAGCTCTTCAGAAGGCTTGTGACTGATTTCCGCACAGCTATTTCTCCAAACCTGTCTACACTCAGAGGCAGAGTGTATTTAATTTAATTTAATTTAACTTGTTTATTGGGCTTCCCTCATAGCTCGGTTGGTAAAGAATCTGCCTGCAATGCAGGAGACCCTGGTTCAATTCCTGGGTCAGGAAGATCCTCTGGAGAAGGGATAGGCTACCCACTCCAGTGTTCTTGGGCTTCCCTTGTGGCTCAGCTGGTAAAGAATTCACCTGCAATGTGGGAGACCTGGGTTCCATCCCTGGGTTGGGAAGATCCCCTGGAGAAGGGAAAAACTACCCAGTCCAATATTCTGGCCTGGAGAATTCCACGGACTGTATAGTCCATGGGGTTGCAAAAAGTTGAACACAACCGAGTGACTTTCAAAGTGGAAGTGGAAAGTGGAACTTGTTTATATGTGTTTTTCAATGACAATAAATTCCTAATTATTTGTTTTCATTTAATGTTGATTTTTCTTCAAAACCACTTTGAACAAGCAGACACTGCAGGGCCCTCCCTATTCACAGCAGTGGATGGAGGACCCCCAGCACTGTACTTGGGCCCTTTGTCCCCACACAAGGAGGGACCTCAGATTCCATCCCATACACTCACACACACACACTCACACACACTCTCACATACACACACGCACTTTGGAAGATGCCTCCACATCCTCTTCTGAGCTGCAACTGGACAGGTGTCATAGTTTAATTGTCTAGTATCTCTCAACCAATCCCTCTCTCTTTGTAAGGACTGTCTCGGTGTGGTTTTTCTTGGTGGGAGGTTGAACCCACATCAAAAGTAGTCAGGACCTCTCTCTCTCACACACACACACACACACTCAAACACACTCACACACACACTCACACACACACTCACACACAGAGACACACACTCTGACTCACACACTCACACTCACACACTCACACACACACTCGCACACACTCACACACACACATTCTCATTCTCAGTCAGACACATACTCACACTCATACACACACACTCACACATTCACACACACTCACACACACACACTCATACACATTCACTCACACACTCACACACACACACACATTCTCATTCTCAGTCACACACACTCACACTCACACACACACATTCACACTCACACACACACTCACAATCTCACACTCACATATACTCACACACACACACTCACACTTACACACACACATTCACACACACACTCACACAGACACACTCACACACACTCACACACATTCTCACACACTCACACACACTCACACATTCACACACACACACACATTCTCATTCTCAGTCACACACACACACATTCACACGCACACTCACACACACACTCACGCTTACACACTCACACACTCTCACATACACTCACACACACACACTCACATACACTCACACACTCACACTCACTCACACACTCACACTTACACACTCACTCACACACACTCACTCTCACATACACTCACACATACACACACAGACACACACTCTCACATACACACACACACTCTCACATACACACACACACACACTCTCACATACACACACGCACTCACACACACTCACTCACACACTGGCGCTGGCACAATCTAAGGAGGGGCAGCTGACGTGGGCTCAGTCCTCGGTGGTCTTCCCTTGAACGGGCGCTCCCCGGGCATCAGTGCGGGAGCACAGACGTGGTTGGTGGTTACCCACGGAGAAAGCCGGGAGCCATGGGCTCAAGAGCAGCAGAACTGTGTGCTGACCACACTGCCGCGGGACACCGCTGCTGCGACCTCACTGGCCTCGTCCTCTGCCTCTCCACTCCTGGATGGGAGACCGGAGGCCTAGGATGTGAAATGACACGTCCGTGTTCACACAGCAAATTATCAATCAAGAAAAAACACACTTGGACCTTTTCCCCTCTCCCCCACTGCTTTCTTCACAGCACAAGAACCTCCGCTAATCTCTACCCATTTCTAGTTCTCTCCATCCTCTGATATCCCTCCAATGAATTCCTTTGCAAATAAGTTCTCTGGAATCTGTTTTCATTGCTGACACCCAAGACAGATATACAACCATAAAATACAGTAAGTCCCCTACACACGAATGAGTTCCGTTCTGAGAATGCGATCATAAATCCAGTTTGTCCGTATAAGTCCAACAGAGTTAGCCTAGGGAGCGAACACAATGGTGGTATAGTACTGCCCTGTAACAGGTGTCTGATGCTTTTCGCACAAATAACACGTTACAAAACAAAAAATAAAGAAAACATTTTTAACCTTACGGTACAGGACCTTGAGAAGTACAGTAGCGCCGCAGAGCAGCTGGCACTCAGGGGCGGGCATCGGGTGAACAGGCGAGAAGAGCTCGTGATGGAGGCGGGAGCGGAGGTGGGGGATGGAAGAGCCGAAGGGTCGTCAGCAACAGAGACGGAGGGCAGGCTGCAATTCCGCTCGCAGCTGACTTTGATGGCACAAGCTCTGGTTCCACGCCAGATTCAATTCCAGCTATCCTCTTGAAAAAATGATCCAGTGATTTCTGGGTGGTAGCTCGTCTTTCTTGTCATGGATGCCACTGTAGCCCTGGATTGCATTCTGAACGGCTGCTGCAACTTCATGCCCCTTTCTACTTTCAGGTCTGGTGCCTCAAAAACTAACAGTGCCTCCACGGGTAGAGAAAACCCCCTTGCCGTTTCCTGTGCTGTGAATCCCTTCAGTTCTTCAGTTTCTTCTTTCTCTTTTCTCTCTTCATCCTTTCTCTGAGCCTCCAATTCCATCCTGTCTTCACATCCACATCTTTGAAAGTTCACAACTTGTAGGCTCCAATGTAGCGGGCTTAGTGCAGTGGTTGCATTTCCTATTTGCAGCCTTCACAGAGACGCCATCAAGGAGTATCTCAGATACGCAGATCCAGAGCTTTTACTTTGGGGCCCGAGGAAATACACCTGAGTAAGTGGGAGTGGGGAGGGGATAAGAGCAGCGAAAAAGAGAAAAGGAGGAGGAAAAATACTGTGTATTTGCCATCTTCTCTGTGCTGGAACTGAGGGTGCGGGGTCGGTCAACAGAGGCAGAGGCTCCAACGGACGTCAAGAGCCGCACTCAGTACCTGCCTTTGTGCTGACAACACAGGGAGGGGGTTGTTTTCCCATCAGAAGTGGGAAGAGGGAGGTTGGATGAGGCTGAGAAACTTGCCGGTGGTCACACTTGCTCACACACAGCACTGGAGCGGCAGGACTGGATTCAGATCTCATTGCCAGCCAGCTCTGCCCACTCCAGGGTAACAAGTGTGCTGAAAGCTGGTAGGAAGCCATGCGTCTGTTTTCTCTTTTTATTATGATTTCAGAATTGTACCCACGACTCAGAATGAGCTCACCTGAGCATAATGATGTCACGAAACCATCGGATCTTGTACTTATTTATTTAAGAAGGTGGAAAAGTTCCTCCAGCTTCTGAAGAGCACAGCTGGGGGTGTGTCGAGGCCTGTTTTAAGTGGAATGGATCCAGCTCGCATGTAAATTCGAGTCTGTGTTTGCTTGAGTCACACTCTGTTTTTTCAAATGACTTTCGTATGTCTCATTTCCTCTATTTCCCCCCTACTTCTGAGTTAGAAAACAGGTCTAGGACTTGAAAAATTCAAGTCCCTGTCCACACAATAAATTGTCATTCAAGCCAAAACTCAAACTCAGATCTTTTCACCGCATTCTAATGCTTCCTTCCCAGCCTGAGAATTAACGCTGAACCAAGTGAGTTTAACAAGACTGATTCATCCTGATGGTCTGATTTAGCTTTCTGGGATTCTTCGGGTAAATATTAGTCCCACATCTCTTTTCAAATACGTTCAGCCTCTCTGTCTGTCTTTCTTCATCTTTCCCCTGCATTCCGCCCCTCCTCCTTCCTGCCTCCTCCCCTCTTCTGTTATCCTTCCTTCCCTCCTTTCTTCCCTTCCTCTCCTCCTCTCACAAACACATTTGTTTTTCTTGCCTAGGGGTGGTATCATGTCAGCGGGGTGGCTGAAATGAGAAGTATCTTTTAAGTCTCTGGAAGGAGAATATTTTCTTATGGATTTTTTTTTAATTGTTTAGATTGTTTTTCCAATGATGGCTTTTCCATCTTTCTAATGAAAGATGACTCTGAGCCCCCCTTATCTCAGGCCAACCAGAGGAGGCCTTCAAGTTTTTAACTTTTTTTTCCCTTACAAATGCACCCAGAAGGTCACTCTGAGGTCCCCGAGATAGCAGTGGGTGATCAATCACAGGCAGGACATCAGCATCACAGAGGAGAATCTCATGAATGGGAGGATCTGGGGAAGGAGAGAGGGGAGCCAGGCTTGTGAGCTCAGTAAAGGGCTGATGGATTGCTTTCTCTAGAAGTTCTCTGGATAGTCCCAAGGATATTCATTCCAGCCCCAGTGGCTGGTCTTCCCCTCTGACTTTTTACTCCAAATAAGTAAATATACACTTACACAAAAGACTCAGACATTCACCAGGTAATCTGATCATTGCAACTCAGCAAGCAATAAAGATGGTGTCTACATGGGTCCCCACGGGGCCCCAAGCACTCCTTTCCAAACAAGCATAAGGGACTCCAGTTCTGCCTTTGCCAAGGGCAAGCTTTGTGAGCCTGGGTAACTCACTCAGTTTCTCTGGGCTTCAGCTTCTCAACAATAAAATCAAATGATGAACTAGTTTACTCTTTCAACAAATATTTATTAAACGTCTGTTTTATGACAGGCCTTGTGAAGAGTTGTTTGGTTTGTTGTTTTTTTTTTTTAAGGATAGACACAGTCCCAAATCTGGGGAGGCAGGGGGGAGGTCTCAAAGTTGAATGCGGAAAAGATGTATAATAAAGGAAAATAAGGACAATATAATATTTTTAAGTGGTCTAAATCAAAGGACTATGGAAGGACAAAGGTCAAAACAGCAGGACCTAAGAGCTCATCTTTAGGATTCCTCCCACCTCTAAAAGTCTGCGTGTATGGATTTTTTGGTTTGTTTTGGTCTCCTTTTCACATTCATGTATTTTGTTCTTTCTTAACTTGTTAATTTTAAATTACTGTCATCATTATCCGCCATTGCCATCACACGTACTGTTTAACAGCCCTGACAATTATAGAAGTTAGATATTATGGTCACCGTGATCACCGTTTTAGATATAAGAGCACTGAAGGCCAGAGAAGTTAAGCAACCTAGTCACACTCACACAGCTGGGAAATTACAGAACGGGGATGTGAACTCCCAGCTACTGACTCCAAAGCTCGTGCCCTGTCCATCGCACGGTGCTGCTTCAGGTATGTGCAGCCACTCAGGTCCCACAGGACAATTTTCAGGACCAGGTGCAAAGTAAAAATACAGAAGCTTTTATTCAAAAATTATTAAGAACTTTAAGACAGCAACAGTCGAGCATTAAAGCCTGAGACCCTGAATGACTGCCCAGCTCACACAAGCATGAAGCCTGCCTCCCCTGACCGCAATTCACTTTATAGGTAGCATCTCCCATCCAGGAGCAAAAGCATCCTAGCAGTTTGTAAGCCCAGCCCACAGTGGCAGAATGTTTTATAGTCACGTTTCATATGTAGGTTACCTGCACAGAGGGTTCAACCTGGACCACTTGGGCAGGATTGGTGAGCACTCTGGGATAGCTTTCCTGGAGCAGGAAAAATTCTTTATGTGGGGAATGCTACATAATCTTGGGTTGACAAGGGTTCTGACCATACCTTCATATTACCTTTAGAACCTAAGGAGAGTGACACTAATTCAACACCAATGGAACACAGCCAAAAGCCCTTAACCTCTCTCTTTAAATAGTAGACCAGACCTGTAAGTGCCCTAACAAAGGACACTGGAGGAAAAGCAACAGAATCGCTGGTTTATAAGCCTCCCTCGTGAAGCACTCAAGAAGGTGTCAACTCCTACTGAGCCAATAAAGATTACGAGCATCCTTTTTGGTCAACAATTCTTCAACAGTGGTATTCAATCTTTTGTGATCATATGACCCACCTATGAAAGACTGGACCATTTTGCTCCCCAAAGACACATGTGTACATAATGTATTTTGTGTGCAATTATAGACTTCTTGCATTGACCTCTGAGTTTTAAAAACCTTTATATCACAGCTCCTCCAGTTATAGAAACCCACAAGTTTGCACCCAGACAAAAACTTAGAGATCATTTATGTGACACCATCATATTCCTCAGGGGATGAAGTTTGAGGCCATTTGAGCTAATAAGTGGTTCTATACACTTTCAAAGACCTATTCTCTTGACTGTCAACTCTACCTTTGAACTAGCTGCATGTTCCCTGCCCTCTCCTATCAAAACACTGCAGCCCAGCGGAACAGTCTAAGCCTACAGACGCTGATGTCAGGACGTCAGTGAACATTTGCTGGGCACCTGGACAAGCCAGGGAGCTAGGCGCCGGGACAGTCCTTGTCCTTGAGACTATCACAGGCGTCTAGGGGAGACGCGTGTGCAAGCAATAGAATGTGAGATAACGTGCAATTATAGGTGTTTGAAAGGTGATACACAGGGGACACAAGGTCGGCCAGGAGGGATCATTCAAGGCTCCCGGGAGAGAGAACGCTTACACGGGGTCTTGAGGAGTGAGCCCAGAGCCTTGGAGGGACACGGTCTCCTGGCTGAGGGGACCTGCATGTGCAAAGGCAGAGAACAGTGAGACACACAGGGAGTTGGAATCGGTTAGAACGTACATTGAGTCTGAGGAGGAGGAAAGAGGGGCCCGACTCTCGAGGCCTTGGATGGACCTGCAGAAGAATGTCAGCCTGGGTAATGGATGAGGGAGCCTCTTCCTGGGGAGGGCGCGAGGAGGCTAGATATCCATCTGTCCCAGGCAGCCTTCTGCTGGACGGCAGTGCAAGGAAGGTGGGGATGAAAAGCTTTTCTCAGATTCTTATCACCACTTCCTCTAAAAATTAGCTGCTGCTCAAACACACTGGAGAACATTAAGAAAGGCCCTGTAAACCTTTCATAAATTACAGGGGCAAGCGAACTTCCCTGGTGGTCCAGTGGTTAAGACACTGCCCTTCCAAGGCAAGGGGCCTGGGGTTCAATCCCTGGTTGGGGAACTAAGATCCCACATGCTATGTGGTGTGGCCAAAAATGAAAACAAAAAAGACAGGGACAGTCAACCTAAAACATATCTCTAAGGCGTCCGTGAGATTTACTCAACAGAAAAATACCATTCTTCTCCACAACCAGATGAGCAAATCAAACTTCTTACAGATACAGAGAGACTGCCTTCATTTAAAAAAAAAAAAAAATTGAAGAGAACCTGATCCTGACTTGACATATTGATGTATTTCTCTCTGTAAAGTCTCAGATTTTTCATTCATTCTTAAACTGAACCAGTTTAGGTGAGGGTTGGCTAGGCAGTGGGCTGGCTCTGAAGAAATATTAATCAAAAGAACAGAACATCACCAGAAATGTTTAAGGATTGTCATTTCCATATCATCACTTGACAGGGTTCTTAGGCAGTATGGGCATTAAGAAGTGTTTGGAATGGGTGTGTTTTCTCCCAAAGTATTAGCCGTTCAGCGTCCGACTCTTTGGGACCCCATGGGCCATAGCCCACCAGGCTCCTCTGTCCATGGGATTCTCCAGGCAAGAATATTGGAGTCCAGGGGAATCTTCCCAACCTAGGGATCGAACCAGGGTCTCCTTCATTGCAGGCAGATTCTTTACCCTCTGAACCACCAGGGAAGCCCATTTTCTCCCAGACAAATGCATAACTAAAAAGCCCTAATCACTGACACTCACCTTCAGCTCTAAAGCGATCCTTCTCCCTATTCACCACTAGGGGTCATGAAAACTCTGTTTGAAAAGAAACAAAGCTTCAGAATTGCTGACCTAAAGAAAACCATTCCCCCTAGTGTTCAGATTTTTTAGTAAAAAAAAAAACAAAAAACAAAACCTTTTTAACAACAGCTAACAGAAAAAAAACTCGGAAATGTTCAGAACTTATCTCTTGAGTAGCTACATAACGGTTATAATCCCTCAGACTATCTGCAAATAAAACGGTTCCTACAAGATCACAACAAACAGATTCTTGTTGAAATATCCACAGTAAACGTACATTGCACAGGAAATTCCATCGCATTTACACTATTTATTTAATAAAAATAATCTCCGTGATTATTTGCATTTATTTCTGAAGGAGGATGTTTTTCCTTCCTCAGAATAAGTTCAGGAAGTGGGTGAAGTGTTCAGGAAGTTAGCTAAATGCTGATGTAAATCCAAAAGGAAGGTCTGTTGTTTAAAAAAAAAAAAAAAACAACCCCCCCCCCAAAAAAAAAAAAAAGAGAGAGAGAGAGAGAAAGCTAGGAAGTGGTGGTTCTCTCTTTCACTGATGGAAAATGTTATACAGAATTTCTGATTTAAAAGGAAGAGGACTAGGGAAAAGGTGTGTGCTGATGACACCTTTTGCTGTGGATCTGGCTGGCAGTCCAGACTTCTTTTTGACTGATCACAGTAGCCTGCAGAGAAAACTGTCAAGAAACAAGATCTAGGTGGGAAACATGAGTGGGATTAAGTTGGTGGTATACTAAGCGAAGCCTTTCCTATGGAATCTGTAGCAGCTATTCTAGGAAGCACGTCTCCGTGGGAAACTCCGAGTCCAAAAGTGGTGGGGCGGCTGAAGACGACATAAACAGGCCAGCACGGGGCCCACCTCCCAGGGCCCCTGGCCCTTCCAGCCCCCCACGGATGGTGTCACGCTGACCTGCAGACTCCGAGGGAAACCCCAGCTCCCCGGGGTGCGGCGGGCCGCAGCCCTGGTGTGATTCCTTCGGTCATTATTTATCTGGGACTTGCAACGTAGGGAGTGTGCTTATCAGGTGTCCAGAGCAAGCAGAGAGCCCCGGGCCTCTGGAGCACAGGCCGTTTAGAAAGCACAGACTCGGCTCATTGAACTGTGCCCAGGAGGACGTGGTCTCCGCCCGTTTCTCTGAACATCGCCCCCTCCTTTCCAAGTCTCCGCTACCCCCTTCCCTGAGGCCTCCACGGTCTCTCACACTGGTCTGTCTCCGCACACCCATCCTGGCCTTGTGTCCAGCCCAGGGCCCCGGGCAGCCAGGGAGCGCTCCGTGGGACGCCCGTGCGGACGCGCCCGCCGCTGCCCAGACCCTCGCCACCTCCCTGTGCCCGGCGAGGGGACGGCGCAGCCTCGAGGCCTTTCGTGACTCGGCCCGAGTCCACCCTCCCTCCGGCTCCCCAGTTCTCGGGCTCCAGTTAGGCCGAACCACCCACTGCCCGCACCGCCCCACAGGCATCCCTCCCTTTCAGTCTGGGCAGACGAGGAGCCGGAGTGTGACCGCGCTTGTCTTCATTTCTGCAGAGCAGGCTCTCTGGGTTCGGACACCGATGGCATGAGAGAAGTCAGAGAGGGATCCCACAGCGCGCAAGGCAGACTCGCCTGCACACACCACCTTCTGGGTGCAGGTATCCTCAGTCACGTGCGCCGGCTGACCCGACGGCTAAACGCCTCTGATGCCACCTTGTGAGTTTTGATTTTTGATTTTTTACATTTTTTTTTTTTTTTTGCAAAGGTTTTTTGATGTGGACCATTTTTCAAGTCTTTATGGAATTCACTTAAATTGTGCTTCTACTCTGTTTTGGGGTGTTTGGGGTCCTGAGGCACATGGGATCATAGCTCCCTGGTACACTGGAAGGTGAAGTCTTCACCGCTGGACCGCCAGGAAAGCCCCCGGTTTTTTAGTTTGAACAGAGGGTGGTTTGGATGAGCAGACCAAGTTTTAGAGAAGTCACAGTGCCTGGACTCTGCCTGCTTCCGCCCCCTCCCTACACATTTACCTGGTGAGGCCCAGGTGTCCTTCAGGGGATCAAATGGGATGACAGTGGCTTAGAAAATGCTTTCCCGTAGCACTCAGTCCTCAGAAGCTGCAGCACCCACACTAAACAACGCCCTGGGACTCAGATTAGGAAGAAATCACATAATGAACACAGTAGGAATAGTAGCTCTGATCCCTCAGCGAGTCCAGAGCCTCTACCAGGTACGGAGGGCATGTGGTTTGTTGCTGTGAAATTCTGGAGGGAAAAGGTTGTGCCTTAGTTATCTTGGGGCTGGACCCTCGTTCAGCTACTCCACAAATATTTACTAAGCAACAGAGGATTTGTTTTTCCAGGTTTGGAATTTTAAGCTTGTTAATAACAGATGGATTCTTTCTCTGTTTCGTCATCTGTACTTTTGGACTCGGAGTTGGACCTTGTCTTTGCGGTTTTCTGCAATCACTCCCTCTCTCCCCTTCCCAGCCAACCCCAGTATTCTGCATACAGTAGGCGCTCAGCAAATATTTGTTGGGGGTGGTGGGCGGTGCGGGGGCGGGGGGCGGGGGGGGGGAGAAGGAGAGAAAAAAGAGGGAAGAAAGACGACAATAAGCAACACAGTGGGTAGGTGATCAGTCTCACAGCCAAGGACTATGGGGTTTTCTGCTATTACCCCCAAGCTTTTTTCCAGAAACTTGGGCCTATGTGATGCCTCTTGTTAGCTTTGGTTTTCTTTCCCATGCTGGCCACATCTGTCACCAAAGCCCCCACCTAACAAGATAAAACACCATTTTCTTCTACCCTACCTTCCTTAGTTTCTGTACAGATATTTCCGAAACCCTTGCTAGGCCCTGAGGACACGCAGGTGGGCATCTTTGGGTACTCAGAGTCATCATCAGGCTGCTCATTCTGGTGGAGAGAAGGAAACATCAATGGACTGTTATGAACAGTACAATCAAGGCTCCCAGAGTTGAAAGCACAGAGGCTTAAACTTACTGGTGGTAAGAAGCAATGGGAAAAAAAAAAAAAGAAGCAATGGGAGTGGGCCTTCCCTGGTGGCCCAGTGGCTAAGACTCCACCTTCCCAATGTGGGTGGGCCCAGGTTCGACTCCTGGTCGGGGAACTAGATCCCACGTGACACAACTGAGTTCTGTGTGCAGCAACATAAGACCCTGTGTGCTGCAACTAAACCTCAGCACAGCCAAATAAACGAGTATTAAAAAGAAGAAGCCAAAGGAGGCAGGAAGTGGCAAGTTGGAAGGTCAGTCGGGGACATCTTCCCAGGAGAGGTGACCTAAGATCTCAATGTCGAAGGAAGACTAGACACAGCCTGGTTGAAGGAGGGCAGAGTCCTTGCAGACGAAGGGAAACACCCATGGAAAGGCAAGGCAGCGGACAGAGAACGACGGAGTTAGGACAGGTTCTCCTCTGACTTACCAACCCTGTCTCAGTGCTTTGCACTCTACATTTAATTCCTCTCGAGTGAAATGATGCAGTCCTTTGGCATCTTGGAAAAGGTAAATAGCCAATCATTTCATCTCTTAGAGAGAAAGGCATTGATAATGTGGGTTATCCGTGAGATTCATCAGGTTCTTGGGCGACAACCAGATCCGGGGCTTATAGGAAGCCATGTGGGAAGCTGATGAAAATCAGGCAGTTGATGTGAAATGTAATAAATCTTACTTTTTATTCTTTCTCCCAGTGAGTTTGAAAAGTTGGAAGCCTTTGCCTGAGAACAGATGAATCCTTGGGTTCTCTTCTCCTTAAGGATGAGACAGAAGGAAAAAGTCCGAAGGAAAATTCCCGACTCTGGGAATTTTGGGTGGGAGCAAGTTCCCGTTTTGAAAACTTTTTGGACTAAATCTTTGCAGGTCTAATCTTTTCAAAATGTTTACCGAGATGCTCCCAATCCTACACCCCAGCTGCACGAAGGAAAACCGAGCAGGGGGCAACGCCCTTCTCCGAGTGTGGTTTATTTCTGTTCACAGCAACTCTGAAGACAGGAGGCCAAGGCTGACCTCTTTAGTCAAGAGTCTGCTCAACTTTAAAATTATGATTGCATGTGAAAGCTAAAATGGGAAAGAGAAAAAATCAGTTCTCAGGACAGAAATGCTAAAAACCCTTCGGCCACATTCCAGCCAAGGTCCCAGCCCTACATAAGGAGCTCCCATCAGGGGCGGGTGGATGGGGAGAGCGGCTAAGACCAGTTCAGGTCGGTTGAGTGTCCAGGATCCTGGGGTTTATTCTAGGGGTGTCCAGCTTACAGATAAACTTACCAGAGTGATCACTTACATAACCCTTAAACAACAGAAGCTCATGGCCCGGTCTCATTATTGAGTTGCCTGCCGAAACATTTATCCTTTCTCAGTGAACTATTTGCAGTAAAGACATCAGAGGAATGGGGCTTCCCAGGGGGTTCAGTGCTCAAGAACCCACCTGCCAAGCAGGAGACCCGGGTTCGATCCCTGGGTTGGGAAGATCCCATGGAGGAGGAAGTGGCAACCCACTCCACTATTCTTGCCTGGAAAATTCCAAGGACAGAGGAGCCTAGTGGGCTACAGTCCCTGGGGTAGCAAAGAGTCGGACACGACTGAAGTGACTTAACACGCAGGCATGCATCTAGTATGAGCTGATCTTGATTATAACTGCAAAGACCCTATTTCCAAAGAAATTCACATTCATAGGTAAAGAGCATTAGGACTTCCGTGTGTCTTTGGGGCAGACACGATTCAACTCGCAACTCACTGTATCGGGTTGGCCAAAAAGTTCGTTCAGATTTTCCCATGCCATCGTAAGGAAATCCCAGAAGAATTTTTTGGCCAACCCAATAGAATAAAAACAAAATCCTGGGCTAAGCAGGAGAGAGCCTGGCTGGCCAACAGGCTACCTACCTACAGAGGTCCCCCTCGGCAAGTCCCTCACCCTAAGTTTCAGTTCTCCTCTCTAAAGCGAGGTGGTGCCCCACCCTGCTTACCTCCAAGGTGACATGAGCGTAAAATGAAATCATGTAAATAAAAGCATTTTCTATCCAGAAAGGGTTTGTATCAGTGCAAGGGCTTATCATGAATTCACCCCCAGACTGTGTTGACTTTTCCCTAACATCGTAACTATATAATGAGTAGGTAATGAAATGAGACACACAGCCTGTCTTCCAGGGAAGAGAATTTAAATTACATGCCTCCCTTCAGGTACAGTTGGATTTAAAAGAACAAGAGCAATCTGCAGTGAAGAAGAGTATTGCAGATTCTTGCTCCCTGGGCTTTCTACACACAGGAAAACCGAGTGGTGTTCAGGTAAAACCGAAGGGTGGAAAGAAACTTAAAGGTAAACCAAAAGGGCCAACGTTCTCCTCAGGGACCTCAACAGCATCTCCAGTCGATGGCAAAGACTCCCCTCCCTGTGTGCCTGTGTGGTCCATAATATTGCTTGCTCCCATGGCAATGTCCTGATAAAGGCCTTGAATTTGCTTTGTCTGATGACTTTTCTGGCTATGGGGACACAGACCACCCAACTTATAAAATTAGCTGAAGAAGTCATTTTCCTGGCTGACTGATGCGACATACTCCCATGTCGATTACACAACACACAACCATTGTGTAACCGGGGGGGGGAAAAGGTTGGGTTTTTTGTTTTCCCAAAAAATTTGGAGTTAAAAAAAGCTCCCTTTCCCCCTTTGCAGTGGCCTGAACTCTAGCAATGATAAGAAAACTTTTTTCAGGCTGCAACATTAAGCCAAAGGGACTGAGAAGGTATGTAAAAATGGTCACCACATGTACTGAAAATGCCAAAACAGGGTGTGATGGAGTGACAGCTTGAGAACTATGGTCACATCCGAAGCATCATGTGACCACTTGAGAGTTACCGACGATCACAGCAGTGATGGATTCTGTTGCCCTTGGACCTCAGAGGGCTGGCTGACCCAGGAGAAATCCCACGGGGGAAAATTGCATCAGCAAAAAGAAGACAAGGCTGTGCCTCTGCCCTGCAAACCCAGTTCTTTATTTCTCCCTGCTGGGTAAGCGTGCTTCCCAGGGGCTCTCAGACACCTGCAGGAAGAGGCCAAATTACACACCAGCTAATAAACAAAACTTTATTTTCCTTTAATACAAAAATTAAATAGCAAAGTTTATTTTTTTTTATACAGTGATAAATTAGAAATTTACAGTACAGACATCAATGCAGACATACGTTTGTACATCCTCGATAGCACGGTCCATTTCTTCTGACGTTCAGCAATTTGTTCAGGGCACGTCGTAGGGCTTTGCCTGGTACCTCTAATGTCGAACATCTGAAAGTCCCTCAGGGTGGCCTCAAGGGGGCTGGGGCTGCGGGTGGCCCGGGGGACCGAGAAAGGCCACATGGCACGAGCTTGTCCGCCGCAGCAGCAGGCGGAATTTCATCTGTGTCTAGATCACACCTGATACTTACTCCACCTTGCCTACCAAGAGCTCAGGGAACCTTTGTCCTCCTCCCGTCTAAAGTCTCACAACATCCCTGTGAGGTAGGAAGAGATTCAGGGCCACCTAGATGCCCCACTGGGAGCGACGTCAGCGTCGCCTTCCCAAAGGCCCCAGCCAGGCCGGCCCCAGCCCTTGGCAGGATGGTGGGAGGGCAGATGGACCCGGGCTCCGGGGGGCAGGGGCGCGCGCAGCCTCCGGGGAAGCCTGCTGGGATGAGAGTGGTCATATACCAAATACTGTAGGCCATCAGGGAGCTCCCTAAGCTTGGAGGACATGGCTCATGGGTCCCCAGGCAGGCCCTCAAGTTGCCTGGGTGAATACTGGGGATTTGCTGGTGCAAAGAAGGCAAACAAGGTAAATCAGAAACAGAAACAGCAAGTGGGTTTACCGCGGGGTAGAGGCCTGTCGGGGCGGGCTCCGGGGTTCACTTCTCTCCGGGTAATGCCCAGTGGGCATCACCACACACACCAGGACAAGAGGCGGCAGCAGACCGCTCTGCCAAGGTCACAGCGCAACAAAATCCATTAGTTAAGGCTCTGGGATCTGATCCTTGCTCTGCAGTTTCCAAGATCTACGCCCCAGGCCCTGGAGAAAGATGAGAAACCCAGTCCCTGGCCAGACGTAATACAAACCCAGCGGGGACTCTGAGCCCAAGTACGGTAAAGGAGCAAAAAGAACCGCCGAGGGTCCAATGACGTGACGTAATTGGCTGGCACAGCAATTCTCTCCAACTTCCCCCATCACGGAATGAAATTCAGGACGTAGATCGATTCTGGGGGCTCCTCCCAGGGGGCACTCTACAGCCCTCTTCCAGCTGCGGCGGTGGCCCCCTCACAGGAAGCCGGCGTGTGCACATCCTGGTGAAATCTCAAGTGAGTCTGCCTTCCAGGGCTGAGGCTGTGGGGTCCCCCTTCACACCCTCAGGTCTCAGCTGGGTTCCCAGCACTGAACTCAGTGGCCAGGAGGCTGGGGAGGGGGGGCAGAGAGGACAGAGCTGGGGTACTGGTAGTGTCAGAACCCAGACACAGAAGCTTCCTGGGGTCCAGGCTTGGGGGACGCAGGAGACGGAGGGCCAGGGGAAAGCAAAATCAGAGAGCACCTCGGGGAAATGAATGAGTGTCCCTCCTCCTGGCTGAGGTCCCTGAGCAAGCTGCCAGTTCAGGAGCAGTCTCAGGGATCAGGAAACGGGTCTCCACAGAGGAAAAAGGATATGACTCAACCAAGGCGCTCCATCAGGCGGTTCTGGTCAGCTTCACTCTCCCCAGGTTCCTCTGCCCTGAGGTGTGGCCCTTATGGAGGAGGAGAAAGGAACCTGCCAGAGAGGAAGCTGACAGAGGTGCCCTTGGGCCTTTTCGAGGCCAAGGGATTTTGTAGGAAGTTACAATTATATACCTACTTCTCCTGGATTTCTGAGAAAGAGGAAGAACCCTAACCTTTTCCCTAGCAAGCTGCTGTTCTCAAATTCACCTGTGAGTCACTAGATGGGCTTCCTGGGCGGCTCAGTGGTAAAGAATCTGCCTCCAATGCAGGAGATTCGGGTTTGAACCCTGGGTTGGGAAGATCTCCTGGATGAAGGCATGGCAACCCACTCTGGTATTCTTGCCTGGAGAATCCTTTTGGATGGAGGAGCCTGGTGGGCTACAGCCTACAGGGTCGCAAAGAGTCAGACATGACAGAAGTGACTTAGCGTGCACGCGCAAGTCACTAGAAAACCCCGAGCCCTGAACGGCCTGCCCCGGAAGCCACATTAGATGGAGGCAAGGTTCATGATCGTCCGGGGAGGTTTCCATAGAGACTGTCCTGTAACAGAGTTGATGCTTTCTGGCAAAACCCCTGTACATGGATTTGCAAGGAACCCTGGGAAGGGCGGAATGATGGGTTACAGTTAGAAAGACCAGGAAGAGGTTTATGGGATGGAGACAGTGAAATGGGTGGCAATTCAGGAGCCCCTGCTCCTCCTGAAACCAATGGCAAAGTTCAGCAGAACCAGGTCAGATTGGTTAGAGGAACAGAGTTGATCCTCCCCAATGTCCCTTAAGGTGCCTAACACAGGGCATGACACGCAGCTGGCATTCAATAAATGTGCTGCTAATTAACTGTTTTTTCAAACCAACTTAAGAGGTGATGATAACTCACTTCAAGGTAACTGATAACTAACTCCTCAGCCACAAAACTCCTTTCCTAAAACCGTAAACAGAATGTGAAAGGAACAACCTATAATCCTGTGACATTGCCAGTGTGTGCCAATGGCCAGTTCCGATCAAATATACTTCCCCAAGAAGGCAAGAGATTTATGGAAGAGACATTCTACAACCCAGAAAGCTCCAGAACTTGGGCATCCAGGTTCACCCAAGTACTCTTACTGTCACTATTTCATCATTCATAAACACAGAGCACCCTCTCCATGGCTGGCCCTCTGCTAGGATGCTTGCCTGGGTCACCCAGTCACTGAAGCATTACAAAGAGAATTGCGTTGCAAACCCCTGCTCGGTCCTTCTTCCCTTTCCTCGGCCGGAGTTGCCGAGCAACTCCCAAGACGCTGGAGAGGAGCGTGAGTAAGGGCAGGCTTTGCCCCTGGGTGCACGCTCCAGGGCCCCGGCCAGCTCTGGGAACCGTCTGGGAGCAGCACAGGGAGTTCACATTCTACGTTTCAGGGGCGATGCAGTCGGAGATGGAGTTCAACTGGCCCTTCTGGGGAGCATTTCTCATGCTCCTGGAGCCCTGACCCAGAGCCCAGCCAAGGTAGTCAGGCCCAGAACACACAGTGGGGGCCACCAGTGCCCACTTAACATCTGTGCGCGAGGCCCCAAGACTCTGCCTTCCAAAACAGGCAACAGTCCTTACGCGCATCTTCATCTCAGCTCGAGAACCACAGCAAAACAGAGAAGAAAGGAAAATGTCAAACCAGGGGCATAAAGCTTAAACAGACAAAGACATGCTTATTTCCATAATCTGAACTCCTATTTGCAATTTTTAGTCCCTGGAGACACATTTCCACAAAGAAATGGGATAAAAGAGATTTCCTACCTGTTTTAAAGGGGGGGAAGGGCAGGGATAAATAAAGAATCACCCCAAAGTTGCTAAAGCAAAGACCAAGCAGAACTTCAAGGACAGCAACCTGTGACATCAATCTGTCCCAAAGATCTGGTGATCAGAGGACCTCAGCGGGTTGAAGAGAAAGGCGAGTTACGATTTTAAAAGAACTGCAACTTTTGAGAGGCTGCTAGGGGGTACCCTCTTGCAAGGAATATAAAGCATACATTTTAAAAGCTCTGGATACCCCTGCAAAATGCAATTAAGACCTGTGCTGTAAGAGTTTGCAGTTCATTTCATATGGTCTACACTTTATTCCCTACGAACCAATCAAGCTCCTGGCTGGTATTCTGGAGATTCATTAAGCACCACATAAATACTCCAGGCCACACTGCCTCCAATGAAATCTTATACGGAGCCCTTGCCAATTACTAGGAAACAATTATGCACCAAGTAGTTTGGATTAGTTGTCCTTAGCCCCCTCTACAAAATTGAAAGTCTCCACTGTGCTAAGCAGACCAGACTCTGATAACATTCTTATGCTAAAGAGAGAAAAAAAGGCACTATCATTCTGAGAATGCAAGCTGACCATAGTTTTAAAGTCAGTTGAGTAACTATTAAGTCATGGTCCAAGAATGTGCTTTTAATTGTAATTGACACACACAAATTATACAGTTAATCTGTGTGAATGCAAAGTTGCCAAGAAACGTAACATTTTAGCTCTTCCAGACTGGCGTCTGCATAGATACAATCACACGAAGTAAAATATATTAAGTCCCTGGTGCTCAATGCAATCGGTCTCTGGGGTGGGTAAGGTAAGTCGACTTGGTAGATCTCATTTTCCTCTGAATTAAGTGATTGTCAAGAAAGTGAATCGCCCTTCCTTCCCCCCTCATTAGACCCGCTGCAGTGCAAACATTCCTATAAAAATACCTATTTTGAGTCATTAATGTAAAATGGAGAAAACAGCAGCGGTCTAGGACGGAGCTGTTGAAATTTAAGAGGGAGAGAGAGAAGAAAAATCCACGGGATACCTCATATGTGTTTGTACAGTACTTTTGTTTGTTCAAACAATTCTGTTTTATGACAAAGGCACTGAAAGATTCTGACACCACCTCTTGGGCGAGCAATCCACAAAGTTCTAAACAGCAGACAGTGCACCCGGAAAATGTTTATGTTAGATCAGCCAAACTATAAAACTCTTGTAACACTTCTCTGAACCCAGTGTTTCCAGTGTTTATAGATCGCTTTGCTGTCTCAAAGACCCAGTTAGTATTTAAAACTTTTAAAGGGTTAAAAAAAAAGTTAATCTTTCTCCCTGTAAGTTGCCTACTCACAGCTCAAATCCCACCCTGTAGGGAAAAGCAGCATCCCCTGGACTTCCTGGAATCTCGGGAGGACCTCCACGCTCCAAGCTGCAACCTGCTCAAGTGATCAATGTTTTGATTTTTCACAGCTTTGAAAGCCTCTTACTGGCTTTTCCATTTTGGATCATTCCAAAGTCTGCAGCAAAATCACTAGTTTTACCATGCTGGGCGCAGATGGGCAGCGGGAGGGGGGAGAGTGGTGGTGGGTTATTGGTGGGGGGGGGGTCACTGAAGTGTTGCTAGTTTGTTCAAACTGAGATTCACTGCATGAAGCTTTTTAGTAGCACTTGCACCCCAATGCTGGCATTCCCCCTTCAAAATCTGGAAAGCGTGGAGGCTGGCTAGCCTTATACCACAGTCTCATTGCCTCTCCCAGGCTTCACCCAACCATTCCCTCTTTTCTCTCTCTTTACCTTCCCAGAATTCACCAATCTGTTGGAACACTTCTGCCACGTGTGCAGAGTTTTGGCAGACCAAATCCACATGCCCGAAGTGATGCCCACCAGCAAAGACATAAAGATTTTCAACATTTCCACCGCCATGTTGGAGTCATCTGCGGAATACCGGAAGAGCGCCCAGTTGGAGATTTCATAGAAATAACAGGCAATCACGCAGGTTGCAGGCACGGTGTACAGGACCGAGAAGACCCCAATCTTCACCATCAGCCTTTCCAGCTTGTCTGTCTTCGTCCCGTCCTTTTGGAGATTTGACCGAATTTTGAACAAGGCCACCAACCCCGCAGCAATGAACAAAGTCCCAATCACCAGGTAGGTGAACAGCGGGGCCACCACAAAGCCCGTGAGCGCATCCAGGTTCTGGTTCCCCACGTAGCACAGGCCAGTCAGCTCGTCTGCGTCCACCAGTCTCATAATCAAGATGACAATGGTTTTCACCGCGGGGATGGCCCAGGCTGCGATGTGGAAATAAGAGCTGTGCATTTCGATGGCTTCATGACCCCATTTGAGTCCCGCTGCCAAAAACCAAGTGAGCGTCAGAATAACCCACCAGATGGAACTGGCCATTCCAAAAAAGTACATCAGCAAGAAAATGATTGCACATCCTGTGTTCTTAAGGCCTTCTTGAATGAGAACAGGTTCTGCTGCCTCTTCAAAATCGCAGGATATCCTTTCCCGGCCTACAGTCAGCCTGACAATATAAGCAATGCTATAAATATTATAGCACATACTGAGAAAGATGATGGGGCGCTCCGGGTAGGAAAACCTGGAAGAGTCGATCAGGAAGGTGAGCACAGTGAAGGCGGTGGAGATGAAGCACAGGCTGGCCCACACGGCCATCCAGACGTCGGTGAACTCCTTGGCCGAGCGGCTATACAAGCCGGCGTCATAACCACACTTGAGAACGCAGTTCAGGCTCCTTTTCACCCAGATGTACTGATCCGAGTTGGTTCCCACGGAGTGGCACTCTTCCCCGGGCTGAATGGGGGTTTTGTGAGGCAAGGGCACTTCCTCATCACCTGGCCCTTCCATGCACATGTGGTTGTGGTCGTTCTGGGGCGGGAATTTGCTGCAGTTTAGGCTCTCCGGCCAGGCAAAGCCAAACTCCTTCAGCACAGGCTCGCAGCGTCTCTTGACTGAAAGGCACATCCCGCCACAGGGCCCGATGGGGATGTTGACCTTCTCCGTGCACATGGGCACATACACGGAACAAAGGAAGAACTGGAAAAAAGTCATGAAACGAACAGAGAAAACAGTGACAGTTGACATGGAAGTCTGACTGAAGGCTTGCACAAATTTGACTTGCTTCTGGGCAAAGTCCATATCTACTTTTAAATCGGTCTATAGGGGTATCTGACTGTTGACTCTGACCTCAAATGAGCTTGCCTAAAATCCATCACTTACACCCTTTTCTTCTTCTGGGTCTAATAAACCCTTTCCAGGAGAACATAGATAAATAAATATATAAAAGGGACCCAAAGCATTACATAATCCCCTTTTGCACAACACTTAGGGAAATAAACCTTAAAGAGCTGACTTTGAGCCTCCCTCCCCTTTCAGCTACTATTTGAAAGAACTGGACAGACTGATCAGTCTGACTCAGTTCTCTGGGTGATGGGGTGATTTATTTTTATCCCCATTTCTTTATTACCATAAAAATAAATATTCAAAAAAATGTAGATCCGGCTTTTGTCATGTTAATAGTCTCTCCTTCCTCTATTTTATTCCCCCAAATTATTTTTTAACCAGTCTCATATTGAAACAGAAAATGTCCTCATTGAGACACTGTTAAACGTTGAAATCTCTGGGTATCAGGGGCTTTGTTTGGCCAGGTTTCCTCAATGAATAATAATGAAGCACAATAGGAAAATACAAATGTTCAGTCCCTGAAACTGCAATACCAGCAGGGGAGAGTCCAGTTGCTGTCCTCAATTCCTCCAGCATTGATAAACAGTCTGCTTGGCTCCTTACAGATGTTGTCTATGAAGTCTAGAGTTACAAGTAACTATTTTCCAGCATGTAAAGGGATCTCGTCCTGTCCTTCAAAACAGCTTGGCTGCCTCCCCAGGATACATGTAATTAAAAATATATATCCCTGAAAAGCTGTTTTGCCAACAAAATTGCCACTGATGTCAGGATATGTGTTGTTTCCAAACTGAGAGCTCAAGAATCACTTTCCTAAGCTTTTATAACCTAGTTCTAAAATCCTGACACTTCCACAGGGACATTTCACCGGCAACAGGTCTAATCCCAACCATCCCTCTGAAACCACCATCCAACTTTTCAGATGACCTATGTAAAAACATGCACCTAGTAAGTCAACTGCCTGCCTGTTTATCTCTTAGAAGTTACAACCAGAACCACAGATTTCCAAAGCTTTCAGCCTGGATAACTATAGAACTATCCTCTATTCCCTTCCACTCCCCGCCCCACCCCACCCCCTACCAGTTCTCTCTTTTCTAAATTTCTAAAAATCACTCATAGCCTTTCCAACAGAAACACAACCAGTGTTAACATTTTTAAAAGTTTCTTTCCAGTTTTTTTTTTTTTCAGTGAACTTGTCATTGTGGTAAGATTATAATCACCCGTGTATACAAATTCTTTCTTCACTTATTATGTTAGGAAGAACATTTTTTATATGACTACATAAGCTTTAACATTTTTAACTGGGAAAAAAGAAAAAAAAAAACTTCCAATATACAAACTACCTTCTGGAGCTTGACCCTACTATATCACCTCTTCCCCAAGTGATGCCTTCTCCCCCTCCAGGTACTAAACCTGCCCTTAACCCTGAGAATAAGAAGGAACTCAAGCCAGCGCAACCTCTACAGCATGACCTCTACAATCATGCAAGACAACGCGAGGGGCCATTCTGCAGAAAACTGGCCAGGGGTGTTGCATTTAATAACACACCCAAAAAATACGGGGGAGAAAGGAGGTCGGCGAGGGAGCAGAAATTCCCTGTCTCCTTATCACTCCCTTCCAAGTCTTAGCTGCAACTGGCTGCCGTGCAGAGCACTCGCCCACCGAGAAGCGGCGGCCAGAATCCTTGGCAAAGATAACTCTCAGCTCCGCTGGGGTTAGGGGCTTGGCCAGACACGGGTGGGCAGAGGAGAAAGACGGAAGGGCGGGGTGCAGAGCGGGTTCTCTCGCAGGCCAGATGACTTACACAACGTTTTGGCCTCCAGTCCCTGAGGAGGGACAGCAAAGTGGGGGTGGGGATGGAAATCACTTTTCCCGGATAGATATCGTTCCTTGAGACCTAGGTAGGGCACAGGGGGCTCGACCTGGCAAGGGCCCCGGGGAGTGAGTCCGGGGCTCGGAGGCGTCCCCCTACCCCAGGGGTCCCGCCCGGGGAGGGGGCGCCCACCTGCAGCTGGCTGGAGCAGCCGTACTGGATGAGCGGCGTGAAGGTGGTCAGCTGCAGCTCGGCGTCCGTCTGCAGCTCGTGCCCCACCAGGTTGGGCATCTTGGTCACGTTGTAGCCCAGGTTCTGGCACATGGAGATGCGGATGGGGTCGCAGCGCCTCTCCTCCTCGTCCCCGAAGCCCCGCGCCGGCCCCACCAGCAGCAGCAGCAGCAGAAGCCGCCGCGGACTGAGCCCGACGCCCCCGGGGCCCCCCAGGACGCGCAGCCCTGCGCCCCGCCAGGCCATGGCCAGAGCCGGGGGCGGCGGCGGCGGCGGCGCGGGGGGCTGCTCCAGCAGACACCCCCAGTTTGCACGGGGCCGCCGGCCGCCCGCGCTGCTCCGGGCTCCGGGGAGAGGGCGATAAGGCGCCAAGGGCGACGACGACGGGGCGGAGGGGTAGCGGCTGGCTCTCCCGCAGCTGCGCGCGACTGCGTGGGGGCACTAGACGCCGCGAGCCAGGGCCGGAGGACGGCCTGCGGGGGTCATGGCTACGGGCGGCGAGCCCCGGGCCGGCGCCGGCCACGTCCGCGCAGCGCCTCCGCCGAGCCCGCCAGCACCCCGCGCCGCCGCGCCGCTCCGCCGCCCGAGCCCGAGGCGGCGCTGGAAGTTCGCGGGGGCGGGCCCGGAGCGCGACGGACGGCGCACCTATCCAGTGGCCGCGCGCTGCCCGCCCCGCGCCCCGCCCCGTGCCCCGCCCCGCGGCCCCGGGCGGCCCGCCCCGCTCCCTGGCGCTCACCTCCCTCCCACCCGGTGCGCGGCGCTCTGGGGCCGGGAGCGGAGGCCGCTGCGGCTCTCCCAGCCCGGCCCGCGCGTCCCTTCTCTCCCGGGGGGGCGGCGCGCCCCCAGATCTCGACGGCTCCCTTTGCTGCCCTCCAGCTGTCCCCTCGGCCCCTGGCCGCTTCCCCATCGGGCAGCGAAACGTACACAAAGAAACAGGGTTTCGGGCTTATTTACGAAGATCGTGGTTTTTAAACTGCCGGCTGTGACCCGGAGCAAACCGCTCGGCCTCTCGGTGTCGGGGTCCTCGCCCATAAAGAGACCGGGGAGGATCAGAGCGATTAGACTTTTCGCACGCGGGGCCCTGCGCCTGGCACGGCGCGGGCGCGCGGCTCCGTGCGCCCCCCAACCCGCCCGGCGTGCAGCCCGGCCCCGCTCCCGCCCCCCGCTTCGGCCCGACCAGCAGCCGCGAGTCGGGGGAGGGGGGCGCCCCGGAGCCGCCGACTGCCTCGCGCTCCGATTTCCTCACCGTACGAAATGAAATTCCACAGGGGGATTCGAGAGGAAATGAGACCGGGACGCTCCGTGCTTCTCGGCCCGCCGCCCTTCCTGTCTCGGGGACACGGTTTCTAAATAAGGTTGGGAGGGCGAGAGGGCGGGAGGGGAGAAGCTTGACCTGTGCAGGAGGTGCTGGCGGGGTGGGGAGGGGGCCGGGAAGGCTGCCCTCCCCCAGCCTTCCGGGCATCCCCCCGCACCGCGCCCTGCCTCCTGCATCTCTTTCCAACTTTCTCTGCTTCTGCGGGGGTCCTGCGGATCATGCCAGCCGTGTTTTGATCCAGCTTTACCCTCTCAGTCTCCCCATCCTCCTCTCCTTCGGCCGAGCTTGGTGCTAGCCCACACTCTCCACCCAAGCCTCAGCAGGTGGATTCCTAAACGATTTAGTCCTTGCAGCACTGCCAGTGTGCCTCGCAGAGCCTCAGATGGGTCACCTGTAAAATAAGGAAGTTCATATCTACCCCACACAGTTGTTCTGACTTAAATGAGATAATGTGTGTAAATTGTTGCACACACTGACTGGCCCGTCGTCGTAAGTGCCAAATAACTTGGTTATTGTTGATGTTGTGGAAATCTCCTGCAGCCCAGGTCTAAGGATCTGGGTTAAGAGCTTTTCTGCTCTCTTCCTGAGAGCTTTTTGTCCAACACTTACCACAGTTCTCCAAGAACTTGGTGACAGGGACCAAGTTTCTAATGTGTGTTTATGTCCTCCCATTTCAGGTAAGTCTAGCATATAGCAGAAGTGGATGCAAGTTGAAAGGACCTCAGTACCACTCATGTGGTAATCACCTTAAGCCTTGTATATATTACCAGCCAGTCCTGGGTAAGGGCAAGAATGGAATCTTTTTTTTTTTTTTTTGCTATCTGGCTCTGTGCCTAGAAGTGTGTTAGGCACATACAAGCTGCAAGGTCTCCAGCCATCATCATAACCTTCCAGGGAAGGAGACTCTATTTGCCCCTCAAAGAAATGAAGAAACTGCCGTCAGAACCAGTGATTGTTAGAAAACAAAAGGGAAAAAACAGAGGCTGAAGGGAGGCCTTTGAAAAATGAAAAAAGTGGGAGTCGGGGGGAGCAGGGTTATTTCCCCAGAAAAGTTCCGAGCTGGGAACTTTTTTTGTGTATTCAGCAGCAGGGTTGAATCTTCTCTTTATCTTTGCAGAGTAATGCATGAGACCACTGGCTTACAGAGATGAATAAATGAATTAAATGAATAGACAGTTCTCACCTTGTGGGAACTCACAGGAGGAGACAATAAACAGATAACAGTAACTCCATGTGTAAGTGCCCACAGAGAGAACTGTGGCTAAATTGAAGGTAGAAGTAGCTGAATTTAGAGGGCTGCTCAAAGGGTAGAATTCTGAGCTCCTCGACAAAGCAGAGCTGTGGGCAGCTGGCACTTCTCCTTGGGCACTTGCAAGGAGGGCAGAGGGGTTTGCTTTCTGCTAAAGATTTGTGTACACGGTTTATTAAGCGGTGGATTCTATGAGGTCAAGAAGCAGGAGCTGTCCGTGCACAGGGCCTAGCACACAGAAGCAGCTCATTGTGTTGGCTGAAGGAATACTACTATCAAATCAATAACAGATAACTCATGTAGAACTTTTACTCTGCACCAGATATGGTGTTACACACTTTGCATGCATTTCACACAACGGCTTCAGCAAACTGACGTTCCAAGAGGGTAAGCCGTTTGCCCAAGAACACACAGTAAGTGACAGTGAAGATGTGTATCTTCCGGCCCGAAAGTCTGTGCGTGGCGCCGTGTTAACAGAGGAAGCTGCCCGAAACTCCACCTAATCCATGGTTACAGATAACCCTTTTGTGATCTGGACCTCTCATTCCTAGAGTCCTGCCATCTCTGCCTCGGCCTGCTTGATGCGACTGTCTCCTTTGAGAGCCCTTGAAAAAGCCCCTTGCCCATCAGAAGCTTTTCCTGTCAACAGCTTTTCTTTCCCAGCATGGAACTCATCGCAGGTATTTTCCAAAAAAGAAAGCCCGGGGAATCACATTTCAGTCTGAATGTGGAAAGAAAACAAAGCCCACGACTTAGAGCTAAGTCTGAATGGCCTGGAGCCTCCCTCTCACCGAGTGGTTTACACAGTCGCCAGTCTGCGCCTGGTGACAGGCATGGCATGTTTGTCTTTGTTGCAGAAAACGCTTCCCCAAGGGAGTTCCAGGCAGCAGGCTCCCTGCCCTGCGACATGCACTGTTCAAGAGAGGTGCGTGCTGAGTCTCAGCCACTCTGTCATGTCCAGCTCTTTATGACCGCATGGACGATGGCCCACCAGGCTCCACTGTTGGTGGGATTTTTCAAGCAAGAAAATTGGAGTGGGTTGCCATTTCTGCCTCCAGGGAATCTTACTGGACCAGGGATCGAACCTGCGTCTTCTGCATTGGTAGGCGGATTCTGTACCGCTGAACCACCTGGGAGGCCCGAGAGGAGTCAAAGATAGGGACTTGAGAACAGACCTTCTGTTAACCTAAAGGATGGGCCAGGGGTCCCTAGTGGCTCTGGCCTGAGAGCCTGGGCAGCTTCCTCCATCCACTCCCTGAGTAACAAAGATGCAGCCACTTTGGAGCAGCAACAAACATGACTTCAGCGGGCTCTTGGGCAGTTGGAGGGCTCTCCATTTGCATCTAATGAGAGGCTGGGTTCTAATTAACTCCTGTGATGTGTTAATTTTTCAACCTGACATTTTCTGCTCTAATAGATTCTTGTAATGGTTCCTAAATTAAAGGCTGCATTTGCAGACTAACGTTTAGGTTAAAATCCACCACCTAGGGGGTGGGGGAGGTGGCCCATAAACATCCTTTCCCTCCTAAGGGAAACCTCTCATTTGCAGTTCTTTGCTAACCCAATTAAGTGCTGAAGTAGTCACCCTAGAGCCTGCTTTTTATTTCCTGCGAAACAATCCAACTAATCCATATTCAGTAGCTTCCAAGAAAAGTCTTATTCCAACCACTCATGAAGAAACCAGCTTCTTTGAATCTGGACAGAACATTTAAAACTCACAAAGAGCTGTCTTGATAGAAAATGTAAGAAAGTGGTTCGTTTTTATCCTGTTTGGTTTTTGAAGGAGAAATTCACTGTGACTAAAACCTCATAAGGATTGGGAATTTACTGCGGGGCCACAGAGCAGGGGATAAGCCATGCCCCATCCCATCCATGTGCAGTCTGAGCGCTGCATCTTCCCTGGCACCCAAGAACATGTAGACTGAGTGAACCAGAAGGGAACACTAATCTAGCTCAAAGTTGAGGAATCAGAGGCCCCAAGGGGTTAAGTAAAGTGAAAGTGTCAATCAGTTGTGTCCAGTGGACTGTAGCCCACCAGGCGCCTCTGTCCATGGGATTCTCCAGGCCAGAATACTGGAGTGGGTTGCCATTTCCTTCTCCAGGGGATCTTCCCAACTCAGGGATCAAACCCAGGTCTTCTGCATTGCAGGCAGATTCTTATATATAAATATATATAAGAATCAAGTCACCACAGAACTCTTGGGTGTCACGGAGTCTAAGCCCGGTTATTCCTCCTTCCAACCATAAGGTGTTATAGAGGACACTGTTGTTGGTGGTGATGGTTTAATGTACAGATGGGCAATCAAGAACCTTTGCAGGCGGCAACACATAATGCAAACATTTATGGACGTGTCACTGAGCTGGATGCTGAGTGGTATGCAGATATAAAAGGGGGCCCCTGCCTTCACAGAGCAGACAGTAACATCGGAGATTGAGACTGAGAGTGAAACAAAATTGTTTATAGTTAAGTGCTTTTTCTGGAACTCCCTTACTGTATTACAGTTTAGTTTTTTCTTTTGTTTTGTTCTCCTCCGTCTCCTTCAAAACCCTCTGAGGCTGTGTCTTTTTCACCATTGTGCTGTTGAACAGCAAAGAAAAATACCACCTGACCCAAAGAAAGCACTCAATAGATACTTAGACAAATGAATGAATGTTCAAGCTATAAGTGCTCTAGTTCTTCAGAAAAAGAACCTTCATTGTTTGCCGGATACAGATGACCACCAAAAATATAGCCTAGCTGGTCCCAGAATGATGGTCGAGTCTATTGTATGAGCCACTCCTGCAAGTCAGCTTTCAGCTTTCTTCTGAACTTGGTTGTTTTACCAATCATTTATCTTTTCTATTTTATTGTGCCAATTCCTAAATCCTGTAAGGTAGAAAAGTGTATTGGCTCAAATTGTTGTTTGATTCAGAAGCCTGTTTCTCTACTTCATAAATTAGCTCAAGACATTTTCTTATCACTGTTTGTTGGCTAGTTGACTACCCATCTCATTACTGTCAGTCATTAGGAATCACACATGCTTCAAGACAGGCAGTAAGCAGGGGTCTCAAGCCAAGGAGTTATAATTTAGGGGATCACCTGAGAGTGATACATTTAGGGGATTCACCTGAGAGTAGAAAAATTGGAATGTGAGTTTAGCTGTGAGGCATGTGTAAGTTTCCAAGAAACCTTGGGAAGCATGGAAAAGAAGGCACCTGTAATAACATTCTTATAGGCATCACTCGTCAGGTGACACAGGTGAGAAGTGAACAGGGATGAAAATGGTGCTAAATAATTACCAATGGGTGAGCCAGCCATCTGCTGAGGGTAAGCATGAACTGGATTAGACAGAGTTACAGATGGTGGTTTTAAACCATAGCCTCAGTTTCTTTGACCTTGTTCCCATTAAAGGGCAGAATGTATGTTCCTTTTCCTTGACTCTGGAATCCTTCAACCAATAGAATATGATGTGGTACTAGGTGACTCCCAAAGCTACGTCGTGAAACCACGCACTTTCTACCTTATTTACTGGGAAATTCATTCTAGAGCTCTGAGCAGCCTTGTAATGTCCAATTACTTTGATACCACTATACAGGAGAGGCCACATGTGGGTTTTCGAGCAGACAGTCCCAGACAGATCTGTCCTTCAGTCATCCCAGGCGACGTGCCAGAAATGTGAATGAAGATGCCATCTTGGAAATGGGGTCTCTGGCCCCAGCTTCTCCTACTCCCAGCTGTTTGAATCATCCCAGCCCAGACCTTATGGGGCAGAGAAGAATCATCCTTGCTGCACCCTTTCCAAATTCCTGACTCACAAAACCCATATTACTTATTGTTTTATGTCTATCTTAGTCCATTTGAGCTGCTGTATCAAAGTACCACAAACTGGGTGTCTTATAAATAGAAATTTGTTTCTCCCAGCTCTGGACCCTGAGAAGTCCGAGATCAAGGAACCAGTAGATTCAGTGGGAAGGGGCCCACCTCCTGGTTCATAGATGTCTGCCTTTTTGCTGTGTTCTCACACAGCAGGGACTTCCCAAGTGGCTCAGTGGAATAGAATCTGCCTGCCGTTGCAGGAGATGCAAGAGACATGGGTTCGATCCCTGGGTTGGGAAGATCCCCTGGAGTAGGAAATGGCGACCAAATCTAGTATTCTTTGGAGAATTCCAAGGACAGAGTAGCCTGGTGGGCTGAAGCCCAAGGGGTAAAAAAAGTCAAACATGACTGAGCAACCGAGCATGCATGCACATATAGCAGAAGGAAGAAGGGAGCTCTCGAGGGTCTGTTTTATAAGGACATTAATCCCGTTCGTTAGGACCCACCCTCGTGACCTAATTACCTCCCCAAATCCCCATTTCCAATACAAACATATTGGGGACTGGGGTTTCAACATATGAATTTTTTCCTTTATTTATTTATTTTTAATTAACTTATATGGCGAAAATCAACAAGTGAATTTTGAAAGGACACAAACATTCAGTCAGTTGCAATGCCTATAGGTTTAGGTTGGTTTGTTATTCAGCATCGTATAACCAAAGCAGAAGTAAAGGGACAGATTATCAAAGGAGAGTGTGACTGTTAGAGAAAGAATGACTATCACCCAAAGGAGGATAAAGGGACTTTAGATGGGGTGATGTTTTCAGTTGCACAAGCGACAGATGGGTCATGTTAGGTGAAGGCAGGATTGTACCACTGTCTTTAGAATTCTTTAGCTCAGCTGGCAAAGAATCTGCCTGCAATGCAGGAAGTGAAGTCGCTCAGTCGTGTCCAACTCTTTGCGACCCCATGGACAGGCAGCCTACCAGGCTCTGCTGTCCATGGGATTTTCTAGGCAAGAATACTGGAGTGGGCTGCCATTTCCTTCTCCAGGGGATCTTCCCAACCCAGGGATCAAACCCGGGTGTCCTGCATTGCAGACACACCAGCTTTACCGTTTAAGCCACCAGGGAAGCCCCCAAAACCCCTGTTCAATTCCTGGGTGGGGAAGATTCCCTGGGTACCCACTCCAGTATTCTTGCCTGGAGAATCCCCATGGACAGAGAAGCCTGGCGGGCTGCAGTCCATGTAGTCACAAAGAGTCAGACATGACTGAGTGACTAAGCTCACACACATGGTTTAAAGAAGGGTGTGTGACTGCCGAGTTGACAGAGAGTGACTGTGGTAGCTTTGTACTGTGTCCGTTTAGCTACAGTAGAACTACATTTCCCCAAATTCCCTTCCCTGCCTGGTTCCAGATTGGCATTAGCCACAAGAGAAATTGTCCCGAGACTGGCGAGGGGGAGGTGAAGCCGCACTTTATACCCTGAAAGTCAGTGTTGGGTACCAGGCGCCGTGGCAGTTCACGTGCGTTGCCCCTAATGGCTGGCTCACTTGCCGGGTGGCTCAGCATCTAGGCCTGCACTGTCTCCTTCAGCTTCTCCACATCCTGAGCCAGTTGTGAGTAATTCTGTGGCCAAGGGCTGGAGCTTCTGCAGGCCATCTGCACCCTCAAGATTAGAGGTGGCTAGAGTCAGGCACGGGATCCAGTTTGTCCCTGTAGTTCCAATGTGCCCTCGACTTCCCAAACTTTGTGCAGAGCTTTTCTTGTTGATTGCAGTCCCTTCCATCCAGTACCTTTGCAGAGTACTTTCCACTGGCTTCCGCATTTTGTAAGGTCTGACGCTTATTATAAATTCTTGATTCTACCTCACTCAGAGTGACTCTGCTTCAATCAAACCCTGACTGATACAGTCCGTAAAAATGACTCACAGGATGTTGGCTCTGGCAGCTGCCTTAGGGGTCACCTGGTCCACTCCTCATTTCTGAATGGGGAAACTGAGGTCCTCAATGTGACTTGCCCAAGTGGCACATAGAAATGAGTAGTCAAGGGACTTCCCCGGTGGTCCAGTGGTTAAGAATCTGCCTGCCAACACAGGGGACACGGGTTTGATCCCTGCTCAGGGAACTAAGACCCCACATGCTTCGTGCAAAGCAGCTTAGCCCACATGCCACAGCTACTGAAGCAATGCCCCTTAGAGCTTGTGCTCTAGCAAGAGAAAGCACCACGTTGAGAAGCCCACACTCCGCAACTAGAGAGCAGCCCCTGCTTGCTGCAACTAGAGCAAGCCCCCTTGCAGCAGCGAAGAGCCAGTGGAGTCAAAATCAAATTAATTTTTAAAAATCTAAAACTTTTTAAAAAAAAAAAGAGTGGTCGAACCAGCTTGCTAATCTGCTCTGTGACCTCAGTATTTGCCAAATTCCTCTCTGACTTAGGCAACTGTGATGGGCCTGCTGTCCCAGATTCTGTTCTCTACCTAAGCATCTGATGGAGCCCCTTCCATGCGTAGATGACCTCATTTAATCCACCGGCTCTCCAGAGTATATCCTAAACCTGGATTACCTCGCCCCGTCTCCACCACCTCCAACTGGCCGACCCTTATCAGCACTCACTCACGACTGTTTCTCTCAACAGACCTGCTCAGCGGCAGTCTCTTCTCCACCCAGAAACGGGGGCATCCTTACAGCCTCCGCCACGGGCTCTCTGCTCCTGCTGAAAGCCTCTCGGTGGTTCCCCACTGCTGTTGGAGTGAAGTGGATCATGTCTGCACAGCGCCGGCTCCCCTCCGTTTGGTTCACACCCTTTGCGTGCTCAGGGCTCTCTCGGACGTCCACCTTCCTTCTGTTCCTAAAGTCCAGCCAGCTGCTTGCTGCCGCGGAGGCTCCGTGGTCCCCTCGGCCTGGAAGGCCGCTCTCCCCCAGCCTCGCGTCGCTGCTTCCTCCTGACAAACGGCATTTCCTCTGCGAGGCCGCCCTGGACACCGCTGTCTCACCCCTCCCTTCAGTCACTTACTCCTTCCTCTGTTTTATTTCCTTCCCAGCATGTACCGAGGCCTGTCACTGTCTTGGCTATTTACTCAATTATTTATTTATTTTAATTTAAAAATATTAATATTTATTTACTTACCTGGCTGCAGCAGGTCATTCTTCACATGCAAACTCTCAGTTGTGGCACATGGAATCTAGTTCCCTGACCAGGAATCAAACCCTGGCCCTCCTGCACTGGGAGTGCAGAGTCTTAGCCACTGGACCTCCAAAGAAGTCCCTACTGGCTTATTTAATGATGTTGTCTCTCTCCTACCTAGAAAGAATCTCCATGAGGACAGGGTCTTAAATGTCTTATTCGTTACTATACCCCTGATGCCTGGAATGTACTCAGAAAATATTTGTTAAATGAACAGACCTGTATGGTACCCACTGTAATTCTCTCCACTTTGCAAATGAGGAGAGTGCCTTGGAGATTAAAAACTGGCCTGGAGCCCCATAGTAAATTGTTGTTCAGTCACCAAGTTGTGTCTGACTCTTTGCAACCCCATGGATAGCAGCACACCAGGCTTCCCTGTCCTTCACTGTCTCCCAGAGTTTGCTCAAACTCACATCCATTGAGTTGGTGATGCCATCAGTAAATAGTAGAATTGACATTATTCCAACATGGGTTCACCTGATCCTCATGCATACCTCATGGAGGTTTCACTGCCTCCATTAGTGTCCTTTGGTGCAAAATGTGTTCAGATATCAGAACTGCAAGAAACCTTCGATAATCAGCTATTGATAGCTCCTTGCCTAGTCATTATAGTAAAGTGAATCAATTAGCCATTTCTTGAGTCCTTCCTGTGGGCACCAATAAGTTAATTGGAATTGCTCCACCAAATAGGACAGATATTAAGGATCCCTTGTTTATCACATCCTGGGAATTATAGACGCCTGAGTGTTTATCTGACTTTCCTACAATAGCTCTCAAGGGCTACAGTCCATGGGGTCGCAAAGAGTCAGACACGACTGAGCGACTTCACTTCACTTTCAGTTTCAAGAATGTGGCTGACTTTTAGACCTTCTTGTTTCAGTTTTTCTTCATTATCTCCTCTGCTTTCAAGAAGCTCTACCATTTCTATCCTAAAACAAGAATAGACATCTTCTAAGAAACCAATTTTCAGACTCATGCAAAGAAACAGTAGTAGTGGTATCTGTTAGGTCACCAGAGGCCTGGGAGGAACCTTCCAGATCGTCTGCTGCAGAACTCAACAAATAAAGAATCTGAGACCCAGTGGGTGCAGATGGCTTATCCGAGATGGGGCTAAAAATAGATCTCCTTTACTCTGACTCCATGACTCTTCCCACCACATTGCACTGTCTTCCTTCTACCTTCTTCCTGGAGAAACCAGGATTGCTATGGAAACCAGGTTACAGGTAAACAGCAGCAGACCCATTACTCAGACCCAAGGCTTCAGGCTGCTTATGTAGGGATCTCGGTCATAGATGCTCTGTAAACCAGGCTCTTTCTACTTGTTCTCAGTAGCACTGCTACACGTGACCACTCCTGTACCAGGGAGGACTAAAATCACCCCACCTGCGAGCCCTTCAGAGCTCCAGTCACTCATCCACCTCAGTCAGCTCATCTCCCCTTCTGCCTTGTCCACTCACTGTGTTTCAGAAAAGCTGTGTTGAATGATTTCCTTATTTCTGCCTCTGTGACTAAGCCTTCCTTGAAGGGTGGGCTGAGACATCCCTGCCAACAAAGTCTGAATTATAGTATCCTCATGAGGTGGGCTTCCCCAGAGACTCAGCAGTAAAGAATCTGCCTGCAATGCAGGAGATCCTGGTTTGATCCCTGCATTGGGAAGATCCCCTGAAGGAGGAAATGGCAACCCTCTTCAGTATTCTTGCTTGGAGAATCCCATGGACAGAAGAGCCTGACGGGATCACAAAGAGCCAGACACAACTTAGTGACTAAACAACAACTCTTGTGTCTATTTATAAGTGACAGAAGATTTGGAGGGATTAAGGCACTTTCTCAAGGTTACAGTATAGGGCAGAGTTAGGTCTGTCCACAGAGAGACCTACAAATAAAGCAAGCAAATTAGATCCAGAGTAATCTGATTGGAAATTTAAACTTTATGGTTACTAGTATGTGATGCTGATCAGTTTGATCTTTCTGAGTCTCAGTGTCCATATCTTTAAAATGGGATAATAAAAACAATGGCAGACCCTGTTGGTTGTTTTGCCAGTAGCCTCCCCCTCCCCCTACTCAGTTCAGTTCAGTCGCTCAGCCGTGTCCGACTCTTTGCGAGCCCATGGACTGAAGCATGCCAGGCCTCCCTGTCCATCACCAACTCCCAGAGTTTACTCAAACTCATGTCCATTGAGTCGGTGATGCCATCCAACCATCTCATCCTCTGTCATCCCCTTCTCCTCCTGCCTTCAATCTTTCCCAGCATCAGGGTCTTTTCCAATGCTGTCAGTTCTTCCCCTCAGGTGGCCTACCGCTACTGGCCCAATCCAAACCTTTTTTCCTTTCTAACAACGATGTGTTAGACTGTTAAGTGCTTCAGAGGAAAATGAGCTCTTTCCTGGCTCTAGGGCATGGCAGCAAATCTCTCGCCTTGCAAGAGACTGGCTTAGGAATGGGCATGTGATACAACTCTAGCCAACGAGATGGAGGTACAAATGAGGGGTAGGGGGGGCTCATCACAGGGGATGATTTTCCTGACTTTGAGAAGGGGATTCGCTGGTGGCTCAAACGGTTAAGAATCTGCCTTTCGTGCAGGTTGTCTGGGTTTGATCCCTGGGTCCATTATAGCAAGAAGATCTGCCTCTTCTTCTTTAATGTATTTATTTGGCTGCATCAGGTCTCAGTTATAGCACGTGGGATCTCACATTCTGAGAGATCTGAAGGCATGCATTCAGTAGCTATGGCACACGGGTTTAGCTGCCCCTCGGCATGAGGGATCTTAGTTCCCGGCCCAGGGACCGAACCCACATCCCCTGCGTTGGAAGGTGAGTTCTCAACCATTGGACCACCAGGAAGGTCCCAATCTGCCTCTTCTTACTCCAGGTCTTGGATGTTGTTTGAGGATATGATGACTGGAACTGTGGCTGCCATTTTGCTACCCCAGAGAGGCCAAATGGTGAAGATAAATGTGTGGTTAATTTTACGGGTCAATTTGACTGGACTAGAGGGTGTCCAGATATTTGGTTAAACATTATTCTAGGTGTTTCTATGAGGATATTTTTGAATGAGTTTAACATTCCAATCAATAGACGGAGTAAAGCAGATTGTTCTCCCTAACACAGATGGACCTCATCCAGTCTAAACAGAATAAAATAGGTCTAAATAGAATTAAAAGGCTGACCCTCTGCTGAAACGAGAAAATTCCTCTTCCTTACTGCCTTTGATCTGGGACATCAGTTTTGTCCTGCTTTCAGGCTAGAACTGAACTATTGGCTCTTCCTGGGCTTTGAGCCGGCTAGACTTCAGACTGTAACTGCACCATGAGCTCTTCTGGTCTCTAGCTTGTCAACTCACCCTGCAGGTCTTGGGAGAGTCAGCTTCCATACCCACTTTGATGTGTGTATATCTGTTCTATTGGTTCTGTTTTTCTGCAGAGCCCTGACTAATGAAATGAGAGAGCAGAAAGATGAAAAGAACCTGGATTCTTACAGATAGGACTGAGCTACTGAATTAATCAGCCCCAGTAATCCTTATTCTTCAATTGATAGTTAGGTGAGAGAATACATTTTTCTTCTTGTGGAAGCCACTTTTAATTGGGTTTCTTTCTTATTTCTTGTACCTGAAGGCTCTATAAGTGATCCAGCAGTCAAAGCAGTAGGATAGTTGTGAAAATTTAATGGTGGTTAGTAAATATTAATTCTTCTCTCAGAATCTGAATTATAGAGCAAGACTCTTAATACTGATAATCCCTTAAACGGTGTAGTCTTTTTGTCACAGAATGCCTCCCTAGGCATTATTCTACTAGATTGTGGGTTTATTGTTATTATCACTATTGGCCTCAGTGTGCAGCTTGTTCGGATCTCATTTCCCGAACAGGGATTGGACCCAGGGCCACAGCAGTGACAGCGCCAAGTCCTAATTAATGGACCACCAGGGAACTCCCTGGATTGTAAATGTCTTGAAAGTTGACATCAGGTTTATTTTGTCTCGAGCTGTAACTCCTAGCACAGGTATTGAATCTCTGTGAGATTATATCTTTTCGTGGATTTGTTCTTCAGTGACAGTGATGCTCTTGGAAGTAATTGCCTAGGAATTGGGCAAAGTGAATTAACACAACTCTAGATGTAGGCCTCATGGTATAGTTGCTGGTTATGCGTGCATGCATGCTCAGTTGCTTAAGCTGTATCTGATTCTTTGTGACCCTATGTACTGTAGCTTGCCAGGCTCCTCTGTCCATAGGATACTGCAGGCAAGGATACTAAAGTGGGTTGCCAATGCCCTCCTCCAGGGGATCTTCTGGATCCAGGGATCAAACCCGTGTCTCCTGCATTGCAGGCAGATTCTTTACTGCTGAGCCACTGGGGACAGTTGGTTGTTGGTTATAGGACAGTTCAATTTGGTTCTTTGATTGGCAGACTTTATGTTAAGGTATTTGAATATTAACTGCTATTATCTAAGGCCTATGTTATATTGAAGGCATCATTAACTTTATAACCCATCATGTGAACATTCCCTGACTGTCAGGATTTCCACCAAAGGCTTAGAATTAACGTTGCTTAGAAGGGCTTGGGTGACCCAGGGCTTTAGGATGAGCATTATAAAATGCTAAATGCAATCCTAAGAGATAAACAAGAATTTTAAGGACAGATAACCATCACCAAGTTGCTTCTGCTTGCCGGAGGGTGGGTTTTCTATACATCATAAACCATAAATGAGGAAGGCAGAGAGCAAGAGGATCCCCATAAGAGGAGTCTGTAATTTCGTGTACATGCTGGGGGCGGGGGGGTGGAGTGGAAAGGAGTCATCAAGGGACGGGAGGCCTATGGCTCTCAGCATCTCTGGGCTTCTTCCAGGAGAAAGCGCCTTTCCAAGGGACATTCAACTCTTCACCATGACTCCCATGTAGACTTTGTCAGTGAAGGGAATCCTTGACCAAGAAAGCCTTCTTTACAGTCAGCAAACCTGTGAGGAAATGATGAATATTATTACAACTGTTCCCTCATTCAACCTCTAGCAAGTCTTGAATCTAGAAGGTCAGGTGTATGGCTCAAGAAATATGATCTTCTGTCAAGTACCCCGAGTGATGTTTTTAGTAATTTTTCAGACCTTACCTTGAGTATTGCTGATAGAGAGACATCTGGACTTGGCACCCTGTTTTGAGATGGTCCCGCCAGCTAATTACTGTGGCCTAAAAGGTCATTGTTTAATAGTCTCTGTAAAATAGGGTCTATTATACAGAGTGAAGTAAGTCAGAAGTGCAAATATCACGTATTAACGCAAATATATGGACTCTAGAAAGATGGCACTGAGGAACCTATCTGCAGGGCAGCAGTGGAGCTGAAGACATAGAGAATGGACCTGTGGCCACAGTGGGGGAAGGAAAAAGTAGGACAGATTGAGAGTAGCATGGAGACATCTGCATTACCATAAGTGAAATAGACAGCCGGGGGGGATTTGTATGAAGTAGGGCGCTCAACCCTGTGCTGCCTGACAACCTGGAGGAGTGGGATGGGGTGGGAGATGGGAGGCAGGTTCCAGAGGGAAGGGACATATTCTTGCCTATGGCTGATTCATGTTGATGTATGGCAGAAACCAACACAATATTGTAAATCAATTATCCTCCAAGTAAATAAAAAAGTAAAAGATAACCTGTCATTGTTAGGCTTTATCTGTGCATCCAGGGCACATAGGTGGGAGACGTAGGTCTGCAGAATACGATGCTCTGGGATTCCCTTCAGGAGGTGCTCATGGTCCCTTCCACCCGCGAGAGGGACCTTGACCTTCAATAAAGGGTATGAACAATGTAGGTAAGCTTCCAGCCCACTTCCTGTGAGAACTGGTAAATCATCCCCTCTAGGTGGACACTCCTCGAGGGGTTCTGGCTCGGTGAGAGAAGAAAAGGCTAGGTTTTAGCCCCACCTGCCCACAGTGGGTTGCTTTTGAACATCGTATACAATCTTCTCAACTGTACAGGATGGCCTTTCATTATATGAGATCCTGGTGGCGATTTAGTTGCTAAGTCGTGTCTGACTCTTGCAATCCCGTGGACTGTAACCCCAGGCCCCTCTGTCCATGGGATTTCCCAGACAAGAATATTGGAGTGGGTTGCCATTTCCTTCTCCAGGGGATCTTCGCAACCCAGGGATCGAACCCAGGTCTCCTGCATTGCAGGCAGATTCTTTACCGACTGAGTCACCAAGGAAGCCCTACCCTTGGCTTTCTCCAAGTGATGATTTTAGCCACCTGAGGGTTAATTCTTAGAAAGTAAAATAGCTTTTTTTTGGGGGGGGGGTCCCTAATAAGGCCCTAAATAAACAGCATCCTTATTTCCAACTAGGTTCAAAACAAGTTGAATAAATAAATAAATAAGCTAAAAATATTGTCTTTATTGGTGACAGAGGCTAGACTGATCAGTAGATGCCACAGCTTTTTAAAAAATTTGTATTACTTTATCCGGCTGCGCTGGGTCTTAGTTGCAACATGCAGGATCTTCAGTTGAGGCATATGAACTCTTACCTGTGGCATGTAGGATCTAGTTCCCTGACCAGGGATCGAACCTGGGCTCCCTGCATTGGCAGCATGGAGTCTTAGCCACTGGACCACCAAGTGAGTCCCCAGATGCTACAACTTGAGTACAGAAAAGGTAACTGCCCTTTATTTGCTGATCAGTATCCATCTTCTCCACCCAGGAATCGACCCAGGGTCTCCTGCATTGCAGGCAGATTCTTTACCAACTGAGCCATCAGGGAAGCCCTACCAGGTGCTAACTGACACCATATCTAACCTTCCTATAATTTGAGGAGATCGATATTGTGATCTCTATACTGTAGATGAGGAAATTGAGTTCTTAAGTTGGAGAAGTCAAACCCAGGCCTGACTAGCCCCAGAACTCCCACTTCTGACTTGGCACTGCCACTTCTGGAGAACCAGCTGGAATTTCTGCAACCAAAACCCAATTAAATCACCAACGATTCTTACGAGATTCCCAAAATTGTCCTCTGGCAGAGTTTTCCCCTTTCCCCAAAATTCTCCTTTGGCACAAACCAAAAAGGCCTTGGCTCCTTCAGCAGATCTAGAAATGTGTAAAGCCTCACGTCTTCCAATTCTGGGTCATTTTTCATTGCTCCTGGGAGCACTAGGTCTAAGGCCAGCATGGACGTACTATTTTGAAACTAAAGGCATTTCTCAGAAAACGCAGGCATGGTGCCATTGAGGATATATTTTATATCATCACCCAGGTCTTCGGCCCCATGGCGCCCTATTACCGCTGCGGTCCTTCCGCCGGGGCGTCGCCGCCGAAGGAGAAAGGCTGCTCTGTTTAGCGTTCCATCTCAAGCATGTTGGAAAAACCACATGCAGAGACCCAAAGGGCTATTTCGCTCTCGTGGATTTTTATCGTTACAAATGTACATTTTTCCATGGGATAGTTCTTGCTTTAGGTCAGGTTCCTTAGAAGCAGAGCCTGAGATGGATTGGTTTCAACTGATTTATTGTGTTCAAGGAGAAGGAGAGAAACAGTCCTGATGGGGGAAAAGGGCTGAACAAGAATTTGGCTTCAGCTGGAGTCAAGCTTCTGCTTGATCCCGTGGAGACCTCCGGAGCACAGCCTGCACCACGGGGATCATCTTGCCTTAAAGTCAGGAGGGCTGGCCCTGTGTACCCCCATGATGGACAGTCTGGGGCCCCTGGCTATGGGGGCCTCGTGTCTACGTGCCTGTGCACGTAGCTACCTGGTTGAAGTGGCTACCATTTGCTCCAGGGGGCTCCCTCTAAGCCATGGGCATTTGTCCAGAGAAGGGAGTAGCTGTGAATTACACCGGCCAACTCTCCCAGCAGCTCCGAGAAAGAGCCTGGGTGCGCTGGCTGGTAAAAAGGGCCTGGGCAGGGCACCAAAACCAGTTCTGAGTCACAAGACACAAAAATCATTCGAATCCGAGTACTGGTTCATTAATCTCAGCGTTCCCAGAGATTATGCCTCATTATATATTCCTCGCTACACATTTAATTGGTGAAGAAACCAAGGCAAAAACCAAGAGCAAAATAGTCCTGCACGTTCAAGGAGCTGTGACTAAAGATGGTGTTCAAGCAGCAGTCACCCTATTTCAACATTCAGCCAGCCTGCTGGAATACGTAACTGTGACAGCTACAGCGAATTCCATTTCATGCCCAACAATACCGCATACAGTTCAGTCTTCCAGTGTGACCAACAGGTGGCACCAGAAACACCCACATTTATTCCAACTAATTTGTGCATTACGCATGTATTGGCTAAAATGTCAATTCCCCTCTCCTCAGATTTCTCATGTGGAAAAGACACTCATAGCATTAAATCCAACCCCAAATTTGGTAACTTACAGTTTTCCATTTGCTATTTGACCTCTGTCTTGAAAGGTTATTTGAATGTGGAAGAAAAAAAAAAAAAATAGGGTGATAGGGCCAGTGAATTCAGAAAGAAAACATCTATTCATTAGCAAAAGGAAGGAAAAAAGACTGGAGTCCTGCATCCTTTTCCTTCAAGGTCTCTTGAGTGTGTAAATGCCGAAGATTATTAGGAAATATGTGAATAACAGGATAAAAAAGTCAAGGATACTGCCTCCAAAACATGAACTTTATTCCCGACTGAAAACAGACTTGGATGGCAACCAAGTTGTTCAAGGATTGCTTCAGCTAGTATCCGACCACGGGGTTCCACTCTGGGAAAGGCCTCTGGGTCCAGCGTTCACCATTTTCAAGTTTGTTTCTTTTGAAGTTTGTACTTTATTGTTGGTGAGGGGAAGTAAAGAGAGGGGGTGGGTGCTGCATCTTCCAATTTTTTTTTTTTTTCTGAACAATCCAGCAATTGCCCTTTTTTCCTATGTAAGGTGAGCCAAAGAGCAGACTGACTTTGAAAAAAAACACTGAACTGAGAATTAAGCCCCAGTACACAATACACTGAACAGAGAATTAGGCCACTTCTATTATTCGATTCTTCAACTATGTTAGAAATTGTTTAAAATGGGGATAGTGAGTCTCAGAAAGGTCATTTAAATGACCTTAGCAAGGTCCTTAGCCAGAATCTCAGTCCAGTTTCTCTGACCCCGAGGCCAAAGTTAAACCTAGGTGTGCCATGAGCTCCCCGTGCAAATTCGAACAAACCATGTCATCTCACTGGGCTTCAGCTTTATCTCTAACTTAAGAGGCCAGGCTGCAAGGCCCCAACATACCTTTCAGCTTGAAACCTCCAGATTCTGATTAGTGCAATGTAGAGTGCGGTGTACCGATCGGAGCTGGAGGTGTGGTTTGGCACCACCGTCCGTAGGAAGGGAGGGTAAAGCTCACTTTGATAGTGTTCCAAAGTGGAAGGTGACACGGCTATTATACAATGCGTGAAACAGTCTGGTTCTTGTATTTGGGGGGGAAGGTAAATACCAGGTCCCGATTAGCCTTTCCTATACCTGTCGTCGGCTAATTATACTGTAAACACTGCGTCTATGGGAGTCTTCCTTTTCAAATGAAATGATCCCAGCGCTTGGAATTCCTCTTCTCATGCCACGCTCTTCTGCCATGCATGCCGCAAATGATTTTCACTGCCCTTCTCTGAACTTTGACTATTTTTACTTTACCTTTTTGACACCAAGACTGGTTAAAGGGAGTTTTGGAGGGGGGGTGGTTGTTTGGGGGATATTTTTGTTAACTTAAAGACTTGAGGCAACAGGACTCCCGAATGGTACATGTGGATTCCTTGCTTATTTATTTATTTTAAAAAATATTTTCTTTTCATTTATTTGGCTGGACCGAGTCTTAGCTGCGGCATGCGGGATCTTTGATCTTGGTTGTGGCATGCAAACTCTTAGCTGTGGCATGTGGGATCTAGTCCCCTGACCAGGGATGAAACCCGGGCCCCCTGCATTAGGAGCGCAAAGTCTTAGCCACTGGGCCACCAGAGAAGTCCCCCTCCCCGCCCCTGCTCATTCATATCTCCATAATGTGAATGGGAGAAGACAGGGAAAAAGGAGAAAAAAAATTAACCTTAATTGAGTACTCACAATATATCAGGCTCTCTGCTCAGCCTATTTGATATCTTATCTCCTCTTGAGTGGGAGGCAGGGGAGTCTCCTGGTATAGCGGTCTGCCAACGTCCTCCAGTTAGACAGACCTGGGTTCCCATCCAGGCCCTGTATCTGCTTCATCATGTAACTCTGGGCAATCTACCTAACTTCTCCAAGCGTTGGTTTCCTCAGTGAGACCACATAAGTACCTAGTATAAGGCCAGAGTAAATGCTCAATGAGTGTTAGCCAACATCACTACCCTCCCGAAGAGCAAAGCTTATCTGCTTCACTCTAGAGAACAGCAGCAACAAAAATAAAGTCATAAGGAGTTAAGGAGAAGATTTCCAAACTTACATTGATCTGACTCTGTTATGGATACCTATCGTTTCTTATCGCCAGTACCATTCTTTCCTGGGCAAACCATCCTGCCCTTCATTGTTTTGCTAGAGCAACCGCCAGACTCTGTCTCCAAGCTACCGGGGTGGGCACCTGACTCAGGTCTGGCCAATCGGAGTGTCTTATCTTCATGTTGACCATGACTAACCCAGGGCATGGTCAGCAAGATTTTTCCGTAAAGAATCGATAGAAATATTTTAGGCTTTTTAAGACATAAGATCCCTGTCACCACTACTCAAAGGTACTGTGACAGCAGAAAACACAGTCCATAAATGTATGGGTGTGGTGTGTCCAATAAAATTGAAATTTGAGTTGATATAATTTTCAGATGTGTTACAAAATATTATCTTCCTTTTTTTCCCAACCATTTAAACATGATGAAAAGATTTAACTCGCCAACTGTCCAAAAGCAGGAGACAAGCTGGATTTGGCCCATGGGTCATAGCTTGTTGACTGCTGGTCTAACAGATGAGCACGTGACCCTCAGAGGTCAAAGTCCTGCCATGAGATTATTACATGAACACTGGGAGGGACTGTGTGGTTCATCCTTTTGATCCCGATTCCCATGGCTGTCCTCCTTTCCACGTGGAGAAATCCTCTGAAAGTATGAGAACCACAGCACAGAGAATCAGAGCCAAGCAGAGCCAGCGAAGGATGGAGAAAGAAAAACAGAGCCCCAGAGACTTCATTTGAGCCTCTCCTCAAGTGATGCCTGTTAGTTCCATGAACCGACAGATTCCTTTTTTCCCTAATCTAGTTTGAGTCAGGTTTTGACCACCTACAATGAGAGGGTTCTGACAGAGACTTACGGGTTTGTTTTCCCCCTACTATGCAATAGCACCTTACAAAATTATTAAGGAAAATGGAACACTAGTGTGTATCGTGTACTTAACCATGTGTCAGGCCACTGGGTAAGGGGCTTTCACGTGTGATCTCTCATTTATGCGTGCGTGCACGCACTTAGTCATGTCCAGCTCTTTGCAATCCCATGGACTGTAGCCCTCCAGGCTCCACTGTCCATGGAGTTTTCCAGGCAAAAATACTGGAGCGGGTTGCTGTTTCCTACTGCAGGGGATCTTTCCAAACCAGGGATCAAACCTGCGTCTCTCACACCTGCTGTATTACTGGGCAGATTCTTTACCACTGTGCCACCCAGGAAGCCTAGTTAGTTCTTATAAACCCGTTGAGGTTGTCAATATTTTTACCTCATTTTACCAAGAGCACAGATACATTTCATGCCAGTCAGTTGCTGGCCCAGATCCAGTGTTTGAAGGTCGGATGGAGCAGCTTGCAGGGATTTGGGGGGGCATTGAGGGAACAGATTTCTCAGGTCCATTTTCTCTCCCACCTCACTCTCCTGGAAAGTCTGATGGAAGAGTCAGGGCACGCTTAATCCCTTTTCTGAGAAAAAGAGCACGCACTGATGAGGAATTCCTACTGTCCCTTCTGGCCTTCCTGGGTGCTGGGGAGTGGCCGTCCTGGAGTTCCCATCCAGCTGCCCAGCAGAGAGGGGACGAGCAGCTGAGGCACTGGGCAACAGCCCGGGTTAATCCAGGCTGCAGTTTGCAACCCCCTTGCAGGACCGATCAAGGATTTCCTTCAGAAGTATCACTTCCCAGCAGCTGGCTGGCTTGACTTTGCCAACTGCTTATGACCCCTGGCTACACAGGAAGCTTCAGCAGGTAGAAGTTGGCCAGGCTGAGGAGCAGACACACCCAGGAGCTCCTCAGGACGGAACAGAAAGGTTGGCACAAACAAGGTTTGCATGATACAGGATGAGAAAGGTGCCAGGGAAAATAATCCCCCATGTTCATTAACCCTCTTGATATATCAGCCCTTTGAGTTTTGGCCTGAAGACCAAGAACAACCATAGCGACAGCTACAGGTACTTATTGGAGCTACTGTATCACCTCCCATTTCCTATTAAAATAGCCTCCATTGGTTATCAAGCAGTCACTAGATGCCAGGTACTTTACTTATGTTATTCTCAATCATTTCAACAACCCTGCAAAGTGGATGTTAAATATTACTTACTATTTTATGAACAAGGTAACTGAGATGGTTAGAGGTCAAGATATGACAAACTCTAGGAAGGAAGGGGAATTTGCACCTGGTCGGTCTCTATTTCCACCTCACTGTCACAGGGGTGAGGGATTAAGTGAGAAGACAGGGGCAATACGTTTCCAGGAGCTGCTCAGGACAGGTCAAGCCACCAGAAATAGAAATGCAACTTGAGGCTTGAATCCCTTTTCAGGTTTTGGGACTTGGAAGGTAGAGATTTTTGTTATTTTGTGCTTATCCAGTGTACCCTCCACACCCAACTCATACATGACTCTGAGCAGGGACACAATGAGTGTTTCTTAAATGAATGAGAAAGTGAGGCCTGATGTCTGCTTTCTGTAAAACAGGAAGTGGCTGAGGGGCCACTGACTGATGAGTCTTCTCTTTGTATATGTCACTTTTAGGAACCCTAAAAAGTTCTCAGGTTCATCCTGAGAACTCTCAGGTGCAGCCACACTACAATTTAGTGCGATGGACAGAAGTTTACATAATTTCACAGGTCATTTGATAGGCAGTGATTTCACAAATGATACCCTGAAAGTGAAAGTGTTAGTCATTCAGTTGTGTCCGACTCTTTGCAACCCCATGGACGCAGTCTGCCAAGCTCCTCTGTCCATGGAATTCTCCAGGCAAAAACCCTGGAGTGGGTTGTCATTCCCTTCTCCAGGGGATCATCCCAATTCAGGGATCGAACCCAGGTCTCCTACATTGCAGGCAGATTCTTTACCGTCTGAACCACCAGGGAACATACCCTAGCGGCATAAAAGAGTTAATGCATCTTTCAAAAATACTTCCCACTGGACTGCTGGAGAGTAGCTTGAAGTAAGGAATGAATTTGATTGAAAAAATTTCTTTTTTTCTTTTTTGCTGAACCTTAACCAGGCTCTGATCAAGTGCTGGGTGCTAAAAAAAATTTAAGCAGAGACCTCTAGAAGGCAAGTTTTTCAAAAAGTGAAGGAGGAATACAAAATTAAAAGTCTTTTTAAAAAAGTAAAATGAATCAACTATACTTCAATAAAACAATTTTTTTTTAAGATATTGAAAAAAAGGGAAGGAGGGAAAGTTGGAGAAAAAGTTAATAAACCGGAGCTTTGACTGTTTCCTTCCTAGCAGGCAAACCCTGAGCCCGATTCCCCTTTGCCTGCTTTTTGAGGCAAGGCTGAACTAGCAAGCCATAAATTCCACGCGCCTAAGTGTGAGGAATGTGGAGATGAATGTGAGGAAGTCTTCATTCCAGAGGAAAGGGCATGAGAGTGGGCCAGCTGGAGATGGAAGACAGGACATACCCCAAGTGTGAGCCAACGGAGATTTGAAATTAGAATCTGGGCTCAACCTGCATCTAGGTTTTAAGAACTCTGTAAGTGGATAGGGCTGTCAAGCCGTTGGAGGGCACTTGTAGAGATCTGAGGTGACACAGCATTGATTCACCCAGAAAAATGATCAGCATATTTATCATTATTTGAGTCAGTGTATCTTCTTGGCAAGGAGCAGCATTCGGGCAGGGAGCTCTGACCTGGGCGGTTCGGGTAAGGAAGAGAGAGCCCTGCAGAGGTGAGGAGGGAAGGTCAGCTGGTGCAGAGAAGCTCCTCTGGCTTGGCCATCAAAGGCTGCATGATGGAGACGGGCTGTCTAAACAACTTGCCAAATTTCCAGTGGATGGTAGGTGACACCTTCCCGTAGAACTCGTGCCCTGGGATCCAGGCCTGGCACTTACTCTGGTACTTGTTGTAGAAGATCATTTTTATTAGGAAGTGTGGTTTGGAATGTAAAAGCTGCAGAGGACTCTATCTTTAAAAAAATCAATGTTCGCTGGCACAAACTAAGGCTATCTGGGTTCTTAGATATTTAACAATAGCCTCTTCTCACCATGATTAGCCTAGGTACAAACAGTGACTATGTGGGAACTAAGAATTCAAGGATGATGGCCCTGTTAAGGTATGCTTTGAGTGGAAGGATTTAAATGTATATTCTCCTAAAGTAACCTCACCCAGTCATAGTGTGGGTGGATAGTGGAAATGGTATTGCCTTAAATGACCCAAAAGTGGGGACTGTGGGCTAACTATACCAATACTGTGTGAAGTGGGGCAAGCTATTTAACTTCTTATATCTCATTTTCCTTACCTTTAACATCATGGTGATAAGAGTGTTTTTTCTTCCCACAGGAGTTCTTGTCAAAGGTAAATAAGATAAGTGACCACATCCTTTTTTAAAGACTGAAATTGATTCAACTGCATTACATGAAGAAGGGTTGAGGGTCTGGATTTAAATCTCAATTCTGTGATTTACCACCTGTCTAATCTTGGAGAGGGGCTTCCCGGGCACAGGTGGAGCAGCAGTAAAGAATCTACCAGCCTATCTATGCAGGAGACTCAAGAGAGGCAGGTTCAGTCCCTGGGTGGGGAAGATCCCCTGGAGAAGGGAATGGCAACTCACTCCAGTATCCTTGCCTGGAGAATCCCATGGTCAGAGGAGCCCGGCGGGCTACAGTCCATGTGGTTGCAAGAGTCAGACACACCTAGCACACACACACAGACACACAGACACACACAATCTTGGAGATGCTTTTTTTTTTTCAATTGGAGTATAATTGCTTCGCAGTGTTACGTTAGTTTCTGCTGTACAAAAAAGTGAATCAGCTGTATGTGTACATATATCCCCTCCCTCTAGAGCCTCCCTGCCAACCTCTGCCCCATGCACCCCTCTGGGTCGTCACAGAACACCCAACACTCTGTGGGGTACGGCAGCTTCCCAGGAGCTGTCTGTCTGTCTGTCTGTCTGTCTGTCTGACACACGGTGGTGTGTATATGTTAGTGCTACTCTCCCGGCTCGTCCCGCCCTCCCTTCCCCTCCCTGTGTCCACATGTTGGACATGCTTCTTGTCAATTTCCTGGTTTCTAAATAGCGCTCTCAAGAAGCTGCTGTGACGACTAAAGAACGTATATAAAGCACTCCGCTTAGAGATGGGGCTTGCTAAATTATACTGGTTGTGATTATGACTTTAATCAAGCAAGAAGCACATGTTAAATTCATAGACTGGGACTTAAGCTGGAATATGGGCAATATTAATTATTATTATTGTTATCATTGATGTTTCTACCAGATATGAAAAAAAAAAATATTTACAGGCAGAATTTCTCTTGCCTCTCCAGAGAATGGCTGAATAAAACAGAAGTGAATCCAATCTGTGCAGAGCCACCTGGGCCTCACTGGGCCTGGGTCTTTCCCTACCATCTCCGGAAATCCTGTTTCACAGGAGTTTCCATTTGATTCAAATAGGAACAGTGAAGGGACTAAAACCACTAACAGTGTTTAATGCACAGGCAAAACCCAAACTGGGGAGAGGCCTCAGACATGATTCCTCAGCAATAACTTAGTAGCAACCACAGCCCCACAAGAACGATGTTCTGCCAGAGACCTCAAAGCCAGGGTGGTGTCCTGCCACCAACTCACCACAAGAAAGTGTACCAAAACAGTGGGGAGGAAGGAGCGTCAGCTTAGAAATTACAGGACAAGGAAACCTGAGTCCAGGATATTCATAGGCGGAAAGTATAATAGTCTCATAACATCCATAGCTACTAAGACAGAACTAACTACACCAGGACACTTAATCTAGTAAAAACTTACCATCAGGTAACAAGGTTGGTTAAGCTTGCCAAAAACCAATAAAACACTTAGGTATTCATTTTTCTAGCTGAAGAGTCTCGTGGTTATGCCTAAAATGTTCTTCTGCCCATTATGTCTTTGTAGAGGCAGGGTCGATTTTTGTGTTTAATGAGTTTCTGGAAACTTATATGAAAAGTTTAATGTTTAAAAATCAAGCAATGGCCTTATATGTTATGTGAGGAATTTTAGTCCCAAGAACCAAAAAAATTATAAAGTCCCTAGAATATTTTATTGATGGTTTAATCTTGGGCTAAAAATAGAAACCCGAGTGTTAAACAACATATATATGTGATTATTTAAAATGGTCAAAAATGCAAATCAAACATTAAATACAGACAATTAAACTTCTTAGGTAATTTCTTACCTCAAATTCTGCTCTGATACTATTTGAAATGATATTTTGTGGACATAAGATATTGGATTAGGGTTAGGAAGGAAGACTTTCTCTTTTTTTGACTTTGAAATATAGCTTTTATTGATGATTTCCATGTATCAGATACTAAGCTAAATACTTCACAGTGTGTCTAATTTACCCCTCCTGATATTCCTACTACGTGCCCTTGTTAGATCAGTTTCATAGAGGAGAAAAATCAAAGCGCAAAGAAGTAATTTGCTTAAAGCACACAGCTAGAAGTTACACATAAAGATAACTTTAGTTCATTGATGATAATTAATGCTATTATAGTTCATGTTATTAAATATATGTAATGCTATATATTTAATGTTTTTCTGAAATCTATCCTTCAGAAGAAATTTTCTTCCTCCTTTAGGAAGGAAGACTTTCTGATGATAATTTTCCACTGGCTTGGGCAGGGTATTTTGCAGAGAAATGAGGCAACTGATAAGTGGATTATCAGGCTATTTAGTTTCCGTCAAATTTTTATCTTGGATTAAGATGGTAGAATGATTATACAAATTAATCTTGTTTCTCCCACCCTCAGAACCCCTTAAAATGACATAAATGATAATAAAAAGGAATTAGGGTTGGCACATTTAACAAAAAAAACCCCCAAAAACCCAAAACAACAGAAAAGGATACCCACTAAAATATTTCAGATAAACAATGAATAGTTTTTTAGTATGAATATGTCCCAAATGTAATATTTTGGACTTGTTATGTTTACATGACAACCATAACAAGAATTAATCCATGACACTGTACTGTTGGTAGATCACAGTTAGGAAGAACTTGAGGATCGCATTAAATTGGTTTTGTCTTACAATTCTACCTCTAGGCATTTAACCAATAGAAATGAAAAGGTATGTCCACAGAAACACCTGTGCAAGAATTTCACAACAGCTGTATTTATAATAGTCAAAAATCTAGAACCAACCAATTTCTCATCAGCAGTATTGTGAATAAATAATTTGCATTTCTGATAAGTTCTACTGATGCTGATGGTTCAGGTATTATACCTGGAGGACTATTTTTATAAAGAAATCTATAAAAAATAGATTAGTTCAGAAAGAAAGATAAGATTGAAAGAAACTCCCAGCTCAGAGTAAGGGTGACTATAAGTTAAGGGCAGTCAGGGGCCTTGAAATAATTAATTACCTGGATAATTAATCACAAGCTAATTTGAATAATCAATTACCTGGATAGTTAATTACAGACCTGCATCCAGAGCAGCAAGGCCAGTCATGTCCCTGACCACCCACCCCCTTCCATCACCACCACTCCTGAATAGCCAGCCAGCAGCAGCCTTAGACCCTGAGTTAAAGTCCCAGTAGAACAGCCCTGCAAATGATGTGAACTTCCTACTGGGGAAGAATAGGGTATATGCCTATAGAGGGCTGAGAGAGATAAATTGAAAATTACAAAATGGACTCAGAAGGAATAAAAAAAAGTTAAGTCATCTTGGCTTAGGTGAAAATTTCACTGACATCTTCCAGTGTCAAAGTAAAGCCCTTCTTCTCTGGCAATGAGGGAGGGGGTGGCAGTGAAGAGGATAAGGGGTTTTAGCTTGCCCATCTGCCCCACGGTAGGTCCCTAAAGTGGAGTCTGTTCGGCAGAGCCCTGTGCGCCTATGGGAAGACCACAGCCACTCTCCCTTTTAGGGAAGAAGCCTGCTGGGGAAAATGAATCTGAATTGCTGCAGAGGCAGCCCACGGCGGATAACCATACGAATATGAACAGACAGCTAGGAATGACCAGATACGTGCGGATCACCAGAATCAGGGCTAAGAAGAAGCAAAAAGACCAAACTGACCAGAGGCAGCAAAGCTAACTCAGTGAGCAGAGAAAGACTTGGAAAAATATGAATTTGTGTAGCTAGGAGCATTTCAGAGGTTACCACGTGCATAAAACAAAAATATGTAGAATCACAGCCTGAGGCTGCCAAAGAAATTTAATAGGAACTAGACATGGGTGGGGACTGTGTCTCTTACTGTGTCTCTCTTGTTTTCTTTGTAAACAATAATGGCTAGATACAATAAAATAGGCACAAAAACTGTGAAATAGAAAAGACGTGAGCATGCCAAAGCAGCCTTGTGGGTTGGCAGGTGGCGCAGCCATGGGATACCTCAAATTGCTCATTAAACTGCAAGTGTAGGAAATTCCAGATTTGGTGTGGGAAAGGCATTTTAGGGGTGGCATGTGTCATGTGTGAAAATTGGGTTGTATAAAAGTTGAATATGTGAGAACTGAGAGCCATCTGTGTCCACATTCCATTTGGCTTTCCCCAGAGCTTAGTAATATAAATCTTTCCGCTTAAAACTCGAGGTCACCATAAGAATAATGTCTGTATATCACTTCACTGCTTCATAGTTTACAAAACACTTTTGCTAATTATTATATTTAATGTCTATCCTTGGGAGGCAGCTAATACCCCTGTTTTACCCTACAGGGAACAAAGTCAGCCAGCAATTTGCTTCTTCCTTCCAGGAAATAGAGAAACTCGTCAGAAAAGGCAATTTTGCAAATTGTTTCCCAAAGGATGTTTTGCGGATTGTTGATCCCATAGGATGTGGTTATCAAACTTTAGTGAGCATTAGAATTGCCTGCATGGCTCGTAATAAAAAAAAAAAAAGAAAAACACACAGATTGCTGCCTTCCACCTTCCCCCATCCCCAGCTTCTCATTCAGTAGATTGGGTGAACTTTGGGAATGTGCATTTCTGACAACTTCTTAAGTAATCTCGCTGCTGGTATAAACTTTGAGAAACACTACCAGCTTCCCTGGTGGCTCAGAGGGTAAAGATCTGCCTGCAACACAGGAGACCCAGGTTTGATCCCTGGGTCAGGACATTCCCCTGGAAAATAGAATGGCTACCCACTCCAGTATTTTTGCCTGGAGAATTCCATGAACAGAGGAGCCTGGTGGGCTACAGTCCAAGGGGTCTCCACAAAGAGTCGGACACACGACTAAGTGACTTTCACTTTTCACCATAATATATCCTCCTATTATTTTTGGCTACCCAGGCTTTCTCTAGCTGCAGTGATCAGAGGCTACTCTTCTCTGAAGGAAGAGTTCCGTGGTCAACTTGAGAGGTAGTGATTATGTACTAGGAAATAAAATAACTCCTGCTTTTTAAGGAAAGAGGAAGAAAGTAAATACACTAGAATAATAGGATTATGAATAATCTTTACCTCAAAAATCTTTTTAAATGCCATGAGTGTCTTATCTTTTAAACTAAAATTGAAGGGGAGAATATAGTATACTGAAAAATAGCCAAAATAAAAGAGCAGCTACAATGGTTAATGAAAAATTCTTAATGATCTGGGAAAATGTTGGTGATATACAGCCTGGCTTGAACTACTGATCTTAAAATAGATCTTTTTCTGTGAGCCAGAAAGATACATGCAGGCACGTGCACACACACATACACAAACACACACACATATCTAGAAAGACACAGAGAGAGAAAGAACTGTTATAGAATTTTTACAGTGGTTATCTTTGGTTTTGACCTTATGCATAATTTTTAGTTTCTTCTTTTTACTTTCTACACTGTTCACATATTATTTATACAGTCAAGAAAATAAAAAGTGCTTAAAGTTTGTATGAACCTCAAAAAAATTCCCCATGGTGTTTCTTTTTTTAAACAAACACTATCTTTAAAAATCTCTCTCAAAAAAAAAAAATCTCTTTTTTTTTCTCTCTCTCTTTTTTTAAACCAATTTTTCTGATAGAATTACACATTTCTTGTAACATAATTCATACAAAAGATAATTTGGGGCTATTTACTAGTACAAAAAGAGGATTATCCCATTAATCAACTTGGATCAAATTACCACATTTCAGTGCATATAGGCTGTAATTAAGGCAAGTCTAAACTAGACTGATCTTTTCTCTTTTTTCCCTTCCTTCCCATAATAATCTATTTTCATCTCCTTACCTACTTTTATTGTTCTGTATTTTATGTATTGTTATGTATTTTACCCAACTGTATTTGAAAACTGCCACAAAGTTACAGGCCAACCCCTGATATTCATACATAACAATAAATGTCTTGTTAATATCAGAAAAAGAATGGTAAACCTGTGCGTACTGGGATACTGATTGCAACAACCATGTGCTGGACCAGTGGATTACCTTGCTACAAGTTTCTCTATAGGGGAAATATTTCCCTGCGAGAAAGAATGAATCAATTGTTCAAAATTAAGTGAATTAAAAAAAATTTCCTTTTACCACTTCCCATTTTCCATGGGGTCACAAAGAGTCTGACACGACTTAGCAACTGAACAACAGCAACAACCAACTTTTCCTGTTACCAAATTTGAGCTCTCAGGAGCTGCTCTGCGATTCTGAAATTGCTTTTCTTGCCTCTTCAGTCACCTGTCACAGGAGGTTCTTGCTCAAAAATGATATTGTGAGTTAGATTAATAACTTGTGTGTGTGTGTCAGATTTAAAAGGAAAGATCCTATTTCCCGAAAGGAACTGTAAGAATTCATCTTTTAACCAACTGAACAACACACGGAAAGCAGCCTGCATATGTGTGTGCTCAGTCACGACTGACTGTGAGTCCATGGACTGTAGCCGCCAAGTTCCTCTGTCTATGTGAGCTCTCAAGCAAGAAAACTGGAGTAAGTGGCCATTTGCTTCTCCAGGGGATTTTCCCGGCCCAGGGATCAAACCTGCATCTCCTGCAGTGCAGGCGGATTCCATACAGCTGAGCCATTGGGGAAGTCCCAAAAGCAGCCTGAAAGTGAAAGTCACTCAGTCGTGTCCAACTCTTTCCATGGACTATACAGTCCCTGGAATTCTCCAGGTCAGAATACTGGAGTGGGTAGCCTTGCCCTTCTCCAGGGGATCTTCCCAAGCCAGGGATTGAACCCAGGTCTCCTGCATTGCAGGTGAATTCTTTACCAGCTGAGCTACCAGGGAAGTCCAAAAGCAGCCTAGGGGTGAACATTTCTTTGAATGCAATTGGGTTATTCACCTGGTATTAAAACTATATATTATGGGGGAAAAAAATCTGTAACTTTATTAATTTAAAAGCATCAAAAACTGAAAAGGAAGAGGAAGAAATAGCTTCTCTGTATTCATTTGGAGCTCCCCCAAAAGGAGCCGTCCAGATGCGGCATCAAGATAAGGCTGACCACCAGAACGCATTGCGGGCACTGAGTCAGACTCACCACGCTGTGTGCGGCCCTTTCCTTCCGCCCTGGAAGGAAGTGACGTAAGCCCCTCGGAAAAGCACCGCCCCCTCCTCTGGCTCTGAACGGCGTTTGTCAGTCAGCCGCTGTGCATGGTATAATGTTGTGTTTTATAATTCTGCATCACTTCTGTCCTTTCCAGTCATATCTAATCTAGAAAATTAGTTTCCAGTGAAAGTAATATGTAGTGCTTTTATGATATTTGTGTGCAATGTCCCTCTTCCACTGAAGATATTTGATGTAAAAGAAAAAAAAAAAATCAGTTCCACAAAAAAACACAAACCTGGCAAAAGGTATAAACATTTAAGACATTTCCATTATTCAGCCATAAAAAAATAAGTACCATTTGCAACAGCATGATTGGACCTAGACATTCATGCTTTTTGAAGTAAGCCAGACAAGTATTATATGATATCACTTTTATTTGAAAAAAATCTTTTTTATTTGAAAAAATGGCACAAGTGAGTTAATTTATAAGACAGACTCACAGACAGAGAAAACAAACTTGTGATTACTGAAGGGGAAAAGGGAGGAGGGATAAAATAGGAGCTTGGGATTAGCAGATACAAACTACTGTATGTCAAATAGATAAACAGTAAGGTTCCATTGTATAGCACAAGGAATTATATTCAATATCTTATAAGAAACTGTAATGAAAAGAACTCAATAAAGAATATATATGTATGTATGTATAACTGAATCACTTTGCTATACGTCAGAAACTAACACAGACTAGATCAATCAACTATAAGTCAAAGCAAAACAAACAAAAAAACATTTTCCAGATAGTCCAGGATAATTTTTTTGACTAGGGCCATTTAAAATAATCCCAAATTGTTCTTATTCTGTAATATGTTCATATGGAAAGACCCTTAAAAATTGAGCTAATAATGCATATACTGTATATCAGGCTTCCCCCTGATGGCTCAGTGGGTAAAAAAATCTGCCTGCAATGCAGGAGACACAGGAAATGCGGGTTCAGTCCCCGGGAGGTGAAAGATCCCCTGGAGGACGAAAATGGCAACCCACTCCAGTATTTGTGCCTGAGAAATCCCACGGAGAGAGCAGCCTGGTGGGCTACAGTCCAAAGGGTTGCAAAGAGTCGAACACAGCTGAGCGACTAAGCACCCACAAACACACATACTGTATCCCTACTAAGTGCCCAATATTGTGAAGTTTATAAACAGTTTCCTGCCATAAAAGAACTTCTCTCTAAATTGACAGAAATAAAATTTAAACATATGAAACAAGAAGGGATAAGTGCAGGACAGTAAAAATGAGTGGCTCAGTGAAGTCAGCTCACTAAACAATAGCAGGAGTTATATCCCAGTCATCTCTTGTTGTTGTTCAGTCATCAGTCGTGTCTGACTCTTTGCGACCCCATGGACTGCAGCACACCAGGCCTCCCTGTCCTTCACCAATTCCCAGAGCTTGCTCAAATTCATGTCCATTGAGTCGGTGAGGCCCTCTGACCATCTCGTCCTCTGTCGTCCCCTTCTCCTCCTGCCTTCAGTCTTTCCCAGCATCAGCGTCTTTTCCAATGAGTTGGGTCTTTGCATCAGGTGGCCAAAGTATTGGAGTTTCAGCTTCAGCATCAGTCCCTCCAATGAACACCCAGGACTGATCTCCTTTAGGATGGACTGGTTGGATCTCCTTGCAGTCCAAGGGACTCTCAAGAGTCTTCTCCAACACCACAGTTCAAAAGCATCAATTCTTCCGCGCTCAGCTTTCTTTATAGTCCAGCTCTCACATCTATACATGACTACTGGAAAATCCATAGCTTTGACTAAACAGTCAGCAAAGTAATCTCCAGTCATTTTTAAATCTCTCTAAACAAAGGTCTCACAGATCAGTGATAGTTCAGGGTAATTAGCAGCATAGTAATTCTTAAAGGATTGTAAATTTCAAGTAAGGCAAAGTGAATTCTTGCTCTGGGAAGTCTTCAGTAAGGAGGCAATTTTTCCCTTTCTTTCTGCTACTACTACCAGGCTTCAGTGCATTTATAATCCACTATAAGCTAGTGAAGGAAATAGACAAGGGAGAGCTTTTCTTGTTAGGGAAGTATGTAGCTAGGATTCTCTTGGCTGCAAGTAAGAGAAAAGCCCACTTGAATGGATATAATAAAAACAAAAATTGCCTATTTCATTCCCACCAACAGTGTAAGAGGGTTCCCTTTTCTCCACACCCTCTCCAGCATTTATTGCTTGTAGACTTTTGGATAGCAGCCATCCTGACTGGCGTGTAATGGTACCTCATTGTGGTTTTGATTTGCATTTCTCTAATAATGAGTGATGTTGAGCATCTTTTCATGTGTTTGTTAGCCATCTGTATGTCTTCTTTGGAGAAATGTCTGTTTAGTTCTTTGGCCCATTTTTTGATTGGGTCATTTATTTTTCTGGAATTGAGCTTCAGGAGTTGCTTGTATATTTTTGAGATTAATCCTTTGTCTGTTTCTTCATTTGCTATTATTTTCTCCCAATCTGAGGGCTGTCTTTTCACCTTACTTATAGTTTCCTTTGTAGTGCAAAAGCTTTTAAGTTTCATTAGGTCCCATTTGTTTATTTTTGCTTTTATTTCCAATATTCTGGGAGGTGGGTCATAGAGGATCTTGCTGTGATTTATGTCGGAGAGTGTTTTGCCTAGTACAGCCGCTATGGAAAACAGTGTGGAGATTTCTTAAAAAACTGGAAATAGACTTGCCATATGACCCAGCAATCCCACTTCTGGCCATACACACTGAGGAAACCAGATCTGAAAGAGACACGTGCACCCCAATGTTCATCGCAGCACTGTTTATAATAGCCAGGACATGGAAGCAACCTAGATGCCCATCAGCAGATGAATGGATAAGGAAGCTGTGGTACATATACACCATGGAATATTACTCAGCTGTTAAAAAGAATTCATTTGAACCAGTCCTAATGAGATGGATGAAACTGGAGCCCCTTATACAGAGTGAAGTAAGCCAGAAAGATAAAGAACATTACAGCATACTAACACATATATATGGAATTTAGAAAGATGGTAACGATAACCCTATATGCAAAACAGAAAAAGAGACACAGAAATACAGAACAGACTTTTGAACTCTGTGGGAGAAGGTGAGGGTGGGATATTTCAAAAGAACAGCATGTATACTATCTATGGTGAAACAGATCACCAGCCCAGGTGGGATGCATGAGACAAGTGCTCGGGCCTGGTGCACTGGGAAGACCCAGAGGAATCGGGTGGAGAGGGAGGTGGGAGGGGGGATCGGGATGGGGAATAAGTGTAAATCTATGGCTGATTCATATCAATGTATGACAAAACCCACTGAAATGTTGTGAAGTAATTAGCCTCCAACTAATAAAAAAAGAAAAAAAAAATTGCCTATTTCAGAAGAAGCGCAGAATGAGGATGAGTTATAGATAGATGAGGAGCAGAGGCTCCTGTTAAAGAACGAGGACTTTTTATCTGCACCTTTCCATCTCCATCTTCAGGATGGTAGCAAAATGGCTGCTCTGGTTCTCGGGGGCATCCCCAGATGTGGCCATGGTCCAGAGCAGGGATGGGCAAGCTATGACCGCGGGTCAAATCTGAACCACCATCTAATTCTGTAAATCAGGTTTTATTGGGAAACATTCTTCTGAGGTCCTTTGCGTATGGTCTGTGGCTGATTTCACCTTATCATAGAACTGAGCAGTTGCCACAGGGAATTTGAAAAGTTCTCATGAAGCGCTCCAAACAAGAGAGAGCCAGGCTACTGCTGCTTCCTGCTCACAATATCCATCCCTACGGCCAGTGATTCATCTACCCATCCACCCACCCACTGACCCTACTTTCAGAAACATTTATTGGAAGAAGTTACCTGGTGGTCTAGTGGCTAAAAATCCAGGCTGCCAACGTGAGGGGCCCAAGTTCGATCCCTGGTCAGGGAAGTAGATCTCACATGCGGCTACTAAGAGTTTGATGCTGCAACTAAAGATTCCACCTACTTCAACAAAGAACAGAGTGTCACAACTAACACCCAGTGCAGCCAAATAAATACATATTTTTAAAAACCAAAAAACATGTACAAGGTACTACCTGTCTCTGTTTTGGTACCTTAAGCATGCGCGCACACACACACATACACGCATACTATACTATTTTAAGAGACAGAGATTCCCAGAAACTTGCTTCCTAGAAACCAGTTTCTGAATTGGTTGACTCTGAACATTTCTCAACCCTTGTTCCTTATGACTCCCAGTCCCTGGACTAATCATTCTCTATCTTCTCTTTCAGTCTTAGAGCACATCTTTCTTGGGGTGCCTTTGTACACTGGTTCTGATCCTTTAATAAGTGAAGACTGTGAGGGTGCATAGCAAGGAGAAGAGAGGAAAGGAAAATGGAGCAGCATCTACTGAGGGTCTCATTGTGCAGCGCACCCTATGGGTTTCCTATCTTTGCATCTGAAGTCAGGGACAGGCAGGTGTGAGGAACCTTGGCAAGCAGCGGGGGAAGGGAACGCAGAAGGACACTTGTATTAATACTTACCAGGGAGAGTTCCTTGCTCCAAATTGTTTGACAGTTCCCTGGGATCTTGTCAGATCAGGCTCCTAGTAAACTAGATCTTCTTTTTAGATTTTCCCTTTTCTAGTCTTTCTGAGGCCCTGGAAATTTAAAATTAGAGTGAAACTAAAGATGGTGTTGAAAAATATTCCATTCTAAATGATATATTCTTGAAAGGAGCTTGTGCAAAATGTTAACAATGCTGATCACAAAGATAATAGTATCAGTTTTATGTGAAATGAAATATGAAGAGAAGCATTGTTTATTGAGAATCTATTATGTGATTTTCATATTAATCTCATATTCCCAATAAACCTGTGATATGTTAAAATTACTTAAGGAGAGATTTAGTTGCAAAATGCAGAAACTCTAACCTGAGTGGTTTAACAGGCTAGAGATTTTGAAGTCCAGTAGCTGGCGCTAGCATCAATTCAGCATCTAAGTGATTGACATCAATAAACTAGTCTCTTTCTGCGTCACTCTCCTTAGAAAGTTGGCATTTATGTTGGCATAAGAAAGTCTTATGCTTGTATGATTGCAAGATGGCTGCATCAACACCAGATATCACATCCGCATTCAAGGTACAATCGAGAAGGAAGCCTAGGGCCTCCTGTATGAGTCCCCATTTTATCAGGAACACAACAACTTTTCCCAATCCCAACCCCCCACCCCCTGCTTAGACTTCTAGTTATACATCATTGGCCAAAACTAGATCAGATGGATACCTTTAACTTCAAAAGAAGTGGACAAAGTAAGAAATAGGATTGCCAGGGTGGCCTTAGACTAGGGATAGGGAAACAACAACCAAATCTGGACCACTGCCTATTTTTATAAATAAAGTTTATTGCCACATACCCACACTTGTTCATTTATGTATTGTCTATAACTGTTTTCATGCTTCAGTGGCAGAAATGTGACAAAGACTCAGTGGTCTGCAAAGTCTAAAATCTGCTGTCTCGCCCTCTACAGAGAAGTTTGCCGACCTTTGCATTAGACCGCTCATGAACCATCATATAGTTTAAGTACTTTCGTCTCCCAAACAAAACTGGGAGAGCTCCTGATAGCCGAAAGGACGGACCCTGTCCCTGGGTAGGCCCCCAGTATGACCTGCTACACTATTGCTATTTGTTTTCCATGTGGAGACCACGGCTCCCAAAGTGTTAGTCAATTGACAAGGACACAGGTTGAGAGGCTGCAGCCTCAAGGTCAAACTCAGGGCTCCCTGACTTCATATCCTTTTGACACTACCATATTTTTGTGTGTTTTCTCATCTGTGAAGGAGCTGTGAGGTATCCATCATTCAACTCCACCCTTCATGAGTTGTACAAAAAAGGACAGAGAGTCAATGGATCTATCTTAATAAGTTCAGAAGGTAATAAAACATTTACTTTCTAAAACAAATTTTTTTCTTTTTTCTTTTTTTTTTTCTGGCTGCTCTTTGTTGCAGCATGGAGGCTCTGCACTGTGGCACGTGGGGCTTCTTCTCTAGTTGCAATACTCAGGTTTAGTTGCTCCAAAGCATGTGGGATCTTAGTTCCCTGACCAGGGATCAAACCCACGTCCCCAGCATTGGAAGGTGGACTCTCAACCCTGGACCACCAGGGAAGTCCTAGGAAACATTTACTTTTAAATTGCATCCCAGGGCTCATTTTCCATCTTGTTTTCTTTCCACTACATGTCTTCATGGGCTAGTAGACCCTGAGGAGAGCTGTTTTTTGGTTTTGCTTTTCATCTTTTCTCTCCAGCATGTCACATACACACAGTGCCTCATACATAATGACTTGATAAAAGTTTATTGTGCCCCTCTAACCTATTCTTGTCTCAGAACAAGTAAATATATAAACCATTCATGTTTGCGTGCATTACCTCCTCAGTGAGTCTGTGGATTACATCAATGAGTATCCACGATGCACTCAGCATATGCAGAATGACTGAATGACATCTCCACCCCACCATTGGCCCCTTGGAACAGAAAATGATTGCAGTTGCAGTGTTAGAAGGCAATATGGATCGCCTTTGGCCGGGCTGCCTGGTCTCATCTCTGTGTGATGGTAGCAGCCTCGATATGGATCTCAGACCTCAGCCTCCGCCTGCCTCTGTCCCTTCTCTGCAACCTTGAAACAACGGCACAAGGGTTAAGACAGCTATTAACCCTTAGCTGTTATCAGCTGTTATTAACCCGATTAGCTGTTATCAGCGTACTCTGGGATGAATACAAAGGGCAAAGTTTTGAACCAAAGAAGAGGAAGGCTTTTGCAAATATAGTTTTCTTGTTTTACTTCTCACCTTTCTCCGTAACTCAGTCTAAGGGGAACAGGAAGAGATCACTTCGCCTCTTCCCATCTTCCAGCCCAGACGTCTTCAGCTTCCTCAGATGCTCTCTCTCTCTCTTGCCTGCCGGTCTTAGCCATTTCCTTAGCCCGGGAGATCCTTCCTCTCCATTCCCTTCCCCTTCATCAGGCTACCTCCCCTTCTAAGATTCTACTTGAGGGTCAACTTTCTTTCCCAAAGCCTGTTTCAGCATTTAAAGATGCCCCTGATAGTACAGCCATAGCATCCTTTACCGTTTGTCCTAATTGCCTGTCTGCCAGATTATCCCGTTTGGGTCTGTACGTCAAACCTCTGTGGAGCCGCGTGCAGCTTACCGTGTGTGCTCAATTAGTGACTGGTCTGTGAAAGAATGAAAGCAGGGCTAAGAACTCCAAGGGTGAGGCCTGGGAACTCCTAGTTACATTGGGTTGACTCTTCCCTCGAGGTTTTTATTTGTCCCTCAGACTTTGGGAACTGTTAACCAGAAGGAGCTTCTTTGTTTGGAGATCTTATCCTCGGCCTTCACCATGGGGCGTCATCTTCCTCTGTCTCTCTAGCCAGGCCTTCCTCTGCAGCCAAAGCGACTGCCCCTCAGCCCTGTAAGTGCTGGAGCCTGGTGCCCTGGACAGAGTGCAAAAGCTACAGTGTAATCTTGCTTATTCTCAGGGCCATGCACCAGAGGAAACAAAAAGCACACTGATTGGGCTCCCCTGATGGGAACCAGCCAGTGGCTCTGAAGTTTCCTTCAGTATTTAAAATTCCTTATCTGGTATTGCTAGCAAGTCAGCAGGCCCACAGGTCAATGGAGCCTTATCTCTGGAGCTGGCTCTTCAAAGAGATATATGCACACCACTCCCCAGGGTCAGATAGCTGTGCCAGGGAGAGACGGGAGTAATTGGGTTCCGTCAGCTTAACACATATATAACACAAGCCATTCACCAGTTTTTAAAAGCAAAAGTTTTTTTTTTTTTTCCTCCCCACCATTGTAAAAGTAATCGGCACTCACTGAAAATTTGGCAAATACCAAAAAGTGCAAAGCAAAATACTCCTTAACAATTTAGTACATTTGACATGTTTCTCTTTAGTTTTTTAGTAGGTGAGTTCCTTAATAGATGTCATCATATACATTTTGTTATCAATATATATTTGTATTCTGGCTTTTTTTTTTTTGCATTTAAAAGTATAGAAGGAATTATTTCCCCAACTTTTAAAATAATTGGGTAAATATGATTTTAATGGCTGCCTCATGTGTATTTGTTGAATATTTTATTTCTTCATTATTAGGTATTTAGGTGGTTTCCAGTATTTTTCATTTGAATTGCTATGTCATTGAACATAAAGCCTCTTCTAAATTTACACTTACTTCCTTAGACTGGAATCCCAGGAGAGGAACCAAATAATATGAGTATTTAAGATTCTTGGTTTTCCTTGGAAGGTAATTGACAGAGAGGCACTACTAATTTATGCTTCTATCAGCAATGTTTGAGAACACCAGTTTTATTACACCCTAGCCAAAACTAGATGGTCTTCTTCAATATTGTATATTTTTCTTGTTTGGTAGGGAAAAATTTCATCATGAGTTTAAGTTGAATTTCCTTTATTATTAATGAAGTTAAACAGGTTTATCAAGTATTTCTTTTTTAGACATAATCTATTTATGTCTTTTTTCTCTCTCTCTTTCGTCCTTATACTATTTTTCTTGTTAATTTTCATGTGACTTAATTCTTATCTTCTACATACACTGGGAATACTTTCTTTCTATCTCTGTTGTTTTCTATTTGATTTTGGTTTGTCTGGGGTACAGAAAATTATTTTTTGTACTTTAATGTATTGCTTTTTAACATTGTGTTATTGTCTGTTACTTTATTTATTTTTAAAGATCTTTTTGCTTGAAGTGGACCACTTTTAAGGTCTTTTAAAGAATTTGTTACAGTATTGCTTCTGTTTTATGTTTTGGTTTTTTGGCCACAAAGCATGTAGGATCTTAGCTCCCCAACCAGGGATCGAACCCATACCCGCTTCACTGGAAGTCAAGGTTTTAACCACTGGACCACCAAGGAAAGTCCCTCTTCTGTTACTTTTAAATAGTTTACCTCCTACACATTTGATAATCATTCTTTTCTTTGTTTGCTTTGATTATGTTAGCTTGTTATATTTGTTTGATTTATGAGGATAGTGATTAAGAAGCCCAAATCAAGAGTCAGACTGCTTGAATTCAAATACCGCCTCTATAACCCACCAACTCTATAACGTGGGGCAAGTTACTTAAATTCCTAATATCTTGATTTTCTCATCTGCAAAATGTAGACACTAGTATACATGTACCACAAACAGTTGCTGTGACAAGTCAGAACTGTTCTTAGAAGCTTACAGTAAGTGCTATGTAACTGTTAGATATTAATATTTAATTATTGTAGACTTACATTGATTTAAAATCTAGTGAAATAAAGTTCTAGTTTGCTATTTTAAAAAATTTGGGGGAATTCCTTGGTGGTCCAGTAGTTAGGACTCCACGTTTCCACAGCAGGCAGCACCGGTTCAATCCCTGGTCAGAGAACTAAGATCCCACAAGCTGTGCTGTTTGGCCAAAAAAAGAGAAAAATTCTTATTTCTCAAATATTTCTTGGATAATTTCACCTACTTGATTTTCGAAATTTCAGTCATGCTCCTAAAAAGATTTACAAAGGGAGTTTTATTGGCCCTTCCCCGTCTTCTTTTCTGTAAGCTCACAGGCTGTAGAGGGTGGTAAACGACCACAGTGCAGTGGTTAAGACGAGAATTACGGCATCAGTACACCAGGGTGCGTGTGCATCTTGGTTATGCCACATGCTAGCTGCCTAACCTTGGTCAGGGTACTTCCCTGCAATGCAGATTTCTCCTCTCTCAAACAAAGCAGAATTCATACTAGTAGGAGCTGCCACAACACAAATGTGTATCAACTGATGAATAAATAACCAGAACATGATGTATCCACACAACAGAACAGTATTTGATTGTAAAATGAATGAACTATGGTATATGTTACAGTAGGGATGAACCTTGAAAACATGTTATATGAAAGAAGCCAGTCACCAAAGATCACACATTAATATTTTATGATTCCATTCATATGAAATGTCCAAAACAGGCAAATCTATAGAGACAGAAAGTAGATTAGTTGTTGCTTAGAGCTTGAGGAGATGGGGAACCTAGAGGATGATAAGTGAAGGTTATGGGTTTCTGTTAACAGTTAACTCTCATGTACTTTTAACTGATTGGTGGTACCAAAATTGTGTGCTCACTCTCTTGTTGCAAAGGATACCGACAATGTGTGTGCATGCTAAGTCACTTCAGTCGTGTCCAACTCTTTGCGACCCTATGGACTGTAGCCTGCCAGGCTCCTCAGTCCATGGGATTCTCCAAGCCAGAACACTGGAGGGGGTTGCCATTTCCTTCTCCAAAAGGATACCAACTATTACACTGGAATATTTACTATATAAATATAATTTATATTGCCTTATAAGTACGGGAATTTCCCCCAACATAGAAAGGTCCTTCAAAAGACGATGAACAGGACTTCCCTGGTGGGTCCAGTGGTTTAAGAATCCTCCTGCCAATTGCACGGGACATAGGTCCGATCCCCAGTCTGGGAAGATTCCACATGCTGCAAGACACCTAAGCCAGTGCACCACAATTACTGAAGTGTGAGCGCTCAAGAGCCCGTGAGCTGCAAATACTGAGGCCTGCATGCCCTGGAACCTGCGCTCCACAATCAGAGACACCACCACAATGAGGAGCCCGCACGCCGCAACTAGGGAAGGTCCGCATGCCACAACAAAGACCCAGCACAGCCAAAACAAATAAATATTTAAAAAAAATTTTTTTTTAAAGGACAATGAACAGTCATGATTATAATCAGATACAAGGACAAAGACTCTCAGAAAACCCCAAATCTTAGAGGTGGACAAAGGAAGGGGATCCAGAGAATATAGAAAGGAAGAAGGGTATCAATGGGAAGACAAAACATAAGGAAAAATAATGGAAGAAAAGGATTAAAGAAGTCCAAGAAGGAGAGTAGTGACCAAGAATGTTAGTTCTATACAGAAGTAAGAAAAACGCTGAGACTTCTTCATTGTCTTTAGTCATTAGAAGTTCATTTAACATTCTTAGTAACAGAAGTTTGATTTGTGTGATGAGGAAACTGAAATTCAACTCAGTTCAATTCAGTTTCAATGGGCTGAAAAGGAAATGAAAGATGATGATATAAAGACATACAGTCTCTCAGGACTTAGGGATTTAGTACGACATGTGCGTGCTGTAATAAGCATCATCCTATTTGATCTATGTGAAGTCGTATGAGGTAGAGGCTGTTATTATCCCTACATTACAAAGGAGACCCAAAGTCATGCAAAGGGCAGATCTGGATCTCACACTCACCTGACGTCAGGATCAGAAAGAACCCCTGGGCCCTGGAGCACCCTGCCAACATTTCACAACAGCTGTGTGCCCTGGGGCACTCCCCATCGTAACAGATTCTCACAACAAGAAGGGGTCTGAACCCCATTCCATCTCTGGTTCCACTTTCATGCTTCTTTCTTAGATCCTTAAAGCCAGATCCTTTCTTAGATCCTTTACCCCATCCTCTCATCATTTTAGAGCTTCCCAGGAGGCTCTAGTGGTAAACAACCCTCCTGCCAGTGCAGGAGACATAAGAGACGTGGGTTTGATCCCTGGGTTGGGAAGATCCCCTGGAGAAAGGAATGGCAACCCACTCTAGTGTTCTTGCCTGGAGAATTCCATGGACAGAGGAGCCTGGCGGGCTACAGTCTATAGGATCACAAAAAGTTGGACATGACTGAAGCGACTTAGCACGCTTGCACTCATCTTTCTATGCTTATCTTTCTGTTACATTTGTTTTGAATCATTTCTCTCCTTTCTGGTAATAGAAGTCTGCTTGTTTTTCCTCTGAGGAACCACCCATTCTTTCAGTCCCTGTCTACTTGCTTCAGCAAGTGCTTCCTTGATCCTTGTCTCTAAGTCTGGGGAGGTCTGAGTCTTGACCAGTTTCAACTTGGCATCCCTCTGACTATTATGATAAGATTAGGGTTAAGCTTGCAAACAAATTCAAGCCACTGAAAATCGCATCCAGGACATCTATTGTGGTGGAAAATAAGCCCTATTTTCTGTGATATTTGAATCTTGGAAAACATAGACCTGGAGCTGTGGGAAGTCATCATTTCTTCACATAGAATCTGAGAGTAAACCTATACTTGGGAGGGCAGACCTAGAAGAGTCTGAGAGGACTGGGGTCCCAATGAGCCGTTGAATCAAGCCCCCTTTGAGACCAGCACTTTTGTACTTCTCATTTTTGTTGCTGTTTAGTGACTAAGTCGTGTCCGACTCTTTGTGACTCCATGGTCTGTAGCCCACCAGGCTCCTCTGTCCATGGGATTCTCCAGGCAAGAACACTGGAGTGGGTTGCCATGCCCTCCTTCAGGGGATCTTCCTGACCCAGGGGTTGAACTTGAGTCTCCTACATTGGCAGGTGGGTTCACTACTGCTGAGCCACCAGGGAAGCCATACTTTTCATTACATGAGCTGATTTGGCTAGTTTAAGTTAGTTTGAACAGCTTTTCTCTCACTTAACACCAAGGAAAATCTAATGTGTAGCTTAGCACCACCTGCATGGTACTTTCTTCCCCAATAGAATGTTAGCCAGAGAGTGGCCTAATCCTGCCATATTTCAATTTGTGCTGCATCCTACCAATGCCTACGATGGTGCCTTGTGTGTAGTGTTTAGTAAATGCCTGATGGGTTCAGTAGAATTGAATGTGGGCAGATTCCTCAACAGTCCTTGAAAACTGCATCAGAAAAGCTTCCTGTCTATAAGCTCGCTATCATTTTGTCTCTTAATCACAGAAGTAACCTACAACAAAATCTCCAAATATCTGATCTTTCCACTTGTTTGGTTCTGTATTAAACTGGAATTTAATGTTAATGCGTGCTTGGAATGTTTACTGCGCGCTCCAATGGAACAGCTTGAAGGAGTCAGAGTGGATTGCCCTGTGAGTGCTTCAGTAAAATGAAATTTTCATTTTTCTGTCCTTGGCAAAAAACTAGTGTTTTTTCTCTGGGGCTTCGTTCCTTTCACACAGAGAGACTGACATCCTCTCAAGTAAAAATCGGGTAGAGGAATAGGATGTTTTTCTGGGTATTTCTGTGAAAACGTGGCAGCAATTCTGTGCCCAAAAGGCCTTCAGCTACTGCTGTTGTGCGGAGTTTAGGAACACTGCCCTCTCAAGCTGGCTGGGCTCATTAACCAAGAAAGACACAGAGAGAAAGATACACTTTCAGAACACTTTGAGAAATGTTGTTAAATGATATGTCATAGCTATGGATGGCTGAAAAATCCTGATCTGCTGCTACTAACAAATGCTGAGGATGTTTTTCATTGAAAGGAAGGGAGTTTTCTGTGCCATATCTTTATGACAAAAACAAAAACACTAGGGGAAATATTTTGAGTTGATCATATTAATATTCCAATTCACCATAAATGTAATTGTAGCTGACCCTTACTGAATATTTACTATGTGCCAGAGCACTTTACACATATCAATAATAGGTACGGTCTGTTATTATCCCCATTTTACAGCTGTGAAACTGGGGTACCACTTAACTTGCTCAAGTTCACACAGGTTGTAATGGAAGAGCTAGGCATCATGCCAGCTAGTCCTGCTCCAGAGCTCCTGTCATTAACTATCACGCTTTACTACTTCTCGGAACATTTGCACAGACAGGTGCAAATAGGCGTGTGAGAAGAGGGGACTGTGACCTTTGGGAAAGTCATCTTGCAACATCTATCAAAATTTAAATTACACAGGAGAATTTCCTGGAAGTCCAGTGGCTAAAGCTCCGTGCTTCCACTGTAGGGAACACAAGTTCAAACTAAGATCCTGCATGATACGTAGACTTCTCCCCTCCCCCAAAGATTAAATTACACATACCTTTGACCTAACAGTCTAGAAACACATTCTACAGAAGAGATAAACATACTAAAGAATTTACATATGAGAATATGTATTGCAATGTCATTGCTAGGAACTGGAAAATGTCTGAATGTCCGTCAATAAGTGGAGACAGAATTAACTGTGAACCGGTCATCTTTGGCAGATATATTTGGGGATGAATTTGATCTAGATCTGTTAACAAAGAGGTATATCCATGCTGTATCATTTAGAAAAGCAAAGCAAAGAGCTGAGACCTGTATATAGTATGATCCATTTTTACAAAACAACGGTCAAAGGATATCTATATTTGTATGTGATTTCATGAGAACTGAGTCGAGTTAGAATATATCAGGCTTTTAATATTATGAGTGGGAGGAAATGGACACAAGGAAAGGTAAGAAAACAAAATGGAACAATATGCATGGCATAACGTCAGGTTAAAGTGTCAAATGTGAAAAGTCCATAGTAGTATTACTGTAAATATGTAATAACTGAGTAGGCATTTAGGAAAGATAGTAACAAGGACAAATGTTAAATAAAACATTAATTTGATTAAATGATAATTGTGTGAAAATTTTTTTCTTGGATTTTGGTTGTCTTCTAAGGTTGATTTTTGTAATAGAAGATTATGAGTGGGAAATAGGGGAAAGGATTTACACCTTTTTTAGGAGAGGAGCAAGTCTGGAACCCAGAGGTGAAGTTAAGACAAAATTAAATAGTGTGGCCAGTGTAGAGCAGTGTGAACACGGGCTCTGTGAGATGGGGTGGGGCAGCATGATCAAGCACCACGGGCTGGGAGTCCAAGTGCAGCCGTGAAGGCAGCACTAAGCTGATACGGGACTCCAGGCTTTGGCCACCTTCACCCACGTTCTTGATTTGTGACTTGTTTTGCTCCAATCACTGCTTCTTGGATACGTTTAGTCATTGGACCCACCAACAACTCTAGGGTTTTGAAAACTACTTCTCTGTATTACAAAGGCATCTGCCATCCATCCATCCACCCACCCACCCACTCATCCATCCATCCATCCATCCATCCGTCCATCCTCCCTCCCACCCACTCACCCACCCACACACTCATCCATCCATCCATCTATCCATCTATCCATCCGTCCATCCTCCCTCCCACCCACTCACCCACCCACACACTCATCCATCCATCCATCTATCCATCTATCCATCCATCCATCCTCCCACCCATCCATCCATCCATCCATCCACCCATCCATCTATCCTCCCACCCACCCACTCATCCATCCATCCACCCATCCTCCCACACACCCATCCATCCATCCATCCATCCATCCATTCATCCATCCTCCCACCCACCCACTCACCCACCCACACACTCATCCATCCATCCATCCATCCTCCCACCCACCCATCCATCCTCCCATCCATCCATCCATCCATCCATCCATCCATCCTCCCACCCACCCACTCACCCACTCATCCATCCATCCATCCATCCTCCCACCCACCCATCCATCCAACTCTTTACTCAACTAGTGTTTGCTGAGTGCCTATTGTGTTCTGGGCCATATGTCAGGCACTCATTCTGTGGGAAGATTGACTCTCTCCTTCCTCCCCAAAACCCTATCTGAGCATATCCACCTTCTCACTAGGCAGAAGAGAAAGGAAGTGCTTTTTCTTAGATTGGGGTTGGGGTGAGCAGTAGACTTTTCACTGGGGTCCCTGTTGAATATCCATGACCGACCATGGCAACCTGAGGCTCTCCATTAACCTGACCCTGACCTGTTTGCCCTGTTTCTCCTCCTACCAGTTCCCATCCTCTATCAAAACCTTACTAAATGTCTGAGCGCTCCCAGGGCATAGCATGCTTTTTGTAAGTCTCTTTGCCTTTGTAATTGCCTGTTACCTTGCCTGGAAAATCTCATCCATCCTTTAAGAATCAACTCATATGTCACCTCCCAGGCCCATCAGTTTCTGAAAGGATTAATTCCTCCATTCTGGTGATCAGTACTAGTTGTTGTCAGTACTTGAGGTCTAGAGTAAGTTCAAGAAGTTGGAAACCTTTGGAATAAACTGCCCACATGACACTGAAACCCTAAAGATAATCAAGTATCTCTGGATCAGAGCAGATATGAAAACTCACCTAGAGACAGAAAAATTCTCAAACCTAGAGGATTTGACTGCAACTTGATGGAAAGAAAAAAGGTACAGCTCTGAGAGAGACTGTTCAGTTGCAAAGCAGAGAAAAAGAGTCTGAGAAGCACACACGAATGTTTCCCATCACAGCAATGCCCCAAGGGGAGAAATTTACTGCTGGGGAAACTATGTGAATCATTTCCAGGTCTAATGACAAGGTGGTTCCTACTGTGGGGATAGACACAGGAAGTTATCAATTTCCAGTCTCATCAGCAAGACCAATCCTTATTTGCGAGAAAGATATAACAGAATATCTTAGTCAGGCCCACAAAGTAATATTATGACTACAGACTTCCTAAGTAGCTCAGTAACAAGAAGCATCCTTCATGTAATATTGACATTCCAATCTATTTGACCATATTAGTTCTCACTGAAAATTATTCAGTAATCATCCTGGTGTCTGATTTTAGCCTCCTGCGCATTTTATTTATCCTGAGTCACTGGCAGGCCTCTCTCACCCCTGAACACTGAACTCAGAGAGTACAAATATACTGGGAGAGCAAAGGCAGAGGTCTTAGAATTTGGCAGTCACCAAGACACAGGCCAGTAGTTCTCAACCTTTGTTCCACAGCGCCAGTGGTGAACGGTGTTCACATGAACAGTTCCCGTGGACTGTCTTAGGCTTATGTGACTTCCCAGCGTGCTGGGTCTTTCTCCATTTCTTTCTTTTCTATTTAAGAAAACATATCAGAATGCAAGTAAGAACCATACGGTTATAAAGTCACCATGGAGACCTTGAAACTGCTCTAATTTCTTTTTAAATGTAAATTACTTTTTTTTTTCTTTCCAGCAGCTCCACTCTAGTCTGTCCAGTTTTTGGTTGGTTTTTTGTTGTTTTTAGCTTATAGGCAACAGAAATTTATCTCTCACAGCTTGGGAAGCTGGAAGTCCAAGGTCAAGTTGCAGCATGGTCATGCTCTCGAGTGCCCACTTCATGGTTCATAGCCAGTGCCTTCTTGCTGTGTCCTCAGACAACGGAAGGAGCTCGAGGTCCCTCTGGAATCTCTTATCTAAGGCACTAGTCTCATTCACAAGGGCCTTACCCTCATGAGTTAAGCATCTCCCAAAGGCCTCACTTACTGATAACTATCATCTTTGGGGGTTAAGATTTTAACGTATGAAATTGCGGGAGGGAGGGCAACAAACACTTTGGTCTGTTTAGTTTTGAGGGTGCAGTCAGCAAAAGCCTTTAGTAGATGAGTGATTTGATTATATTTGTGTTTTAGAAATGCAAAATGGCAGCTATGTAGAAAGCTACTGCAGATTTGGTCAAGAGCTACTGATGGCCTAAATCAAGTTTGTGAGGATAAATCAAGGCAGTGAGAATAGAGAAGAAAGGATAGAACTGAGAACTGTTAAGGAGTGGGATGAATAGAATGATTGAATATTGAGGTAGGGGGGGCAGATGAGAGAGAGGGAGAAGTTATAAATAAAGCCAGTTTGCTTGAATGACTGGAGGAACAGTAACACCACTAAGTAGGAAAAGGGTCAAAAGATAAGGAGCTGCTCTGGGATGGGAGAGGACACATTTTACTATGTATGTATGTTAGGTTTGAGGTTCCCAAGGGAAATCCAGTTGTCAGTTACAATGTCAGAAATACATGTATAGAGATTAAGATCCTAGAGGAGGGCATGGCAACCCATTCCAGTAATCTTGCCTTGAGAATCCCATGGACAGAGGAGTCCTGGCGGGTTAGTCTATAGGGTCACAAAGAGTCAGACACAGCTGAAGCTGCTTAGCACACACACAGAGATTAAGATAGATGCATAAATATAAATTTAAGGATAATAGGGTTATAAACGATTGCAGTCAAAAGAGTAGTGTATGAGGTGAAAAGAAAACAGGTGAAGGACAAAATCTGGGAATAGTAATATGAAAGGACAGACCAATGAAGGAAGAAGATGGGTAAGAAAGTTGAGAAGAGGGATGTTGAGGTTCATCAGAAGAATCAGGAGAATGGATTGTCATGGAAACCAGGAGAGGAGAAAATTCCAAAAAGAGAATAGAGTTTGATGATGTCAAATATCCCCAGAGAAAACAGGAGGAACAACAGAGAGTATTTACTGCCCTTGGCAATAAGAAGGTCACTGAAGATCTTTTAAAAGGACGTCTGAGTGTGTGTGGTGTGCCTACTGGAGTTCAAGTGTGAACATGAAATAAGGAGTAAAAGAGAGCAGAGAGTTTGGTGATGAAGAAAATAATAAATAGTAGTGATAACTAATATTTATTGACTGTTATTCTATGTCAGGCACAGTGCCTGACATATAACTTCTCATTTCATTTTACAAACCATGTACAATTATAATCCCGCTTTATACACCAGGAACACACTATGGAAATTAAATGAGTTGCTGAAGATCACTCAATTAATAGGTTGTAAAAATGTGATTTAAATTGGATACACGTATATGTATGGCTGAGTCCCTTTGCTGTCCACCTGAAACTATCATAACATTGTTAATCAGCTATACCCCAATACAAAATAAAAAGTTTAATTAAAAAAAAAAAGATTCAAACGTGATTGAATTGGTGCTATTGACCCAAAGCCCAAGGTCTTACCCAATACAGTGGAGCTGGGAGATAAGACAGGGCCAAAGGGTACTGTTGTTTATCCAGCCATAAGATTATAAGTAGAATGCTTCTTTTGAAATGATAGATTTAATTTTTAGTAATGAAAAATCACAGAGACACAAATAAAATCAGAAGGAAATAGTTTCCTTGAATTGTCACTCTGATCTCATGTCTGGAACCAGTTGATAACTACTCTGGTTCTTTCAATGTCCAAACGTTGCACTCAGCCAGCTAACTAGTCAGTCATTAACACATTGTATAGGACGGTGAACCTGAAGTGAAATTAAGGTGTGAGCCTCAACTTTATGGACTTTCTAGGAAAAGCAGCAGGTGAAATACAGAACAACAGGGAAGGAGGGTTTGAGATCCACTTCTCTGTTTCCTACCTGTGGTACAGGCAGCCCAGAAAAGTGTTTTGGTTACAGTATCCTTGTGGAGACCCAGGTTCATTCTTGAGTTGGCCTGGAATCTATTTCACACTGGGACTCTGGGTTTTCTCTGAAAAAACTTGAATTCTCAATTGTATTAAGAAAGTGGACTCCCTGAGATCCCTTGGTCTCATGGATCACCCATCATGTGCCAGATGCTCTGAGCCAATGATGATAAGAAAGAAGATAAAACCACTCTGACCTCATTTACCGTTCTGGAATCCAAATATAATCACACCTAATTTTTTTCGGTTCACTGCTCTACCCATATATCTCCATTAGCAGAAAGTCCAATATCTCGTTTGCCTGAGTTATTTAAGAATTCAAGGGACTTCCCTGATGGTCCAGGGATTAAGAATCTGTCTTGCAATGCAGGGGATGAGGGTTCAATCCCTGGTCAGGAAACTGTCTCACACGCCACGGAGTCACTAAGCATGTGAGCTGTAACTGAAAAGTCATTGCTCTGCAATGAATAAGCCCACATGCCACAACGAAGACATAACTAAATAAATGAATACTATTATTTAACATAACTAAATAAATGAATATTTTTAAAAAAGAATTTTTAAAAATGAATTCAAAACATTTCCTCGGTCTAAAGGGTTATAACCTGCTACCAAAAGCCAGGTTGAAAGAGAACTGGTGCGTCAATCAATCCAAAAGTTTCTTTGTTATGAGTCTGCCGTACTGGGTCCCCACTGCCCCTTCATCATCTACTGGACCTGTCTATGGTGGACGTGCTGCTGTTGCTATCCAAGATATTGCCCTGGCCACATGGGGCACCAAGGTTTGGCTTCGAGATTCAGCTCCTCAGTTCATTGGATACACAAGTCCATGTATTCTGTCATAGATTCCTGATGGCGTCCTCAGAAAGCTTTGCTGGCCCCATCCCTTTAGGGGCTTCCCAGGTGGCTCAGTGGTAAAGAGTCTGCCTGCTAATGCAGGGTTGGGAAGATCCTCTGGAGGAGGGCATAGCAACCCACTCCAGTATTCTTGCCTGAGAAATCCCATGGACAGAGGAGCCTGGTGGGCTATAGGCCATGGGGTCACAGAGTCAGACATGACTGAGTGACTAAACAACAGCTAGGTTTCCCACTACACAAATAATAAAAGCTGTCATTCATTTGGCCAATATGGCACTAGTACTTTACACGCATTATCTCATCTCTCTTACAGAAGAATTCTGAGTCTAATAATGGAGTTAAAATATACAGAAATTATAGTATAAGGAAGAATGTAAAAAAACTACAGGAGTGAGGTAAGTGCAACGCGCCAGGAAAGCTTAGAGAAGGGAGGGCTTATTTCCAGCCAGCGAGGCTCATTCAGTCAAACTTAAGCACATAATTATTGCAAGCTTTTTACATCCTGATCGCAAGAATTTCCCAGACGAAGGGGAAAAGGACAGGGAAACAGATCATCTTGACAGCATGATGTCAACTGATGCAATCTGGTCATCAGGGCAGACTCCTCGGAAGAGGAGGCATGTGAGCTACAAGCCCTGAAGGTTTGGAGACCTTCTGAACAGATAAGCTTGGGGATCCCTGCTATCTCAGGGTTGCATCTGGATCTCATTACAAGAGCCCCGTCCTCCAGAAGAGAGAGAGAAGCGAGTGGTTAACTTCCCCATGCAATTCTCCTCGAAGGCCCTCATTTTGAAGCTGTTAATGGTAACCAGTCCTTCCTCTCCATGAAACTGGCTTTTCCCCCACTGAAGATTGCAAGACACTTTTTTATACTTAACTTCATTCAGTTTGTGACCTCCTCTCCAATTTACCAGTTCCGATTCACATCCTCCATCTTTTCTCCCACTGAGAAGAAACAGCTCACTTTTGGACTTCCAAGCCTCCTGGAAAAAGGCCAAGCTTCCATAAACTCCAGAAATATTATTGTGTGAATTAAACTGTTCACATGCTATCAGCCATGCAGTTTCTCCAACGTTTATTTTGGAAAATATTACATTCGGAAAATGGGAAGCATTCCAGAGCATTCTCTTACCTTGAAATATCAGTAGACACAAGGGTATTCGGAGATAATTTCTTGTTCAAAAGTTAGCAAACAATCTGTACAATTAGACACATAAAATTGCCTTAAATAACATTAGTTAAGGGCTCTGGGGCTTAAAAAATTGCCTATAGAATATTTGTAGAGAAATTTGGGGCAAAAGTTTCCAATTCTAACTCACAGAAGTAAACTTTCAAAACGCCTTTGAGTTGGTTAAATCCCATTTGGCTCTTACTGCATATTTCTCTTCCAATCACTGATGACTAGACCTTGCTCAATTGCACATTTTCCAAGATCTTACATGCTTCAAACTTCATCCTTCTGGCTACAAGAGGCAATAAGTCTAGCGCTCCAGTGAGAACTCCAGCTAAACCTGAAGACCCGAGGGACACGTCCATCTTTCCCTTCCTTTCCTCTTCCTTCCATCTGTTTCTCCTCAGCGCGATCATGCAGTGTTAAAGCCGTGAGAGGTGTGCCGAGGGTCCGCTGGCCCAGGGAGACCTCACTTGTGCACCACTTTCTTTGATGTGGCTCAGTTCCCAGAGCCTATGTGATGTGTTTGCAGTGGATCCAAGTGAGACTGCAGGGTCTTGGGAAGAAAAGTCCTGGAATGATGGATGGGTTGCAGTCCATCTTATATGTTCTTTCAAGCTTTGAAATTTGATAATTTCTGAAACTCAACATTGTTGATGATCCCATTTAAGAAAAAGAAAATCCCGTGTGTGTATGTGTGTTCATTTGTAAATAAATAAAGACAAAGCAGGAGGACTCATGCTAACAGAGGACAGTGCTTAGCTCTGGTTTCCCAGGGGGCACCAGTGGCAGAGAATCCCCACCTGCAAATGCAGGAGACGCAAGAGATGTGAGTTAAATCCCTGGATCGTGAAGATCTCCCGCAGGAGCAAATGGCTACCCACTCCAGTATTCTTGTCTGGAGAATCTCATGGACAGAGGAGCCTGGCGGGTTACAATGGAATCACAAAGAGTTGGACATGACTAAGCATGTATGCATATTTTAAGCTCTGGGAAAGGCCATGTAATTAGATAGCAGTAGTACCAGACTATTGATTAACATACATCACTTTTTTTATATTAACAATTTATTTAATGTGTGAATAAACACAAAGAAAAAATGATTTAAAGTAGAAAAATTTTAAAAGAACTAAATAAAATTTGATGCAGTAGTATGTAAAACTTTCCAAGAAATGTTAAGTTAAAAATAGCAAGTGTAAAGTGGTACCAAAAGTTCAATTTGGGGGAAAAATGTAACTATAACCACATATAACTAGTAGTATATGCATAGGAAAAATCACAAGAAAAATGCAATAAATTATTGCTGTGGTTATTTGTGGGAGGTGGAAAAGGGGATGGGGATTTTAACTTTCTACATTGGGTAGTTCCTAGAATGGTTAAAATGTTAAATATTAGCATGTATTGATTTTTCTAGCAAACAAATTGGCTGAATAGTGCCTCTGTGTACTTGACAAATTGGCTGAATAGTGCCCTGTGTACTTGACATTGCCTCAAAAGACTGACCAAATTGACCTCAATGGGCCAACGTGGAACACCACATTGACTGATCTGAACTGCTAACTCACCTTCCAACCCAAATGATAAGTGTTCATAGGAGGTTCTCATACTTAATAAAGATCCCAGCTTTCACATCTGTACCTACCTTAAATAAATAGTTCCTTCGGCTACAGTTCCCTTCTTCCCCTGGTAAACTCCTATTCTCCTCCTTTAAAACTCAGTTCCACTATTAACTTTCCCTAACTCCCTGGATTGAATTAGTCATTTCCAGTTTGCTCCCATAGCATTTACGCATACCTCTGTTTCCATAAACCATTTCATGTATTCTAGTTCTATTTTCAGCAAGTGTCCTATTCTGAACTGATAGCTCCTCAGAGCAGACATGGACTTCACCGGTGGCTCAGACAGTAAAGAATCTGCTTGCGATGCAGGAGATGTGGGTTCCATCCCTGGGTCTGGAAGATCCCCTGGAGAAGGGAATGGCAACCCATTCCAGTATTCTTGTCTGGAGAATTCCATGAACAGAGGAGCCTGGCGGGCTATAGTCCATGGGGTCTCAAAGAGTTGGTTACAACTGAGCAACTAACACCTTCGCTTTCACAGAGCAGGGATGAAAAGTGAAAGTGTTAGTCATTCAGTTGTGTCCAACACTTTGCAACCTTATGGACCACAGCCCACCAGGCTTCTCTATCCACGGAATTCTCCAGGCAAGAATGCTGGAATGGGTAGACATTCCCTTCTCTAGAGCATCTTCCTGACTCTATGTATCTGTCTTGGAGCTTAAAATAATGAACAGTACTTAGTTAGTGTTCAACTGATTTGTTTCTTCAGCCCACCCTAATATGAGTTTTAAACCTGGTGGACTCCAAACATGGTTATTTTTTAAAACATTTTTTTTATTGGAGTATAATTGTTTACAATTTTGTGATACTTTCTGCTGTACAACGAAGTGAGTCAGCTATATGAGTAAGTATATCCCCTCCTTCTTGGACCTGCCTGCCACCCCGCCCCATCCCACCCATGTAGGTCATCACAGAGCCCCGAGCTGAGCTTCCCGTGCTTTATAGCAAGTCTGCACCAGCCATCCGTCTTGCACATGGCAGTGTGTATATGTCAACCCTAATCTCCTAGTTTGTCCCACCCTCGCCTTCTCCCTCTGTGTCCACAAGTCCATACTCTACGTCTGCATTTCTATTCCTTCCCTGGAACTAGGTTCATCTGTACCCTTTTTTTAGGGTCCACATACATGCGCTAATATATGATACTGGTTTTTCTCTTTCTTACTTACTTCACTCTGTATGACAGGCTCTATCTAGGTCCATCCACATCTCTACAAAATATGGCTGTTAGCAGAATCTCCTGGGAGTGCATTTACAAACCCGGGCACTAATGCCCCCCGAGAGCGATCCTCAATTCCAGTCTCCCAGATGGTTCTTCTTCTTCCCCCTCCTCCTCTTCCCGTTGCTTTGCTTCCTGAGTGGTTCAGTCCAAAGCCGTTGACTGAACAAAGTAGGCATCCACGTGGAGGTAGCGGGACGGAGACCCAGTGTGGGGTGACAAAGCCCAGGCTGGATCCCGGAGCCTCAGCAGAGTGAGGAGGGCATTTAACAGCGGATCACGCAGAGGTGGCCAGGGAGTGTCAGAGCCTAACAAGAGGGTGTCCCTGGGAGGCGTCCAAGCAAGACGACAGGCCCCTCAGTGCAGCATTTTCCTGCTTAGATGGAGCATCTGTGCCCAGAGGGGTGGGGAGAGTATCCACATAGGCGTTAGGGGACTAGGATAAGAAAAAATTAGTATTTAAGTGTATTTATCACTGGGAAGTCTCTTTCTGTCACAGAGCTACAAATATGGAACAGGAGAAAACTAGAATGAATCTTCCGGTGTTGGATGAGAGTTGGAAACTCCCATGGTTTTCAATGTAGAAATAGACATAGAGATAAATACAGGTGTAAATGGTGTGCATGTATAATATACAGGAATGGGCATGTTTATCTGTCTATTCCTTAGCCCTGTTTACCTGAAGGGCTTGAAAATAGCAACACCTCAGGAGCAAGGAGCATCTTGATTTAGCATCTCCATTTCTAAAAGTTCTTTGCAGGATTGGCTGATTTCAGTGCTGGGGCAGTGAAAGCAAACAGTGAACCTGAACATACTGTGCCAAAAAAACAAATCAAATCAAAGAATCATGACTGAAGAGCACCTGAGCCAGCTTGAAGGAGTTCTCACTGGACATACCTGGGACAATGGGAGCATCAACATAAGTAAGGATAGTAGTGGTTTATATATAGTACATACTGACATAAATTAATACATAAATAATTTGAAATTTTGATGAGGGACCAGATATTTACATAATCTTGAGGCTCTCTCTCATTAAAAAAAAAATACTTAATTACAGAGACAGAAAGAAGGACTTCATACTGGACAGTCTGGCAGGCACCATCTCAAACAGGCCATTAAAGTGCCCATGCCAGCAGCGGGACATGGCAAAGTCATGTACCACCTGATTGGAAGCGATGAGAACGTAGCATCACTTCTATGATATTCCCTTTTCAGGGGCATAACCGAGTCTAATCATGAGAAAACATCAGCCAAGCAGACTGAGGGTCATTCTACAAAGTAAAAGGACTGTAATTTTAAAAATGTCAAGGTCATAAAAATCAAGGAGAGTCCGAGAACCCATTTTCAAAGTTAGGAGACTGAAGAGACATGGCATAAATACAGTACATGATTCCATTCTCTTTTACTTTAAATGACGCTTTGTGAACAGATGGCAACACTTGAATGGGGTCCGAGCAGCAGAGAGAGGGTGACATGATGATATTACATTTCCTTGTTCTGATGGGTTTTCTTTGGCGACATAGTAGAATGTCCTTGTTTGTAGGAAAGACTAAAGTATCCAAAATGAAAACAATTGAAAAAGAAAAAGGTATTTAAGAGCGCTAAGGCACCATGTCAATAACCAACACTTGAATGATTCAGCAAAGAGAAGTTATTTGTAGTCTTTTTGCAACTTTTCTGTAAGTTTGAGATTGTTCCTATTGTTTCGCTAAGTCGTGTCCAACTCTGAGACCCCATGGACTGTAGCCTACCAGGTTCTTCTGTCCATGGGGCTTTTCAAGCAAAAGTACTGGAGTGGGTTACCATTTGCTTCTCCAGGGGATCTTCCTGACCCAGGGATTGGACCTGCAACTCCTACTTTGGTAGGTAGATATTTTACCACTGAGCCAGCTGGGAAGCCAAGTTTGAGATTTTTCCAACTAAAAAGTGAAAAAAAAAATTCCAGGTGAGTCCAGGGATCTCTTGTTGAGCACAGGTTTCCCAGATGATCCCACTGTTCTGCACTGGAAGTTACTGGCCTATACAGTGTGAATGGGTCCTTATTAACTTGGGTATTCCTTTCTTACATGGGCTTCTTTGTCATATAAGAGGGCTTGGAAAAAACATGGATTCTTAGGCCCAACTGGAAGCCCACTGAATTTACAAAAGTAAAGCCTGGGGTATTTTCATTTATAATAAGTAGCTCCTAGGGGACTTCCCTGGAGGTCCAGTGGTTAAGACTCTATACTTCCACTCCAGGGGGCACAGGTTCAATCCCTGGTCAAGCAATTAAGATTTCACATGCTGCATGGTCCAATACTTTGGCCATCTCATGCGAAGAGTTGACTCACTGGAAAAGACCCTGATGCTGGGAGGGATTGGGGGCAGGAGCAGAAGGGGACGACAGAGCATGAGATGGCTGGATGGCATCACCGACTCGATGGACATGAGTCTGAGTAAACTCCGGGAGTTGGGATGAACAGGGAGGCCTGGCGTGCTGTGATTCATGGGGTCGCAAAAAGCTGGACACGACTGAGCGACTGAACTGAACTGAACTGAACTGATGCTGCATGCTGTGGCCAAAAAAATTAAAAATTAAAAAAAATGACTGGGTAGTTGTTAAAACACCCTTAAAAAAATAAGTAGCTCTTAGGATCAGAGATGTTTGGGAAACATTAAAATTCATCATCGCAGTCATGGAACCTTTTCTCCAAGGCAGGCATGTGAGTCAGTTTAGTATCAAAATGGTGAACGAGGTCTGTTCATCAAGGAAGAGGAGGTGGCCAGAGCAATCTTTCTAAATTCTACTGCCAAGGAAGGGCTTTTGTTGTCCAGGTGTCAACAGAAAACTGTGGCTGGGAGAGTGAAGGCCCCGGAGGTTACCTACACAAACACTTTAGCTGAGGACAAGAAAGGGTCTGTTGTTTGGGAGAGGAATGAAAATAGCAGTTCCATATTTTTATGGTTGAAAAGGAAAGTGGGCTGGCCCGTGGCGGGATCCCAGTACCAGAATTGTTGTGGTTTTGCAGTCTGTGAAGGGCTGACTCCTGAACTGGTCTGAGTACTATGATGATGTAATTGCTGTTAGGGCTGGAAGGAGGATGGCTATTTGTGATTAAAAGGACTGAGCTTTAAATACCACTGCCTGGGAGATCTAGCGAGGGCTGTTCTCTGTCGACCAAGGGAATGGAGTCTCTTACGAAGTCACCTTCCATGGAGATAACATGCTGGCCTGTGCAGTGAATGGGACCAGCCTCTGACAGTGCCTGGCCTACAATGGGGGACCAACTTTCAACAACAATGCCTTGAGACATCAAGGGCTAGCATGGATGCTTAGATACCAGGGCTCTTCTTAACCTGAAGTACTTCCTAATTGAACAGTGTACACCCTCTAAGGTTCCAAGAAGAATAGTGGTCCCCAAACTTGAGATCAGTTTCATGAAAGACAATTTTTCCTTGGGTGGGAGCGGGGAGGCAAATGGTTCAGGCAGTAATGCTAATGATGGGGAGCAGCAGATGAAGCTACACTCATTTGCCAGCTGCTTACTTCCTGCCGTGGGGCCCAGTTTCTAACAGGCCATGTACCAGTGCTGGTCTGAGGCCCAGGAGTTGGGGACCCCTGATCTAGAAGAAGGAAAATGGCCCTAAGGAAGTGACACCAGATTCCACACTAAACTCACACGGGGGGCGGGGGGGGTGTCAAGCCATTTTTCTCTTTAATTAGGAGAAGTGAATGTGTAATCCTAGTTCTACCTTGAGCATGAAGAAGCAGTTTATACCAGCTACATTCATTGGATCCACTTTGATTTCTACCACGCTGTTTGGCACAGGGTGGAATCCAGTACATGATTACTAATGAATGGATAAACAGCTCATGATGATTAGGATTTCAACAGATTTGGATGTGAACTCCTTTTAGGCTCACTTTTATATTCTGCAAACCTTATGTTAAATAGGTTACTATGATACAGACTTTATTTTATAGTGCATTCCAGGTGCATACACCCAGCCTCTCAGACCTCACCAGACTATGATTAAAAATGAGGTCAGGTTTACCCTGTAATGTCCAAATTACTGTAACTCAGCCGTTCATTGTGTCTGATGACAGGAAGTCTCATCATTTACGAGGTTCCTCTCTACACCCAGGTCTTTGCGCTTCCCAGTGGCTTCCGTGCTCCCCAAATCCATACCCCACAAACCCTGGGCAGTGATGTGTTTCCAGATGGTTCATCACAGCTCCCTGACTGCCTCCTCTCACCTGCAAACCCATGATGAAGCCACCACAGTGATGCTGGCCTCAAGGGAAGTCTCTTCCCCTCACCAAATGTTCCCAAGGATGGACACAGATCCTTCCTTTCATTTCCCATCACATGACAAGGACTAGGCTACAACGTTTAGCAACATTTGATTCAAAGATTCAGGATAAGAGAAAAGACCTTCCAGTGCAGGGGGCACAGGTTGAATCCCTGGTCGGGGAGCTAAGACCCCACCTGCCTCTTGGCCAAGAAGCCAAAACATAAAACTGAAGCAATATTGTAACAAATTCAATCAAGAGTTTCAAAAAAAATGATCCATATCAAAAAAAAAAAAAAGAGAGAGAGAGAGAGAGAGCGAGAGAGAGAAAGGAAGGCTAAAACACAGATTTAAAATGGCCGTGAGTTCTGAACGTGCTAGGAGGCAGAGAGCCGGAGCTGGGGCTGACGGGGGCCACGGAGGTGCCTCCTCGCCTAGTTCCCAGGCTTGGGCTCTCTGGCACGGCTGCTTGTCTTCTCCCTGCGGGAGTGACCTCTGGCGAGTCCGCTCTACCGAAAGTCAGGCCCCCATCTCCAGAGGCCGCAGGAGAAGGCCGCGTTTCTCCCTGCCGTCCCTCCGCCTCAAGGCTGCCCCTCCTACCCCGGTTTCCGGGCCGCTTCCTCTGAGGAAACTCCGGCGTCCCCCACTCGCGGGGTCAGGTCCGCTCCTACGGCCTCTGAGAGATCATCTCAGCCAAGCAAAAGATCCGATCGGACGACTTTCCCGCGTCTGTGTTTGAGTATTACCACATGTGAGATAATCACAGGCCTGTCTTTTTGTACCAAGCCTACACCAGTCCCCGTTCCTTTTCCTGGCATTTTTCTCCACATGGAGTAAAAACCCAGAACTGTAGCTTCCCTGTCGTCCCAAACTCCTCACTCCCCCATCTCCTGTGAGAAACTCCTTAAACAGGAAGCACAAGCCATCTCTATGAAAATAAACAATCCCGTACAGGCTAAGGGAGTTTACACCCACACCTTAAAGGAAATATTTCTCCAGAGTCATCTTCAACTGCAGAGATGTATCTCCACCCTTAATCAAGGCAACTTTTGATACCATGCTGCAGAAAAGTTTAGGTTTCTGGAGTTGGAGCTGTCAAACTTCCTTTTCAGAAATTGGTCCGGTTTAGTAAAGAATATCTGTGGTAAGGCGCTTTAGTCATGTCCAACTCTTTGCGACCCCATGGACTGTAGCTCTCCAGGCTCCTCAGTCCATGGGATTCTGTAGACAAGAATGCTGAAGTGGGTTGCATGCCTTCCTTCAGGGGATCTTCCCCACCCAGGGATTGAATCCACTGTCTCTGGCATTGCTGGCAGATTGTTTACCTGTGAGCCACCAGGGAAGCCCATCAGTATAATTTAACCATGTCCATTTAGGTCATTCCTGCCAAACAAAAACTACCCTTGAAAAAACTCCTTGAAGATCTGAAATTACAACATTCAAGCCCCTCTCCCCATCCTGGCCTTCAAATAATCTCAGCCCATTCTTTGTTAGGGCTCTGGTTACAAAGATCACGTGCTTGTTTACCCCTGGAGATTATGGATTTCCCCAAGCATCTAACTCTAAGGCAGTCAAGCTTTAAGAAGGGAAACTGTTTCCTCCTTCCAGGGACCACAGCCCTTTCCCTCCCCACATAAATATGGAACTAATTTTGATTTCTTTTTCTTGCAACTTAGATACCTAGCTTGTCAACAGTCACTCAAAAAGAATTTTATAAAGGTTAAAGAATTAGAGTTAGCCAAATTGTGAAATTGAGACTCTTTAGGGACTCAATTTCTGTAGTCATAGGTCAAGCAGAATTATATGAATTTGGAGGTGTGGATTTTAGTGGGTTTAGGTTGTGGAGATTGTCAACTCAGATAAACTGAAGCAAAAGGTGGATTTTCTCAATATTTCTGAATAGGCTTTAAGTATAATTAACAACAGCTGGCAAACGCTTACGTCTCTTTCCATTTGTACTGGCCACTAGCCCAAATAAGAGAAATGGATGTTTGCCAGTCATAAAGCTAAAAGCATCAATAGGGAAAGCCATTTTAAATTGCAAAACCACAAGTGGATATACAGTGTACAGAAATGGAACTTTCCATTCTTTTCTCTCAGCATCAGTTGCGTTTATTCAAATACTTATTGCCTATGTGCCAGGCACTGTGCTGGGTCCTGAAGTTGCTATCAAGATGAGTGAGGGGGACTTCCCTGGTGGCTCAGTGGTTAAGACTCCACCTTCCAATGTAGGGGGTGTGGGTTTGATCCCTGGTCAGGGATCTAAGGTCCCATATGCTGAGGGGTGTGGTCAAAAGTTAAAAAAAAAAAAATAGATGAATGAAGAAGCCTGCCCTTGAGTTCTTTACCACCCAGTTGGGAAGCGAGGTGAGAGGAGTGGCAGGAAACACTGCTAACTAAAGTATTAAAATAAAAAGTCTGTTCTCAGTTGATAACACAGGGGTGAGTCATGCATTCTAGAAGCACAGAAAATAACTAACTCTGCCCAGAAAGCTTCAAAGAGAAGATGCACTTGAATCTGATCTTGAAAGATGAAAGGTCACCAAAGAAGGGGAGAGGAATTCAATGCCCGTTTGATGCCTAGCCTTCTTATGGACACTGTCAGTAAATTCCATATGGTTGGGATTAATCTTGTTCATTGTTGTATGCCTGGCACCCAGCTCAGCACTTGGCACACACCAAGTGTTCTAAAATATTAGTTGACCCGATTGACTAAAAATATTCTTGGCAGAGAGAACCACATGTACAATAACAAATAAACAACACAATGATTTTTCTAGACTGTGGTTTGTAATATCAGCACCATCAGCTCCTGCAAAGGAAAGAGAACTCTCCCAAGACAGCTCAAAAGAGTAGACTCTAGAGAGGAAGCTGTGACCTGAGTTTTAGACCCAGTCCTGTTATTAACAAGTTACCTGACTTTGAATCAATGATTATCCTGCACCAACCTAAGTCTTATCACTTGTAAAATATCATTTATTATTACAATATTATATACTGTAAAAAAACAACAACCCAAAAAAAGATTACTAGAAGGGAAAAGAATGTAGCACCAGGTCTTTTCTCTTATTTTCTAAATGCAAAATTAATACATGTTTCTCAGTTTTAGGGACTCCCAGGAGGCGCTAATGGTAAAGAATTGGCCCACTAATGCAGGACATGCAAGAGACTGCGGTTCAATCCCTGGGTGGAGAAGATCCTCTGGAGGAGGAAATGGCAACCAACTCCTGTATTCTTGCCTGGGAATTCCATGGACAGAGGAGCCTGGCGGGCTACAGTCCATGGAGTTGCAAAGAGTTGGACATGACTAAGCGTCTGAGCACACTCCCAACTTTAAGATGCAGATGGAGTGCATACCGGTCATTTCTCTCTCCCTCACCAAAATTGAAAGGCTGATAAAAAAAAAAAATAGGTTAGTAAATCCTCAGAAAGAAAGAAGGAAGTTTCTTTGGAGCAGAATCCATGATCAAGTGGAAACCAGAGCAGCAGGCTGAGGCTCCCGCCACCTCAAAGCTCTTGCTCTTTGTTACATGCTGCCCCGATGGGGGGCCTTCCGGTTCTCTCAGATCTAATCAAAGTGATGAAGAGATAGAAAATAATTGAAACTGACAGGAAAGATAAGAGGTCTTGAGGTTACAGAGATTTTATCATCAGTCTAATGCAGGTGTTTTGAAAATGTTCTGTGCTGTGGATCTCTCTTTAGCAGTTTAGTGAAGACAGCAGAAGCCCTTCTGTCTTAAGTCCTATCTGGCTACTATAACAAAATACCACAGACTGGAGAGCTTATAACAACAGAAATTTATTTCTCACAATTCTGGAGGCTGAGCAGTCTAAGATCGAGGTGTTGGCATGGTCGCGTTCTGTTGAGGGCTATTTTCCTGGTCCACAGCCAATACTCTTACTATCCCTTACATGATGGAAGGGGTGAGAGAGAGCATTCTGGGGCTTCTATTACAAGGGCACTAATCCCATTTATGGTGGCCCCCTGGTAAAGAATCTGCCTGCCAATGCAGGAGACGATGGTCCAAGGCCTGGGTCGGGAAGATCCCCTGGAAAAGGAAATAGCAACCTACTCCAGTATTCTCGCCTGGGAAATCCCAAGGACAGAGGGGCCTGGTGGGCTCTAGTCCATGAGGTCACAAAGAGTCAGACATGACAGAGCAACTAAGCAACAACCACAACAAATCCCATTTATGAAGGCTCTATCCTCACGACCTAAGCACCTCTCAAGTCCCTACCTCCTATTACATTGGGTATTAGAATTTCAGCATATGATTTTTAGGGGAGCACAAACATTCAGACCAGATTAATACCTTCAAATGCATCAAATAAAGTATACAAAATTATATAAGAAATCAACTATATTGAAATGCAGTTATCAAAATATTAGTATTTCATCATGTGTTAACATATTAACAAATTGAATAATAAGATGCGATGTGAACGTGGGAAAGTCACTCAGTCGTGTCTGACGCTTTGTGACCCCAGGGACTATACAGTCCATGGAATCCTCTAGGCCAGGATGCTGGAGTGGGTAGCCTTTCCTGTCTCCAGGGGATCTTCCCAACCCAAGAATCGAACCCAGGTCTCTCACATTGCAGGCGGATTCTTTACCAGCTGAGCCACAAGGGAAGCCCAATAAGACATGATAGGCAGCTTATTAGCATTTTTGAGATATCTGCCACAGTTGTAACATAATATGATAACATCTGTGATTTCTCTTGGTGACAATGTCACAGATACTGCATTTTGGTGCATTAATGTATTTTGTTGCCTATATGCAAATAGAACAATTTATTTCTATTTTTTATTTATTTTTTATTTTATTCTATTTTATTCAAAATAAAATAATTTATTTCAGTTAGAGGCTAGTGAAAATTAAAACTTAATAGGTTTTTTCATCTAATTACATGGACTCCCCTGAATTCTATCCAAAGATCTCAAGTTAAAAAAACTCTGGCCTAATAGAACTTCCAGGAGATTTCCTTGGAACAGAGGATATGTGATTCTTTAATTTGTAGACCTGAAAAAAAAGACATGACACTTCAGATTAAGAGAGTTCATGAAATTCTAGCAGAATAATACAAAAAATGAAATAAAGAAACATAACTGAAACTTATGATAAAATATCAGTCATAAAGAGAAAACCCTAAAACTACCAGAGTAGAAAGATGAACTACAAAGGAAGGGGGTTCAAATAACCCTGGATATCTGATTAGCAAATTCTACGCAAGCAAGCAATGCAAATCTTTTTGTTTTTTAAATACTGAGGGGAAATTTACTGTGAATCTACAACTCCATTCATAACCAGATTATCAGTAGCTTTGAGGGAGAGTGAAATTAAAGCCTTTTTTGGACATTAAAGATTTAGAATCATTAGCACTCATGACCTAAAATAAACTGTATCAAGAAAAGGAAGTGTTGGAATGCAAGTATAATGTACACTAAGTGGGAAAACATTAAGTAATACAGTAGTATAAAACATAAGTAAAAGAGCAGTGTCCTGACCCTTCAAAGCACTTGTAGGTTTTTAAATACCAGAGTTTCAAAAAACGTTGTTTAAAGAAAAGCAATAGAATTTTCACAAAGAGAAGCAAAATGCTGGTACTACATTTCATGCATAGGTTTTTAAAGAACTTGTGAAAATTTAGAAAAAGAGGTACTTTATTAAGGAAGGACGGGGCTTCCCAGGTAGCTCAAGCTGGTGAAGAATCTGCCTGCAATGCGGGAGACCCCTAGTTCAAATCCTGGGCCAGGAAGATCCTCTGGAGAAGGGATAGGCTACTCATTCCAGTATTCTTGGGCTTCCCTGGTGGCTCAGTTGGTGAAGAATCCACCTGCAAAGTGGGAGACCTGAGTTTGATCCCTGGATTGGGAAGATCCCTTGTAGGAGGGTATGAAAACCCACTCCAGTATTCTTGTCTGGAGAATCCCCATGGACTGAGGAGCCTGGAAGGCTGCAGTCTATGGGGTCACAAAGAGTTGGACATGACTGAGTGACTAAGCACACACATTAAGGAAGGACACAGGATGTAGCTAAATCCCAGAACAAACAATTGTTTGAGTCTCGTTATGGTCAACAATAATGGGAAAGACTAGAGATCTCTTCAAGAAAATTAGAGATACCAAGGGAACATTTCATGCAAAGATGGGCTCAATAAAGCACAGAAATGGTATGGACCTAACAGAGGCAGAAGAAATTAAGAAGTAAGAATACAGAGAAGAACTATACAAAAAGATCTTAATGATCTGATAACCATGATGGTGTGATCAATCACCTAGAGCCAGGCATCCTGGAGTGTGAAGTCAAGTGGGCCTTAGAAAGCATCACTACGAACAAAACTAGTGGAGGTAATGGAATTCCAGCTGAGCTGTTTCAAGGTAGATGTTGAAAGAGATGATGCAGTGAAAATGCTGCACTCAATATGCCAGCAAATATGGAAAACTCAGCAGTGGCTACAGGACTGGAAAAGGGTCAGTTTTCATTCCAATCCCAAAGAAGAGCAATACCAAAGAATGTTCAAATTACTGCACAATTGCTCTCATTTCACATGTTAGCAAAGTAATGCTCAAAATCGTACAAGCTGGGCTTCAACAGTACGTGAACTGTGAACTTCCAGATGCATAAGCTAGATTTAGAAAAGGCACAGGAACCAGAGATCAAATTGCCAACATCCGTTGGATCATAGAAAGAGCAAGAGAATGAAAAAAAAAAATCTAATCTGCTTCATTGACTACACTAAAGCCTTTGACTGAATGGATCACAACAAACTGTGGAAAATTCTTCAAGAGATGGGAATACCAGACCACCTGACCTGCCTCCTGAGAAACCTGTATGCAGGTCAAGAAGCAACAGTTAGAACCAGACATGGAACAACTGATTGGTTCCAAATTATTGGAAAGGAGTACTTCAAGGCTGTATCTTATCACCCTGCTTATTTAATTTATATGCAGAGTACATTATGCAAAATGCCGGGCAGAATGAAGCACAAGCTGGAATCAAGATTGCCAGGAAAAATATCAATAACCTCAGATATTTGGGCAGATGACACCACCCTTATGGCAGAAACCAAAGAGGTACTAAAGAGCCTCTTGATGAAAGTGAAAGAGGAGAGTGACAAAGCTGGCTTAAAACTCAACATTCAAAAAACTAAGATCACGGCATCTGGTCCCATCACTTCATGGCAAATAGATGGGGAAACAATGGAAACAGTGACAGACTTTCTTTTCTTGGGCTCCAAAATCACTGCAGATGGTGACTGCAGTCATGAAATTAAAAGACGCTTGCTCCTTGGAAGAAAAGAATGACACACCTAGATAGCGTATGAAAAAGCAAAGATATTATTTTGCTTACAAAGGTTGAATAGTCAAAGCGATGGTTTTTCCAGTAGTCATGTACTGTAATCCATACAAAGGATTACAAATGTAAACTACTCCTTTTTGTTTTTTTTCTAATCCTAAAGCAGAGATCATTCTCCCTTAGATTTATTAGAATACTCTTTGTATTCCTTTGGATCTGAGAGCTTGATTGAAATTTCCCATTCACCATCCAACTCACTGTGAAAGTATGAAAGTGTTAGCCGCTCAGTCGTGTCTGACTCTTTGTGACCTATGAACTGTGGCCCGCCAGGCTCCTCTGTCCATGGAGTTCTCCAGGCAAGAATACTGGAGTGGATTGCCATTCCCTCCTCTAGGAGATCTTCCCTAACCAGGGACTGAACCTGGGTCTCCTCCATTACAGGCAGATTCCTTACCATCTGAGCCACCAGGGAAGCCCTCATTAGCACTGTCATTTTTGGCATCTGTGACAACAATAACTGTGTTCTTCTCTTTTCAAATATCTTTTAAGCTTCAAGTCTCCATTTAGCAGTTCATTAAGAGAAATTGCATGCTTTTAATTGTAATTTAAAAAATTTCCTTATTTCTTGGTAGGTATTTGCTGTGCCACATTGTAAACATAATGCTTATCATTATGCATGCAAACTACAGGTGCTATTACATTCAGAAGCAACAGATAATTAGTGACTGTATTCCTTGTTTGGTGATTAAAATGCTATTCTTTAAGTATTGTACATCCTAACTCGACAGTTTGTTGCTCATAATTGGCATTTCACTTTATTTTAAATATGTGTTATGAATTTCGGGGTTGATGCACAGCATATTTTATTTTTTCCCATTTGATAACAGGTTTCCCATTCAGCCTTTGCTTGAGGACCATCAGATTTTCAGGGATGGATTATTGAAGTTAAGTAGGATAAGTCTGTGTGATCAGTCCTTTAATTTCTGTGGACAAGTCTATGCTGTCTTTCTTATACTCTTAAATTTTTTAAAAATTTTGTATGTTTATTTTTGGTTGCACTATGTCTTCATTGCTTGTGCAGGTTTTCTCTGGTTGCGGGATGCAGAGGCTACTCTAGGTTGCCATGCGCTGGCTTCTCATTGCAGTGGCTTCTCTTGCTGTGGAGCACAGGTTCTAGGCTCATGGGCTTCAGTAGTGGTGGCAAACAGGCTCAGGAGTCGTGGTACACAGACTTAACTGTTTTGCAGCACGTTCAGGAATCTTCCTGAACCAGGGATCAAACCCAGGGCCCCTTGCATTGGCACGTGGATTCTTATCCACTGCACCACCAGGGAAATCCATAAGCCTCTCATATTTTGAACTGGAGATTTAAAACAAAACAAAACAAAACAAAACAAAACTGTGATTATCCTGTTCCCATCCTATCATTGTGTACTGGCTATGTTAAAGAAAGAGATAACTTGAACGTGACAGTGTCTTTGTTCCTACAGAAGATCCTGGATGTTGAACAAGATGGGGTAAATGCATGGGAATTTTGTACCCCTTGAGAAGGAGTGGTTATCATTATCTGGGGGAAAGGATGTGCCCAGATATTTTGGCAGCCAAAGGCATAGAACTACAGCAGACACTGCTGGTTGCTCCCAGTATCTGTGCTTTTCATTTTGCTCAATAATGAAACCCCAAATGTTAGCTGGGCATTTGCCCAACCAATAAAAAAGGTTATATTTCCCAGTCTCTCTTGCAACTAAGTGTGGCCATGTGGCAAAGTTTGTGCAATGTTTGTAAGGAGAAGTGGTTTGTATAGATCTACTGTGAAGTTTACTTAAGAAGAGGAAGTTATGTCCTCTCTTCCTCTTTGACTGGTCTTCCTCTCTAGCATGTGGATGTTATGGCTCAAGGTGAAGGGGCCAACTTACAAGTTAGGATGGAAATCACAGGTAACAGTTTGCAGAGCAATCTGTCAGAAGGAGTTTGGGATCCCTGATGGATATAGAGCCACCATCTTAGACTAAGACTGTCTATGTTGGTCCGAGAGAGAGACCAACGTTTATCTTTTCTACCACTGTTACTCTGAACTTTCAATCTGAGTACTTTTCTTTTATTATCTCAGTTTATACTATCAATATATTATCATCACACCTATCTTATCTTGTTTGGCTTTCTTATAACTTAGTTTTCAGGTAACTAGTTGTTTTGTTTAAAATATTTGGGAAGGCATTTCTTGAGTTGTGCACAAAAGTAGTGGTATTCAACAGTCTAATGGAAATCTTTGATATGTCACTTAAATGAATGATATTTCCTTCATTTATTGTTTTGAAAGGGCCCATTGGGGAAGTTCAGTTCAGTTCAGTTGTTCAGTCGTGTCCGACTCTTTGCGACCCCATGGACTGCAGCACGCTTTCCCTGTCCATCACCAACTCCAATTTCTCCATTGGGGAAGAGGACAAAGAAAAACAAAATCTAACACTATTCCAACTGACTGAGCTGTAGAAATGGAAGCTGCTTAACACTCAAGATGGTATTCCACTGTCATTTTATGAGTTTTCCTTAAAGTGAGACAACTACAATGTTTCCCAATTTCTCTCCAAGTAACAATCGCTTCTTAATCCCATCCCTTCCACTTACATGTCACTCATATTTAATATATGTAGATTTCTTTTTAATGGCCTCTTTAGAGCTAGCATAAATCATCTTGCTTTGAAAAGGTACACTCTTAGAAGCCCAGAATATCAATACTAGGTATTGATAGTAGGTATTTAGTCTTTTTTGTTGTGTGTATGGCATCAATAGATCAATATTAGGTATTCTTAGACTATAGATCAATACTAGGTATTCTTAAACTTTTTTGTTGTTTATATGGCATCATACACAGCAAACTGGTAATCATTCAGAGGTAGCAACTTCACAACAAAATGTCTAGGGGTCCTCCGTGGTATCACTAGTGTCATTTGTTAAGATCAGTTTTGGTTCCTCTATTATAATTATTTGTCTTTCCTCATCATTTAAACAGAACCTTCTTTCATCTTCTTTTGTGTTGATATTTCTTTATTTTCCTATCATTAAAACCTTTGGTAACTTCGTCATCCACTGTAACTTCAAAAGTCATAGTGCCTGGGGCTGAAATGCCAGCTCAGGCCCCAGCTCTATGGCACTGGGAGGAGATGGAGAAGTAGGTGGAAACCTTTCTTGTTCACAGCTGAATCTACCGAACTTAGAATAGTGCCTGAAAATAATGTGTGTGTGTGTGCTCAGCCATGTCTCACTCTTTGTGACCCCATGGAGTGCAGCCTGCTAGCTCCTTTGTCTATGGAATTTTCTAGACAAGTATACTGGAGCAGGTTACCATTTTCTATTTCAGGGGTTCTTCTTGACCCAGGGATCAAACCCGCGTTTCCTGCAGGCAGATTCTTTGCCATGGAGCCACCTGGGAAGCCTGCCTGTAAATAGTATGTGCTTGGTAAATATTTACAGAATGAATAAATGAAGACTAGATTAGAATGGGATTCATCTAAGGGCTCTATATAAAAGTAATAGTATTAAACAGTCTAATGACAAGCTCCTGCTTTAAGACACTTTAGAATTTGAAATTCCAGGGAACCTGGAAAGTTATGTGTGAGGAAACTGACTCTTACAGAGTTTATAAGTCTCATGGGCCACATAGGTTGCTTGTCATGCCAACTGTTGGCAGCCCTCTAGCCAGGCACCAGTTCTAAGACCACGGCTGTCTCTACTAGGTGTACGATTTTAAGCAGAGTCCCCCTAAAATCGAGTTCTCTTCCCAAGTTTATGAATAATCTCGCTATCTAAAACTTAATTTCCTTCCTCACCCTCCCACGACCTCAATCCTGTGCTAAGTGAACACTAATCAACTAGTCAGATGACTGAAACTGCTGTTGCTGATACAATTGCTAATATACTAAAATAGCTATTATAGATAACATCATTAATGTACAAACTCAGCCTGTTTCTCCACAGCAAGATGAGCTCACAGACCCCTAAGCCATGGGCCACCTGACCTGAGAATCCAAGACATCCTGATTTCCAAAACTACCATAAAAAAAAAAAAAAGTCACAAGATGATTCATCCTAGTCTCTGTTTTCCCTTTTTAAGAAACCCCTAACTCACTGACCAAGTGGGAGCAGATCTGAGGCTTGTCAAGAAGTCAGTCTCTCTCACCCTCTTGCTTGGTGGTGGTTGGTGTTCGGTCGGTGTCCGACTCTTTGCGACCCCAAGGACTACAGCACGCTAGGCTTCCCTGTCCTTCATAATCTCCCTGTACCCTGCAATAAACCCTTCCTTTGCTGCAAACACCTGCTGTCAGAGTCTGGCTTTCTGCGCCTGGGGCAAGTGAGTCCTTGCTGGGTTACATACTTGGCTGATGCGTACCTGTGAGGATGCTGTAGATAGGATGGATGGCTCAGTGGCCCAGGGTTTGGGGACAAAGACATACTGGCGTCCTTTCCCTTACAAGAAGGGAAAGGGCACAACTAGCAAATTTGTTGAGCCTTCTCAGGCACCGCCGAGCTTAGAAAGCCGAGTCATCGAGGGCGCTGCTGGATCCCAACCAGCAGACAGTCTCAGCTATTTATTATTTATTACCTGGCGCTCCAGGGCAGGGGAGCTGGCCCTTCTGAGGAGGATGGTTGTCTGGGCTCGCCTCTGGCAACCGTCTTCCTCCACCAGTTCCCAACAAACCCATTTCACCCATTCTTCCACTGCCCTCAGTTCTACTTGGCTGGGCTTTGAGAGCACCGAGGCTGGAGTACTCAGTGACCCAACGCGCCCATTGGGGCGCGTCTGTCAGGGCGCGCGCGGCGCGGGCCGTGAGGAGGCGGGCGGGCGGCGCGTCGCCGAGCGGCGCTCTAGCTCCCCGCGTCGGCGGCGCGCGCCGCTCGGGGACGCGCTTGGCCGGGGGCGCGCGGGGGCGCGGGCGCCGGCGGGGGCGCGCACGCTCCGCCTCTCCCCGCCTCCCCGGCTGCGCGCCCCGCCCCCTCGAGCTGCTATACGCCGAGCGCCCAACATCCGAGGACTTTGGCCCCGAGTAACCCCGCTCGCGTTACCTTTCCCCTCTTTTCCGCGCCTCCCCGGGGGCCGGCCCCGGCTGGCCCGCCGCGGCAGGGTGCGCGCCGCCCTCCCAGCTTCCTCCCTCGCGAGCGCCGGCTCAGCCCCTCCCGGCCCCCGCGCGCGGCTCCTCGTCATGGCGGCGCTCAGCAAGTCCATCCCTCACAACTGCTACGAGATCGGCCACACTTGGCATCCGTCTTGCTGGCTTTCCTTCCTGCACATCACCAGGGGCGCCCTGGAGGAGTCCCTGAAAATCTATGCCCCCTTGTACTTGGTGAGCCCCGTCAGCCCTCCCCCAGGCCGAGGGCGGTGTGCGCGATGGGCTCCGGCGGGGCGGGCTCGGGGCGCCCGCTGTCTTGTCAGCCTCTCCTTGGGAGCGATCAGGGGTGTTTTTTGGGGGGCAGGAGTGGGTGGGCTTGGGGAGGCGGGGAGATCGCAAGGGGCTGATAACCTAAATCCCGCTGGGACGGAAGAAGGGGGAAGGGAGTTAAGAGGTTGAGCTGTCATCTGAACGTCTGCTGTTGGGGGAGAAGATGTGTTCTCAACTTCAGGATTAAGTTTGGGGGCCACGTCAAACTGTAAATGCACACACCTGCGTTGCTTTTCCTCTCTCCTGCCTTGTGATGGAGAGGTCTTCGTAGGTCAGCGAGGGGATGAGAAATGGCCTGCAGTCATTCCTCACCTAATTCCCTCTGTTTTGGCGTTCCTCTCGCCCCACCCCCACCCCCAGGTTTGTTTTTTTTTTTTTTTAAGGGCATATTTGACATCAGGTCCCCATGACCTCAGATCTTGTGTCAATTTGGGAATGACAGGATTGTGGCTTGAAGGTTTTGCAAAGTGTTTTTGCAGGTTCACAAAGTGGTCTCCAGGTTGAGATTTTGCTCGGTGTTGTAAAAGGTGATTCCAGTCTAGGAGTCAGTGAAGGTGTCTAGGAGATCTGACGTAGGTCACTTGTAGGTCCTTTATTCCACAGCTTTACAGGTAGGGCAGTCTAAATTTGGAGCTTTAAATAGAGACTGTTTGAAAATATGTGTATGTATCACTGAGAGTTGTTAGTTTGTTCTTACATGTTCTAACCAGCATCTCTCTCTCTCTCTTTCTTTTTCCCCAGTAATCTCATCCTTTGTATTAAAGATTTCTTTAATCTTTAATTAACCAAGATCACTTTGGTTATTTAAGTTTATTGTCTTATTTTCTTGCCCAATAGAGTCTATGTCCTAAGAAGGCAGAGGTATATTTTTTGTATGTTTCCTAAAAGTTCTAGTCAGTATTCAGTGGATGGTCAGTTCTTCTCATTGAGTAATAATTTAAATTTATACCCTAATATTCCTGAAGGTGTGTCATGGCCATAGCTGTAGAATTCTTCAGAAGTCTGATTATTTATTACAGAGATAACCGAGCAGAAGATGGTAACTTTCTCTGGGCTTGCAGAAGCCAGTTTCATTTGTATCATATTCACTGGTGCTTTTAAAACTTAACGTGTGTTAGGAGTCTGCTGGGGGAGCATGTTAAAATGGGGGTTCTGATTCAGTAGATCTTGGTGGGGCCTGAAATTCTACATTTCTGACCCACTCCCAGGTGATATTAATGCTTCTGGACCAAGAGTCATGCTTTGAATAGTAAGGATCTGGAGCAGAGGCTGATAATAAACTTATCCTTAGAGCGATAAATGTCTTCCTTGATTTTCTTTGGCAGAGATCCATGTTTATCTGCTTTTCCACTTGAATGGTCGCTAGTCGATAGCTCATTTATTAAAAAAAAAAAAAAAGAATATGTACAAACATGATTGAGCTTTTGGTGTATTCAGAGATTTTTCATTCCCTTATAGGATTATGAAGTTATGTGGGGAGTCTATGGTATGTACTTTCTCTCTTTGAAAATCCATAGCAATTTTATTGTGCCTCATTCATTCATTCAACAATGATTTGTTGAATGCCTGATATTTTTCATATTTACAGCCTAGATAATTTATTGGTTATGTTCCATGAGGAGTAGTTCAGAGGAGCAACAGAAACATAGGTTCTTCTATGCCAGCAGGTGGGGTAGGGGCAAAAGGGTCAAGAGAAGTTTGTGTTTTACTATTCTCTCTCCAGCTAGGTTAAATACTTATTGAAAACAGATTCTTGATCTTATTTGATCTTGTATCTGTGTTTGGATTATAGCTGGGTAATTCAAAGTTTGGTCGCTATTCATGAGTGGTTGTGAAGTAAAATTAGTGGGAATTGACTGGTATTTTAAGTGAAATAGAAAAGAAGAGGAAAAAAAAAAAATGAGAGGGCACCACAGGTGGTATGGATAAGTGTTATTACAGTTTTGTTTGTTGTATTTGTATAGGTGGCTGAGGCTCTTAGACCATATAGCAGCACTTTGTTCTTTGTCTGTGTTGGGCAGTTGTTTAAATGTGTAATTCAGGTGCCACAAGGCAGTGGGGGGAAGAAATGGGCTTTTGAAGGCTATCAGCCACTTCTGATTTTGAATCTCAACTCAGTCACTCACTGTTTGACTTTATGCAAGTTACCCTGACTCCCTCTGTGAGAATTAAGTGAAGTAATACACTGAAGACTATCACATTTTCTAGTTCATAATAGGTCTTGAATAATTAGGCATTTTTTTGTTCCCCGTTCCCTTGGTGGCACTTAAGTTAGATACAGGTAGGGAGGGCTCCTTGGAAGAAGTAACATTTGACTTGGGCCTTGAAGAGAAGGATCACAGACACTGATTCATGTAGTAGATAATTTATAGAATACTTAATGGAGCAGAAGGAGAAAAGTGTGAATTGAGGCAGAAATCCAAATGGTTTTGTAAAAGTAGTAGTGTATTGATTGACTGAAGCAGAAGTTTTGCATATAGGCTGTATGAGTAATGACAACTCTTATTTACTGAACACTCATGGAGCTAGCTTCCCTGATACCTCATTTGGTAAAGAATCCGCCTGCAATGCAGGAGACCCCGATTCGATTGCTGGGTCAGGAAGATCCTCAGGAGAAGAGATCAGCTACCCACTCCAGTATTCTTGGGTTTCCCTTGTGGCTCAGCTGGTAAAGAATCTGCCTGCAATGTGGGAGACCTGGGTTCCATCCCTGGGTTGGGAAGATCCCCTGGAGAAGGGAAAGGCTACCCACTCCAGTATTCTGGCCTGGAGAATTCCATGAACTATATAGTCCATGGGGTCACAAAGAGTTGGGCATGATTGAGCAACTTTCACTTTTACTTTCACGGGCTGAGACCTTTACGTATCTTATTTAATGCTTATACAACTCTCTCTTATCCCCATTTCATAGGTAGGAAAACTGAAAATTAGGGACTAAGCAGTTTCCAAGATGAAGAGTTAGTAAAGGGAAGGGACAGGCTTTTGTTTTTTTTTTTTTTGACTCAAAGACTGAAGGTCAGGCTGAGGATGTCATGAGGTTTTTTTGAACAAAGGGGTTACAAGTACAGAATGGTGTCTTCAGATGATGAATCTGGTTGAAATGGGTAGACTGGATTGGAAAGACTGTTTCGGAGTTGATGCAGTGTATTCATTTAAGTGATAGAAAATCCGTTTTCATGGAATCCCACTTTGTAACTTGTTAGCAGTGTGACCTCAGGAAAATTATCTCACCTCTTTGAGCCTTAGTCTCTTTGGGTATAATTATACCCATCTCTTTTGGGCTGCTGTGAAGATTTAAATGGGATAATAGTATGTAGGAATAGCAGCTATCACGTAGGAGGGCCCTAATCAAGGGTTGGTGTTATTAAAATAGTGCATTTGTTATGATCTTTGTCTCCACCTCTGATTAGAATGGTGGTTTGTATTCAGAACTAGCATGGTACTTCAGTAGGTGCTTCAGTAAGTGTCTGAATGAGTGCAAGTATGAATGAATGAACTCTTGAATAATTCAGGAGTGAAGAAATAGTATTTGGCAGGCCTAAGGTAGTGGCAGAGAGAATGGAAGGGCAGTTTTAGAGGCATTTCACAGGAGAGGCATTTCATAGGAAGGATGAACAGGACTTAGAGATTGAGAAGGTCGGGGCAGTGTGAAGGCTTGTTTATGCTTCCAGGATTTCAAGTCTGACTGATGGTGTCGCCATCATCATTGATAGAAGAGAAGTTGAAGGGAAGCTGGGTTGAGGGAAAACTTTAATCAGAAATGTTTTCTAGAGCTTATAGAAATCTGCTTTTCATTTAAAATGTTACCTTGTGTGTTGTACTAAACTGATTCCTTTTGTTCCTTTCTGGTATCCTTGCGGTCTGTACATCTGCTCTTGTGTTTCTTTCTCATCATGGTATCTAGCATCCATGTCTTAGTATCACCTTCACTTTCTAGTGCTTAAGCCATTAGAAATGTAGCGATCTATGCCTTTTCACATTGAATCTATGTGTTTTTGTGATTTGTAAAAAGCATCAATCCTCATTATCAATCCATTTGATAGAGTTTTTTTTTAAGAACCTACAGCATGGCAACCCACTCCAGTACTCTTGCCTGGAAAATCCCATGGATGGAGGAGCCTGGTAGGTTGCAGTCCATAGGGTCGCTAAGAGTCGGACACAACTGAGCGACTTCAATTCCACTTTTCATTTTCATGCATTGGAGAAGGAAATGGCAACCCACTCCAGTGTTCCTGTTTGGAGAATCTCGGGGATGGGGGATCCTGGTGGGCTGCTGTCTATGGGGTCGCACAGAGTTGGACACGACTGAAGCGACTTAGCAGCAGCAGCAGCAGCACAAATGTTATAATATATGCTAACAATTTACGTATATACCAAAAATATATTTCAGAAAGCTTTATTTCTTGAGTCTTAGTTATTGTCACACATTCACAGTAAGTGGTACCCATTGCTACACACATGAAACAGTTGTTAAACCACTAAAATTGATGAAAGCATAGTGTCCTTGGGACTTTGTGGTAAAGTTAGAATACACAGTTACTCATTTAGGAGGATGGACTCTGTGCTGTTCCAATTCTTAGGTGCCTTTTCTAAAGGGAAAACTTGCTAACTTACCTCAGGTGGTTCTAAGAGCTTCCTTATGTTTTTCCTAGTGTCTTTCCACAGGACTTCCAGATGAGGGTACTGGCATTTACTGTTAACTGACTTCAGAGAAGAACCTTTCTCAGTTTTGGGAAAGAGTGATTTAAAAATCTGCTTCTTTATTGACCTTCAGATGTTTACACCCTTCTTCAGAGTATGAAAATGGTTACTTAATATTTACTTCTGTTGAATCTTAACAGACTTGTTATATTATAAAGAGTCAGTTCATTACCTTTAGACTGAATAAATACTTAAGCGAGAGTTGGACTTCTAGGAATAAAAAAAGAAAAAAAAACTTATGGACAGTTTTTAGTTAGTTGTGAAAGACTTGAAAGGCAATGCCAAAGAATGCTCAAACTAACCCATAATTGCACTCATCTCACACACTAGCAAAGTAATGCTTGAAATTCTCCAAGCCAGGCTTCAACAGTTCATGAACTGTGAACTTCCAGATGTTCAAGCTGGATTTAGAAGAGGCAGAGGAACCAGAGATCATATTGCCAGCATCTGTTGGATCATCGAAAAAGCAAGAGAATTCCAGAAAAACATCTACTTCTGCTTTATTGACTATGCCAAAGCCTTTGACTGTCTGGATCACCACAAACTGTGGAAAATTCTTCAAGATATGGGAACACCAGACCACCTGACCTGCCTCTTGAGAAATCTGTACACAAGTCAAGAAGCAACAGTTAGAACTGGACATGAAATAGCAGACTGGTTCCAAATTGGGAAAGGAGTTCGTCAAGGCTGTATATTGTCACCGTGCTTATTTAACTTGTATGCAGAGCACATCATGAGAAATGCTTCATTGGGTGGAGCACAAGCTGGAATCAAGATTGCTGGGAGAAATATCAATAACCTCAGATATGCAGATGGCATCACCCTTATGGCAGAAAGCAAAGAAGAACTAAAGAACCTCTTGATGAAAGTGAAAAAGGAGAGTGAAAAAGTTGGTTTAAAACTCAACATTCAGAAAACTAAGATCATGGCATCTGTTCCCATCACTTCATGGGAAATAGATGGGGAAGCAATGGAAACAGTGGCTGACTTTATTTTTCTGGGCTCCAAAATCACTGCAGATGGTGACTGCAGCCATGAAATTAAAAGACACTTGCTCTTTGGAAGGAAAGTTATGAACAACCTAGATAGCATATTAAAAAGCAGAGACATTACTTTGCCAACAAAGGCCTGTCTAGTCAAAGGTATGGTTTTTCCAGTAGTCATGTATAGATGTGAGAGTTGGACTACAAAGAAAGCTGAATGCCGAAGAATTGATGCGTTTGAACTGTGATGTTGGAGAAGACTCTTGAGAGTCCCTTGGACTGCAAAGAGATCAAACCAGTCAATCCTAAAGGAGATCAGTCCTGGGTGTTCATTGTAAGGACTGATGTTGAAGCTGAAACTCCAATACTTTGGCCACCTGATGCGAAGAACTGACTCATTTGAATAAGACCCTGATGCTGGGAAAGATTGAAGGTAGGAGGAGAAGGGGAAGACAGAGGATGAGATGGTTGGATGGCATCACCGACTCAATGAACATGAGTTTGAGTAAATTCCAGGGAGTTGGTGATGGACAGGGAAGCCTGTCCTGCTGCAGTCCAAGGGGTTGCAAAGAGTTGGACATGACTGAGCAGCGGAACTGAATGTAAAATTTAAGTGATATGGACAGAGGGTTTTTTTTTTTTTAATATTCTCATATAGTTTTATTTTATGGAAAAGAAACAATAATTCTACAAAACTTCCCAAGCTTACCTCCAATTACAAGATGCTATTTAGACTTCTATATTTCACTATGGCTTAGGAGGGGGGAGTCTGGTTCTGGGATCAAATTGCCTGTGTTAGAATTCTTGCTCACTTCTTGCTGCTGGGTAATCACAGACAAATGACCTGAGTATTCTAAGCCTCAGTTTTCGTGTCTGTACTGTGGGAGAAATGGTAAATTTTCACTCCGGAGGTCCTGGTGAGGATTAAATGAGGCATAATACGTGAAGTGTTTCTGGCATGTAGTATGCACTTGAGTTTTTAAAGGCACTGTTTTAGCAGATTTTCTTGAGAAAATGAGACCAGAAATGAGACTTTTTGAAGCTTTTGTTTTTTTACTTAAAAAAAGGAGAGAATTAAAAGTCATTAAGCGATATAGACTGCTGGGGATATTTGGATTATTTGACATTTGGAGACTGTGGAATTTTTAAATATGTTGGAGTAATCCCCCTTTGATTTTTTGCCTGAGGCCTTCTTTAGAGGTGAAGGTGAAGGGCTCATTGTATCCTTCTAGTCCATAAGTAAACAATGATTTTTTAACAAGCTTTGTTATTGTCCCTTTTGAGTTGTAGCAGTCATTTGATGTTTGTCTTTCAAATGAGCAATTAGATGATGAGTTTTCCCATTCATTAATAAGAGCTTGTGAGTATGTTGAACTTGTTTTTCTGTGTGACATTTTGTTATTCTTTGGCTGACCTCTGTTGAGTTCAAAAAATACTTCCAGCATATTCCTTCTAGTTGAAAGTTGAAGACTATTGTACTGAACACTTGTAACTCACCCTTTTCTGTAGCAGTCTGAGTATATAGCTGGCCAAATCTTTATTGTTGGTTGTCTCTTTAGTTATCATAGATCAGGGATAAAAATTAAGTTACTATAAACATTGGAATATAGGATCTAAATAATTATGACCCATTGCTGTTCATGTTTCTGAGTCAGTAGATTCTTATTAAAATGGATATTTATTTGATTTAAAATTTTTTTTAAAGCCTTTAAATTCTTGGTAAGCATTTTTCAATGTCAGCATCATTTCTGTTTGCCTTGTCACTAGAGAATTCTCTTCAAATCAGAAGGCATGGAAATTTCCTTGGTGGTCCATTGATTACATCTTGGAGCTTCCACCTCAAGGGACCTGGGTTCAATCCCTGGTCTGGGAACAGAGATCCCACAAGCTGCACAGTGTGGCCAAAAAAAAAAAAAGATGTTGTGATTTAATATTTTTTTTGGTGCATGGGTCTGTTATAGGAAGGGGGACCTCTTCCAGGGCCTGAGAGTGGGCTCTTGTCTAACATTTGGAAATGAATTGTCTGAGGAGTCACACATGCTGACAAAGCAAGAGAGTTTATTGGGAAGGGGCGCCTGGGCGGAGCGCAGGAAGGTGAGGAGCCCGGGAGGACTGGTGTGCCACGTGGCTCGCAGCCTTGGGCTTTACAGTGACGGGGTTCGTTTCTGGGCTTTTTTTGGCCAAACATTTTGACCTGGTTCTGACTGGGTTTCCGTCGGTGTGTTTCTCCTAACAAATCTGTTTCATCTTGAGAAAATAGGAGTGTAGTTAATAAGTATTTGTTAATGAGCCTGATTTATTAGTGAATCAAATTGGTATTGTAAATTGATATTACAAATTGTATATGAAGCTCTCTCCTCATAATTATATTTGAGGAGAATCAATTTCTGTGAATGGATGAGGATTTTAAGCCATTTTGCTTTCTTCAGCTACATTGAAAAATATTCAATGGAATGAATTTATGTGTGGAAAAAAGTGTGAAAAGAGGGAAGAATGCTGGCTCAAGTGTCATCAGGTTTGAGCAGGTTGCTTTTATATGCATGCTGAATTTATAGCGTGTTTAACTTATCATCATTTATTTTGTCTAGTCTTTGTACTCATTACATGTGTCAGCTTGCTTTGGCTTCTTTAGAGTTTGGTTTGTGATTAGTCCAGTTTGGGAGTTGCCTTGGGCATTCAGTATGTATTGGCAGTGACAGAAGAAAGCTTGTTATTCTGATCATTTTTGATTTCTAAACCTTGAAAAAAGTAGACATAGTCCCATTTTTGTCAGATCTGTATCTCAGAAATCCCCCAGTCCAGGAGACAGGGATTTAATCAGAATTCAGATTGAATTTCAGAGTGCGTGCGTTCGTAGCTCCATTTGGAGCTCATGGAGTGTAACGGCATTTACCTGAATCTTCATTTTCTCTCTCTTTCCTATTCTTATTTTATTCTTCAGTGATTACAGATTGCCTGCAATATATCAGAAATACAGGGGTGGTGTAACAAGATGTTTGTAGACATTTAGGTTAACGGGGAAGATAAACATGAAAGAAGCATGCAAAAATTTATTTCAACTGTATTAAGTGCTATTGAGAAGTACAGGATGTTACTGGAGAGTGTTACATGAGACCCTATCCTAGTGTGGTGGGTTTGGGAAGGCTTTCCCAGTGAAGTAACAAAGTGAATATATAAATATCTGTTAAGTGAATATGTATCAGGCTTAACATTTATGGCACATAATCCAAATTTTAACATGCAGAAATTCAGAGAAATAAGAAGTGGTTACTTTACAGAAAGAGAGATTGTTTAATGATTTCTTAAATCCGATACCCTGGGCAAGAATTTGATTTCTTTCCTTTTGACTTTGGTCTTTACTTAGACTTGAAGCCAAAGGCAATAATAAAGCAACTCAGATGATACAAATACCTGGGTTAACAGATTCTCTGGAGTTGGATCCCCTTCTAATAAAATTTATACTTTAAATTAGTCAGAAATTTTCAGTTACAGATGTTAGAGAAACTGTTTTAACCTCTATTTTCCTTCACTGATTTAAAGGTAAATCAAGATTGTTTTGGGCTTCCCTGTTTGCTCATATGGTAAAGAATCTTCCTACAATGCAGGAGACCTAGGTTTGATCCCGGGGTCGGGAAGATTCCCTGGAGAAGGGAATGGCACCCCACTCCAGTATTCTTGCTGGGAAATCCCATGGGCAGAGAAGCCTGGAGGGCTACAGTCCATGGGGTCACTAAGAGTTGGACATGACTGAATGACTAACACTTTCACTTTCAAGGTTGTTTTAGATAAAATTGTCTATAAAGATCGGGGAAGGTAAGCATCTTTTTAAAGCTTTCTTTTTTCTGTGCTCTCTTTTTTTTTTCCTGTGGTTAAATTTATGGTTAAATTTCTTTTCTGGTTTAGAATGATGGTCAGGGTCCTCCCTATCAAAAAATAGTCAGGGATTCTATATTTGTTAATTATCAGACTTTAGTGTGGATGAGTTTTAGCAAATGTATGACTACAAGTGCAGTTTAACCCTTTTGAGATTAGCTTTATTTTCTGTTAAAGGAAATTTGTATAACAACAAATGATGAGGCAGTTTGATATTTTTTAGCCACGTGGGCTTCTGTTATCTGTGATTTCTTCTCTTGCTCAAATTGTCACTACTTCTCTGGCTGGAACTCTTAGTTTGCTACGGTTCTGTTTTAAGGATTCAATTCAGTATATCCAGTATTCTTACTGGAGAGACTGGAATGTATGTACATACCTTCTATTTTTCATCTGAACTTAGTTCTTCAATAAAAAGTGTATTATTTGAATTTTTCTTCATTAAGGTGTTTTCACATTAGAGCCCATGATATTTGTATTTAAGTATGCATAAGATGGCAGGTTATAAAAAGTGTTTTGGTTTAAGATTATAGTATTCCTTGGAGAATTATAGCAATAGATTGAAGTAACAGGTGTGTGTTTTCAAAACTATCCCTATATTACCAAAAATATTAATATTACTTCCTCAGTTTGGAACATGGCTATAATATACATAGGGCTCAATCTGAGTTTTGTTTTTGATCATATTTTGTTTCAATGTTATATGTGAACTATATATTCAGATTTATCCTTAAAGCCCGTGTCAACTTCCTTATAAATGTGAAAGTGGCCCTTTCACTGAGAGTAGACAATTATAAGCTTAATGGTCGTCACTGAAGCCTGCTAGTATGGTTTTCATTACAGGGAGGTTTAATAGTAAGTAGCTAAGGAAACTTTTGAATATTTGCTTGTATTCTCTGGCATATATTATTAACAAAGTTTTTTTTTGTTTTTTTATTATTATTTAAAAATTTTATATTTAATGAAGTATAGTTGATTTACAATATCATATTTATTTCAGGTATACAACATAGTGATTCAAACTTTTTATAGATTATACTCCAGTTAAAGTTATTCAAAAATATTGGTTGTATTCCCTGTGCTATATAATGTATTTTATGTGTGGTAATCTACCTGTATCTTGCCCCTACCCCCTTCTTTCGCCTCAGCGGTAATCACTATTTGGTTCTCTGTATCTGTGAGTCTGTTTCTGTTATACTTTTGCTTTTCAGATTCCACGTAAGTGGTTTGACTTTCTCTTTGTGACTTATTTCACAAATCTCAATACCTTTCAGGCCATCCATGTTGTTGCAAATGGCATAATTTCATTTTTTTTATGACTATGTTCTTTATCCATTCATCTTCTTTGTCTGTTCATGTGTTGGTGGACACAGGTTGCTTCCATATCTTGGCTACTGTAAATAGTGTTGCTGTGGACATTGTGGTGCCTATCTCTTTTTGAGTTAGTGTTTTTGTTTTCTTCAGGTGTATACTTAGGAGTGAAATTGCTGGGTCGTATGGTAGTTCTACTTTTAGTTTTTTGAGGGACCTTTACACTGTCTTCCACAGTGGCTGTACCAATTTACATGCCCACCAACAGTATATTAGGGTTTCCTTTTCACTACACCCTCACCACCATTTGTTGTTTTTGTCTTTTTGATGATAAGCCACTCTGACAGGTGTGAGGTGATATGGCTCATGGTTTTGAGTTGCATTTCTCCGATGGATTAGCAGTGTTAAGCATGTTTTCATGTGCCTGTTGGCCATCTGTATATCTTTTTTGGAAAAATGTCTGTGTAAATCTTTGGCCCACTTTTTTTTGATGTTTAAAACAATTTTTATTTTTTGGTTGTGCTGCACAGCTTGCAGGATCTTAGTTCCCCGGCCAGGGATCAAACCCATGCTCCCTGCAGTGCAAGCACAGTCTTAACCACTGCACTGCCAGGGAAGTCCCGTCTGTCCACTTTTTGATTGGAATTTTTGTCTTTTTGATATTGAGTTATATGAGCTGTTTATGTATTTTGGATATTAACCTCTTATTGGTCATATTATTTGCAGCTATTTTCTCCCACACAGTAGATTGTCTTTTTGTTTTGTCAGTAGTTTCCCTTCCTGTACAAAAGCTTTTAAATTTAATTATGTCCTATTTTATTTTTGCCTTTGTTTCCTTTGCCTTAGTAGATATATATGCACCCCCCCCCAAAAAAATGGCTACACTTTATGTCAGAATGTTCTGCCTATGTTTTCTCCTAAGAGTTTCAAGGTTTCTTGTCTTACATGTAGGTCTTTAATGCACTTTGAGTTTAATTTTGTGTGTGATGTGAGAAAAGATCCTGATTGCATTTGTTGATCTGCATCTGCCCAGCCTCCCCAGAGCCGTTATTGAGGAGACTGTCGTTTCCCCGTGTGCATCCCTGCTGCTTTTGCCGTGGGTGAGCTGCCCTCAGAGGCGCGGGCTCGCTTCGGGGCTCTCTGTTGTGTTCCACTGCGCTGTGCGTCTGCTTTGTCCCAGTGCCACGCTGCTTTGATTATTGTAGCTTTGTAGCGTACAGTGTGAAGTTAGGGAGATGATTCCCTCCAGCTTTGCTCTTTCTCAGGATGTCTCTGGCTATTCAGGACCTTTGTGGTTCCGTATATTGTAGGATTATTTGTTCTAGTTCTGTGGAAAATGTCATGGATAGTTTGATAGGGATTACGTTAAATCTATAGATTGCTTTGAGTAGTGTGGTCATTTTAATAATATTAGTTCTTCCAAATCTTGAACATGGGATTGCTTTCCAATTCTGTATCATTCCTTTGGCAGTGTTTTATAGTTTACAGAGTATAGGTCTTTCACCTTCATGGTTAAGTTTGTTCCTAGATATTTTGTTCTTTTCAATGCAATTTTTAAAAAATTAAAAAAATTTTTAACTTTTATTTTATATTGGAGTATAGCTGACTTTTAGTACTGTTTCAGTTTCAGGTGTATAGTAAAGTACTTCAGTTATACATATACTTGTATCTATTCTTTTTCAGATTCTTTTCTTATATAGGTTATTATGGAATATTGAGTTCTCTGTGCTATGCAGTATGTCCTTGTTGATTATCTATTTTATATATAGTAGTGTATATATGTTAATCCCAAACTCCTAATTTATCTCTCCCCCCAGTCTTTCACCTTTGGTAACCATAAGTTTCTTTTCAAAGTCTGTAGGTCCGTTTCTGTTTTGTAAATAAGTTTATTTGTATCATTTTTTTTTTTAGATTCAACATATCATATCTGTCTTTCTCTGTCTGACTTTCTTCACTTAATATGATAATCTCTAGGTGCCTCCATGTTGCTGCAAATGGTATTATTGCATGTCCTTGTGTGGGGGCATCCATATGCAGTCTGCATGTGCCAGGCTTTGGTGGGAGAGCTTGATCTGCAGTGAGCATAGGTCATGTCTTCACCCTGGGCGTGCTGGCAGCTGTCGCCTTGGTGGGAGGTGGGGCTGGAGATTGATGGACCATGTCTAGGGCCAAGTGTGAGCCAGACCTTTTCCTCTACTGAGTGGTCATTATTGCCCCGTTTGGGATGTGGTTGGGTCTGAAGGTGCTAGAGTGGAAACTCTGATGGTTGGGTCCGAGCTGGTTCCATTCCCTCTAAGTGTGCATTCTCCCCGCTCCTGGAAAGGGGCAGCTTCATCCCACAGGGGAAGCAGCACTAGAGCAAGAGATGTTGGAGCAGGCCGTGGGTGTGGCCCGAGAATGTGGGGCCCTCTTGAGAAACTGGCCAGGGCCCTGGGACGTCTCAGTTTGCTTCCTCTGCCCTTTCCCAGGACTACTCCTGGGAAGTGTGTACACGTGTGCTTCGTGAGTGGAGTCTCAATTTCTTTGAGCTCTCTTGTAAATACTACTGGTTTTCAAACCACCTGAGGGGACTTGTCTTCCTGGTGTTGGACCCCAGGGGTAGGGTATCAAATATGTGGTTTGAATCCTTCATGCCCCAGGGAGGCTCTCCCAGCCCAGGATATCTCTCTCATCTTCTGTGTCTCATCCTCGGACTACAGGTACTGACCTGATCACTTCTCCTCCCTTCTTTTCTGACTCTGTGTGGATCTTTACAGCCTTTCTGTAGGAGAGTCTTTCTGCCAGTCTTGTTTGTTTTCAGTGAGAGTTGTTCTTCATGTAGCTGTATTTTTGATGTGTTCATGGGGGGAAGTGAGCTCAAGTATCCTTCTCTGCCATTGTGATCTCCTCCTCTTTTGGGGTGATGGTCGCTGGAGGAGACAGTGCCTCTTGGGTGCTAGTGATATTGTGGTTTGTCATAAGCATCCTTGTTCGCTGTTGGGCTGCACCCTGGGGGCAGGCAGTCCCTGTGGCTGCCCAGCTTCAGGACCAAGGGGAGAGCCCAGAGTCAGCACAGAGACATCAGTGATTTAATGGTTGGGGGGATCTTATATGTCTGAAGCAAGGTCCTGGAGCGACAGCCCTCCACATGCTATGGATGGTGGGTAGGACATGCCAGCAGCCCCCACTCCCAGGGGGAGGGGACGTTACCAGTTATAGGGGAGAGTGGTGTCTGATTGGCACATAGGTTACCAGGGGAGCTAGCAGGGGGCATCCCGCTCACTGTCCCTTTGGTAAGCTGTCATTGTGGAGGTATTCTAGTTCTAATATTTAGACTAGCTGTGTGCCCAGGGGTACAAGTGTGTAGGCATGTGAGTAGGATGTAGGTGAAGCAGGCACTGGTCAGGGGATATACCAAGAACAGAAGCATGACCATCTTGGGTGGCCTGCTCACACATTGGCTGACCTTGAGAGAAGATCGGAAACTTCCAGTTTTTAATAAGCTGATTGTCTGTATGTGATGAGGCAGCATGGTGCAGTGCACTGGATCTGAATTTTTGTTTTGCTCTGCAACTTATAGTTTGACTCCCAGTTTCCTTATATAAGCAGGTGATAACTCTGTCTTAACTACTCATGACATCCTTTGGTAATCATATGAGATAGTACATGTGTGAAAGCTTTGAAAACTGCAAAAAGACATGTAAATATTGGTCTGTGATACTAAGCTCCTTGTCTTTTTGTTTTAGAATTTAAATTTGGACTTTGTAGCTTAAAAATAGTTTTTAACCTTAAAAGTAAAAGTGTTGGAAGTAGTTTAAGTTCAGTGTATTTGTTAGAGTTCTCCAGGGACACAGAACCTGAAGGGGAGTGTGTGTGAGTATGTGAAAGTGTGTGTGTTATGTATGAGAGTGTGTGTGGTGTGCACACACACACGCAGTGTATTTATATATAGACAGACAGACAGACTGAGTAACTTCTTATAAGGCATTGGCTCAACCATTATAGAGGCTGAGGAATTCCAAGATCCACAGTTGGCAAGCTGTAGTTCTTTCTAGTCCCTGTCCTAACACCTGATAACAAGGAAAGCCAGTAGTGTCAGCTCCAGTTTAAGGCGTCTCTGGGTGTGAGGTGGGGAAAGATTAATGCCCCCGCCTGAGGGCATACAGGCAAGAGGCAGTCCCTCTTACTCAGCTATTTTGTCCTGTTCAGAGCTTCAGTTCATTAGATGGGGCCCACCCACATTGTGGCTTCCCTTGTAGCTCAGTGCAGTGCAGGAGACCGGGGTTTGATCCCTGGGTTGGGAAGATCCCTTGGAGAAGGAAATAGCATCCCACTCCAGTATCCTTGCCTGGAAAATCTCATGGACAGAGGAGCCTGTTGGGCTGCAGTCAGTGGGGTCGCAGAGTTGGGCACGGACTGAGTGACTAACACTTACTTAATCTGCTTTACTCAGTATACTGAAAACATTAATTTCTTTTAGAAACACCTTCACGGTCACACCGAGAATGTGTGGCAACCTTGTGGCCTAGTTGAGTTGACACAGATTTAACCAGCACATACAGCATAAAGTTCTAAGTGACAACAGAGTAATTCAACCTCCCTCATTATGCTAAGTATTTTTATAAATGAGATCTTATTCTTCTAGAAGAGTTTTGAAATTTGGTGGAGAAAAAAATAGGGGAAGTCTTCTGACCTGAGATGAATGTTCTACTTCAATTCTGTTCATTGAAGTTCTGTTTTTATTTTGAATCAGTTTGTCCTATAAAAATGTAGTTTAGTTTTCAGTCTCATGAGGACCACTCAGCTTTTTCTATAGTTGCTGTAATTGCCATTCATTTTCTCCAAACATCTGGAATTACTAGAGAGAGAAATGTCTTCAGAACACTTCATAGAACAGATAATGTTGTTGTCGTTCAATCACTAAGTCACGTGCTACTCTTTGCAGTCCCATGGACCGCAGCATACCGGGCTTCCCTGTCCTTCACTATCTCCTGGAGTTTGCTGAAATTCATGTCCTTTGAGTCAGTGATGCTATCTAACCATCTCCGCCAGGCTCCTCTGTCAATGGAATTTTCCAGGAAAGAATACTGGAGTGGGTAGCCATTCCCTTCTCCAGGGGATCTTCCTGAGTCTCCTGTATCGCAGGCGGATTCTTTACTGTCTGAGCCACCATGGAAGCCCAGAGAAGACCTGCACAGCACAAAAGTGAGCTGGGGTTAGAGCAGGGAGCCGTTGTGTAGAGTGAAGGAAACCGATACTTTTTCAAGTGCCTTCTGTGTGCTGATTATTCTGCTGAATACTTACGTTTATTATTTCATTTGTTTAAAATGTACTGAGATCTTGGAAGAAGGAAAGCAGAGTAAACAGGCTCATGGCTGGTTGGTTCCACTTTCCTTGACTTAGTCTTGTGAACATAGTGTTTCATTTCATTTTCATTTCTTTCATCTTTCACTTTTAGCTCTTGTATTCTGGGAATGTAATTTCTAGTCCTGGACTCATCATGCTACCTTAGTTATAGAACTGGCATATGTATATACCAAATTTATGACCTTTTTATTAGGATACATATATATATATATATATATATATATATATATATATATATGTTGTGTTTTCACTACATATTTTAGCATTTCTTCTTTCAGGATGGGCAGCCTCAATTCCTGTAGGGGCTAGTGAGTCACAAATTGCTACTGTTGTTGGGTTTTTGCTTTTTTTGGTAGCACTCACTGTGTGTGATTCTTCCCCTCATTTAGAATGTGAGACTTCACCATCAGGTATGGCGCTTAAGAGCATGGACTCTGGAGCCACTTACCTATGTGCAGTCCCTGCTCTCCTTATTCACTGTGACTTTGGGCAACATAATCTCTTTGTGCCCATGTTTTCTTATCTCTAAAGTGGAATACTGATCATTCCATCTCATGGATTGTTAATAAGCACTGAGTTAACATTTGTACAGTGTTTAGAACAGTGCCTGGCATGTAGAAAGTGTTACAAATGTTTGTTAAATAAAGTAGATATTCTGTTAATATTTTAAAAATGTAAATTCATTATGCTGTTTTCTCCCCTCCTTTTTTTTTTTTTAAACATACTAGATTTATTCTTAAAATTTTTAGTTAATATTAAAATCTTAAAAAATAGTTCGTGTTCATTTGTAAGATGAAATTAGGTTTTAGACCCAGGTCACAGTAATCAAGTATTTCACCTATATGACTGATAGGATATTTAGAAGTCTTATTGGACACTCAGGAGTAGTTTTAACTTTTTCAGACAGTCCTATTATGTGTACTATGTGTAGGATGTCTGATATATTTGACCCTTTGTCAAAAAATGCCTCAGTCCTGAAGGGAACCCTCCTGCACTATTGGTGGGAATGTAAATTGGTGTAGCCACTGTGAAGAACAGTATGGAGGTTCCTTAAAAAACTAAAAATAGAGCTACCATATGACCCTGCTATATACTGGAGACAAACATAGTCTGAAAGAATACATCCACCCCAGTGTTCATTGCAGCTGTGTTTACAATAGTCAAGACATGGAAGCAGCCTAAATGTCCACTGACAGAGGGACAAACAAGTGTGGTACATGTATACAATGGAATATCACTCAGTCATTAAAAAGGGTGAAAGAGCACCACTTGCAGCAACGTGGATGGGCCTAGAGATCGTCATGCTGAGTGAAGTGAGTCAGGCAGAGGGATAAATGGCACATGACGTCCCTTGTTTGTGGAGTCTAAAAAGAAGCAATGCAAATGACCTTATTTATGAAACAGAAACAGACTCACAGGCTATAGAGCAAACTTATGGTTGCCAGTGGGGGAAGAATGGGGTCAAGAGATAGGAATTTGGGATCGGCATGTACACACTGCTATATTTAGGATGGATACACAACAAGGACCTACCGTACAGTACAAGGAACTCTGGCCAGTGGCACATGGCAGCCTGGATGGGAGGGGAGTTCGGAGGAGAATGGATACATGTCTATGTGTGGCTGAGTCCCTTTGCTGTCCACCTGAAGCTATCACAACACTGTTAATCAGCTATACTCGAATGTAAAATAAAAAGTTAAAAAAAAACTGTGCCTGAATCTTTATATTATGCTGTTTTCTTTCAAACATTGTTTCCAGTAAGAGGTGACTTTGCTTCTAGGAGACACTTGGCGCTGCATGGAGACATTTTTGGTTGTCACAGCTCAGGCTGCACCCCTGGCATTTATAAGTAGAAGCTAGGGATGCTGCTAAACATCCTGTAACATGCTGGACAACCCTCCAAAGCAGCAGATTATCGGACCCAAAATGTAGTTAGTGTCGAAGTTGAGAGACTCTGCTTTAAAGAGATCATTATTTGCTGGTGATTAAATAAATAAAAGACTTGTTCTTTGGAAGGAAAGCTATGACAAATGCAGAAAGCATATTAAAAAGCAAAGACATCATTTTGCTGACAAAGGTCCTTCTAATCAAAGCTGTGGTTTTTCCAGTAGTCATATACAGATGTGAGAGTTGGACTATGAAGAAGTCTGAGTGCTGACGAATTGATGCTTTCAAACTGTGGTACTAGAGAAGACTCTTGAGAGAGTTCCTTGGACAGCAAGGAGATCAAACCAGTCAATCCTTAAGGAAATCAACTCATTGCATATTCATTGGAAGGACTGATGCTGAAGCTCCAATACTTTTGCCACCTGATACGAAGAGCCGACTCACTGGAAAAGACCCTGATGCTGGGAAAGATTGAAGGCAAAAAGGAGACGACAGCGGCAAAGGATAAGATGGTTAGCGTCATTGACTCAATGGACACGAGCCACATCCGAGAGATAGTGAAGGATAGGGAAGCCTAGCATGCTGCACTCCATGGGGTTACAAAGAACTGAATATGACAGCGACTGAACATCAACAGCAACAAATAAATAAAACATAAAATCAGCTCCTACTGTAGACTTTATTTTTCACAAAAACTTGATTTATTAGACTCTCCAGAAATAGTCATCTGAGAGAGTTAATGATCAAGCTCTTGGGCTAACAAAGACTACTAAATTAAAGTTTGGTACAATAAGGCTAAGATCAAGGGGTCAGCCCCTTATGAGGGCCAGTTAACTGTGTTCTGTTCCATAGCCATGCAATCCTAATACTAGTTAACCATTTGTATGGCAAATATGTGGCATTAATCACAGGGCGAAACAGATAAGATGGAATGAGATGAAATGTATATAGGCCTGATAGATGTCTAATTGTGATATTTTTGTAGAAGGGAACTCCTAAATTGGGAGCCTGTCATTAGAACTTTGCATCAGTCTTCAGTCTGTAGCCTTTGTGATAGTCAAGTCAGCCTCCATACTTCCCTTTCATGGAACTATGCTTAATGCCGTCTCAGTCTTTTGACTTACGTCTGGAATGTTCATATTCACCTATGTTTTCTTCCATATGCTTTATTGTTTATACTTTGCACATGTAAGTCTGTGATCCATCTCAAACTAAGTTTTGTGTATAGTGTGAAGAAGTTATTAACAAAAAAGGTAACTTTTTTTGTTCTATACAGATATCCAGTTACTTACTTCAGTCGCTAAGTCATGTCCGACTCTTGTGACCCTGTGGACTTCCAGGCTCCTCTGTCCAGGGGATTCTTCGGGCAAGAATACTGGAGTGGGTTGCCATTTCCTTCTCCAAGTTCCTTAAGTATAATTTATTAAGAAAAGAAAAAAAGATATAATTTAAAAGTGAGAAAAGAGAACTCTGTGTCATGTTGATACACATGCATACTTCAGAGATACTGCAGGTTCCCTTTTCAGATTACTGTGAATGTCACAACAAAGTGAACGTTTCAGTGGTACCTGAAATGTACCTTCTTAGCATATTTTCAGTATTCAGTGCAGTGTTATTAACTATAGTCATTCTGCTTGATCTTTTACTAGATTTATTCATCCTACATAGCTGTAACTTTGTATCCTTTGCTCAGCATCTCTTTGTGTCCCCCACCCCCTCAGCCACTAGCAACCGTCATCTCCTCTGCTTCTGTGGGTTTTTAGTTGCCACATATGACTGAGATAATGTAGTGTTTGTCCTTCTGTGCCTGGTTTATTTCACTTGGCATAATTTCCCCCAGGTTTATCCAAGTTGTCCCAAATGACAGGATTTCCTCCTTTTTTAAGGTTGAATAATCCATTGTGTGTGTGTGTGTTTGTGTATGTGTATGTATACCACAAGGATTCCCTGTTTTCCACACCCTCATCAACATATGACTTTCTGTCTTTTTGATAATAGCCATTATAACAGCTGTATGGTGATAGCTCATTGTTTTGATTTGCATTTCCATGATGTAATTAGTCATGTTGAACATCTTTTCATGCTCCTGTTGGCCATTTGTATGTCTTCTTTTGAGAAATGTGTGTTCAGGCCCTTTACTCATTTTTAAAATGGTTATTGTTTTCTTGCTATTGAGTTGCTTGAGTTTCTTCTGTATTTTGGACATTAATCTCTTATGAAATTTTGCAAATGGTTTGCAAATATTTTTTTCTGTTTTGTAGGTTGTTTCTTCACTCTGTTAATAACTTTTTTAGTTTCAATGCAGCAGCTTTTTAGTTTGATGTAATTTCATCTGTCTGTTTATGCCATTTGTTGCTGTGCTTTTATAATTATATCCAAAAAAGTATTGTTCAAACAAATGCCAAGAAGCTTTTTATCTCCGTTTTCTTCTAGTAGTTTAGTTTCAGGTCTTACATTGAAGGATTTAATGATTCTGAATTGTTTTGTGTGTATTGAACAAGGCAAGGGTTCAGCTCCCTTCTTCAACATGTGGATAAACAAGACCATTCATTGAAGGGACTCCTTTCCCTGTTGTGTGTTCTTGGAACCTTTGATGAAAATCCTTTGACCATAAATGCGTGATTTTATTTCTGGGCTCTGTTCTGTTCCTTTGGTCTGCATGTCTGTTTTTATGCCAGTACTCTGCTATTTTTATTACGGTGGCTTTGTAGTGTATTCTGAAGTCCAGTATAAGTGCATTGTGCCAGCTCTATTCTTTCTCAAGGTTGCTTTGGCTATTCACATTTAATGTATGTGATTCCATGTGAATTTTAGGATTTTTTTTTTTTTCCATTTCTGTGAAAAATGCCTTTGGGATTTTGTTATGGATTGCATTGAATCTATAGATGGCATTGAGTAGTATGGACATTTTAACAATATTAAGTCTTCCAATCCATGAATATATACTGTCTTTCCATTTATTTAGACTGATGGCTCAGATGGTAAAGAATCTGCCTGCAGTGCAGGAGACTTAGGTTCGATACCTGGGTTAAGATCCCCTGGAGAAGGTATTGGAAACCCATTCCAGTATTCTTGCCTGACGAATCCCATGGGCAGAGAAGTGTGGTGGGCTACAGTCCTAAAGGTTGCAAGGAGTCAAACATGACTAAGTGACTTTCACTTCACTTCCATTTATTTGCATCTTCTTCAGTTTCTTTCATTACGGTTTTAAAGTTTTCAGTGTACATATCTTTCACCTCCTTGGTTTACTTTATTCCAAAGTATTTTATTGATGATATAATTGTAAATGAGATTGTTTTCTTAGTATCTTTTTCAGATTGTTGTAAATGTTTAGAAATGTAACTGATTTTTGTATGTTGATTTTGTATCCCACAGCTCTACTGAATTCATTTATTAGTTTTGATGTTTTTTTCTCTTTTTTTGGTAGAAGTTTCAAGGTTTCTGCACACAGAGACAATTTTACTTCTGCTTTTCTGATTCGGATACCTTTTATTTCTTTTTCTTGACTTGATACTCTGGTTAAGACTTCCTGTACTAAGTTTAATAGAAATAGTGAGAGTGGGCATCTTTGCGTTGTTTCTGGTCTTAGGGGAAAAGCTTTCATTTATTCACTTTTGAGTTTGATGTTAGCTGTGGTCTTATCATATATGACCTTTTATTATGATGAAGTTTATTGATGTTTATATTTTGAAAGGATATTGAGTTTTGTCGAATACTTTATCTCCATCTACTGAGATGATCCTGATTTTTAGCCTTCATTTTGTTAATGTATTACCTATTGATTTGTGTATGTTGAACCATTCTTACACCCTAGAGGTAAGTCATTCCTGAGCATGATATATGTGCTGTTGAATTTGGATTGCTAGTATTTTGTTGAGAATTTTAATCTGTCTTCATCAAGGATATTGACCTTAAGTTTTCTTTCCTTTAGTGTCCTTATCAGGCTTTGCTATGATGGTAATGCTGTCCTCATAAAGTGAGTTTTAAAGTTTTATGTTCTTTTCAAGTTTTTGGAAAAGTTTGAGCAGGATTTGCTTCTTTCAATGTGTGGTAGAATTAATTGATGAAGCCATTATGTTTTGGGATTGTGAGGTTTTTGAGTATTGATTCAATCTCCTTATTATTGGTCCGTTCAGATTTTCCGTTTCTTCATGATTTAGTATTGGTAGGTTGTATGTTTCATTTCTTTTGGGTTATCCAGTTTCTTGCTGTATAATTGTTCACAGTAGTAGTCTCTTTGTAGTAGTAGTTTCCATGATCCTTTGTATTTCTCTGATGTCAGTTGTAATGTCCTCTCTCTTTTTTTTTTTTGTAATGTCCTCTCTTTCATTTTTAGTTTTATTTATTAATATCTTGTTTAAAAAGTAAGTCTTGCTAAAGTTTTTTCAATTTTATCTTTTCAGAACGACTCTTTGTTTCATTGATGTTTTGTGTTATCTTCTGTTTCATTTATTTCTGCTCTGACTTTTATTATTTTCTTCCTTCTGCTAACTTTTGATTTAGTTAGTTCTGCTTCTGTTTTCTTGAGGTATGAAGTTAGGTTGTTTATTTGAGATTTTTTTTTCCCTAAAGGTAGGCATTTATTGTTGTAGACTTCCTTCTTAGAACTGCTTTGCTGTATCCCAAAAGTTTTGATATATTGTTTCCTTTTTCATTTTTCTCAAGGTAGTTTTTGATTTCCCTTTTTTTTTTTAAAATTTTTTTATTTTTTCCCTTTTTTTTTTCCCTTTTTATTTTCTTTGAATTATTGTTTTTTTATGAGTGTACTGTTTAATTTCTACATTTCCACATTTCTACATTGAAGTCCCCTATTATTATTATGTTGCTATTTCTCCCTTCAATTCTGTTAATATTTCCTTTATATATGTAGGTGATCTGATTTGGACCCATATAAATTTGCAATTTTTATATCCTATTGATGAGGTGACCCCTTTATTATTATACAGTGTCCTTCTCTGTCTCTTTTATGATTTTTGACTTGAAGTCTATTTTGTCTACTATAAATGTAGCCACCCCTTCTCTATTTTGGTTATCATTTGCATGTAATATCTTTTTTTCCATTCCTTCACTTTTGGCCTTTGTGTATCCTTAGAGATAATGTGAGTCTCTTGAAGGCAGTGTATATTGTGTCTTGGTTTTTTTTTTTTTAATTTTTTAAATTCATTCAGTCACTATGTGTCTTTTAGGAGACATAGTTAATTTACATATAAAGACTTACTGTTGCTCTTTTGTTCATTGTTTTTTCACCATTTTGTAGTTTACTTGTTCCTTTCTTCCTTCCTCTCCTTGTGATTTTATGCCTGCTTTGTGGTGGTATGCTTTGATTCCTTTCATCTTCTCTTTTCTGTATCAATTACAGATTTTTGCTTTGTGGCTACAGTGTGGTTTGTATAAAGCATACTGATAAAAAAACAAAACAATGTATTTATAATAGTCTATTATAAGCTGATGATAACTTCAGTCTTATATAAAAAGTTTACCTGGTTACTCCCACTTTACAATTTTGATGTCACAGTCTTTTTATATTGTTTATCCAGTAATAGATTTTTTATAGCTATAGTTATTTTTAATACTTTATATTTCAACTTTTATTCTAAGTCAGTTGATTTACACAGCACCATGACAGGATATACCATGATATTTAACTATATATTTACTTTTACCAAGGGCTTCCCTTGTGGCTCAGACGGTGAAGCGTCTACCTACAGTGCGGGAGACCCGGGTTCAATCCCTGGGTTGGGAAGATCCCCTGGAGAAGGCAATGGCAACCCACTCCAGTACTCTTGCCTGGAAAATCCCATGGACGGAGGAGCCTGGTAGGCTATAGTCACGACTGAGTGACTTCACTTCACTTTACTTTTACCAGTGAGTTGTATATTTACAGTGAGTACCTTTCATTTCAGCTCAAAGAACTCCCTTTAGCATTCCTTATAAGGCAGGGCTAGTGGTGACTAACTCACTTAGCTTTTGATATTTTTGGAAAGTCCTTATCTGTTTTTCCATTTTGAAGGACAGATTTGCAGATAAAGTATTTTTATTTGGTAGGTTTTTTTCTTTCACCACTTTGAATACATATCTCCTTTTAAAGATAACCCAATGCATGATGTTCTGGTATTTGGTTCATATGTTCATTAGAAAATACTGTTTTGTAGTCTGTCTTATTGCTGTATGCATTTTGATTTCTTTTTTTTCCTGGTCATTAGTCTTCAAAAGTTATATCAATAGAAAAAAAACAAATAGAAGTGTATATTTTAATCATAGTGTTTTTATGTACTTTGTTAAGCTAAATGTTTATATGCATATTTGGAAAATTGATAAGGAATAAAAGTGAAAGAAGTGAAGTTGCTCAGTCATTTCTGACTCTTTGTGACCCCATGGACTGTAGCCTACCAGGCTCCACCGTCCATGGGATTTTCCAGGCAAGAATACTGGAGTGGGTTGCCATTTCCTTCTCCAGGAGATCTTCCCAATCCAGGGATTGAACCTGGGTCTCCTGCAGGCAGGAGACGCTTATAGGCAGACGCTTTACCGTCTGAGCCACCAGGGAAGTCCCGATAAGGAATTTACTCCTGTGGAATTACTTTATCAAAGTATATGAACACTGCAGCATTATTTTGCTATAAAATGTGATTTTTTAAAGGTATATTATGGTGTCTGATAATTTTATACACATGTGCATGTACCCTTATAGTTCCTACATGGCTAGTACAATTACTGTTATGTTATTTGTTTAGATCAGTGCTTCTAAACTTTTTTCATACTGTAGCATGCTGTGATATACACAGTTTAGTTCAATCACTCAGTTGTGTCTGACTGTTTGCAATCCCATGGACTGCAGTGCACCAGGCTTCCCTGTCCATCACCAACTCCCAGAGTTTACTCAAACTCAAGTTCATTGAGTCGGTGATGCCATCCAACCATCTCATCCTCTGTTGTCCCCTTCTCTTTCTGCCTTCAATCTTTCCCAGCATCAGGGTCTTTTCTAATGAGTCAGTTCTTTGCATCAGGTGGCCAAAGTATTGGAGTTTCAGCTTCAGCGTCAGTCCTTCCAATGAACACTTAGGATGGATTTCCTTTAGGATTGACTGGTTGGATCTCCTTGCAGTCCAAGGGACTCTCAAGAGCCTACTGCAACACCAGGTTCAAAAGCATCAATTCTTCGGCACTCAGCTTTCTTTATAGTCCAACTCACATTCATACATGACTACTGGAAAAACCATAGATGGACCTTTGTTGGCAAAGTACTGTCTCTGCTTTTTAATATGCTATCTAGGTTGGTCATAACCTTTCTTCCAAGGAGCAAGTGTCCTCCAATTTCTTGGCTGCAGTCACCATCTGCAGTGATTTTGGAGCCCCCCAAAATAAAGTCTGTCACTGTTTCCACTGTTTCCCCATCTAGTAAATGATAATAATTGTGTGGCATACTAGGGAAAACTGAGATGGTTATTACGTTGCTCTGTTACCTGAGTCCTGGCCTGGCTACCCAGACTGATGAGAGGATCAGTATTTTGGCCACATGAAAATCCTGGTTGAAAGCTCTGGGTTACAGCACAATGTTGATAAGGTCTTAGATTATTTCCTCTGGTATTGTGTCAGATTTTTCCTTTTTTCACAGTGTACTGTTAGTTTGATCTACCAGTGTTGAAAATATGTACAATTTATCTACCTTACTGCTGATGGACACTTAGGTGTTTTGTGGTATTTTTTTTTTTTTTAATGTTATGAATGTGACTTTTGGTGGCCATAAGCAGTTATTTTTCTTGGTTATATTCCTAGAGGTGAAATTGCCAGATCATAGGATAAGAGTTCATTTAGTTTCATTAGATAATAAGTTTTCTGAAGTAAGTATGCAGTTTTACATTCCCATCAGCAGTGTGTGAAGCTCCAGTTACTTTATTCCTGACAGTGCTTTGCATTGCCATTTCTCCTTGTTTTAGACATTTTGGTGTGCGTGTGTGTAGTGGTATTTCATTGTACAGTTTTCTGATGACTAGTGATGCTCAGCATATTTCATATGCCCATTGGCCATGTGGATGACTGCTTTTTCATAGAAGTTTTAATTTTGAGATCATTGTAGATTCTTAAGTCGTTGGAGGGTTTCCCTTGTGTCTCAGCAGATAAAGAACCCACCTGTAATGTGGGAGACCTTAGTTTGATCCCTGGGTTGGGAAGATTTCCCTGGAGAAGGGAAAGGCTACCCACTCCAGTATTCTGGCCTGGAGAATTCTATGGACTGTACAAGGGGAGCCTGGTGGGCTACAGTTCGTGGGGTCGCGAAGAGTCGGACACGACTGAGCAACTAACTTTCTTTTCAAGTAGTTGGAAGAAATAATAGATTCACTGTACACTTTTTCTGGTGTCTCCCAGTGGTAGCATCCTGCAAAATGATAGTAAAATAACATAACCTAAATAACTGCCTTGATACAGTCTCTGGTGGCTCAGTGGTAGAGAATCCACCTGCAGTACAGGAGACACGGGTTTGATCCCTGGATGAGGAAGGTCCCCTAGAGGAGGAAATGCAGCCCACTCCAGTATTCTTGCTGGGATAATCCCATGGACAGAGCAGACTGGGGGGCTACCGTTCCCAGGGTCGGAAAGAGTCAGACTGACTTGGTGACTAAGCAGCGTAGTCATATACAGGACATTTCTATCACCACAAGGATCCCTCCTGGTGCCCCTTTATAGCATTCCCTACTGCCTCCCCCTTAGCCACCTCCGCTTAACTCGTGGTCACCGTTGACTTATTCTTCATTTCTATGCATTTGTCATTTCATGTATGTCCTATAAGTGGAATTATATATATGTAGTCTTTGGTGATTGGCTTTTTTCACTTAGCATAATTCTCTGGAAATTCATCAACATTTGTCATGTATCACGAGCTTGTTTCTTTTTATTGCTGAATGGTAACCCATAGTGTGGATACAACTCAGTTTTCAAACCATTTACCTCTTAAAGGACATAGGGGTTGTTTCCATTTATTGACTGTTAGGAACAAAGCTGCTGTAATTTGGGGTGAACATTTTCATTTTCCTCGGGTGAACATCCGAGACTGCAGTTGCTGAGTCATATGATAGTTGCTTGCTTAGTTTCTAAAGAAACTGTCAAACTGTTTAGAATGCTTCTGCTATTTCACATTCCCTCTGACAATGCATGAGAGATCCAGTTTCTCTGCATTCTTGCCAGCGTTTGGTGTTTTCAGTATTTTTAAACTTAATTATTCTGGCAGTTCTGTAGTGATAGCTTATTGTGGTTTTCCTAAATGACTGATGTGCTTATCTTCCACTTGCATATTCTCTTTGGTGAATATCTGTTCATATCATTTGTATTTTCTAATTGGGTCATTTATTTCTTTACTGTTGAATTTTGAGATTTTCTTCTACATTCTAGATACTAGTCCTTCACTAGGTCTGCAGTTTACAAGTATCTTCTCCCATTCTAAACCTTGGCTTTTTTTTTTTTTTTAATCTTCTAACAGGTCTTTCACAGAGAAAAAGTTTTAACTTTGAGGTGTAATTTATAGTTTTTCCTTTTATGAATTGTGCTTTTGCCTAGACTTAGATCTCTAAGATTTTCTCTGATTTTTTTCCTCTCAGAAGTTTTGTAGTTTTATGTTTTACATTTATGTCTCTGATAGTTTGAATTTTTGTATAAACTGTGAGACTTTGAAGCTAATTTTTTTTTTCTTTTGCTTATGGCTCTTTTTACTACTGTACCCTTTGCTGAAAAAGCTATTTTTCCTCTGTGGAATTGCATATGTGCCTTGTCAAAAATCAGCTGGATATATTTATGTGGGTCTGTATCTAGGTTCTCTATTCTGTTTCATTAATCTATATGTCAGTCCCTTTGCCAGTATCACAAAACCATCGTGTAGCTGTATAATATGTCTTGAAATTGCATAGACTCATTCCTCCCAGTTCATTCTCTTTTTCAATGTTATTTTAGCTCTTATAGTTCTTTTGCTTTTCTATGTAAATTTCAGAATAATCTTCTCAACATCTCCAAAACTTTTTCTGAGGTTGTAATAGGAACTGTGTTAAACCTATATATCACTTTGGGGCAGAACTGATGTTTTTCTATATTGAGTCTTTCTGTCTATGAGTATTTATTTATATGTTCTTGATTTCTAACATCAGCATTGGATAACTTTCAGCATGTAAGTCCTATACAGGTGTTATGGATTTTTCCCTAAGTGTTTTAGTTTTTGTGGAGTTATAAATGCTGTTGTATTTTTAATTTGGGGGGTCCATGTATTCATTAGTCTCGTATAGAAATACTGGTAAGTTTTGTATGTTTGGCTTCTTTCGTATGCCCTTGCTCAATTGCTTTATTAGTTCTAGGAGGGGTGTGTGTGTGTGTGTGTTTGTGTATGTAAATTGCTTGGGAGTTATGTTTACTAGACAGTTGGGTTATAGAGATACTTGTACATAACCCGATTGTTATAAGAGATATTATATGTGTTTCCAGGGACAGAAGAAATTTTTTCTGTAACTACTTGAGTATGAAGCAGCATACCATATTCTGCCCATCAGTCAGTTCAGTTCAGTTCAGTCGCTCAGTCATGTCCAACTCTTTGTGACCCCATGAATTGCAGCACGCCAGGCCTCCCTGTCCATCACCAACTCCTGGAGTTTACTCAAATTCATGTCCATTGAGTCGGTGATGCCATCCAGCCATCTCATCCTCTGTCGGCCCCTTTTCCTCCCGCCTTCAATCTTTCCCAGCATCAGGGTCTTTTCAAATGAGTCAGCTCTTTGCATGAGGTGGCCAAAGTATTGGGGAGTTTCAGCTCCAGCATCAGTCCTTCCAATGAACACCCAGGACTAATCTCCTTTAGGATGGACTGGTTGGATCTCCTTGCAGTCCAAGGGGCTCTCAAGAGTCTTCTCCAACACCATAGTTCAAAAGCATCAATTCTTCGGCGTTCAGCTTTCTTCACAGTCCAACCCTCACATCCATACATGACCACTGGAAAAACCATAGCCTTGACTAGATGGACCTTTGTTGGCAAAGTAATGTCTCTGCTTTTTAATATGCTGTCTAGGTTGGTCATCACTTTCCTTCCAAGGAGTAAGCGTCTTTTAGTTTCATGGTTGCACTCACCATCTGCAGTGATTTTGGAGCCCCCAAAAATAAAGTCTCTCACTGTTTCCACTGTTTCCCCATCTATTTGCCATGAAGTGATGGGACCGGATGCCAAAAGTCTAAAATGAAAGAGACTACTTTCTAAACCCTGAAGATAGTAGAATACCATTAGAACTGAGGAGATGGTTGAGGATCCAGGGAGTAATTGAAAATGACACCAATATTTTGTTCCTTAATAACTTAATTAGGTGAATGTGACGCTATTACCTGAGCTTGGAAACTCAGAATTAAAAGCACTTTGAGGAAATACAAGAAGTTCTGCTTTGGACAGGCTGATTTTTTTTTTTTTTTTTTAATGTTTTTGGTACATCTTTATTGACATGTGCAATAGACATTTGAAGTCTCGATTAAGAATTTAACAGAAATGATAGGGTTATATTGGAATTGCTACTTTGATATGATAGATGATGCTGTGGGAGGGAACATATACAGAATGAGTAGAGATCTGAGGAAGAAATGCTAACAAAGGAATAGTATTTAGAGACATAGTGGGAGAATGAGAAGACTGCAGTCACAGAAACTGTAGAAACTTCTCTTTTGTCAACATTTTACCTATTTGCCAAGATACATCTTTCAGACATTGTTGTCTGCCCGTCTCCGATTTGGTTGTGTTCTATAGCAGTTCTATAGCGGTTCCTCCTTCCTCTAGTCTAGCATTTAACACACCGCCATACTGTCATTAATTGTTTATATGTCTGTTTCTCTATCAAGTTTTTATGTTCCTTGCAGGCAAGAATTAGAGTTACTCATCATTTTTTTCCTGGGTATGGCATAATTCTTAATAACAGTTTGTTTAATTGAGTGAAGTAGCTTATCAGAAGCTTCTAAGGGGTAGAATAAGAAAAGAACTGAGAAGAGGCCGTTAGATTTCCCTTAGCACAGGGAAAGTGTTTTGCCCAGAATAGTGAGGAGTGAATGCAGGCTTCTCTGGTCTTCCTTTTCTTAAGTCTGTCTTGCCCTTTCTTATATTCCCTCCCTCATTCACTAATTCTGTCATCTTTTGTTCCTTCGATAATATTGTTTCACCTTGAATAGAACAGCGTTTCTTCATGGTACATGTGAGAATGCTACTGATCTAGCTCATATTCCCTTTTCAATGAAACTGAATGAATGGTTTTCATCATTTTCTAGTTTTTGTCACTGAAATTCTCTAATATTCAGGTTGATAATATCTGTAATGCAGTTTAGTTTAGCATTCAATTTCTATTTGAATTGAACTTCACTTTTTTCTGTTTAAAAATATATCTTATTTTTCAGTTTAAAACTTTTTAAGGCACTATAAATAATTACCTCAAATTTGGAGGTTACCTATCATGTGATTGATCCATGTTGTGGCCCTTTACCTATTATACCTTCAGTAGATTAAAGTGTCTTCTTTCTGTCCCCAAAATTGAATTTTCAGAGAGGATCTATAAAATACCAGGGTTTCCACTTGAATTTTTAAACATATGCTGTTATTTCAGTATCTTCCACATAAGAACTAACTTAAGTGGGAAAAGTTGGTTGGATTAAACAAAAGACCCTTTTTCTTTTCAGATTGCAGCAATTCTCCGGAAACGAAAATTAGACTATTATTTACACAAATTGCTCCCTGAGATCCTACAGTCTGCTTCATTTCTGACTGCTAATGGGGCCTTGTTTATGGCTTTCTTTTGCATTTTAAGGTTGGTACTCATAATAACCACTGGAGATTAATGCAAATTTCCTTTGTTGAAATTGAAACAAACAGATGTTTATATAAATGTTGGGCAGGTCACTCTTTGTTTATTTTTTTCTATCTGTGGCATGACGTTTATTTATCTCAAAGAAAGCTTGCAAAACCAGGAGTTGTGGCCCTCTTGGCCTAAGATGTGATATAAACTTCAAATCATTGCTGTGATTATGTAACAAAAGTGCTTTAATAATTCATACATTTTCTGGGGCCCACTTTATTTACTGAGTTGTAAATGAGGATTTCTTAACTTTTCAGTTTTATAGATTAGAAATTCAAAGCAACTGTCCATGATATAGCTTAGGTCCATATGTAGTGAACAGACTTCAAAAGGACCATAAGATGCTTGTGTTTATCTATAAAACTTCTGGCATATCCTACTGATGAAACTTTTGGTCCTGATTCAGTGCATTATCTGTGTCACATGCTTCATGCTATATATGTGCAGTTAGAATTCAGTGTTTAGTGTTGAGATGTACCTAATATATTTATAGATATTTACTTCTTATCTTTCAAACAACCCAAACTAGTTATTTAATTTGTCAAGTTGAAATACTTCACATTGTGTTAATATTATCTTACCCACTTAGTATTGCCCAAAGTAATTCTGCAGGTAAATTTTAATTGCAATAAGAAATATAATTTCCAGGTGTCTTTCATAGATTCTTTTCCCTTAAGAACAATAACATTTATAAACTTTTAAATTGTGCAGAAAATAATTGATATAATATATACTATTGAGTAAGTCATACCTTTAAATTGACCTGAATAATCTGTGCAAGAAACTCTTTATCATGTAGTCTCTGGAAAGTTTCTAATACTTGTTAAAACTCTAAAAATAGGGTTATAGGATAATTAGGTTTAATAATAATAATAAATTATTCTTGAAGCATATTTATGTTATGTGAACCCTTTGGTTAAGTTGTGAAAACATTAAATACTAATTATAAGGTAACATCTGTATTCCTCCTATACCTGAGTCACTGAGTCATTTTCCTTTAATTCTTACATTCAATAATTTATTAAATCATTTGCGGATTTTATTGGAGGGAGAACTACCTCCAGTTTTCTCGGGCAGAAATTTTCTGATGCCCATTGCAGAAATACCCATGTTATTTGTAGATTTTCTAATTTTTTAAAGCTAATGAAAAAATAATTTTATCTGTGATTCTTGATCCTTATCTGTGTGTATGTAGTAAATATTTTTTTCCTATAATACATCATTTAGCAGTTGAGCAACTTTGTTAAGATACTTTCATATTATTTTTTTGTTTCTCCCCTTCTTAGGAATATATTATCTTTGAAAGGAAAAAGGAATTTCCTAATATCTCCAGACTTGTTTTTATTTTCTCTTTGAAAACCCAAGAAGTTAATGGCCATTTGTAGTGAGACACCATAGTGAGACACTTTGCAGATTCTTTCCTTCAAATGATGTATTCTAGTAAAAGAAAAACTTTATATACACATATAACTAAAAGATATAAAATATTTTAGTAAGTGATGTGAGAGAAACTTATCCAGGCTTGTAGAAGCAAAAGAGAGACATTTGTTGAATATTTATCATGTATTAAAAAATAGAAGTAGTAAAAAAAAAAAAAGATATAATGAACTTATACACAAAACAGAAAGAGACCCACAGACATAGAACTAACAAATTTATGAAAGGGGAAAGGTGAGGGGTAAATTAGGAATATGGGATTAACATATACGCCCTACTATATATAAGATAGGTAACCAACAAGGACCTACTGTGTAGCACAGGGAACTCTACTCAATATTTTGTATTAATAATAACCTATAAGGGAAAAGAACCTGAAAAAATATATATATAACTGAATCACTTTTCTATACACATGAAACTAGCATGCTATGGTAAATCAATTATACATCAATAAAAGCTGAAAAAATTGTAATAGTGATAATAATGGTAATAGTAGTAACAATAGCTAACATTTTCTGAGTGTTTCCTTTGTGCCATGCATGGTGCTGGGAAGTAGCTCATGTAGCCATCATAACAATTATATATGAGATAGATAATATATTTACTCCCATTTGATAGATGAGGAAATTGAGAACCTAGAGGGTTTGCAGAGTGAACAGTGTTGGATCCAGGGAATGTTTGAATGAATGTAACAGATTAAATTACTGCAAGGAGAGATACCTATTAGTTTGCTGTAGTAGTAGCCTGAAGAAGAGATGGTGAGGGACTTTACTGAGGCAAAGGCAGTAGGTTGGAGAGGCATTTGAGAGATAAATTGTATATGGAAATACTTAGGTGGATGACTCCATGTATGGAAGACAGAGAAGCCAAGGATGTCTCCAAGTGCCCCACGTAGGTGAATGAGTAGTTGTTGATGTCGTTAACCTAGGAGAAGACGAGGAAGAGCAAGTTCATGGAGCCTGGGGAGAAGAGGAGTGAGCTTGGCTCTGGTCATGTTGAATTTGATTTGCTGTGGGACACCTAGACAGAGGGTGAACAGAGAAGGGGAACTTCTGTGTGTAATAACTGCAGTGACCAGCAAGAAATTTTATTTAATCCTTCCAAATTTCAATTTCAGGAAGATACTTGGAAAATTCTACCTATGGAGTCCCGGCTTTGGTGCCGCTTTGCCATCATCTTACGTGGCCATTCTAATTGAGAGAAAAAGCAGGTAAAATGTTGCGTATCTGCATACTTAGTGGAACCATTCTCACCCAAATTAGAGTTTTGCTTTTTTTTTTTTTTGCTTAGTGTTTGTTGTGGTCCAGGGAGGAGAAATATTTCCACATGTATTTCTCAATCTTGCAAATATTTGATGGAAAATTTAATTTTATACTTATTTATGTTTTTAAGCCTATGAAAAATGAAGATTGACATTATATAGTAGTAATACTCATTAGTCTTTGTTTACTAAAAATCTAGAGTCTCCTCTGATGTGCCAAACTAAAATATGACATGCATAAATTCCAGTTAAAGATCTTTTCAGTAACCACAATACCATTGTCACACCTAAGAAAATAATAATTTTCTTTATATTCATATATATTTGTAATTTGCTTTAGACTCATTACCTCTATTAAATCAGTTATTATTTTTAAGATATCTTCTCATTTAAAAAAACATTTTGTTATCAATTTGAAAATGTTCCATGTGGAATAATAAGGTTTCTGCAAAATACTACAAATGTTATGTAAAAGTTTTTCAGTCAAGTAAACTGTTGAAGTTAAACATTTGGCATAAAATAATTTTTGCCATCTCAAGAATATTTATTTTAACTGCTGAGACCTGCTTTGATTCCACCTTTATCCCAGATAATCAAGATAGTGTCATGTGTTAATCAAGATGGGGTCATCTTTCAGCTGATGAAGATATTTGTTGTAATCATCGATCCTCTAATAAGAATATAGATAGATCTTGTTATATAACTAAATATTTACCTAAACTACCTGTTATTTTTCAGTCACTAAGTTGTGTCTGACTCTTTGTGACCCTCTGAACTGTAAACTGCCAGGCTCCTCTGTTCATGGGATTTCCCAGGCAAGGATACTGGAGTGGGTTGCCATTTCCTTCTCCAGGGGATCTTCTTGACCCAGAGATTGAACCCAAGTCTCCTGCATTGGCAGGTGGATTATTTTACCACTGAGACAGCAGGGAAGCCCTAAACTACCTGAGGCCATATTAATGCATTTTTGTAAATGTAATAATATCTAACTTTTTGTGATTCTCTGTTTGATCATGCTTTTGGATTAGTAAAATCACTAAAATCAAAGGGTGTTATAACCCCAGCAAAATCAAATCAGTATTGCTAGGAACATGAGCGTCCCTGGTGGCTCAGTGGTAAAGAATTCTCCTGCAATGCAGGAGATGTGGTGATGCGGGTTTGATGCCTGGGTAGGGGAGATGCCCTGGAGGAGGAAATGGCAACCCACTCCAGTTACCTTGCCTAGGAAATCCCATGGACGAGGAGCCTGGTGGGCTACAGTCCATGAGGTCACAAAAGAGTCAGACATGACTAAGAGACTAAACAAAAATACTGCTCAGGAATATAGGTTACCCCACCCAAGAGGAGAGTACAGAGTAGTCATTAAATCAGTGTGGATACTGGACCTATATTATCTGACTTGGGAGACTAGCTCTGCCACTTACTGTGTGACTTCTATGGCTTATTACTTATTTGAAAAATGGAGACAGTGATTAAGTACTTATATGGTTGTTCAGAGAATTAAATGAGTTAGTTATGTAAAAAGTGCTTAGAAGAGTGTCTGACACATGGTAACTGTGTTGTGTTAAGTATTTTTATTGTTTTCTCCCCCATAAGTAATGAGAGTATTTTTCTGGCGATTGTAACTTCTTGATCAGTTTATAAATATGAATATTGGTTTTTGGAAATATGATTTCAAAGTATGTTACTCATATATGAAACTTTAAAGATGCTTTAGACCAAGTTTGCTTTGATTTATTTTTTAGCACTTGAATGATAAGGTGGCATTTTTGAAGTTATTTGCCTGCATTTCAACAGAAAATGTTGAAATGAATACCTGTATAATCATCACCTAGAGTCAACCATAGTTAACATTTTACTATTTTTACTTTATTTTTATGTGATTCTAAATCTATGTATGTGTGGTATTATGTGTGTGTGTATGAACCACATAAAAGTACGTTGTTGCCATCATGATATTTTCACTCCTACATATGTTATCATCAAGCATATTCTAAAATAAGAATACTTTCCTACATAATTCTAGCACTTTTATCACACATAAGAAAATTAGCAGTCATTCCCAACTACCGTCTTGTCTGTACTATCCTAAAATAGTTTATAGCTGGTTTTATTGAACCGGAGTCTAGTCAAAGTTGATGTATGGTGTTGTTTCTTTATTTTCTCTTGATCTAGGTTAATCATCCATCCCACTTTTATCATCCATGGTAGTGACTTATTGATATGACCAGGCCAGTTATCTTGTTGTGTGTAAAATCATTTCTGGTTTTGTCAGAAGTTTTTCCTCACAGAATTATTTAAATGGTATTTCCTGTGAACTTGAAGTTCAGTCTAAATCTTTGATTAGATTTGAATTAAATACTCTTGCTAAGATTTACTTCATAGATGATGCTGACGCCATCAAGAGGCCCAAAGTTCTCAGTAGTTCTAAGTTTGAATATGTGATTAAAGTGGTAATCACCAGATCTTTCTAATGTATTGTTATTGATGGTGAATTAGATGAATGGATTTCCTGATACTCCAATAATCTCCGCTTTGCTGGAATAAAGCTCAGCTAATCATGAAATGACATCACTAAGTAAGTGAACTTGCTCTGTTGTGTCCAACTCTTTGCGACCCTGTGGACTGTAGCCCACCAGGCTCCTCCATCCATGGGATTCTCCAAGCAAGAATACTGGCGTGGGTTGCCATTTCCTTCTCCAGGGGATCTTCCCGACCCAGGGATTGAACCTGGGTCTCCCATATTGCAGGCAGATGCTTTAACCTCTGAGCCACCAGGGAAGAATATTCCAAGTATCTTCCTGAAATTGTAATTTGGAAGGATTAAATAAAATTTCTTGTTGGTCACTGCTGTTATTACACACACAATAACAGTTCTTTTATAAGTGGTTGACCAGTTTTCCCAGCACCACTTGTTAAAGAGATTGTCTTTTCTCCATTGTATATTATTGCCTCCTTTGTCAAAGATAAGGTGTCCATAGGTAAGTGGATTTATCTCTGGGCTTTCTATTTTGTTCCATTGATCTATATTTTTGTCTTTGTGCCAGTACCATACTGTCTTGATGACTGTGGCTTTGTAGTAGAGCCTGAAGTCAGGCAGGTTGATTCCTCCAGTTCCATTCTTCTTTCTCAAGTTTGCTTTGGCTATTTGAGGTTTTTTGTATTTCCATACAAATTGTGAAATTATTTGTTCTAGTTCTGTGAAAAATACCATTGGTAGCTTGATAGGGATTGCATTGAATCTATCGATTGCTTTGGATAGTATACTCATTTTCACTATATTGATTCTTCCAATCCATGAACATGGTGTATTTCTCCATCTATTTGTGTCCTCTTTGATTTCTTTCACCAGTGTTTTATAGTTTTCTATATATAGGTCTTTTGTTTCTTTAGGTAGATATATTCCTAAGTTTTTTATTCTTTTCATTGCAATGGTGAATGGAATTGTTTCCTTAATTTCTCTTTCTGTTTTCTCATTGTTAGTGTATAGGAATGCAAGGGATTTCTGGGTATTGATTTTATATCCTGCAACTTTACAATATTCATTGATTATCTCTAGTAATTTTCTGGTGGAGTCGTTAGGGTTTTCTATGTAGAGGATTATGTCATCTGCAAACAGTGAGAATTTTACTTCTTCTTTTCCAATGTGGATTCCTTTTATTTCTTTTTCTGCTCTGATTGCTGTGGCCAAAACTTCCAAAACTATGTTGAATAGTAGTGGTGAGAGTGGGCACCCTTGTCTTGTTCCTGACTTTAGGGGAAATGCTTTCAATTTTTCACCACTGAGGATAGTGTTTGCTGTGGCTTTGTCATATACAGCTTTTATTATGTTGAGGTATGTTCCTTTTATTCCTGCTTTCTGGAGGGTTTTTATCATAAATGAATGCTGAATTTTGTCAAAGGCTTTCTCTGTATCTATTGAGATAATCATATGGTTTTTATCTTTCAATTTGTTAATGTGGTGTATTACATTGATTGGTTTACGGATATTGAAGAATCCTTGCATCCCTGGGATAAAGCCCACTTGGTCATGATGTATGATCTTCTTAATATGTTGTTGGATTCTGTTTGCTAGAATTTTGTTAAGGAATTTTGCATATATGTTCATCAGTGATATTGGCCTGTAATTTTCTTTTTTTGTGGCATCTTTGTCAGGTTTTGGTATTAGGGTGATGGTGGCCTCATAGAATGAGTTTGGAAGTTTATCTTCCTCTGCAATTTTCTGGAAGAGTTTGAGTAGGATAGGTATTAGTTCTTCTCTAAATTTTTGGTAGAATTCAGCTGTGAAGCCGTCTGGTCCTGGGTTTTTGTTTGCTGGAAGATTTCTGATTACAGTTTCAATTTCCATGCTTGTGATGGGTCTGTTAAGATTTTCTATTTCTTCTTGGTTCAGTTTTGGAAAGTTGTACTTTTCTAAGAATTTGTCCATTTCTTCCGAGTTGTCCATTTTATTGGCATATAGTTGCTGATAGTAGTCTCTTATGATCCTTTGTATTTCAGTGTTGTCTGTTGTGATCTCTCCATTTTCATTTCTAATTTTGTTGATTTGATTTTTCTCCCTTTGTTTCTTGATGAGTCTGGCTAATGGTCTGTCAACTTTATTTATCTTGTCAAAGAACCAGCTTTTGGTTTTGTTGATTGTTGCTATGGTCTCTTTTGTTTCTTTTGCATTTATTTCTACCCTAATTTTTAAGATTTCTTTCCTTCTACCAGCCCTGGGGTTCTTCATTTCTCCCTTTTCTAGTTGCTTTAAGTGTAGAGTTAGAGTATTTATTTGACTCTTTTCTTGTTTCTTGAGGTAAGCCTGTAATGCTATGAATTTTCCCCTTAGCACTGCTTTTACAGTGTCCCACTGTAAAAGGTTTTGGGTTGTTGTGTTTTCATTTTCATTCATTTCTATGCATATTTTGATTTCTTTTTTGATTTCTTCTGTGATTTGTTGGTTATTCAGCAGCGTGTTGTTCAGCCTCCATATGTTGGAATTTTTAATAGTTTTTCTCTTGTAGTTCAGATCCAGTCTTACTGCATTGTGGTCAGAAAAGATGCTTGGAATTATTTCAATTTTTTTGAATTTACCAAGGCTAGATTTATGGCCCAGCATGTGGTCTATCCTGGAGAAGGTTCCATGTGCGCTTGAAAAAAAGGTGAAATTCATTGTTTTGGGTTGAAATGTCCTATAGATATCAATTAGATCTAACTGGTCTATTGTATCATTTAAAGTTTGTGTTTCCTTGTTAATTTTCTGTTTAGTTGATCTATCCATAGGTGTGAGTGGGGTATTAAAGTCTCCCACGATTATTGTGTTATTGTTAATTTCCCCTTTCATCCTTGTTAGCATTTGTCTTACATATTGCGGTGCTCCTATGTTGGGTGCATATATATTTATAATTGTTACATCTTCTTCTTGTATTGGTCTTTTGATCATTATGTAGTGTCCTTCTTTGTCTCTTTTCACAGCCTTTGATTTAAAGTCTATTTTATCTGATATGAGTATTGCTACTCCTGCTTTCTTTTGTTCTCTATTTGCATGGAATATCTTTTTCCAGCCCTTCACTTTCAGTCTGTATGTGTCCCTTGTTTCAAGGTGGGTCTCTTGTAGACAACATATATAGGGGTCTTGTTTTTGTATGCATTCAGCCAGTCTTTGTCTTTTGGTTGGGGCATTCAGCCCATTTACATTTAACGTAATTATTGATAAGTATGATCCCGTTGCCATTTACTTTATTGTTTTGGGTTTGAGTTTATACCCCCTTTTTGTGTTTCCTGTCTAGAGAAGATCCTTTAGCATTTGTTGAAGAGCTGATTTGGTGGTGCTGAATTCTCTCAGCTTTTGCTTGTCTGTGAAGCTTTTGTTTTCTCCTTCATATTTGAATGAGATCCTTGCTGGGTAGAGAAATCTGGGCTGTAGGGTATTTTCTTTCATCACTTTAAGTATGTCCTGCCATTTCCTCCTGGCCGAAAGAGTTTCTATTGAAAGATCAGCTGTTATCCTTATGGGAATCCCTTGTGTGTTATTGTTTCTCCCTTGTTGCTTTTAATATTTGTTCTTTGTGTTTTACCTTTGTTAATTTTATTAATATGTGTCTTGCCTTGGGTTTATCCTGTTTGGGACTCTCTGGGTTTCTTGGACTTGGGTGATTATTTCCTTCCCCATTTTAGGGAAATTTTTCAACTATTATCTCCTCAAGTATTTTCTCACGGTCTTTCTTTTTGTCTTCTTCTTTTGGGACTCCTATGATTCAAATGTTGGGGCGTTTAACATTGTCCCAGAGGTCTCTGATGTTGTCCTCATTTCTTTTAATTCGTTTTTCTTTTTTCCTCTCTGTTTCATATATTTCTACCATTCTATCTTCTACCTCACTTATCCTATCTTCTGCCTCCGTTATTCTACTGTTGGTTCCCTCCAGAGTGTTTTTGATCTCATTTGTTGCATTATTCATTATATATTGACTGTTTTTTATTTCTTCTAGGTCCTTGTTAAACCTTTCTTGCATCTTCTCAATCCTTGACTCCAGGCTATTTATCTGTAACTCCATTTTGTTTTCAAGATTTTGGATCATTTTCACTATCATTCTTTGGAATTCTTTATCAAGTGGATTCCCTCTCTCTTCCTCTTTTGTTTGGTTTGGTGGGCATTTACCCAGTTCCTTTACCTGCTGGGTATTTCTCTGCCTTTTCATCTTGTTTATTTTGCTGTGTTTGGGGTGGCCTTTCTGTATTCTGGCAGTTTGTGGTTCCTCTTTATTGTGGAGGTTCCTCGTTGTGGGTGGGGTTGGATGGGTGGCTTGATTTCCTGGTTAGGGAAGCTTGTGTCGGTATTCTGGTGGGTGGAACTGGATTTCTTCTCTCTGAAGTGCAATGAAGTGTCCAGTAGTGAGTTTTGGGATGTCAGTGGATTTGGTGTGACTTTGGTCAGCCTGTATATTGAGGCTCAGGGCTATGTTCCTGTGTTGCTGGAGAATTTGCGTGGTATGTCTTGCTCTGGAACTTGTTGGCCCTTGGGTGGTGCTTGGTTTCAGCATAGGTATGGAGGATTTTGATGAGCTCCTATTGATTAATGTTCCCTGGATTCAGGAGTTCTCTGATGTTCTCAGAATTTGGACTTAAGCCTCCTGCCTCTGGTTTTCAGTCTTATTCTTACGGTAGCCTCAAGACTTCTCCGAGCACTGATGATAAAACATCTAGGTTAAAGATGAAATTTCTCCATAGTGACGGGCACCTGGAGAGGCCTCCCCTGTCTATCACCAACTCCTGGAGCTTACTCAAACTCATGTCCATTGAGTTGGTGATGCCATCCAGCCATCTCATCCTCTGTCATCCCCTTCTCCTCCCACCTTCAATCTTTCCCAGCATCAGGGTCTTTTCCAATGAGTCAGTTCTTCGCATCAGGGTGGCCAAAGTATTGGAGTTTCAGCTTCAGCGTCAGTCCTCCCAATAAACACCCAGGACTGATCTCCTTTAGGATGGACTGGTTGGATCTCCTTGCAGTCCAAGGGACTCTCAAGAGTCTTCTCCAACACCACAGTTCAAAAGTATCAATTCTTTGGTGCTCAGCTTTCTTTATAATCCAGCTCTCACATCCATACATGACTACTGGAAAAACCATAGCTTTGACTAGACAGACTTTGTTGGCAAAGTGATGTCTTTGCTTTTTAATATGCTGTCTAGTTTGGTCATAACTTTTCTTCCAAGGAGCAAGCGTCTTTTCATTTCATGGCTGCCGTCACCATCTGCAGTGATTTTGGAGCCCAAGAAAATAAAGTCTCTCACTGTTTCCATTGTTTCCCCATCTATTTGCCATGCAGTGATGGGACCAGATGCCATGATCTTAGTTTTCTGAATATTTGAGCTTCAAGCCAACTTTTTCAGTCTCCTCTTTCACTTTCATCAAGAGGCTCTTTAATTCTTCGCTTTCTGACATAAGGGTGATGTCATCTGCATGTTTGAGGTTATTGATATTTCTCCTGGCAATCATGATTGCAACTTGTGCTTCACCCAGCCTGGCATTTCTCATGATGTACTCTGCATATAAGTAAAATAAGCAGGGTGACATATACAGCCTTGACGTACTCCTTTCCCAATTTGGAACCAGTCTGTTGTTCCATGTCTAGTTCTAACTGTTGCTTCTTGATCTGTGTATAGATTTCTCAAGAGGCAGGTCAGGTGCTCTGGTATTCCCATCTCTTTCAGAATTTTCCAGTTTGTTGTAATCCACACAGTCAAAAGCTTTGGCATAGTCAATAAAGCAGAAGTAGATATTTTTTTGGAACTCTTTTGCTTTTTTGATGATCCAGCCGATGTTGGCAGTTTGATCTCTGCCTCCTCTGCCTTTTCTTGATCCAGCTTGAACATCTTGAACATCTGGAAGTTCATGATTCATGTATTGTTGAAGCCTGGCTTGGAGAATTTTGAGCATTAGGTTACTAGTGTGTGAGATGAGTACAGTTATCCCCATGGGATAAATCCCTCCTTTGTTGAAAACTACCGATCTATATTGTTACTAAATTTTTTGTCTAGTTTTATTACTTGCTGAGAGAAAGATATTAAAATCTCCGTTCTGTTGATCTGGATTTGTCTGGTTCTCACTTTAATGCTGTCAGTTTAGTGTATACACATTTATGGTTGTCATTTCTTCAATGATAAATTGAACTTGTTATCAATATAAGATGTTTGTCTATAGCTCAGATAATTCCCTTTGCTCTGAATTCTATTTTATTTGGTATTGCTATAACCACTCCAGCCGTCTTCTTGCATTGTATTGAATTTCTTTCCAGTTAATTTCCAATCCCTTAGTTTTGTACTTGAAATGTGATTTTTGTAGATAACATGCAATTAGGTCTTGGATTTTTATTTTTTAATTTTTAAAACTTTATATTTAAAAATTAAAAAGTTATTTTTTGGCCAAGCCACGTGACTTGGGGGATCGTAGTTTCCCTGACTTGGTACCGAACCCAGGCCCATTGCAGTGAAAACTGAATCCTTACCACTCGACTGCCAAGGGATTCCCTGGGTCTTGGTGTTTTAAATCTATTTTTGCTAATTTTTGTCTTTTAATTAGATTAATTAGCCATTAACATTTGGTATATTTATTATGATGTGTCTAGATTAGATCCACTGTTTTATTATTATTTTTCTTCTTTTTTTCTTTCTCTGTTCCTTTTCCTGCATTCTTTTCCATTGTTTGATTTTTTTTTTTTTTTTTTTAGATGGTGACACTATATGTTATTTAAAAAAAAAATCTCCTCCATTCCCTTTTTAAAATGACTATATTTTGGGGGCAGGAGTTTTAGGTTCAAAGCAAAATTATATGGAAAGTATAATGATTTTTCATATATCCAGATCCCTGCACATGGATGTGATGTGCTGTGGCTTAGTTGCTCAGCCTTGACTGACTCTTTGTGACCCCAGGGACTGTAGCCCGCCAGGCTCCTCTGTCCATGGGGATTCTCCAAGCAAGAATACTGGAGTGGGTTGCCATGCCCTCCTCCAGGGGATCTTCCTAACCCATGGTTCGAACCTGGGTCTCTCACATTGCAGGTGGATTCTTTACTGTCTGAACCACCAGGGGAACCCAAGAATACTGGAGTGGGTAGCCTATCCCTTACAGCCTCCCTAATTATCAATATCACCCAACAGAGTGGCACATTTGTTACAATCGATGCACATATGTAGACATGTCACTATCAGTCCAAATTTATAATTTACATTAGGGTTCTTGGTTTTGTACATTTATGGGTTTGGACAAATGTATAAGGACACATATAGACTATTATAGGATCTTGCAGAGGAATTTCACTGTCTTAAAAGTCCTCTGTGCTTGTGTATTAATCCCTCTCCCCTCAACCCCTAGTAACCACCAATCTAACTGTCTCCATGGTTATATCTTTTCTAGAATGTTGTATAGTTGGAATCATACAGTATGTTGGTTTTTCAGATTAACATCTTTTACTTAGTGATATGTGGTTAAGTTTCCCCCATGTCTTTTCATGGCTTGATGGGTCATTTCTTTTTGGAACTGAATAATATTCCGTGGTCTGGATGTACTGGTTTATTTATCCATTGATCTACTGACAGACATCTTGATGGCTTCCAAGTTTTGGTAATTATGGATAAAGCTACTGTAAACCTTCAGGTGCAGGTTTTTATGTAGACATAAATTTTCAATTCCTTTGGATGATTACTAAAGGTTGTGATTGCTAGATCATGTACTAAGAGTTTGTTTAATTTTGTATGAAACTGCCTACTGTCTTCCAGAGGGTCTGGGCCATTTTGTATCCTCATTGGTCCTGTTGTTCAATGTCTTCACCAGCATTTAGTAGTATCTGAATTTTGGCATTCCTAATATGTGTGTAGTCGTATCTCATTGTTGTTTTAATTTGCATTTCCTTGATGATATATGTATGTTGTGGGGCATTTCTTCATGCTTATTTACTTTAATCTCTATGTATATATATATTTAAAGTAGGTTTCTTGTATTTGACATATAATTGGGTTATGTTTTAGATCAGCTTTGACAATCTTTTAACTGTCATTCAGAGTAATTGGTGCAGTGACAAAGAACCCACCTGCCAATGCAGGAGACCTCAGAGACGTGCGTTGGATCCCTAGGTCAGGAAGATCCCCTGAAGTATAAAATGGCAACCCACTCCAATATTCTTGCCTAGAAGATTCCATGGACAGAGGAGACAGGCAGTCTGTATAGTCAGTGGGGTTGCAGAGTCAGACATGACTGAGCATACACATACCTAGCGAAGTGATTATTGATATAGTTGGATTGATTTCTACCATATTTGTTACTGTTCTTTCTTTGTTGCCTTTGTTCTTTGTTCTGATTTTTATCTTCCAGTCTTATTCTGCCTTTTGTGGTTTTAATTGAATGTTTTATCTATTGGATTGGTAAAAACGTTCATTCAGGTTTTTCTATAAGATGTTACAGGCAAGCTCCTGGAGGTAAGACTCACAAAAGTGTGGGGCCCCCTTGAGACCGATACCTGTGGAATTTTTCCTCTCAGGCTGTGCCTCCCTCTGTCTATCCTGACTCCCCTAGTGAACCTCCTGCTGCGTGTCGGTTACAGTGCAGATGGGCCTCTTCTGACTCTCGCTCCCCAGAGGCTTCAGCGTGTGAGTTTGTGCTCTGTTACAGGCTCGTTCTCGGTATCTGCTTGCAGTTTCTGCAGTGCAGGGGGCAGCAGTTCGCAGTGTGACCTTACTTCTCTTGTGGAAGTTGACTTTTCCATTTGTTCAGTTTTTTACTTGGTTTTAGGGCTAAGTGATCACTTCCAGGCTCCTTATATGTAAACTGTAAACTGGAAGAAGAATTTTTTTTTAAGAATTCCATTTTTATGTATTTATTTCTTTTTTAAGTTTTTCCAAAAAGTCAAATTCTTTTTTGAAGAGCAACATTTATTTAAATACCATGATAGTACCAAAATAAAATTGTGTTATTGACATTAAAAGCTATAACTCCTTAAGGCATAAAGAGGTTTCCTGGAAGTAGTTTATTTCCTATTCTCCTTTTAACATTTGATAGTAAACTGTTTTTTAAGCTTTCTGTTTTTATTTATTTAAGTGAGCTATTGCACTAGTATTTTATTCACAGACACTAGGGATTCATAGAAAATTTGCCCTAGATTATGGCTTGTTCTAAATATTAGTTGGAGTGGCTTTACTCTGTTTAGATTAGAATTAGAGGCTGATTAGAATTTGAGGCTTCCCTGGTGGCTCAGCCTGTAAAGTGTCTGCTTGCAATGCCAGGAGACCTGAGTTCTATCCCTGGGTCAGGAAGATCCCCTGGAGAAGAAAATGGCAACCCACTGCAGTACTCTTGCCTGAAAAATTGCATGGATGGAGGAGCCTGGTAGGCTACAGTCCATGGGGTCTCAAATAGTCAGACTTGACTGAGTGACTTCTCTCTCTCTCTCTAGAATTTTAACTTCTTTATGAGTATTATCCCATGGTTTCTGAAGAAAAAGTGATCCTTATCTTGATGTGATTGTTTAGTAGTTGAACTTTTTGTGACAGGTGTTGATTTAGTTCTGTTCTTTATTAGATGATGCAATTAAAAAAAAACCTGGAAATAGCTCTAAGGTCTTCTTCTTCTTTTTTTTAAAGTGTTGTGTGTATATATGTACATCAAGCACAAATGGTTTGGGGTCTAATTAAAAACTTTAAAATTAAATTTTATAGTATTGTTCAGAAGCTAGTGACTTACTTTTTAAAATGCAGGTTTAAAAAACATTTTTGACTTTAACAATAAAACATAGAAAAGCAAATCTTTTAGCTTTGTTTCTTTATAAGTTTCATAGTGTATCTTACTTTAAGAAAGTCTAGTCTCTGTTTATCTGGAATTGTGCAAAATTTAACAATGGTCTTACTTGCTTTGAAAACATTTTTCATTTAGCAACAAATTTTTCTTAAGATTTCATTAAACATCAAGATACCTGAGTAATCTACTCAGATTACTGAGTAGAATCTGGTAGAAAGTTATCTCCTAGACTTTTTAAAACTAAGATACACTATAAAACAACTTATAAAGAAATAAAGCTAAAAAATTTGCTTGTGTATGTTTTATATAAGTAATTTACAAAGGTTGAAGATAAGTGTATTTTAAAATTATTACATCTAGCCCCAAATGAAACATATTAATATTATAGCATTTAAGGAAGAGGAATTTATAATTATGCCTTTAGTTCCCAAAGAAGGTCAATGATATGTTGTTGGAGGTGGCCAGTAGGCAGCTTGAAGTGTGAGTCTAGATTCAGGAAAAGCATGGTGGTTATATAAATAAAATCGGAGGTTTCCTCCTGTTGGTGATTATTGAAGCTATTGGAGATTAGAGTCTCAAAGCTCAGAATAGGGAGTCTGAGGTTAGAAGTTGGGAAATAGCAACCTTTAAGGAATCAGTTTTGAACCAAATTTTAAATTAATTGATCAGTTCTTAGTTCATCCTTTTAAAAGTAAATATCAGTAATATATTAGAAAGGATAGAAGAAAAAGAATGTGGAGGATTAGCAGTTTTTTCCAAATTAGCAAATTGTGATAATTTAAATTTTTTAATCTCTGAAGCTCTATTCAATAATGAAATCTTTACTAAAGTTATATGCTTTGTACTCAATTGTATAATCACTTTTTTAAAAAAAGCATTTAATGATGTACAAACATACAACGTGGTTATATATACACACACATACATATGATGGATATATATGTGTGTGTGTGTATATATATAGGTATAGATATATAAGTGAAAATCTAACTATATTCATGAATATGTTTTCATCTATATTGGTTTAAATTTATTTCGTCACTTTTTTCTCCTTCTCTCCAACTCATCCATCCTTTTATTCATCCATCCACCCAGCCATCCATCTCTCCATCTTTCTCAGTCTCCTTCTATCTACAGAATTAAACATGCTTTGCCAGCTAGTTCCTAACACCTTCTAAGAGGGCAGCTTACTTAAATCTTAATCGCATCATTATGGGGTTCTGCGAAGCTTTGAAGTTGTTTCCAGGGTTGCTTAAAAAATTTGTGCCACGAAGAACTGTGATCTTAGTAACTCAGCAGGAAGCTTTGGTAGCATCTAGTTTATCCCTAGGTGGGCTGTTAAGAACTAGTCTTCTCTTTCTTTTTCTAGGAAGTCCTTTGTTTGTGGTTCAGAAAGAAGTTGTTCTGATGGATTTTGTTTTGTAGAGTAGTTGTGGATTTGCTTTGATATTTAGTATTAGTTTAGATAAGTTAAAGCTGCAGGGTGCTCAAAGAAGGACATGGATTAAAGTATCAGAATTGGGTATTTATTCTAAGCATATTCATGGTTTAAGTTGTTAAATTACACTGTTGTAATTATGAAACTCCTAAGCAGATGTGACCAAAAGGAATCAACTATGTACTATGTGGGTAAAAGAATACCTATAAACTGGCCTGTAAATTCTTGGTATCTTCAAGTTTCAGTGTCATGTTCACAGGAAGAAAATGAGATTACCTTGCAGTCTTCTGAAAAATCTTACCTCTCTATTATCCACTGTATACCATAGAATATAATTATGAACTCTTTCTCTGGACTAGAAGTTTGTCTTACCCATTCCTGTACCTTAAAGAAGTATTTTATACTGTTCTGAAATATTTTGACAAATGAAATTCTATTTAATTTGAAAGACTTTCTGAAATGATTAAATAAAATCTCTTGGTAAACTTACAGTGTTTAGGAACATTCACTTTGTTTTTCTTTAATCTCTAATTTCTCCTTATCCATTGAACACAGGCATATTTTATATGTATATATAAATATTTAGAAGTTATACTATTCCTACTATATTCCCTAGTGACCTTAGTTATGAAATGTGTTATATACAGTGTCATTCAGAAGTTTGAGGAAGTTAACTAAAGAATATTTACACTAAAGTTTCCAGAAAATAAAAAGCATTATTGTCCATCTAATTAGACAAAATAATGTCATTAGAAGATAATCCTTGAAATTTCAGTAGAATGTGAGGATACCTTTTATGCTACTGAGATGTTACGAAAATTTAATTATTTTAATATTTCCCCATAAGGAATAGTGATACTCTGATTGCACAGTTCTTAACAGTGGTTCTTAATACTTTTTTAGATAGTACCCCTTGATGTACACACCCATTTACATTTTTAATGGAAGTTTAAAAGATTTACCTCCTTTCCCCATCAAAAAAAAAATAAATAAATAAAGCTTAACTGTGGTTGAAAGAAATACTTGACTAACTTTAGGCTGCTTATTCATCGAGTTTCACCAGTCTTCTAATCTAGTGATTAGATTAGAAGAATGGAAGTATTTGTGTATCAGAGCCTCCTGTGAAGTTTAAAAAGTTATTGTCCTCCTTGGCCCCAGCCCTTCTCTAGGCCCACTTTTTTTCTAACTGACATCTCCCCACTTCCCTGTCACTGTTGTAGCAGTGTTTTAATGTGTAACTTGGTTTCCAGAGAGAATTTACTCACTAGGAAGGGCGTGACTTGTTTGTCTTCAGACTTAGGCTAGATACAGTCAAGTGTTAAATAATAAAATGGTATTTAATCAACTTATCTGTTTCCTGTAATACTGACCATCTCTGGAGAAGTGATAAAATAAATTACTGTTCTGATATTCTAACCTGCCAAATAAAATACCGTCCTCTCATTCTTGAGGCTGTTAGCTTTGGGTTGGAGTTCAGATAAAGCTGAGGAGGAGGTGATCTTCCTCATTATTTGGAAATGGTGAATTGAAACTTGGGGCTTCCCAGGTGGCTCAGTGGGTAAAGAATCTGCCTGCCAGTGCAGGAGACGTGGGTTGGATCTCTGGATCAGGAAGATCCCCTGGAGAAGGAAATGGCAAACGATACAGTATCCTTGCCTGGGAAATCTCATGGACAGAGGAGCCTGCCAGGCTACAGTTTATGGGTCACAAAGTGTCGGACACGACTGAGCAACTAACAACAACAACAGATTGAAGCTTGAGACCGTAATAGTCTCAAGTACCCTAATAGCAATACATCCTCGGCTTTTTACTGATAGATAGACTGTGTCAAGGCTTTCTTTACCCTCGCTGCACAGAAGCCTGCTGGGATACCATGTTAAACAAATCAGTGTAGTTTAGGACTGAAAGATAACTTAGTAAAGATTTTCTACTGTAGAAGCAGTACCTTGGAAAGAATGTGAAACTTGAGTCGGAAGAACTTGCTTTCTGCTGCCTTCATATTTTTGAATAAACCACTTCTCTGATTCTTGGTTTTTAACAGAGTAAGGATGATAGTGTCTGCTTTATACTTTGTGTAACTACTGAGAGGATAAAATCTGATTTCAAAATATTAATTATACTGTGTAAATTATTAAATTTTATACAAATGGATCATGTTTTTGCTTGCTAATAAATAAGTGTCATTAGTCAGTCCTCCCTCTGTCTAGTGGTTGTCTTTCGTGATTATATTTCTACAATATATGTCTATAATGTATTCCTTCTTATATGACTGGATTCCTAGTAACACTTTGCTTAGTAATTCTACCATCTGTTTAGTGTCTGTTAGATGCCAGGTACTATTGCAGGTCTGTGAAAATTTAGCGATTAAATGAGATCATCTTTGCTCAGTAAAGATAAACAGTTACAGATGGAAGCTAGTGATGATTCTAGAGTTGGGTTGCTGTTATTATCAGAGACAGAATGAAATTAGTGGAATAAATGTTTTTGAAGATAGCATCATATATTAGTTCACTTCATTGTTGTTGTTCAGTCACTCACTTGTGTCTGACTCTTTGCGACCCCACGGACTGCAGCACGCTAGGCTTCCTGGTCCTTCACCGTCTCCCGGAGCTTGCTCAAACTCAAGTCCATCTCATCGGTGATGCCATCTAACCATCTCATCTTCTGTCGTCCCCTTCTCTTCCTGCCTTCAATCTTTCTCATCATGAGGGTCTTTTCTAATGAATCAGCTCTTCACATCAGGTGGCCAAAGTATTGGAGCTTCAGCTTTATCATCAGTCCTTCCAATGAACATTCAGGACTGATTTCCTTTAGGGTTGACTGATTGGATCTCCTTGCAGTCTAAGGGACTCTCAAGCGTTTTCTCCACCCCACAGCTCAAAAGCATCGGTTCTTTGGTGCTTAGCCTTCTATATGGTCCAACTGTCACATCCATACATGACTGCTGGAAAAACTATAGCTTTGACTAGATGAACCTTTGTTGGCAAAGTAATGTCTCTGCTTTTTAACACATTGTCTAGTTTGTCATAGCTTTTCTTCCAAGGAGCAAGCGTCTTAATTTCACTCCATAGTGAAATGTATTTTCAGGCATTACCACTGAAATTACAGAAATATCTTTACTTTGGTTTTGTAATGAAGAATACTATTTTTTTGTTCATATGTAACCAGCAATTGATAAGAACAGGTAAATCCTTGAGAAGCATTTAGCTTTTCCATGTATGTGTGACTCTTAGATGATGATGTTACCCTAATTTTTCTTGATATGATTTATTTAAATTAAGTACTGTTAGAACATCTTTGATTTAGAATTTGGTAGGAACTAAAGATTGGTAAGGGTTAGTAAGAACAATTTCAATTGATATGTATAAATCATAGAAAAGAAGACCTAAAAGGGACCTTACAAATCATCTTATCACTGATTTTGAAATTCATTTTTAGAGGAGCAGTGGAATTCTGTTGTTCTGCTAAGGTACATTAGGACCTGCTGAAGAGGGACATTGCTGGGGGCATGGCCCAGTGGGTATGCTTAGGGCGCCGCCTCCTTTCAACCAGGATGGACCCAATGTTATATTTTATATATTAGTGATAAATGTTAAGTTTTTTAAAAAATAGTTTTTATATTTAAAAATATAAGTTAGATAACTAGTTCCCTCATTTTAATGACAAAACTAGAGTACCAGAGGAAGTTAACTGGAACCCTGATTTCTTAACTTCGCTTTAGCATTATTCAGTTATATCATACTGCCTCCATATGGCTTTAGTAAATTGAAAATCCTGTTAAGCCATTTTAAGTGATGAACAATCAAGGTTTTGTATGACTGGATCTGACATCAAGAAGATTGATTGATGATGTTACTATCAAGATCTAGCATGATATTGAAATGAAATTGATTTGATATTCTTACTTTTTTATGTTACAAAGTAATTGTTTCTTTGAGTACTAAAAACGTTCATTATTGAAACTCAGATATGTTTCTATGATTTTCAGAGTTTATTTGAGCCCTGCCCTGGAAAGCTTTAAATATTAAAGACTTATTTATTAGAGAGATGTGCATCATTTATGGTCTCATGTGCAGTGTTCAAGTTAAAGTTATAAGGGCATAAAATTGTCCTTATCTTTGAGTTTCTAGGTGAATTCTTTTTAGGTAAGAGTGATTATGCATTTAGTAAATATGTAGTTTTTCTGTAAAACAAGTGTTTACAGAGCTTTTGTTTGTCCTTTGATGTTAAAAAGCTCACTTAGTACCTGACTTTTCACTTAACAATGAAATTAAAGCAAGGTGATTTAGTGTGATTTGTAACAATGTCTAATGAACAGTTGCGTTATGTGTAAAATGATAGAAGACCTGATTTTTTAACAATAAATTTACATTTAGTTACAATTGTTATGGCCTTGACTTCTTGGCAAGATGAATTTGCTAGGATTCTTCATTAAGTTTAGAATTCTCTAACATAAAGATAAACTAATAGCAAATTGTACCTCTCTTCCTATTAATAAAGTGTCAGTAAATTTAAAAATTGAGATGTAATTGACATGCATTTACCACTGTGTTAGTTTATTATGTTAGATATATGATCTTTACAATAGGTCTAATTAGCAATTACTAGTCAATAGTAATTTTTTTTTTTTTAAGAAATGTTAGAGCTTTGACTGTATGTTTTTAATTCTTTGAAGATTTTGGCTGTGCTGGGTTTATGTTGCAGCGTGTGGGCTCTCTAGCTGTGGCGTATGGGCTCAGTAGTCATGGTGTGTGGGCTTAGTTGCCCTGCAGCAGGTGGGATGTTAGTCCCCTGACCAGGGATCGAACCCACATTGCCTGTATTGGAAGATGGATTCTACCAGTAGACTACCAGGGAAGTCCCAGGCAATAGTAATTTTAAAGAATTTTAATTAACAAGCACTAAACAGAATATTTAATGACTGCCAAACAGAATGACTTGTAGAACTGATTTATACAGCTAACTATTACAGTACTAAAAGCTTAATTCTGCATAATCTACTCCTTTCCCACCACTCCTGATAATTGGTTTGATACATTTCTAAAAAAAATGATGAAGTGATTATTAAGTCAAATTTGTGTTTAGTCTCACTCTCTTTCTTCTTAAAATTATTTGCAGGAGAGGGCTGCTCACAATTTATATGGCCAACTTGGTAAGTAAATTTTTTTTTTTTTGCTTTTGAGGTTTACCCATGCCCCCCCCTTTTTTTTTTTTAACCTTTTTTGTTTTTTGAATAAAATTCCCTTAAAAAAAGGAAACGTATTTAAATTTGAGAATGTTGTCTGTCTTTGTTTTAAAGGATAGACTTAAATGTTTAAAATAGCTTTGATGCTCTCTGGTTTATTCCTATTAAATTATATGACTGAATTGTACTTATTTCAGGAGGATAATAGATTCACTGCCCTGTGTTCTTCATGATTCTTTTTTCTTTTAAGCTTAGGTCTTCATATTTGGTAGTGTGCATATCTATATCTGTATCCTCTCTCTATGTATCTTTCATTTCATTTCATTCTGCTTCTATTGCTAACTTCTTACGGGAAGAATGATTTAAGGATAAGCTTTTATGATGTACAGTTTTCCTGGGTTTCAAAATAGCATTGATTCTATTTTTGAATACTGAATATATTTAATAATATGATAGTCTAGGCTTCTAAAAACTTTCTTAAGTTTTTAGAATTGAAATTAATGTTGTCTTAATACTCTTTCCAGTAGATATATATTCAGGGTATATGATTTTCATTGTCAAGCTCATATTTTAAAAGCATATGTGTATTAAAAGCTTTTAAAGTTGTTTCACAGAAATTGTAGGCAACATTGAAAAATTCAACTAAGGAAAGATAAATAATTATTTGTTTACCTAAGGATAGGTTTTTGAGTTCTGTAACAGAGGAGACTGTAGTTCAGGGTTACATTTAGCAACTTATTTCAGTTTTGAAATATTTAATTTTTGCTCTTTGTAAGTTACTGTGCTATGTGCTAGAAGGCAAGATGAAGACGGTCTTTGTGTTTATGGAGTTTGCTGTCTAGTGGAAAAGTCACGGTAGAAATAATAATGTTTGAAAAGGACTGAAAGATGAATTATAGGGTGCTATGGAGACCATAATAGCAGCACTAAACTGTTCTAGATGCTGCTTTCCTTTCTTATTTTGTAAAGAGCTTAAAAATACTACATCTGCATACCTGGAATGGATTTGAGTTTTAATCTGTTTGTTTTCCTTTTAGTTGTGAACATGCTTTTTTATATGCCCACATGGTCATACTTTAATACCCAAATACTATATGTATTTATATACTTTTCTTAAATTCTAAGTAAATTTCCACAAACTTTTTGTGTTCCCTGGTTTAGACTAGAAATTCCTGGAGAGAAGATATTTGATTTTGATTGATATAATCAATGTTGGAAGATGCCCTAAAAATACTGTTTTTTTAAGATTAAGCTTTTTATTTTGAAATAATCATAGATTCCTATACAGTTGTAAGAAATAATAGATCTCACGTACTCTCTACACAGTTTCCCTTAATAGTAGTATCTTACAAAACTATAGTAGATCAAAAGTAGGATATTTGCATTGATATTTACTATAGTCAAGGTAGAGAACATTTTCTTCATGTTGCTGTTTTGTAGCTACATTTATTGGGTTGGCTAAAAAGTTTGAGTTTTTCCTAAAATTTTACAGAAAAACCTGAACAAACTTTTTGGCCAACCCAGTACTTACCTCTGACCTTTCCCTACTATTGCCCAACCTCTGGTAGCCACTAATTTATTGTTCATCTCTATGGTCATTTCAAGAATGTTTTATAAATAGAATTATATAGTACATATTTTTTGTCATTAGCTGTTTTCTGGAGATTGATTCAAGTTGTTGGGCATATCAGTAGTTCATTCCTTTTTATTGCCGAGTAAGTGTACCATGGTATGGATATACTAGTTTATTTAACGGTTCACCTATTGAAGAACATCTGGCTTGCTTCCACATTTTGGCTATTACAAATAAAGATGCTATAAATATTCACATGCAAGTTTTTGTGTAAACAGGAGTTTTTATTTCTCTGGGATAAATGCCCTGGACTGCAGTTGCCAGGTTGTATGGTAGTTGAATGGTTAGTTTTTAAAGAAACTGATAAACTGTTTTCCAGAGGGGCTGTACTATGTTGTTTTGATAGCATTTGCAATCTAGAATAAACCTTTGAATCTCTAGTTCTTTCTAAATGTGAAACTTTTTGTGTGTGGGGAATAACATTTGTCTGTTAAGTAGATTTGTACTTTTTATGTCCAGATTAATAAATTTCAGTATTAGAAAAGCTTTTCAGAAGTGCAAAATATAGATTGGTCTTTAATCTTTTGTCAGCCAAGGTCTGTAATTTAAAAATTGAATGAGATCAAAGCCTCACACATGGATTTTTGACGACGTGTTCAAAGAAATTTGTATATGATATGTTTGGGATACTAATGGTAGTCTTAGTATCTTCATTCTCTTTCATCTTCATCTCCCCTTCCTCTAAATAGAGCCTTTTATTTATACTATTGCTGTGTAACTATTATTTAAGTAAGAGGGTGATTAGTGTGGAATAGATAAGAAATATTTTCAGAGCCTGAATTTATCCCTAAGAAATAACTAAGTTCTAGAGCTCTATTATATTGCTCGCTAGACTGAGTTGAGATTGTTGGCTTATTTTAACATCAATGACAAAATTTCTAAATGTTGGGACGTTTTATTTTAAGAAAGTTATTTATTGTTAGGTATGTGTTTCTGAATTAGAAAGTAGAGAAAAACATGAAAAAGAAAGTAAAAGTTATCTGTAGTTTCACCATGTAGTAATTGCTAACATTTTAGTGTTTGTTATTTTATCCCCTTCCCTTTCTTCCAATGTCCCTACATAAATAGATGCACATTCACATTACACATTATATACCCAATAAAAAATTGGGGGTGTATTGTTATGTGACGTCTTTTGTCACTATGCCGTATAGTATTATGGCTCATAGTACTAAGTAACCATTCTCTGGAGAGCGTCATCATACCTTTTCACCTAACTCTTGGCTATACTCTCATTACACTGAGTTGGTTTTGTACATATACACATATACCCACAAAAATGTTGGGTGACAATAAATTACTATTTGATTAGTAATAATATCATTTTGTTAGTTTTGGCTGTGACAGTTATCCATTCCTTAGTTATTTTGACCGGAAAATTTCAAAGGCATTGCCATGCCTTTGAATGAATATCTGAGAAAAATATGGAAAACTGGCTTCATATTATCTTTATCATCTTTGTCTTTATTTTTATCAATGAACATATATTGCAAAGCACTTTCCTGTGTATTTGGACAGAAGTATAAGTCACTATGGTCTTCCCTGGTAGCTCAGTGGTAGAGACTCTGCCTGCCAATGCTGGAGATGCAGGTTCGATCCCTGGGTTAGGAAGATCCCCTGGAGAAGGAAGTGGCAACCCATTCCAGTATTCTTGCCTAGGACATCCCATGAACAGAGGAGCCTGGAGGACTATAGTCCATGGGATTGAAAAAGGGGCAGACACGATATAGTGACTAAACAAATACCAAAAAATACATAAGTCATTATTCTGCTCTTGAAAATAGTTTAGTTGAGGCAGTAAGGTTTATCTAGATCTGGATTTAAAATGTTAATGTATTGCTCTATTTAAAATGGATAAACAACAAGGGCCTGCTGTATATCACATGGAACTCTGCTCAGTGTTATGTGGCAGCCTGGATGGGAGAGGAGTTTGGGGGAGAATGGACGCATATATATATGTGGCTGAATCCCTTCCCTGTTTGCCTGAAACTATCACAACATTGTTTGTTAATTGGCTATACCCCAATACAAAATAAAACGTTTTTAAAAAAAGAACTGGGATTGACCTGCAAGCTGTAAAAAAATAATTAAAATGATAGTTTATTCATCGTCAACTATGTGGTTGGACAGTACGGTTTTAAGAACTTTAGGAAAGGGAGTTAGCTTTGTGCTGGGGAAATGAGAAGGTTTTATTTTACTTTTTTTAATGTTTATAGTTTATGGGTAGTCTGCCTGGCAGCTCTGTAATGGAGCTAATGGTGACCTCCTCCAAGAGGACTTAGCCACATGCCTCGCCTCCCAGGTCTGCGGCGGCCAGAGCCCCTGTCCCTGTGACAGGGTCCTGGTAACCACAGGTAGCCATGATGGTGTGATTACTCACTTAGAGCCAGGTGTCTTGGAGTGTGAAGTCAAGTGGGCCTTAGGAAGCATCACTACGAACAAAGCTAGTCGAGGGAATGGAATTCCAGCTGAGCTATTTCAAATTCTAAAAGATGATGCTGTGAAAATGCTGCACTCAATGTGCTGGCAAATTTGGAAAACTCAACAGTGGCTACAGGACTAGAAAAGGTCAGTTTTCATTCCAGTCGCAAAGAAGGGCTATGCCAAAGAATGTTCAGACTAACACGCAATTGCACTCATTTCACATGCTAACAAAGTAATGCTCAAAATTCTCCAACTTAGACTTCAATAGTATGTGAACTGAGAACTCCCAGTTGTTCAAGCTGGATTTAGAAAAGGCAGAAGAACCAGATGTCAAATTACCAACATCAGTTGGATCATAGAAAAAGCAAGAGAATCCCAGAAAAATATCTACTTCTGCTTCATTGGCTATGCTAAAGCCTTTGACTGTGTGGATCACAACATATTGTGGAAAATGCTTGGAGATGGGATTACCAGACCACCTTACCTGCCTCCTGACAAACCTGTAAGCAGATCAAGAAGGAACAGTTAGAACCAGACATGGAACAACAGATTGGTTCCAAATTGGGAAAGGAGTATGTCAAGGCTGTATATTGCACCCTGCTTAATTAACTTATATGCAGAGTATATCACATGAAATGCCAGGCAGGATGAAACACAAGTTGGAATCAAGGTTGCTGAGAGAAATATCAATAACCTCAGATATGCAGACAACACCACCCTTATGGCAGAAAGTGAATAATAACTAAAGAGCCTCTTGAAGGTGAAAGAAGAGAGTGAAAAAAGCTGGCTTAAAACTCAACATTCAAAAAAACTAAGATCATGGCATCCAGTCCCATCACTTCATGGCAAATAGATGGGAAACAATGGAAACAGTGACAGACTATTTTCTTGGGCTCCAAAATCACTGCAGATGGTGACTCCAGCCACAAAATTAAAAGACACTTGCTCCTTGGAAGAAAAGCTATGACCAACCTAGACAGCATATTAAAAAGCAGAGACATTACTTTGCTGACAAAGGTCCATCTAGTCAGAGCTATAATTTTTCCAGCAGTCATGTATGGATGTGAGAGTTGGACCTTATAGAAAGCTGAGCACTGAAGAATTGATGCTTTTGAACCGTGGTATTGGAGAAGACTCTTGAGAGTCCTTTGGACTGCAAGGAGATCAAACCAGTCAATCCTAAAGGAGATCAACCCTGAACATTCATTGGAAGGACTGATGCTGAAGCCGAAACTCCAATACTTTGACCACCTGATGTGAAGAGCCAACTCATTAGAAAAGACCCTGATGCTGGGAAAGATTGAAGGCAGGAAGAGAAGGGGACAACAGAGGACAAGATGATTGGATGGCATCACCGACTCAATGGACATGTGTTTGAGCAAGCTCCAGGAGATGGTGGAGGACAGAGAGGCCTGGCATGCTGCAGTCCATGGGGTCGCAAAGAGTTGGACATTATTGAGCAACTGAACAACAATAACACTTTATACGTTATTTATTTGGCTGCAGTAGGTCTTTGTTGCTGCATGTGAGATCTAGTTCCCTGACTAGAGATTGAACCCAAGCACCCTAGGAGCCTGGAGTCCTAGCCACTGGACCTCCAGGAAAGTCCCCAAGAAGGTTTTATGAATTGCATGGGACCTGAATATTGAAGAAAGGAGAGGAATTGGAGGTAGCTCTATCTTCAAGACGTGTCACTGGTGATCATAAGACAAAATTCTTGCCTTTCCAAGGATTGCTAAATTGAGGTCAAAATTTAGGAACAAAGGAAAAAGAATAAGCAACATTTGTTGAGTTTCTACTCTGTTAGACATAATTGGTAAAATTGGGGCTACCCAAATAAACAAGGTATAGTTCCTGATTCTGAGGACCTTATACTTTACTAGGGGAGAGATGTAAAACCTCATCTCTGTTTTTTAATATTGATAGTTGTCTCGAAGCAGAAAACAGTACAGTGTTTAAACTGTGTAGCTGTGAATGTCAATCTTACTAGTTGTGTTTATGAACTATGTTATGTTAATTGTTGTAGGGAGTGGGTGAAGAACTATATATTCTAAATAAGGGACATCTCTATTAATGCTTTTGCTTTTATAAGGAGATATTCTCTTGGGCTATTCTTATTATTTGTAATATCTGTCAGTAAGCCCGGATAACTCTCAGTTATTGAACCTAAGTGATTTGTAGCCTTAGCTGTAAATGTCATAAATTATAATTTAACAGTTTTAAAAATTATGAAGTCTTACAGTTTAATACAGTTTAATTAATACCCATGTGAAAGTCTTTAAGTTCTATGTTAGAAAATTTTGGAAAGAAAAATGTAAAATTTTAAAAATTGTATAGTTTTTTCCCTCAGGTTTTTAGAGTTGACAGAGAATTAGTTGTTAAAGGGCAAAGTGTATAGAGGATATACAAAAAAGAATTGAATATATTCTCTGGCTCTTGCCCAAGATATGTCTATAAAATGATGGAAGTGTTTTTGTGAAGGTAATATGCCAGAACCAATTACGCAACAAGAACACCAGCTGCTCGGATTCAACTTTGTCACAGTTTGATTTAAAAGAGAACGCATAAAAGTTAGCATTTACATGAGTTCCTTTTATTTCGTTGGTTGTGACGATGACTGAGGATTCCAGTTTTTCAAAACTTATGATTTGCTGCTAACAGTTATTTAGGGTGTGACGTCAAGAGTAGTTCATTTCTGTTTAGTTTAACTATAATTTATGACGTTTACCAATCTTTCTATGTAAGTCTTTTGAAAGCTTCTCTCTGCAATTTCCTTTGTGCCACCAAGCATTCAACAATGCATACATTTTAAAATTGTAAACATATATCTACAGGCTTGTCTCTAGCACTTGTTTTTTAATTTTAAACATGCAGTGTCTTTGATTAAAACATCTGTATTTGATTTTTCAAACATACGGTTTGAAAATGTTGACTCATATGTTTTCTTGTAAGGCTACTTCAATTTAATTAGATTCAGCAGGTATTTATTATGTATCAGCTATGCTAGGCACGTGAGGATACAAAAGAAATACAAAGTGGATTGTAAACTAGTTGGAGAAATTTGATAGATGAACACGAAAAAAAAGTAAACTGAAAGTATTAAATTCAAAAAGCAATTATAAATACTCTTTCAAATTGCTCCCCTAAGCCTTCCTTTTGCATCAAAAGACATCAACCATCCATCTAGTTGCTTAGGCCAGAAACGTATGCGTTTTAACTCTTTTCTTCATCTTATACTCTTGGTCCAGTACTTTGCAAAATCTTATTCTCCTTAGAAAATATACCCTGCATCTTACAGTGACTCATTCCCTACACAGTTATAACTGGAGTCTGAGCCTAAACTCTCTCCCCTCAGCTGCCTGAATAGCCTCATTCGTTTACATCTTCCCACTCCTGTCTTCTTATACAGTCTGTTTTCCACATAGCAGTTAGAGTCATTGGAAATACAAATTAGAGCTTCTTGATCTTAAAACTCAGAAAAACCTTCCCTTCCTGCTTCTCACTGCAGCCTGTGTACAGTACAAACACCTCACAGAGCTGGCATCTCTCTGACTTCATCTGCTCTTCTTGTTCTTTACACTGGATTGATTTTGTCTGTAGAGTATTTGGTGCTCATTAGTCCTTTATAGCTGTAGTGCTTTTGGGGGACAGGAGTGGGGGCTTGGAAATCTATTTCCCTAAAGTTTTCTTGGCTAGCATCTTCTCCTTGTATGCTTCTTAACCTGTTGTTACATCCTAAAAGAGTCTTTACTGTTACGGTTAAAGCAGCTTCCCCTCACCTCTCTAACTTGTAATCTTTTTTTTTTCATGGCTCTTATGAGTAAATGAAATTTAAAAATTTAAAATTTAGAAATTTTCTTATTTGTTTGCTTCATTTTCCCCACATGATATATAAGCTGCTTAGCAGCAAGAATTCCTGCTTGTTCACTGACATCCCTAGTGTCTACAGTGTTTAGAATATAATATGCGCTCAATGAATAGTTATTGAATGGATGGAGATTGGGAGCAAATACTCTAGAAAATGGCAAAGATGAGAGAGAATGACCCTTTTCTTCTAAGGTGGTGAACTTATTAATAATACCTATTCTTCTTCTTTCCTTGCTCTGGTCCATTAACTTTGAGACCCAAGTTCTTTAAGCCAACCAAATGACCTTGTTTTTTCAAAGGAAGGTAAACAAAAGAGTAAGTAGATCTGTTCTCAACTGAGCTCCTGAGCTAGTAGATTCCTTTGCTGGATGGTTTCTTATGAGTACCAGAATTAGGGATGATATTTTCCTCTCTATTCTTACTCTGATTTTTTAAATCACATTGAAGAATGTGCTTTTGGTGCCCAGTATAACATTTGGGTCATCTTGAGCTCTTATCTTCATTTGGTAGAAGATGAGATACTTTGCTATCCAAGGTGAATAGATTCTTGAAAGTTGTCATGGGCCACTTGATCACAAAGGCAGGCATAGAGGAGGACTTGTGATCATGAAAAGGGGACTTACTAGAGACTCCCTCTTATTTTCTTTTATTGAGCAATTTAATGCGGTGTTAGATCCCTTGGAGGAGGGCATGGTAACCCACTGCAGCATTCTTGCCTGGAGCACCCTGTGGACAGGGGAGCCTGGTGGACTTTGGTCGATAGGGTTGCAAAGAGTCAGACATGACTGAAGTGCCTTAGCATGCATGCATTTGAAGATCTATACATATTGTTGTATTCACTTTGACTTGACACTGTGCTTTTGAGACCGATGTGTGTTCCTTTATGTCCTTCCAGTGTATTGTTCTGACTGCTAGGAAGTGTGCCAGAATGTTCATCCCTTGATCCCCTGTATATGCCTTATAATAGCTTTATTGTGATGTAAATCACATACCACAAAAGTTACCCATTTGGAGTGGTTTTTAGTACATTCACAGAATTGTGCACCATTAACACCATCTGGTTCATCTAGTGCATTTTACTTGTTCATTCTTCCAGTGATGGACATCCAGATTACTTCCAACTCCTCAGTGTCACAGTCAATCTGGTGATAATAATCTTTGTATATGACTGTTTTGTAAATTTCTCTGGATGTGCATGGATAAAAGCTGAGAAGATGTATTTTTAGATTCGATACTTTCTGCTAAAAGGACAGAGTGGCTTGGAATGTGAGAAAATATCATATTCTGGTAGTTCATTTGAACATAGATTTGTTGGTACTTTAGGAGAGAATTTTGTCATGTGTTTCTTTGTCCTGTATTTCTATTTTAATAATTTGATAATTCATCCTGGGGTTGGAGGTTGACATTGAATCTAGTAGGTATTCTGCTCCAAGTGGCTTGAAGGACCGCTACAGGATCAATTAGGCCAAAGGAAAAAAGGGTGCCATTTTTCTTTAGGCGTGAGACTTCATCACAACTAGTCTTTATATACCTAGTTAAATACACTGTTTGCCTTGTGAAGGCAATATGTGCTTCAGTTTTCCTTGCAGGTGGTGGTACATACAAAGTAAAGACTTTTTCAGACATAGAAAAGCTAAAAGAATTCATCACCAGCAGACCTGTACTAGAGGAAATGTTAAAGTTTGTCAGGAAGTTTTCAGGAAAATAATAGTAGTTGGAAATCTAGATCTACACGGAGAAATGAAGAGCACTGAAAATAGTCACTATCAATACCTTGGTAGATATAAAAGATACTTTTCTTATACATCCTCCTTTAAAGGTGTAATTGATTGCAAAAATAATAGTATAGTTTGTGAGGGTTATACGTAAAAGTAGTGTTTAACAACATTAATGCAGAGTTCAAGAGGGAAGAAATGGAAGAAATGGAAATGTAATGACAGATTTTTATACCATGTGGGACAGTGTATAAATCACTTGAAGGTATGTGTATTATAAACCTCAGATCTACTCAACTATATGTAACCTACAAGAAGTCACTTTAAAAGTAAAGGGACAAATAAATTTAAAATGGGTTAAAAGTAAAAGTTTTGATAAGAGATATATTATGCTCACTCTAATTAGAAGTAAGAGAAGGAAATGGCAACCCACTCCAGTGTTCTTGCCTGGAGAACCCCAGGGACGGGGGAGCCTGGTGGGCTGCTGTTGGACACGACTGAAGCAATTTAGCAGCAGCAGCACAGTGGCTGTAATAACAGTGGTCTTGGTGGTAAAGAACCTGCTTTCCAGTGCAGGAGATGTAAGAGACGTGAATTTGATCCCTGGGTCAGGAAGATCCCCTGGAGAAGGCAAGGCAACCCACTCCAGTATTCATGCCTGGAGAACCCCAGGGACAGAGGAGCCTGCAAGGCTACAGTCCACAGGATTGCAAAGAGTTGGACATGGCTGAAGGGACTTAGCACGTGCTCGTGCCTGGTAGCTTTCAAAGCAGAGCATATTACCAGAGAGAAAGAGGGTAATTTCATAACAGTAAAAGGATAAATGAATTAAGAAGATGCAATATTCCTAAATATTTATGCATTTAGTAAGAGAGCTTCAAAATAAATAAAGCAAAAACTGACAGCACTGCAATGAGAAATAAACATCATCCTTGATGTAGAATGTAAAAAGGAAATCATGAAGAATACAGAAGCCTTTAGTAACCCTATTAACTAATCTGACATTGTCAACGTTTATAGATGACTCTATACATCAGTATGGAGTGAAAATTATTTTCAAGTATCATCAAAATTTACCATATTCTGTGCTACAAAACAAATCTCAAATGATTTAAGTCATACAGTTTATTGTTTGGTGTCAATGAAATTAAATTAGAACCAGTAACCAAAAGATATCTAGAAAATCCCCAAATATTTGAAAATATCAGAAGATATCAAAAGTAAAGTAGAAAGTGTTTTGAGTTAAATGAAAAAAACAAACATATCAAAATTGGTAAGATATTGACTGCCTACTTAGAGGGACATTTATAACATGAAATACCTGTTTAGAAAAAAATACAAAAAAGGTCTTAAGTCAGTGATTTCAGTTTCAACCTCAGGAAACTAGAAAAAGAAGAGCAGTTAAACCCAAAGTAAGCATAAGTAAAGAAATAGTAAATATTAGAGTGGAAATAAGTGAAAAAAATTAAAACCAAACAATAAACATAATTTTAGCTAGTTCTTTGAGAAAATGAATAAAATTAACAAACGTTTAAATCAGATTGATGAGAAAAAAGGAGAAAATATACATATTACCAGCGTCAGGAATGAGAGAGGTGACTCCATTATAGATTATACAGGTGATACTGAGTTGGCCAAAACATTTGTTTGGGTTTTTCCATAGAATCTTACAGAAAAAGCCGAATGAACTTTTGAGCCAACCAATTAAAGTATAGTCTTCGTAATTGAATAAGTTTATATCCATATATTTGTCGACTTAGGTGAAGAGGTTATATTCTTTAAAGATTGTTGCTGTTGTCCAGTTGTTAAATTGTGTCCGACTCTTTGTGTCCCCGTGGACTCTAGCACGCCAGGCTCCTCTGTCCTTCACTATCTTCTGGAGTTTGCTCAAACTCATGTCCATTGAGTCAGTGATGTTATCTAATTGTCTCATTCTCTGCTGCCTCCTTCTCTTTTGTATCTTAATAGATATAAACCACCAAAACTCACTCAAAAAGAAATATATAAACTGATCAGCCCTATATTTATTGAAGAAATTGGATTCGTAATTTAAAACCTTTTCCCAAAGAAAATTCCAAGCCTGGGTAGCTTCCCTGGTGAGTTTTAATAAATATTTAAAGAAGACATGATACCAGTTCTATTCATTTCACTCACACTGCATCAGAAGGTTGAAGAGAAGCAATCACTTCAGGATCCATTCTCTGAGGCAAGCATAATTTTGATACCAAAGGAAGACAAAGACACTACAAGAAAACGGAAACAATGGACTCAAGAATCTTCATGAATTTAGATACAGTATTCTTAACAAAATTTTAGCAAATCAATCCAATAATACCATTTTCAAGTGAGGTTTAGCCTAGGAATTCAAATTTAGCTTAACATTCAGAAGTCAACTAACGTCATGGACTTATTAACATACTTAGAAAAGTCATCTTAATAGAGTCAGAATAAACTTTTGAAAAAATTCAGAAACTTTTGACAAAAAGTTCTCATAAAACTAGATCAGTGGTTTTCGGTCAGCAGGAGTGATTTCATACCCCAGGAGTAATTGATATTGGCAAGATATGGAGATAGTCTTGATTCTCAGGACTGAGTGCTGCTGGCACTCATCAGTTTGAATCCTGGCTTACTACTTACCAGCTTTTTCTCAGTTTCCTCCTCTGTCAAATGGAATAATTAATACATTATTTTTTTTGTGATTATTATGAAGATTATTTAATGTCATCCAAGAGAAATCAGTCAGTTCAGTCAAGGAGTAAGAATAACATTTCTTTACTGTGATAATTACTCTAATAAATGAGAAAAGATACATAATTCATAGAAATATTTGTTTGCACAGAGAGTTTAAGATGTGATTGTATCTATATCTTTATGTATTATGATAAAATCGGTAACTAATTACCATTATTACTTAGGTCTGGTCTGGGAGAGTGTGACATCACCACATCGATTATAGAAACATTTTAAAATTATAGACATTGTTCCAAAGAGGAAGTAATATTTGAGTTATTAACATTGCATAGTCACTTTCATAATGTGTGCTTAGTTTCCCAAAATGCTTTGCCTGAAAGCTGATTTGAAGATAGGTTCTGGGACCCAACCTGCCACAGTCACCTTGTTTACTTGAACCTAGCTATTCACTTTTCCAGTTCTGTCTTCTTTTACTAAATCCAGACTGTGCAAGTCCTCGTTAATAAAGTCTGGAAACATAGCTGTCCTTAACATGGCTACAGAGTACGTGTAGATCTGCACCGGGCAGTGATGCTCCCAGCAGCAAGAAGACAGGGGAAATGCTTATGTTTGTCCTTCTTTCTGCTTTCCTTGGATAAGCCAAGAGTTATTTATTGAGAGCGTGTGTGTGTGTGTGTGTGTGTGTGTGCAGGGCATGAATTTAAAGGGAAATTATGAATGAAGTTTAATTTTTTTTTGCCTTTCAGATATTTAATGTATGAGTTTACAGTTTTTTATTTCTTTTTTTTTTTTTCACTAAAATAAGCTTTTCATTGTCTGGAATTTTGTCTTCTATGTCTGTCTTTAAAATTTCTTGCAGGAATAACCAGAATGCTTTGTATTCAGTGAATAATACCTCCATGCTGCTGCATGTTTATCTAATGCCTATATAAATACTTTCCACATACCTTTTTGCATTTAACATACCAAAGCCACCCAGTTAAATAGGCATGATAGCTTTTACTATACCATTTATAGATTATGAAAACAGCGTGGAAGGTTATATGACTTCTAATCTCATATTGATGATATATAATAAGGTAATATTACAACCTCAGGTTTTAACTGGGTTTATTAGTGCTTTTTCTAGGCTACTGTATTCTACCTGAAAGGTGTTGGTTGATGACTTTTTAGAACCTAGACTTTTTTAATGATATTAAAAATAATCCTTAAATGTGGCAACAGTTGCAGTACAGAGCATGATTGTTTTCATTTATGGTCTTTTAATTAAGGTTAAATCTGGAGGTCTGGAATGTAATGGCAGTATTTAAAAAAATTTAGCACTGCTGTGACAGCTTTAGACAGTAGCATGGGATATTAACTCAATACACTTCTGTGTTAAATCATTTATGTCACTTTGGTCAGGAAGGTAAGCATTAATTGTATTTCTAGGAGTTAAATTATTCAAGTGTGCTGTATTTTAAAGTGAAAGGAAAAATGAATTACTTATTTATATTCATTTAGCCAACAATTTAAGTTCTGAAAAAGCTTCTTTTAGTGCTTTACTAAATTTTGTAGCTCCTTGGTCATCTGTCAGTATTCTACTGGGTTTTTATGATATTTATGTATTTTTTTTTTTGTATTTTGGTGTTCAAAAATATGATCTTGTGTAATCTAATTAATATTTGGTAGTTTTTAAAACAGAAGCAAAGAGCAATGACTTTTGTAGTCTGGCATTTATCATGTTCATTCTTATTGTGAGACACAAATGTAGTTACAAAGCTAAATATCACCTTTTCATCATCTATACAAAATCATTAAAATATTTGTCACCCTTAAAGAAAATAAAAGGGTAAGAGGTAAAAGTATACTAATTAAGGGCTTAAATACCTTAATTAAAAATAATGCATTATATGTTAAAAATTTTTTTGGAGGAAAAGATGTAGATTCTGTGTCATTTGTTAAATTATATGACTGGCATGTGATAAAAAGGGGTCTATGATTTTTTTTTCTACCAGTTAATCTTGTACCGTTTAGTGATATGTCTTAGCAACTTTCATAAACATAGCATGAGATTAAACTAACAATTAGTTGTATTGCTTATCAGAAATAATACATTGTTTGAGAGATTACATTTAGATCTATCCTACATTGTATGGGTTCTCGAATTTTTTGCATTCTGACATAAGATATGCTGTAATTGGTTCAATAAAGTGAGCAGTACAGTGAAGAAATTGAAGAGATACAACTGAGTTTAATGTGTAGGAGAAAAATAGCTCATTTAAAATATGCTTTTAGGGTATGCCCTTTACACCTCTAATAGCAATTAGCAAAGTAGAGGATGAAATGTCCTGGCCCAACTTGTAAATATCATTTGATGAAAAATAATGGACTCTATTATTTTCATTTTGCTGAAAAAGTTGCAGGTAAGGACTATTCATACTAAAACTTGACCTTGTACTGTGACATATTTATTTAAAGAAAAATAGAAAAAGAAAAGAGAAAGGAAAAAATGAAAAGGAAAATAAAAAGGCATTTACTTAAAAATGTACTTGGGCTACACAGACCTAAATTTTTCAGATCTGGCATTTATTATTTTACCGTTGCAATTATTTTGTTGTTGTTGTTAGATGTTTATTATAAATAGACTTTTAATAAAGATATTTTAAAGATTTAATTCTATTCTGTAAAATCAGCACTTGTGACAGGATCTGGTTTATTATATTTGTTAGTGTTAAGTTGACTTTCTAGCCTTGAAACTATGGCAGCAACCTGGTGCAGGTCAAGAGACAGAAGAAAACAGGGCAGTGGGAGAAGGAATAGTGGTGTGGAATCTGGAGACTTAAATCCTGGGATCAGTGTTCACACCAATTAGTGTTCTTATCTTTTGACTCTGTGGCCCCTGGTTATTAGTCTGGGAACCCTGAGATCTTTTCAGTATTAATTCAGTCCTTTATTTTGGTACTGAGAAAGACTCCCCAGCCAGGGCTGTTTACTTACTGCCTATATTATGATCTTGGTCAAACTGTTTTTCTTCTACCTCCATTTTCTCAGCTGGCATAATTGGCATCATAATAGCTCCTACCTCACAGAGTAATACTGTGAAAATTAAATATGATAGTACACATAAGACTTACTAGTGAGTAGGAAGGTCTCAATAATATTTGCTTTTATTATTGTCTTTGTCGTTGTTGTGATTGAGTTTGATCATGTTTGTGAAGTCTTTTAAGCATGGAAAAATGTTATCTGTGCTTCCAGGAAAGGTGTATTTTTGGAAAACTTGTATTCTATGGAGGCACAAGTTTCCTTAATTTTAGAACAAAATCTTTGTACTTTTATCTGGTCTTGTAACATTCTGATAGAGAATTCAACTGTTTAAGTATCTAAAAATAATTCATTTCACTCCTCTTTTTCCTTCAAGGTATATAGATAAAGAAGAGTTGATGTCTATTTTTATGTGGTTTTAGTAGTTTTGAATTAGAAATGGAAATATAGTCATTGATAATACTGTATGGTAGATTGTGCTGTCTTTCCTCCAAGGAGCGCAAAACATTTTAGAAGTGTCAACATATAGACATTTTTAATTGTCTCTCTTTTGCTCAGGTGAAATGTGGAAGATAAAACAATTGAGAATATTTGTGATATCTGAGGAACTTGGAAGTGCTAAAATATTTTTACTCCCTTGTTTTGCTCTTTGCTATGGATATTATAAAAAGAAAAAAACGTAATTTGTCCTGAAATTATCAGGTGAATAAGATATAGGGGTCCTCTGCTAGTGTGTAGGGAAACAAGAAGGTGAACTACTGGGAGACCCCAAAGCCATGTTTCAGACTGATCAGAGATAGCAATTGACTGTTAGTCTGCAGCTGAAGCGTCGGCTGCAGTGCAGGAAGGTGTCATTGATATTTCAGACTGAACATTGTTTTAAGGTACACTCAAGTGATTTTATTCGTCTTGAGAGCTGTGGTTTACCCCTACCCTACCTCATCCCAGTCTCTCTTTTAGGTGAACACCATTACGGTCACCTTCACTTTTTTCTTACTCAACAGGACTATACTTATATTGAGTTTACTGCCTTTGATGTCTATAAATTGTGTAAGCTTAGCTGGCATTAACTTTTAATTTTTTACATCTAGCTGATATTGGGAAGAAATATATTAAATTTAGAAATACTCACTCTTATGAAACAAAAGGAAAAGAAAAAAAGAGAAACACTCAGTCTTTTTGTGGCTGTGCACCTTGTGGGGTCTTAGTTCACCGACCAAGGATGCAGCCCAGGCTGCAGCAGTGAAAGTGTTTGAGTCCTAGCCACTGAACTTCCAGGAAACTCCCAGAAATATTCACTCTTGAATAGAATATTCATGATTCAGCCTTTTTGGGAGTACTATTTATAAGAAAACTTTTCTTACCACTTCAAAGTTTTCCTTTCAAAACAAAAGAAAGTCTTATGCACACAGCAGTTTTAATGTCACAAATGAAAATGAAGAAGAGTAAAGCTTGTAATATTTAAATTATTGGGCTGGTTAGTTTTGAATCAATGTCAGAAGATATTTGGGAAACTCATAGCTAGTCTTAGAAATTCATTAAATGTTAAATTGACTTCTGTAGAATTTGATTTATTTAATTCATTAGCAAAATTAAATAAACATATTGGTCTGTTGTTTCCTTTTCATTTTTCTGAGAGTATAGGTTAAAGTAATTGTGGTTACTTTAGTAAATCTGAAGATTATGAAGGTTCATAAAATCATTTTTGGTTTTCACTTTTGAAGAAAATCAAATCAATTAAGATTCATTCTATTTTAAGGTTAATTAAGATTCATATTGTTTTATAATTTTTACCCCTCATCAATTACATATACATACATATATATGTATATATGTGTATGTGTGTGTGTGTGTGTGTTTGACCATAACTGTTAATTGATGTGCCATAACTTCATGTGTTGATATAGTGTGCAATGTAAAGTCTGTATTTTCTACATCTAGAATCAATAGAATTCATTGGGGTAATTGTTGGCCTTTATACTTTTATTGTGCTTAATTTCAGAAAACAGTGACATTGAAAGCATATGCTTTTCTAACATATGGTTTCAATTTGCATTTTAATCAGAATATGGAAGTCATTACTCTGACATCTGAAACTGAGGTAGCAATAAAAAATTATCACTAACAAGACAGCAGACACAATTTATTTTGTGTTTATTACTGGGTGGGCCTTCTTGAAGCTTTCCTGAACTTAATTGAATCCAGATATTAGAAAATTACAATTAAATTATGATGTTTATTTTGGATGTATTTCAGTTAAACTATCTTAATAGGATTGATGTAATTTATGATTAATATCTATAACATTTATATCATGTGTTCATACATTGCATATATATATGTACATATATAAATGTGTGGAGAAAGGATTATTTGAAAATGCTTAATGACTTAATTGTTAATATCTGTAAATTGAAATGTTGGTGAAAAAAAGAATTTTAGATTTTATTCTAAATATTTTAAGTTTCTAATGGCAGAAAATGACGAGGAACTAAAGGACTTCTTTGGTGAGGGAGGAGAGTGAAAAAGCCACCTTAAAACTCAGTATTAGAAAAACTAAGAAGGTGGCATCCAGTCCCATCACTTCATGGCAGACAGAAGGGGAAAAGGTGCAAAGCAGTGACAGATTTCCTCTTCATGTGCTCTAAAATCACTGTGAATGGTGACTGCAGCCATGAAATTAGAAGATGCTTGCTTCTTTGCAGCAGAACTATGATAAACCTAGACAGTGTTAGGAAGCAAAGACATCACTTTGCCAACAAAGGTCCATATAGTTAAGGCTATGGTCATGTCAGGATATGAGAGCTAGACAATAAAGAAGGCAGAGTGCCAAAGAATTGATGCTTTCAAACTGTGGTTCGGAAGAGGACTCTTGAGAGTCCCTTGAACTGCAGGGTCAAACCACTCAATCTTAAAAGAAATCAATCCTGCATATTCACTGGAAGGACTCATGCTGAAGCTGAAGCTCCAGTACTTTTGTCACCTGATGTGAACAGCTGATTCATTGGAAAAGACCCTGATGCTGGGAAAGATTGAAGGTAGAGGGAGAAGAGGGCAACAGAGGATGAGATGGCTGGATGGCATCACTGATGCAATGGACATAAACTTGGACAAACTCCGGGAGATGGTGAGGGACAGAGAAGCCTGGCATGCTGCAGTCCATGGAGTCGCAAAGAGACGGACACGACTTGGCGACTGAACTACAGCATTATTGCTATAATAATTTACAACAGAAGATGAAATTTCATTCATTTATAAATTTTATTTGAACTAGAATATGTAGTCACAATTGTTTAAAATACTACTCAATAAATTATTAAAACAATTTAACTTACAATGAGAATACTAAAATGTACACTGTTCTGTGATTTAGAACTTTGTTATATTTGTGAAATAATTTTAGTTTATGTACTCAGCAAATACATTTTTATTCTTCACATGCTCCATGCATTGAACTAAGGGTCAGAGAAAGCAATACTTAATTAAACAGGGTTCTTGTCCTTGAGAAACTCAAGGTTTAATGAAGCGTAAGTACCAGCAGGTAGATATATTACAGTATCATATGGTACATATTATTTTAGCGATGTGGAGGAAAGAGCAGTTGGCAGGAAGATGTAAGGAAAGGATTTCCTGAGGAGGCTGCGTGTGAAGGATGAGTAAAGAATTTCCCAGACGGGTAAACAAGGCAAAGGTAATTCTCAGGAGAGTGGTAACAATATATACAAAGAAATTGGAGTCCTGAGCCCTCACATAGTCAGTCATCCTTGTCAATTTATTCATTCTTTATTCAACTTATACTTATTATGCATCTATGTACAGTGTTTGAGTGTATATCTGTATATCTGTATATCATACCATATCATTTAGTGAACCTGACAGACATGCTTCTGTGATAAAATTCAGTTTAGTGTGAAAGAACAAACAAGTCATTAAAATCATAGCGGGCTTACAGACAGGGAAACCAAGAATGTTATAGATGTATATAACCAAGTTAAATATAGGAGAAGCTCCTGGATTATTAAGGAGTGGTATGAAATGGGACTGGATGGGGATTTGGGTCTTACTGTTAAGGGCGTTACATACTGAGTATAGGAAATTAAATAACATTAAAAAAATTAACTTTTGTGGGCCATACAAAACAGAAAGCATTACCAAACTTTGTATTTTAGGACAATCATTCTGAAAGTACTCTTAAGGATGGATTATAGTAGGGATAGATTTATAATGTGGCCAATTGGGAGATTTTTATAATGTTTAGTCAATAAACAATTTCAGTTGCTCAGAATTGACATTTAGACTGGGAAGAGAAGACAGGGATGTGCCTTTCTGTTTGATTTTTTAAACCATTTTTCTCTGCCACTTTATACTATTTTCAGGAGACTTCAAGTAGATGTCTTCTGCCTATCTTAAATGATACATCATAAAGCAAATTATAATTAGTAGTCTTGTTCCACATCCTTATACTGTAGCCTAATACTATACATTATTCTCCATAATAATGATTGTTGTCATCTAATTTATTTCACAAGATAGGAATCAGGCTATTCTTGACTAGCACCTCTGTTATTTACTAACTCTTTTTTTTTTCTTAAATCTTGATTTATTTTAAAACTTTAAACCTTTTCCCCATGATAAAAATTCCTAGGTCTTGTGTTTGTTTGTTCCTTCAGGTTTTTAACCTGTCCAGCTACTATTTATGTCTTCAGCATTAATGCTTAAGACGAGGGATAGTCAAACTTTCTACATGGAGCCAGATAGTAACTATTTCCAGTTTTGAGGGCCATGTGGTCTCTATGGTAACTACTCAACATTGCCATTGTAGGACAGAAGCAGCCATAGAAAAGATGTAAACAAATGAATGTGGCTGTGAGCAGTAAAACTTTATTTATGGACAGTGAAATTTGAATTTTATAGTTTCACATGTTGGGAAATGCTATTGTTTTGATTAAAAACAAAACCTATTTGTATTAGGGCATTATATACTGAGTATAGGAATTTAAATAACATTAAAAGAATTAACTGTTTTGTGGGCCATACAAAACAGATAGCAGGATCAGACTTTGTATTTTAGTTTTCTAGGGCTGCCTTAACAATTTGCCACAAACTGGGTGGCTGAAGACCACAGAAATATGTTCTCACCTACTTCTGGAGACCAGAAACCTGAAGTTAAGGTGTCGGCAGAGCCATGCTCCCTGAAGTGTCTAGGGAAGAATCTGTCTTTACCTCTTCCCGTTTCAGGTGGCTCCTGATCATTCTTGACTTTCCTTGGCTTTTTGCCGCATTTTCCCAATCTCTGCCTCTGTCACCACATGGTCTTCTTAGGCCAATACATACCAGTCACTGTGATTTAGGGCTTACCTTAATCCAGTATGACTTCACCTTGATTGCATGTGCAAAGACCCTATCTCAAGGTAAGATCACATTCACATAGATACCACGGGTTATGATTTCAACATATATATATATATATATATATATATATATACACACACACACACATATGTGTATGTGTATATATATATTTATTTTAGGGAAGGAGGCGGCACACAATATTCAATGCACAACTCTAAAAATTTGAAAACCAGTCTTGGCCTGTGGGCCATACAAAACAAAACATATGAGGGGGTGTATTTAACTCATGGCTTTTTTGTTAACTCTCTTTCCTTGTGGCTCAGCTGGTAAAGAATCCGCCTGCAATGTGGGAGACCTGGGTTCCTTCTCTGGGTTGGGAAGATCCCCTGGAGAAGAGAAAGGCTACCCCACTCCAGTATTCTGGCCTGGAGAATTCCATGGACTGGATAGTCCATGGGTTCGCAGAGAGTTGGACACGACTGAGGGACTTTCACTTTTGCTCTAGTCAGAGTTGGCCTTTCACTTATTTTTGATTAAACATCTTTTCCTTATTGGGAAACAAAGTGAGGATTAACATTTATTGAGCCCCTACTATCTTCCAGACGTTTTGCTGATTGTTTGACATCTTTTATCTTTTATCTTCCAGCAATCCTCTGAGGGTTGTCATCAGTAGATTAGAAGCCAGAGAATGTTAAATTACTTGTTCAAACTCACGTCAGATAGGTAGCAGATAGTGAATCTAGAAGTTGAATCTGCATCTGAAAGTGAGTGACACTAATGTTTTGCCCTTCCTATTATGTCAGTACAGTTTTTAGGTATGTAATAACTTCATACTACTTGGAATAGAGATGTAAACCTTAATCTCTGTTTTAGCTTTTCACTAGGATGATTATATATTCCAAGTGTTTCACAGTTGCTTGGGCTTTTTATAAAAGAAACCAATTTGGTTAGCTTAAGACAAAAACAGGGATTAAGGCAAGGACTTTGAGTAGGCTCACAGAACTGAATGATGTACTAAACAATCAAGTCTCAGGAAAGAGTGGAACCAGGGCAGCTGTGGGGAACTCAGCAGTAGCACCTTTAAAAAAAAAATATGATGCTATCATTAAAGGACTCGGATCTGAATCTCTACCTCATTTTCTTCCCCTTTGCCTTTACCCTAATCTGATTGACCTACTTCAGGTGTAGTGTATCTGATCCCAGAACAAACAACCTTAGAAGGGTCTTGGAGGACAACGAAGGAGAGGGCATAGCCCAAATGTAACCTCTGAAGTATTTTTATGAATTAAATATCATCCTAAATTTTGTCAATGACATCTATTATTCATGCACATTAATGGGGCTTCTGTGTGGTGCAGAGTCAAGTGGAATTTGTTGTTGTTCAGTCACTCAGCTGTGTCTGACTCTTTACGACTCCATAGACAATAGCACACCAAGGCTCCTCTGTCCTCCACTGTCTCCTGGAGTTTGCTTGAATTCATGTCCTTTTAGTCAGTGACCGTCTTATCCTCTGCCTTCCCCTTCTTCTTTTTTTAATTTTTTTATTTTTTTCATTTATTTTTATTAGTTGGAGGCTAATTACTTTACAATAATGTAGTGGGTTTTGTCATACATTGACATGAATCAGCCATGGATTTACAAGTATTCCCCATCCCGATCCCCCCTCCCACCTCCCTCTCCATCTGATTCCTCTGGGTCTTCCCGTGCACCAGGCCCGAGCACTTGTCTCATGCATCCAGCCTGGGCTGGTGATCTGTTTCACCCTAGATAATATACATGTTTCGATGCTCTTCTCTCGAAATATCCCACCCTCGCCTTCTCCCACAGAGTCCAAAATTCTGTTCTGTACATCTGTGTCTCTTTTTCTGTTTTGCATATAGGGTTATCGTTACCATCTTTCTAAATTCCATATATTATGCGTTAGTATACTGTATTGGTCTTTATATTTCTGGCTTACTTCACTCTGCCACATGACCCAGCAATCCCACTTCTGGGCATACACACTGAGGAAACCAGATCTGAAAGAGACACGTGCACCCCAATGTTCATCTCGGCGCTGTTTATAATAGCCAGGACATGGAAGCAACCTAGATGCCCGTCAGCAGATGAATGGATCAGGAAGCTATGGTACATATACACCATGGAATATTACTCAGCCATTAAAAAGAATTCATTTTAATCAGTTCTAATGAGATGGATGAAACTGGAGCCCCTTCTTCTTTTACCTTCAGTCTTTCCCAGCATCAGGGTCTTTTCTAATAAGACAGCTCTTTGTGTCAGGGGCCAAAGTATTGGAGCTTCAGCTTCAGCATCAGTCCTTCAGTGAATTTAAGGGTCAATTTCCTTTAGGAAAGATTGGTTTGATCTCCCTGGAGACCAAGGGAGTCTCAAGAGTCTTCTCTAGCACCACGATTCGAAAACATCAGTTCTTCAGCTCTCAGCCTTTTTTATGGTCCAACTCTCACATTTGTACATGATTATTGGGAATACCATAGCTTTGATTATACAAATCTTTATTGGCCAAGTGATGTCTCTGCTTTTTATTACACTGTATTACAAATGCAAGTACAAATTTATAACACAAATCAATAGAATATGATTTGCCTTTTCAAACAGTTACTCTAGCTGATTTGGGAATAAATAATTGTAGGGAAGATGGGCAGCAGTGTTGGAAGCCGTAGGGGCAGTTCTCAAGCTGTTGTAAGAGCTCTAGAAAATTAAAATGTCCTGTAGATAGATAAACTTTGGTTAACTGCAAAAATTTATACTAATTTGTTCTTTTACCGAAGCAAAATTTGTAGTCAGTACATGGAATATAACTACTCTCTCATTGCCTCCTTCCCCTTCTGCTGTATCAGTGCTTTCAGCAACTGTATGAAGAAACAGTATTGTACTAAGATCTTGTATGAGGCATGTGCCAGTAAAATTTTGCTTATGCTAGTGAAAATAAGTATCTATTTAGTAACATAACTTTCCCTGAATTGCATCCTGATACACTTTTTTCAATGGGAAACAAGGGTCAAATTAGCGCCAGCCTGATGTTAATGATCCATAATCTTGGAAACACCCAGGGGAATGTTAAGTTAAACAACTTAAGGGTCATGACACTAAACAGATTAAAATCTCTGTTCCAAATGACAGGTAACCATTTTATTTATTAGAATTAGAAATTATTCAAAATTAGACCATAATATGTGCAAATTATTTGGGTGGCTCAGTGGTAAAGAATCCTTCTGCCAAAGCAGGAGATGCAGAAGTGGTGGGCTGTATCCCTGAGTTGGGAAGATCCCCTGGAGTAGAAAGTAGCAACCTACTGGAGCATTCTTGCCTGGAAAATTACGTGAACAGAGGAGCCTGGCAAGCTAGAGTCCATGGGGTCGCAAAGAGACACAACTGAGTGACTGAGCACACACGCACATACAGAGAATTTTAATTCACAGGGTCAATATAAACTTTATTAATTATTTTGAAAAATAATTATAATACACATCTTTATTGGTAGGTTTTTAAAACTTAGTTTTTCTAACGTCTCTTTAGAAGTTTAGACTCTTGTGCCTATGTACGTAAATGAATATTTTTACATATATAGTAGTATAGAAATTTTTCCTTAATTTTATTTCACTTTCATCAGATATTTTAAAGTATTTTATCCAACAGTTGATAATTACTCATCCTTGCATTAAAAATGGTTTTAAATAATCATAATTAAAGCAATTACATTATTTAACTTATTCTAGCAAAAATTTATCATACTGTATTTTTCTGCCCCCCCCTCCTTTTTTTGAGAAAGAAATTTAGTCCTTGCTAAACATAGATTTAGCAGTACTATTTTTTTATTCACATAGGACACTGTTTGTGTATATAAACACTTAAGGGAGAAAGGGACTTATTGATTGTACTATTATGAATCTGATGTTTTTAAAAAGACATGTTTGGGCTCCCCCGGTGGCTCAGTGGTAAAGAATCTGCCTGCCAATGCAGGAGGCATGGGTTCGATCCTTGGTCTAGGAAGATCCCACATACCACAGAGCAACTAAGCCCATGTGGCAAAACTACTTAGCCTGTGCTCTAGAGCCCATGTTCCACAAGCAGAGAAGCCACTGCAGTGAGAAGCTCCTGTATCTCAGCCAGAGAGTAGGCCCTGCTCACCCCGACCAGAGAAAAGCCTGTGCAGCAACAAAGACCCATCACAGCCACAAATAAAATAAATATTAAAAAAATATATATATAAACTTTAAAAAAAGGCATGTTTTCCATTTTTAGTGTTAAAAATTACTAATAAAATAAAGACCCTATGAAGTAGAAAGGAAACATTAACACTTAAAAAAGGCTGGTTTTGATTATTAAGTAGGCAATTATACTGTATATGTTTATAAAATTTATGTTTGGATTCTGAATTCTTATTAGGGTAATTTATGATAGAAATAAAAGTCCACAACAGAAGCAAATTAGTACAGGAAATGGGGAGAAATTGTGGATTTAGGGGGAATGATTAAGAATTGGGATCTATTACATTCTTTTTAAAAACACATAGATTAAAAAACCTAAGTTCATTTACAAGATATTTATTAACAGCCTGAACCTTGTAGAGAGTAGCATTGATTTAGCAATTTTAGATTTTTCTCAACTGTTTACTTTGTTAAAACTGTAACGAGGTAATCTGGTTCCTATTGACTTAAATAAGACAAAGAATTCAATATTGAGTTACTGTTTATAGGTTGTTAAGTATTCGTTTGGTGTTTAAGGATAATGTTTAGCATTGTGTTCAATTAGTGTGAACTAACCAGTTGAAGTGCCAGATTCTTAAATGTTTTAGTTGAATTAATACAAAATAGTAAGGGTTCCATTCACTCCAAGTTACTTGCACCATAGGTGCCAGCCACACAGTCTCCATAAGCAGACTTTTCTGGGGACTAATCAAGACTCATGTCCTCCAGGCTTTGTGGCACTAACATTTTAGTATCTGAAATGTCTGTTTTTCTTTTTATTAGCTTCTTTGTTTTTATCGGGCTTTCCTGGTGGCTCAGATGGTAAGGAATCTGCCCGCAATGCAGGAGACCCAGGTTCATTCCTTGGGTTGTGAAGATCCCCTGGAGAAGGATTCTAGTTCCCCTAGTTCTTTCTTTCATTTTCAGTTATGTGTAAAATTGAACCTGTATGTGTGTACTCTAATGCAGTTAGAACTGAGAGTAATTTGGTAGAACACACTAAAAAGTTATAACAATAAATAAACATATACAAACAAAAGTTTATGCAAATTTAGGACTTTGGTCTCCAATAGATGAAATTTCTAGTCAGTTAAAGACAGCAGTAATTTTGGGCCCAGATATCAGTAAAATGGTGAAAATATTGGATTTTTTTGTTTGGTCTCCCACCTTTTTTTCCGCATCTCTGTTCCTGTTTCTGTTTTTCTTTAGGTCCTATCCTTGTCAGCTAATTATTCCTAAGTTTCCGAGGTCCAGAGATATTTGCAGCACAATGCAAATATTTGTTAATGAATGAAAAATGCTGAATGTTCAACAAAATTCAGTAGTGCAGATGTGGTTTCAGGCACTGTGAGAGGAAATGAAGATCTGTTTGGACGGGAGAGGGCCTTTCAGCATCTCTTAAATCGAAATAGGCAAATGAGTAAGTTCTCTGACTCTGATCATGCTGGTTCTGGAGTCTCATGTTGGCTTTGTGGTGTCTAGTTCCAGTTTTTCTCTGAGTTGATTACATAGTTAATAGAGAAATTGCTGTAGATATAGTTGATGAGTTTTGTAAAACTCTTGACGTCTAACCTTTTATAATTTCCTGTTAAGAATATTAGAGCTAGAAACAAAACTATAGTCCCTCTACACTTTGGCAGCACTTTTCCCCCCGGTATTAATTGTGTTTGTCTGCATGCATGTTAGAGATATGACTATGTGTGTGCACATGACTGTATGTATACTTCCTATGAACCTTCTACTCCTGTGTCATTAGATCTTTGCTCTAGCTGTTTCAATTTAATATTATTTTTCTCTTTTTTTCTTTTGGTAGGATTCTATTACTTGTAGAAGGAGGGTCTTTATGAAATGCTTTTGATTACTGACTTCCTACCACATGTATAGTATCATTATGTAGGTAGTCAATACATGAAAAAATGAATAACTTCATTCTGAAGTTTTGTTAGATACTTACAGGATGCTTGATGAACTTTCTTTTGTTAACCCAGAGGAAAATATTACTAGAAATAATAACTGTTATCTGTTGCTGGTAGAATTGGTATACTCAGTTTAGAAAACATTTGGACAGAGGAGCCTGGCAGGCTACAGTCCATAGAGTCACAAAGAGTCAGACACAACTGAAGTGCCTGAGCACGCATGGAATAAATTTGGATATACATCTTACAACTCATCAGTCTATTATTTAAGTAGGTATTAGGGGATTTTTTTTTTCTTGTGTGTAACAGGAGAAACCAACAAGAATATTTTGAGTAGTGTGTTCATAATTATAAAAACACACATCAACTCAAAGATCCACCTGCAGTTAAACAGATGAGCAAATTTATAGTTTTATAATTATAACAAATTCATATACTGGAATACTGTACAGCATGGGAGCTTCAGGTTGATTCCAAGAAACTTCAGTGAATAACTTCTTCCATATGCCCATGTAGTTTTGTATTTGGAAATTAAGTAGCTTTAGGTTTATTCTTCTTAGAGTTATGGCTTTACATTGAGTATTTGGCTGTGATGGGTCTTCATTGCTGTTTGGGTTCACACTTCACACTTTCTGATTTTATAATTTAACCTCCACTTTCCTTAAAAAACACATAAGCATGGAAAAACAAAAGACCCTGAATAGCAAAAGCGATCTTGAGAAAGAAAAACGGAGCTGGAGGAACCAGACTCCCTGGCTTCAGACTATACTACAAAGCTACAGTCATCAATATAGTACAGTGCTGACACCAAAGCTGAAATATAGATCAGTGGAACAGGATTGAAAGCCCAGAGAAAAACCCATGCACTTTTGGTCACCTAATCTATGATAAAGGAGACAAGAATATACCATAGAGAAGAGTTTCTTCAGGAAGTGATAATGAGAAAACTGGACAGCTACAGATAAAAGAATGAAATTAGAATACTCCCTAACATGATAACACAAAAATAAACTCAAAATGGATTAAAGGCCTGAATGGAAGGCCAGATACTCTCAAACTCTTAGAGGAAAACATCGGCAGACATAAATTGCAGCAGGATTTTTTTTGGGATCCACCTCCTAGAGTAAGGAAAATGAGCAAATGGGACGTAATTAAACTTAAAAGTTTTTGCACAGCAAAGGAAGCCATAAACAAGACAAAAGACAACCCTCAGAATGGGAGAAAATATTTGCAAACAAAGCAACTGATAAAGGATTAATCTTCAAAATATCAAAACAAGAAAATCCAATCAAAAAAAGAATGGACAGAAGATGTAAATAGACATTTCTCCCAAGAAGACATACAGTTGGCCAACAAAAACATGAAAAGATGCTTCACATCACTAATTATTGTTTAATGTGCTCAGTGGCATCCAACTCCTTGTGACCCCGTGGACTGTAGCCTGCTAGGCTACTCTGTCCATAGGATTTTCCAGGCAAGAATACTGCAGTATTCCCTTCTCCAGGGGATCTTCCCAACCTAGGAATTGAACCTTTGTCTCATGCATTGGCAGGTGGGAGAAATGCAAATCAGAAGTACAATCAGGCATCACCTTACACCACTCAGCATGGCTATCATCAGAAAATCTACAAACGATAAATGCTGGAGAGGGTATGGGGTAAAGGAAGCCTGCTTGCACTGTTGGTGGGAATGTAAATTGATACAGCTGCTATAGAGAACAGTATAGAGGTTCCTTAAAAAACTAAAAATGGAATTACTTTATGACCTAGCAGTCCTGCTATGGGGCATGTACCCAGAAAAACCATAATTCAAAAAGACACATGCACCCCAGTGTTCACTGGAGCACTACTCATAATAGCCAGGACATGGAAGCAACTTAAGTGTCCATCCACAGGAGAGTGATTAAAGAACCTATAGTACATATATACAATGGAATAATACTCAGCCATTAACAGGAACAAAATTGGGTCATTTGTAGAGATGTGGATGGACTAGAGACCATCATACAGAGTGAAGTAAGTCAGAAAAAGAAAAATAAATATTGTATATTAATGCATATATATGGAATCTAAAAAAACATATATCATCAATATCAGGTGATCTTATTTACAAAAGAAATAGAGGCACATGTGTAGAGAACAAATATATGGACACCAAGGGGGAATGTGGGGAGTGGGATGGGTTGGGAGGTTGGGATGGTATATGTGCACTGCTGATAGCGTGCACAAGTGAGGATTTATTGTAAAGCTCTAGGAACTGCTCAGTGCCCTGTGGTGACCTAAATGGGAAAGAAACCCAAAAGGAGGGGCTGCTGCTGCTACTAAGTCGCTTCAGTTGTGTCTGACTCTGTGCGACCCCCTAGATGGCAGCCCACCAGGCTCCCCCCATCCCTGGGATTCTCCAGGCAAGAACCCTGGAGTGGGTTGCCATTTCCTTCTCCAAGGCATGAAAGTGAAAAGTGAAAGTGAAGTCACTCAGTCATGTCCGACTCTTAGCAACCCCGTGGACTGCAGCCTACCAGGCTCCTCTGTCCTTGGGATTTTCCAGGCGAGAGTGAAAGGAGGGGATATATGTGTACATATGGCTGATTCACTTTGCTGTACAACAGAAACTAACACAGCATTGTAAAGCAACTGTACTTTAATAAAAATGAGTAAAAATGGCAAAAAATAAAAAACTTATCAGTGGTACAGCTATAGATTAACAGAACAGCAAGGTTTATATTACCAGAACAGTTTATTTTTTGTTATAGCTGTGCCTTATTCTTTTTATCACAAGTAATATAAAATTTTACATTTTTACTTTGATCAAAATAACCCCCAAGTTAAGAGATATAAATATTTAGAGAACTATTTTATAACTTCCCAGACATCTAGAATGCAGAATTTAAGGAATGATACGTAAGTCTAGAGTTTCACTCTGAGATAAAGATTTCAACAACTTCTGAGGCAAGTTCTTCACTAGGATTATAAATTTATTTGGATGCAGTTAGCTGAATACCCAACATTGGAAAAGACCCCTGATGCTGGGAAGGATTGAGGGCAAGAAGAGAAGGGGGCGGCAGTGCATGAGATGATTAGGTAGCATCGTTGACTCAATTGGACATGAGTTTGAGCAAACCCTGGGATGTAGTGAAGGACAGGGAAGCCTGGCATGCTGCAGGTCATAGGGTCACAGAGCCAGACACAGCTTAGTGACTGGACAACAACGAGTGACTTAATGTACATTTTATTTTTTTTTTAATAAATTACATGGAGTCTCCAGAGTAGCAGTTTCAGAGTTCAGTGATGTTATCAAGAACTCAGGCTACTTAAATCCTTCCACTCTATCCTTTTTGGTTCATTGACCTTTTACATTTATGCTTGTCAGTAAATTCCATGGTAATGATGATAGTGATGGTGGTAAAGAACATGCAGTTTATTTTTCTAATTTTTCTGGGAAGACCTGGATAAACAGATTGGAAGTTAGAATATAACTCTTTATTTATTTTTTTTAAAATTATTTATTTATTTATTTATTTTTTCAGTGGGTTTTGTCAGAATATAACTCTTTAAAGTAATGTTCCGTTGATATTTTGGAAATCTCTTGCCTGAAATACTGATATCGTGGAAAAAGAATGGCCTTCCACATTTTAGTTCTTCCTTCTGTTTTTGCTCTTTCTTTCCTTACTGTCCTTTTCATGGTCTATAGAGATTGTTTCTGCATATCTGGCTATGATAGTCATTGTTAGTGACTCTTAATATTCTAATATGGAATGAGTAGCTGTTAGATGTTTTAAATGAGTTTAAATTCACACTATCATCTAACTTCACTCATATGTTGATTTTTATTAATTTAATTTGCTTGTGAAAAAGGTGCTGTCTATTTCTAATTTAGTTTGTTAAAGAGCTTTTTATTTTTTCCCTTGGTATATAACCTTTCGTTTTGTTTTGTTCTTTTAGTTTGTGTGTATATACTTTTTAAAATTAGACTTAATTTTCAGAGCAGTTTTAGGTTTATAGAAAAATTGAATTTCCACATTCTCCCCTTCTCTCTTCCCCTGTTATTAACATCTTACATTAGTCTGGCACATTTGTTACACTTGATGAACCTATATTAATACATTATTAGTAATTAGAACCCATAGTTTACAGGAGGGTACAGTCTGTTTATTTGTACTTTAGCTATTAGAATGTCATGTGTAAAAATAAAGAAAATTTTACTTCTTCCTTTGTAATCTGGATATGTTTTATTTCTTTTCCTTGCGTTATTGCAATGGCTAGAAGTTCCACTATAATATTGAATAGAAATCAAGTTGACATCTTTCCTTGTTCCTGACCTTAAGGGCATTGTATTCAATCTTTTCATCCTTTAATATATTAGCTATAGATTTTTTGTATATACCCATTTTCCATTTGAGATAGTCCCTTCCTGTTCCTGGCTTTTATTATCAGGAATAGATGTTTATGGCAGATGTTTTTTCTATATCTATAGCAATGATCTTGTAGTTTTCGTTTTTAGTTTAGTGTGGTGAATTACATTGCTTTCTGTTTAAATGTTAAATTAGCCTTGCATCCTGGAATAAACCCTTCTGATGTACTATTCTTTTTATACATTGTTGGATTCGGTCTGCCGAAATTTTGTTAGGCATGTTCATGGGGGATACTGGTCTGTAATTTTCTTGTAATATCTTTCTCTGGTTTTGCTGTTGGGGTAGCACTGCCCGAGTTAAGAAGCATTCCCTTCTTTTCAAATTCCTGTAAGTTTGTGTAGATGGAATTATTGCTTCCTTAAATGTAAGAATTTACCAGGGAAGTCACATAGGCTAGGAATTTCCTTTGTGGGACAATCTGTAACTGTTATTTCAATTTCTGTTATAGACACAGGGCTGTTGAGGCAGTACTTCTTGTGTGAGGTTTGGTAGTTTGTGTTGTTCAAGCAGTTTGTCCATTCAAGTTGTCAGATTAAGTGGCATACAATTGTTCTTGTGTTCTCTGGTTACCCTTTTAACTTCTGAAGAACTAGTAGTGATATTAATCTCATTCCTGATAATGGTAACTTGTGCCTTCTCTCTGTTTTCCAGACCATAGTCTACCCTGGGGAATGTTTTGTATGGATCTGAAAAGAATGTTTATTCTGCTTTTGTTTAATGTGGTATCTGTTAACATCAGTGAGGCTACCTTGATGAATAGTAGTCTTCCAGGCTCTTATCTTTACTGATTTTCTCTATACTTTTCCACCAGTTATTGTAGAGGGCACTGAAGTCTCTGACTCTACTTGTGGGTTTTTCTTATTTGTCCATATAGTTACATCAATTTTTGACTCATGTTTTGAGTATTTGTTTTTATATTCATAAATATTTAAGTTTATTATGTCCTCTTGATGAATTGATGTCTTTATTTTCGTGAAATTGCCTTATCTTTGGTATCATATGCATGTATCTAAAAAAATCACTGGCAAGAGGAATGGGATTGACATTCCTGATTTAGTTAAGCCAATACCCTTGTGAAAGAAGATAGCTTACCTAAACAAAACCAGCATCTTTTTAGAATAGAGAAAGGAATTGAAGGAAGGGGGAGGGATGTTGTATAATCATCTAATGATTATTGCATATACTTATCTTGCCTACATTAAAATATTTTATATGCTAATAAAACGAAAGTTCAAATTTAGATATAATTCTTTATTCCTCACTTTTATTTGAAGTTAAACACTCTCCGTTATTATATTTGATATTATCACCATTTAATGGTTGAGAAAACCCTGAGTGACTCAACTCTGTGACTTTGTTTCAAAACAATCGAAATCTGCCTCTACATCTCAGCATTTGTGTGTTTATTTTTGGTGTCACCTTTTCTTAGTTTGTTTTGACTCTCAGTCTAAGAAGATAATGTGGTGGGGAAATCCATACTTTTCTTAAATTTTATTATGTTCAGAGAGGTAAAGCAGAACATAACTTAGTACATTATTTTATCATGTCATATTGGATAGAACATGACAGAATGTGTATTTACAAAAGTACGCTCTTCTTTAGAGCCAGATGACTGCTATTACTTTGGAAACAAACCACTGCTTATTGTTTTAACTTCCGGATCACTTAAACCAACCCACATTTGTAAACAGAAGTAGCATTCTTTATAACCATGAAACCACTGCTGAGGTCGGTTGTCTCCAATATGTAAAGCATGTTTCCTGTGTATTGAATTAAAACATGTTATGTCATTTGTGATGTCTAAAAAGATCAAGTTGATTTCATTAACATGAAAGGTTAATGAGTTATATTTTTAGCATTTGAAATCGTTATAATACAGTTTGGGACATATTTGTTCACACCTTGGTAAAACGTATACCCCCCGAACTATCAATAAATGAGTGCTTACTTGTCATAGTCCAAATGACTGCTTACTCATTATCTCTTAATTCTTGCATTCATTCAGCAGTTATTAAGTGTTCCCCAGATGTTAGGTGCTAGGGGTGCAGTGATGAGTGAAATATAACCTACAATCTAGTGAGAATTTTAGATGAATAAGTAATTACTATAATAAGTATTATACTCTAACAAGCATTATACATAAAATACTGTAATAAGTATTACTTATAGCAAATATTATAATTGTTGAGAGAAAAGAAAGATTCAGGGGTGACTCAGTTTTCTCCTTGGACAAATAAGTGGATGGAAATACAGGTCTAAGAACACTCACCTGCAATTGATGGTAAGGTTAGTGATTTTTGTTTGCCAGTTGCTTCATTTTTATATATAGTACTTATTTTCCTTAATTATCAAGTTACATGTGTGGTAGGGCAATGGTTCCTAAATGGTGATAATGTAGAATATTGTATGGAATGCAGTTTTCATACAATTTACTTTTAGTGGGTCACTAAGTCTTCCCATGAGTGTGACATACAGACTGTATATTTCCTAGATTATTCATCTGTTGTGTTTCTTGTTGGCTTTAGTATTACTGCTGATTTTCTTCTGGTTTGGTCAACCTCTATCTGTGCCCCCAATTTATATGAGTTTAAGATGAAATCTGCATCTAAAGCATGTATATATTCTTCCTATAAAATTCGTCATTAGAGTAGTACCCAGGTTTTTTCTAATGGTTGGTGGTGATTAAGTTACCAGTTAGCTGGGAACTGTTTTGAGGAGGGGGACAGGTGTGCTTTTTTTTTAAACAGCTTTGTATTTAATGAATATCACCTGTTTTAAGTGTATGGTTTGATGAGTTTGTACAGATGTTTATAGTTATGTGACTGCAGCCATAATCAAACAGTCTCTTCCCGAACAAAGCCCCTCTTCCTCCTCGGCAGTCAGTTCTCTCCCCCCGTGTTCCTCAGGTTCCAACAATCGCTCATCTGCTCTCTGTCACTGTAATTTTGGCTTTTCTGCAGTTCATACAAATGGACATATGTTTTCATTTCTCTTTGGTAGATACCTAGGGATGGAATTGCTGTGTCTCATGTAACTTCATAGGAAACTGCCCAACTGTTTTCCAAAGTGACTGTACCATTTTGTGTTCCCACCAGCAATGTATGAGAGTTCTGGTAGCTCCATATTCCCACTGTCACTTGCTCTTGTCATTCTTTTTAGTATTTTTACCTGTTCTTGTGCATGTATAGTATTATCTCACTGTGGTTTTAATTTGCATTTCCCTAAAGGTTAATGATGTTGAACATCTTTTTGTTGACTTTTTGTCCATTCAGATGTGTGTGTGTTATGTGTTTAGGAGTGTATATGTGCATACACAGTATTTACACACATATATGCATGCATACATATATATGAATATATGGATGTGTGTACATATATTTTTCTTTTGGATGAAATGCCTGTTGAAATATTTTGCTTATTTTAATTTTTTTGTTATATGTCTTATTTTTGAGTTGTAGGAATTATTTATATATTCTAAATGCAAGTACTTGTCAGATATGTTTTTAGACATAGTTTCTGTGAGTCTGTGGCTTGCTTTTTCATTTTCTCAATTGAGTCTTTGAATGAGCAAAAGCCCTTTAATTTTTATAAGGCACAGTTTTATCAATGTATAGTTATCTGATGCTGTATAACAAATCACTGAAAATGTAGTGGCTAAAAATAATGGTGTTTACTTTACATGAATCTGCAGTTTGGGAAGAGCTTGAGCAGAATAGCCCATGACTGTTCTACTTGATGTCGGCTGGTCCAGCTTGAAAGCTGAAGGCTGGAATCATCTGATGACTCACTTACACGAATGTCACCTTGGCTAGGAGTAGTTGAATAGCTGTGTGTTGTGCCGGTCAGAATGGCCATCATCAAAAAGTCTACAACAATAAATGCTGAAGAGGGTGTGGAGAAAAGGGAACCCACTTACACTGCTGGTAGGAATGTAAACTGGTACAGCCACTGTGGAGAACAGTGTGAAGATTCTTTAAAAAACTGGGAATAGAACCGCCATACGACCCAGCAATCCCGCTGCTGGGCATACACACCAAGGAAACCAGAATTGAAAGAGACACATGTACCCCATTGTTCATTGCAGCACTATTTAAAATAGCCAGGACATGGAAGTAACCCAATGTCCATTGGCAGATGAATGGGTAGGAAGTTGTGGTACATATACACAATGGAATATTATTCCACTATAAAGGAACTCATTTGAGTCAGTCCTAATGAGGTGGAGGGCTTCCCTGATAGCTCAGTTGGTAAAGAATCTGCCTGCAATGCAGGAGACCCTGGTTTTATTCCTGGGTTGGGAAAATCTGCTGGAGAAGGGATAGGCTACCCACTCCAGTATTCTTGGGCTTCCCTTGTGGCTCAGCTGGTAAAGAGTCCACCTGCAATGTGGGAGACCTGGGTTTGACCCCTGGATTGGGAAGATCCCCTGGAGAAGGGAAAGGCTACCTACTCCAGTATTCTGGCCTGGAGGATTCCATCCATGGGGTCGCAAAGAGTTGGACACGACTGAGCGACTTTCACTTCACTAATGAGGTGGATGAAACTGGAGCCTATTATACAGAGTGAAGTAAGTCAGAAAGAGAAAGACAAATACTGTATATTAACTCATATGTTTGGAATTTAGAAAGATAGTAATGACGATCCTGTATACAGGGCAATAAAGGAGACACAGATGTAAAGAACAGACTTTTGGACTCAGTGAGAGAAGACGAGGGTGGGATGATTTGAGAGAATAGAGTTGAAACATGTATACTACTATATGCAAAATAGATGCCCAGTGCATGATCGATGCTTGAAGCAGGGCACTCAGAGCCAGTGCTCGGGGACAATGCAGAGGGACAGGGTGGGGAGGGAGGTGAGAGAGGCATATAGGATGGGGGGACACATATATTCTTGTGGCTGTTTCATGTTGATGTATGGCAAAAGCCATCACAATATTGTAATTATCCTTCAATGAAAATAGATTCATTAATTTAAAAAAAGAGCTGTGTGTTAGAATAGCTGAAGCATCTCCCTCTATTTTTACATAGGTTTTCTAGCATGGTGAAGAACTATCTAACAACTATGTAAATATTATTTTTCAAGGTAGTTGGATTTCTTACATGGTAGCTCAGGGCTCCAAAGGCTCTTGTGCAAAGTGAGAACACGAGGGAAAAACCATTTTGCTAAGTTATGATTTAGCCCTGAAAATCAGCATCATTTCTGCCGCATATTTAAATTACCCGTTACATAGGTAGTTTCAAAGGTCCCAGGCCCAGGGTCAGGGAATATGTAACACGTGGAGGAGAGTCAGTGTCACATTTTAAGAAGTGCATCTGAGATAAGATATAAATTAGCGTGGCCATCTCTGTACTGTATGTGCCATAATGAATTTCTTCTTTAATGTTTTTGACCTATGGAGGAGAGTCGGTGTCACATTTTAAGAAGTGCATCTGAGATAGGATATAAATTAGTGTGGCCATCTTTGGACAGTATCTGCCATAATGAATTTCTTCTTTAATGTTTTATTTTCCTCCCCTCCTTGTATCATATCTTTGCCTAAATCAAATTATACAGTGTTTCTTTCCAGTGTTTTGTTTTGTTTTGTTTTCGTAGAAATTTTATGGCTTGAATGCAGCATTTAAATCTATGTTCCATTTTTAAGTTCATTTTTGTGCATGGAGTGAGGTGTGGGTCAATGTTCATATATTTCAGTTTAGAAATTCAATTGTTAAGGCTCCGTTGGTATAAAAGACTACTCTCTTCTTGTGTACCTTGATACTTTTGTAGAAAATCAATTGAGTATACAGTGTGGGTTTGTTTCTAGGATTATTTCTCTTCAGCCTGTAGAAATTTCTTCAGTATTTCCTTTAGAGCAGTTCTGTTGGTGACAGATTCTTAGTCTCTTTTACATGAGAATGTCTATTTTGGCTCCATTCCTGAAGCATATTTTTGCTGGATATAGGATTCTGGGCTTATAGTTCAAAACCTTTAAAAATATTTTCTCTTTTTCTATGATTTCTGATGGGAAAACCATAATGATTTTAGTAGTTATCCCACTGTATAACTTGGTTTTTTTTTGTCTACTTTCAAGATCCTTTCTTTCTATTCGAATTTCATTATTTTTGTTTATGATATGTCTAGGTATGGGTTTCTTTGTGCATATATTACTTGGGATTCACTGGGCTTTTTAAATCTGTAAATGTTTGTCTCTTACCAAATTTTGGAAGTTTTTAGCTATCTTTTTTTATCAATCTGTTTTTCCTCTTTCTAGGTCTCTGAAGTTCATGTGTAGAGTCTTCTCTTGTGTTGCTGGAAGAGGGTATTTGCTATGACCAGTGTGTTCTCTTGGCAAAACTCTGTTAGCTTTTGCCGTGCTTCATTTTGTACTTTAAGGCCAAACTTGCCTGTTACTCCAGGTATCTCTTGACTTCCTGCTTTTGCATTCCAGTCCCCTATAATGAAAAGGACATATTTTTTGGGTGTTAGATCTAAAAGGTCTTCTGGTCTTCATAGAACCATTCAACTTCAGCTTCTTTAGCATTAGTGGTCGGGGCATAGACTTGGATTACTGTAATATTGAATGGTTTGCCATGGAAACGAACAGAGATCATTCTGTCGTTTTTGAGATTGCATTCCAAGTACTGCATTTCAGATTCTTTGGTTGACTATGAGGGCTACTCCATTTCTTCTAAGGGATTCTTGCACAGAGTAGTAGATATAATGGCCATCTGAGTTAAATTTACTTATTCCAGTCCATTTTAGTTCGCTGATTCCTAAAATGTCGATGTTCACTTCAAGAGAAGACTACACATGAACCTTACCAGATGGTCAACACCGAAATCAGATTGCAGCCAAATATGGAGAAGCTCTATAACAGTCAGCAAAAACAGGACTGGGAGCTGACTGTGGCTCAGATCATGAACTCCTTATTGTAAAATGCAGACTTAAATTGAAGAAAGTAGGGACAACCATTAGATCATTCAGGTATGACCTAAATCAAATCCCTTACGATTATATGGTAGAAGTGACAAATAGATTCAAGGGATTAGATCTGACAGACAGAGTGCCTGAAGAACTATGGAAGGAGGTTTGTGACATTGTGCAGGAGGCCGTGATCAAGACCATCCCCAAGAAAAAGAAATGCAAAGAGGCACAATGGCTGTCTGAGGAGGCCTTACAAATACCTGAGAAAAGAAGAGAAGCTAAAGGCAAAGGAGAAAAGGAAAGATATACCCATTTCAATGCTGAGTTCCTAAGAATAACAAGGAGAGATAAGAAAGCCTTCTTCAGCAATCAATGCAAAGAAATAGAGGAAAACAATAGAATGGGAAAGACTAGAGATCTCTTCAAGAAAATTAGAGATACCAAGGGAACATTTCATGCAAAGATGGGCACAACAAAGGACAGAAATGGTATGGACCTAACAGAAGCAGAATATATTAAGACGAGGTGGCAAGAATACACAGAAGAACTATACAAAAAAAATCTTCATGACCCAGATAACCACGATGGTGTGATCACTCACCTAGAGCCAGACATCACCTAGAACAAAGTCAGGTGGGCCTTAGGAAGCATCACTACAAACAAAGCTAGTGGATGTGATGGAATTCCAGTTGAGCTATTTCAAATCCTAAAAGATGATGCTGTGAAAGTGCTGCACTCAATATGCCAGCAAATTTGGAAAACTCATCAGTGGCCACAGGACTGGAAAAGGTCAGTTTTCACTCTAATCCCAAAGAAAGGCAATGCCAAACAATGTTCAAACTACCACACAATTGAACTCATCTCACACACTAGCAAAGTAATGCTCAAAATTCTCCAAGCCAGGCTTCAACAATACCTGAATCGTGAACTTCCAAATGATCAAGCAGGATTTAGAAAAGGCAGAGGAACCAGAGGTCAAATTGGCAACATCTGTTGGATCATCGAAAAAGCAAGAGAGTTCCAGAAAAACATCTATTTCTGCGTTATTGACTATGCCAAAGCCTTTGACTGTGTGGATCATCACAAACTGTGGAAAACTCTTCAAGAGATGGGGACACCAGACCACCTGACCTGCTCCCTGAGAAACCTGTATGCAGGTCAAGAAGCAACAGTTAGAACTGGACATGGAATAACAGACTGGTCCTGAATCAGGAAAGGAGTACTCAAGGCTGTATATTGTCACCCTGCTTATTTAACTTACATGCAGAGTACATCATGAGAAATGCTGGGCTGGATGAAGCACAACCTGGAATCAGATTTCTGGGAAAAGTATCAATAACCTCAGATAGGCATATGACACCACCCTTAAGGCAGAAAGTGAAGAAGAACTAAAGAGCCTCTTGATGAAAGTGAAAGAGGAGAGTGAAAATGTTGGCTTAAAACTCAACATTCAGAAAACTAAGATCATGCCATCACTCCATGCCAAATAGATGGGGAAACAATGGAAGTAGTGAGAGACTTTATTTTTGGGGGCTCCAAAATCACTGCAGATGGTGACTGCAGCCATGAAGTTAAATGACGCTTGCTCCTTGGAAGAAAAGCTATGACCAACCTAGACAGCATATTAAAAAGCAGAGACATTACTTTGCCAACAGAGGTCCATCTAGTCAAAGTTCTGGTTGTTCCAGTAGTCATGTATGGATGTGAGAGTTGAACTGTGGAGAAAGTGAGTGCTGAAGGATTGATGATTTTGAACTGTGGTGTTTGAGACGACTCTTGAGAGTCTGTTGGACTGCAAGGAGATCCAACCAGTCTATCCTAAAGGAAATCAGCCCTGAATATTCATTGGAAGGACTGATGGATGCTAAAGCTGAAACTCTAGTACTTTGGCCACTTTGTGAAGAACTGACTCATTTGAAAAGACTCTGATGCTGGGAAAGATTGAAGTTGGGAGGAGAAGGGGACGACAGAGGATGAGATGGTTGGATGGCGTCACCAACTCAATGGACGTGAGTTTGAGTAAACTCCAGAAGTTGGTGATGGACAGCAAAGCCTGGCATGCTGCATTCCATGGGGTCACAAAGAGTTGGACATGACTGAGTGACTGAACTGAACTGAGGTCTCTGATACTACAAATGGTACATCTTTGGTTGTTCTCATGCAAGTGTGTGGGCTCTGCTCAATTTTTGTTTCAATCTTTTCTCTTTGTTCTGTAGACTGGATTATTTTTATTTGCTTATCATCGAGTTCACTGATTCTTTCCTCTTTCATCTTCATTCTGCTCTTGAGTCCCCATCGACTAAATTTATTTCAGATATTTTGTTTTTCAGTTCCAATAATTCCACTTTTTTCAATTTCTGTTTCTCTACTGAGAACTTCTCTTTCTATCCATTGCAAGTGTGTTTAACCTTACCTCATGAAACACGGTTATTATAGCTTCTTTACCAGCCCTATCTGGTAATTTCGACATCTGATTATTTTTCCTGTGAGAAGTGGTCAAGATTTTTGTATTTTGCAGGTTGAGTAATTTTGGATTGCTTCTGGGTATTTTGAATATAATGCTGTGAGATTCTGGGTTGTGTTAAAATGCTCTAGAGAGTGATGATTTTTTAAACATTTATTTTTTTTAATATAAATTTAGTTATTTTAATTGGAGGCTAATTACTTTACAGTATTGTAGTGGTTTTGCCATACATTGACATGAATCCGCCACGGGTGTACCTGTGTTCCCCATCCTGAACCCCCCTCCCACCTCCCCATTCCATCCCTCTGGGTCATCCCACTGCACCAAGTCCCGAGCACCCTGTCTCATGCATCGAACCTGAACTGGTGATTTGTTTCACAAATGATAATATAACTGTTTCAATGCCATTTTTATTTTTATTTATTTGTTAATCATTATTTTTTACTTTGGTAGTTAGCAGTCACCTGTTAGATTCAGACTGTAAGTTCTGTCTCATCTCCAGTGGGCAGCAGTTCCAATGTTAGTTGCTTTGTTAGTGAGTTCCAATGTTAGTTCTTGTGCTGCTTTGTAGCTGTTCTGGCTGTGTGCCCCTCATGGGCTGTGCTAGGATTTGGATGGTAGTTTTAATTGTAGTTTTCCCCTCAAAGCCTTTGCTTTGCTACTTACGTCTGTTCCATGCATCAGCTGATGGAGGGTGAGCTCTGTATTTTTGCTAGTTCAAACACAGGTTTAGTTAACGGATTCCTTTATGTAGCTCTTCTTTCTGGGATTACCTCTTTAGTTTCTGCTTCACTGGGTCTCCTTTTCCTGGTCCTCTGGCCAGAAAGACAGATTGCTCTCAGAGCTCTAGCTGTCTGCTCTGCTGTCTCAGCTGCATACGCTGACCAGGGTCTGCTGTTGGGAGGAAATGAATAAAGAAAAAGAGTGGGGAAAAAAATAGTGAGGATTCTTCCTCTCTTCTTTGGACTACAAGTGTCCCCTTTCCACAGACCCTTGCCTAGAAAAACAGAATTGATTTTGTAGCTTTAACTACCAGAACTGGTGCCGCTTCATCGTATAATTGGGACCTGTCCTTGGGGGCAGAGTCAAGAGGAATAAAGAAAACACCTCCTATCCACCCCTCCCCCCAAGCTAGGAATTAATTCCCTACACAGTCTCTGCTTCACTCGGGCCCCCCTTCCCTGTTTCCTGGCTAGACAGACAGAGTTCCTCTCAGAGCTTTTGCCCCCTGGGCTGTAACTGCTGTGGTGCAAGGGCCCTGAGACTGTGAACTGTAGTTCGTGAGCCAAAAAGCGGTGGGCTGTAGGCAGCTGCCTGGAGGGAAGAGTATGAGAAAGGTTTGGGGACTTCATAAAGGTCTCGGTTGCTAAACTAATGCCTTTGTGTATTTTGAAGGTATATTATTAGACTTTTGTCATGCAGTGATTCTTTAGTTAGGAGCAGATAGCTAATAGGGCTTCCCTCATAGCTCAGTTGGTAAAGAATCCGCCTGCAATGCAGGAGACGCCAGTTCAATTCCTGGGTAGGGAAGATTCGCTGGAGAAGGGATAAGCTACCCACTACAGTATTCTTGGGCTTTTCTTATAGCTCACTGAGATATCTGTATGCAGGTCAGGAAGCAACAGTTAGAACTGGACATGGAACAACAGACTGGTTCCAAATTGGGAAAGGAGTACGTCAAGCCTGTATATTGTCACCCAGCTTATTTAACTTCTATGCAGAGTACATCATGCAAAATGCCAGACTGGATGAAACACAAGCTGGAATCAAGATTGCCGGGAGAAATATCAATAACCTCAGATATGCAGATGACACCACCCTTATAGCAGAAAGTGAAGAACTAAGGAGCCTCTTGATGAAAGTGAAAGAGGAGAGTGAAAAAGTTGGCATAAAGCTCAACATTCAGAAAACTGAGATCATGGCATCTGGTCCCATCACTTCATGGCAAATAGATGGGGAAACAGTGTCAGACTTTATTTTGGGGGGGCTCCAAAATCACTGCAGATGGTGATTGCAGCCGTGAAATTAGAAGATGCTTGCTCCTTCGAAGGGTAGTTATGACCAACCTAGATAGCATATTAAAAAGCAAAGACAGTACTTTGCCAACAAAGATCCATCTAGTCAAAGTTCTGGTTTTTCCAGTGGTCATGTATGGATGTGAGAGTTGTACTATAAAGAAGGCTGAGCACCGAAGAATTGATGCTTTTGAAGTGTGGTGTTGGAGAAGATTCTTGAGAGTTCTTTGGACTGCAAGGAGATCCAGCCAGTCAATCCTAAAGCAGATCAGTCCTGGATATTCATTGGAAGGACTGATGCTGAAGCTGAAACTCCAGTACTTTGGCTACCTGATGCGAAGCACTGACTCGTTGGAAAAGACCCCGATGCTGGGAAAAATTGAAGGCGGGAGGAGAAGGGGACGACAGAGGATGAGATGGTTGGATGGCATCACTGACTCAATGGACATGGGTTTGGGTCGACTCCGGGAATCGGTGATGGACAGGGAGGCCCGGCGTGCTGCAGTCCAGGGGGTCACAAAGAGTCAGACGCGACTGAGCTTCTGAACTGAACTGAACTGAGATAGCTAATGCTTAATTTTCCTATTTTTCACTTTGTATTTTTATCATCGTAAAGAAGGAAAGCAGCTGGTGCTTAAAAGCTTCAGTATTTAAATCTCTTTTTCTTCTGTGGCCAGGATAAACAGCTGGGGAATGACTATTGCATATTATTTCTTTTGCTAAATTAATCTTTTTGAAATAATGTAAGTTTTCTTTATTTCCGGTTGTCTTGTCAAGAATGTTAGCATAAATAAATAGCCATATGGCATAATGTGCTAATTGTGGTTGACTGTTTTATATAGTACATTTTTAATTCCCATCTGATGTAGTTTTTAATTGTATTTTTAACTGTAATCTGATGACCACTTTTTAAGGTAGAATTAGAATTTTGTATTTTCTTTAGGATATTAGTAATAATAAAATCATCTATTGAACACTTATAATTTTCCTTTAGTTCCATACTGTTGTTATCCTGATTCTGTTAACCGTGAAGTTGGACTCAAAGAAATAAGTTGTTTGTTTGGATCACACATCTTACAAAGAACAAAGCTAGATTTTGAACTGAACAGCCTGTTTCTAAAACCTGCTTTCTTAATCTTTATGTTATGTTATTTTTTTAAGGCCCTGGAAATACATAAAAATGAGTGTTTTATCAAACATCTTTTCATCTCACGAAGTCCTAAAGTAGACCCTGGATTCACTATTTTACCTTTATGTAGCTCTTTACTGAGCTTTTTACATACATTAACATAACCACTAACCAACAGAGGAAAACAGGCTGATATTAACTGTCACCTTTTTACAGAGGAGGTCAGGTCTTACTTACTGTCTTGGCAACCTGTCTGAGGCTTACCAAGATAGTAAATCGTGGGAATAAGATAAATAGAATTCTAGTTGCTTGACTAAAAGGATGTAAATATAGGAAATAGGAAATAAATATATGCTAAATACAGCTTTTGTATTCATATGTATAAACTGCATATTAATTTAACCCATTGAAGTCCTTCTGTAATATGATGATTTTCAAGGCAAAGTCTATTAAGTATGTATTTCTTGTTAAGGTGACTTATTTTGTGTTGATTTAATGAGTTAAAATGCATTGAGCTGTAAGAACATGAGTCTCTATTGAATTTTGATTATTTTCACTTTGGGAGCCATTCAGTGTAGTTTTGCTTGTCTTATAGTATTTCACACTGTTCCAAAATTCTATTTTAAATCTATTTTATCTTTTAGTGTATAAAAATTGTTACTTCTATTGTTCCATTTTTCTTTATACTGTTAGCAAATGGTATATGTGCATGATAGAATATTAGAAAAGATCGTTCTGGATCTTTTTTTGGCTTGTACATATGCATGCATGCACACACACACATATATACATACATATACCCACACCCCCAAACACAAGGATCTATTCTTCAAATTTGCATTTCTTACATCTAGATTTCATGTCCCTGAGTTGCTTTATCCAACACTTTTCCTAAAAGCAGTCTAAACTCTTGCTAACATATTTTTAACTGAGAACCTACAGATGGTTTTTTTCTCTGCTGCTGACAAATGTGTAATGAATGTTTTTAGTATTAATCATTTTAGTTATTATCAAAACTCGAAGAGAGGGAAATTTCAATGAAAAATTTGTTAGTGGTAAATTTACAGATGCTGAGAATTAGCCCTGTATCTCATTGTTTTGGACACTTGTTGGTCATTGTTTGGGTACAAGTAAATTAAAAGCAGTCTCTTTAGTAGAGGTCAAAAGAATGTTGTCCACTCCAATGCTTTCCTATAGAATCAAAGGAAGTTGAGCTGAATTGACAGAGAGCTGTCAGAATGAGACGTCCTTAAAAATGTTGGTGGGAAGAGCTCATGAAATAAATCAATTTAGTTGGAAACAAAAGATTGAATTTAGTATTCTTTCTCTATTGGAGAAAGTGCAAAAGAATAATTAAATCTTTAGACTGCCTCAGGTTTGTGAGTCACAAAAGAGTAAAGTAGTTTGATGTGGTTTAGAGAAGAAGTTGTAGATTTTATCCCAAGTGCTTGCTGCCTCTGCCTTTCCCCTTTTGCTTCTCAAATATATACAGTAACTAACCTGACCTAGATGAGGCCTGTTAATCACATCACTAGATTAAATAAGGTTTTCAAAAGAAACAGGAAGATGGAAGATGTAATTTAGTGTACATATCATTAAGAATGGAAAAAAAAATACAATGTATTATTGGTAAATTTTTTCTTTTAATAAAAATGTCTGTAAATCTTTCAACATCTAGTTGTATATGCGTTTGTAAAAATCTGTCATAGCAAAGTCATTCATTTGTCACTTTTTTTTGTTTGTGTGTATGGATAACCTTTCTTCCTCCCTATTAGTGGCCTATTTTAACTCTCTCTGAGTTATGGACTGAAATTTTGTTCATGTTGTGCTGAATTCACAAATTTAGTAGTGTTTGTCCAGTTTTCCCAGTACCATTTGTTAAAAAGACTGTCCTTTCTCCATTGAATGGTCTCGGTACCTTTCTTGAACATCATTAGACCATTTATAAAGTTTGTTTTCAGGTTCTCTCTTCTGTTTCATTAGCCTATACATATCTTTATGATTACTGTAGCTTTAAGGTAAGTTTTGAAATCAGAAGGTGTGAGTCCTCCAACTTTGTTCCTCTTTTTCAAGATTATTTTGTCTCTTTGGGGTCTTCAGGGTTGCATATGAATTTTAGGATGGATTTTTGTATTTATGTAAAGAAATCATTGGAATTTTGATAGGAATAGCATTGACTCTATAGGTCATTTTGGATAGTATTGATATCTTAACAATATTATGTCTTTCAATTGATGATGTCTTTTCATTTATTTATATTTTTAGATCTCTGGGCACTGTTTTTTAGTTTTCAGTGAATAAGTCTTCTGCTCCTTTGGTTAAATTTATTCTTATGTCTTAAAAATTTTTTTTGATACTGTTATAAACAAAATTCTTAGTTTCCTTTTAGGATTGTTTATTGTTAGTGTATAGAAAGAATTAAGTCTTTTCAGGTGCTATTTAATACACAACATCACAGAATTACTTCATTTTCTGTCAGCATTTCAGTGCCAGTCAAGTGATTTGGACTGGTATTTGTATACCAATCAGAATAAATGGTAATTTCTGAATTGAATTCAAGTTCTAAGTACTTACTTAATCTTTGTTAACCAGACTAAGTTTTATACTTATTTAAGTGTTCTAACTTGAAACTATAGGTGTGAAATGATCATAGCAGATCAAAATAACCTTTGAAACATTGCAGTTTGAGCTCTTTATAACATTAAAATGTTCTCAAAATGATATTTTTGGAGTATAGTATAAAGCTTATTATACCTTATTCATGCTTCTTTAGAAGTTCCTGAAAAATGTAATGTTGAATGTTTTGCATTTTGGTGTTGAGATGTACAGTTCAATACAGATTACAGATGATATATCTTTGCTTTTTTTTCTTTTAAATTCACAGGCCACAGAAACACTATTTAGAATGGGTGTAGCAAGAGGAGTCATCACAACATTAAGAAATGGAGAAGTAAGATGAGAATTTTGATATACTTATTAGTTCTAATTCATAGTGTATTTTAAATTAATATAACAAATTGAAAATATCTGAAATACATAATACTGAGTGAATCTGACCTATAAATCAATTTCAGTTAAGTCATATTAGAACCTGATCTTGGGTTGAGTAAATATCAAAGGAGTTAACTGGAACTCTTATTGGTTGATTGTAAAATTTAATCAGTCGATAGATATATCAGTGTGTTAGGTGAAAATTTATAGTCATTTGGAAATTTTTTGCCTTTAAATGTTTAATTGTATGTATATTGGCAAATTACTTTGGTATTGATTTGTAATATATACTTTGTCTATGAAAAATACTTAATTCATCTCTTTGTATTCTCAACAAACTAAAGTCTGTGTTGCCATTTTGAGAGAAGAAAATATTCCCATTAATAAAGTTGGGCATATTTATTTGCCTAAAATTTGTCAGTATGAATTTTAGGTTTTAGTAATTACTATGAATTTTTTCATGGGAGTGATCAGTGATCTTTTGAACTTTATCTTTATAAAAAGTTTGGGAATGTAAATGTATGCAAGACAGTTTTATAAGTATTCTTCTGAGCATATCAACACATACTGCTTATGTATATATTTTACTTTCTGCAGAGGAAGTAGTTAAATCAGCTTGCTTCTGATCCATTTCTCCGCCAGTTACTAAAGATTGTAACTGAAGATTGTAAGAGTAATACCTGGTTAACAGGTATTAATGAGGACAAAATTTTTAAGCCCTCTCTTGCACATTTTTTCCTTGCATTTTAAGATCTCTGAAAATGGAATATGTCTTCTAGTGAGTGACACCTCATAGTCACCATTTACTATTTTTCACATCTTAACACCTCTAAAATTAAGTCAATGATATTTTAGAGTTGATAAAATATGATAATATTCTGTAGATTAAAAAAATACAGAGTGATGCATAGTAAGTATTCAGTAAATGGTAGCTGGGATAGGCTACAAATTAGTTTTAATTATTTAACTTTGGGAAATAGACAATTAAGACAAAGGAAAACAAAGAAATTATTGAATCTGTGTATGTGCAAGTGGCATAGATATTTTTGGACATGGTAGGCTAAGTGCTATGAGAATAGATGATATAATATGGTTCTTGCCTCTAGGGGTGCTTACTCTCTGGTGGGGGAAACAGTGGCATCAATACGTGGGAAAAAACCTGAAAAAGAGTAGAAATGTGTAGTTAAGGTTGAGTCTGGAAGTAAGTAGAGTCCAAGTCCAGATTCCACTTGCATGCAAGCCTAGTCACTTCAGTTGTGTCTGACTTTTTACAACCCTCTGGACTGTAGCCCACCAGGCTCCTCTGTCCATGGGCATTCTCCAGGCAAGAATACTGGAGTGGATTGCCATGCCCTCCTTCAAGGGATCTTCCCGCCAGGGATAGAACCAATGTCTCTTATGTCTCATGCATTGGCAAGCAAGTTCTTGATCACTTGCGCCACCTGGGACTGTGCTCAATTTTAGTGTCTGGTCAATAATAGAGACTTACTTTGGAGGTAGGAGATAAACTAAAAGTTTTTGGTCTACTTAAAGAAGCTGAGTTTACCATGTTTATAATGTTAGAAAACTGATGACATGCTAAGGGAGGAGGTTAAGAAGGAGCTTACTTGTTCTAGGGTAGTTGGAAAATTGTTTTAGCTCATTACTGCAAAAATATTTGTTAAGTAGGGATTAATAAGTAAATTCATGGCAATGATATCAGATAGGAGGAGTAAAGACTGGTGTATCAAAATTACAAAGATAGTAGTCTTTGAATAAATTTGTGATCTGAATGCTTGATGACACTGAGCTTTGCTTGTCTCTTGGGTACCCTTCCCTGTGGTGGTGGTGGTTTAGTTGCTAAGTTGTATCCAACTTTCTGTGACCCTGTGGACTGTAGTTCACCAGGCTCCTCTCTGTGGGATTTCCCAGTGGAATAGGTTGCCATTTCCTTTTACAGGAGATCTTCCTGACCCAGGGATTGAACCCACATCTCCTACATTGCAGGTGGATTCTTTCCCACTGACCCACCAGAGAAGCCCTACCCTTCCCTGAATTCTGACTTTAAGCCTATGTTTTGTCTACCTATTGAACATTTTTACTTGCATATTTTAAAAAATGTTGAGACCAGAAAACATGATTCCTTTCTTTGAAAGTAAGAAGGTAATTTTTGAAAGGGTTTGTAATTTTTTTCTAAGTTATAATGAATCATTAGAGAATTTAAGCAAATGAATGACACTTATCCTTTTAAATCTTCATCACAACTCTGCAAGGGAGAAATATGCCTATTTTATAGATAAACCAAGTCTCAGAGAAGTTAAACATTTTGCCTATGATCAAACAACTGGGAGATGGGAGTCCTGAGATGTGAACCCCAGTGTGTCTCCAAAACCCATTCATTCCACTATATAATGTAATCACCCATTCATTCCACTATATAATATAATCTCCCTCAGTGTATTCACTTACTTAGAGTTTTCTCTTCATTCAGTTATCCTGTAGTTTGACAGCTGAAAAATAGCTATAGCTCAATAGCTAAGACCTCTGAGATTATGTGATTAGCTATATATTTTTGATGCATTCTAATTATCAGTTATCTTTTCATATGTGCAGTGAAATATATAGCTTAAAATGAGGAGAGAAAAATAGTGACCCTTCCCAATTCTGTTTTGTCACTGAATGCCTAACTGTGTTGATGTGTTCTTTGTACAGTCCTGGGGATGGGCTACCTGGATTTTTGTGTTTTGATTAAATTGCATAAAAATGCTATAAAGCAGGTAATTTGGGGGAGTAGAATTTTATAGTGTATTTATTTGAAAGGCTAACTTGTAAAATTATCACTATCAAAAATAGTTTTTAAATGTACTTGACTCAAAAAATTGTAGTTTTAAAACTTTTTCAAGAAAGGGATAATCATATTTGCAGCCTTACTTAAGTACAGGATGAAACAAGTTGTTTTAAAAAAAAAGATAAAACTGCTTTCTTAAATTTATGTATTTCAAGAGTTACATATTGTTATATAAGTTATATAACTTATATAAGTTATATAAGTATTACCTGAGTAATCCAGAAATTAGTGTTTTTTCATTAGGTGGTTCTTAATTCAGGAGCTTCCCTGGTAGCTCAACTGATACGGAATCCTCCTGCAGTGCAGGAGACCCTGGTTCGATTCCTGGGTCAGGAAGATCCCCTGGAGAAGGGATAGCCTACCCACTCCAGTATTCTTGGGCTCCCCTGGTGACCCAGCTGGTCAAGAATCCGCTTGTTATGTGGAGACCTGGATTCAGTCCCTGGGTTGGGAAGATCTCCTGGAGAAGGGAAAGGTTACCCACTCCAGTACTGTGGCCTGGAGAATTCCATGGACTGTATAGTCCATAGGGTCGCAAAGATTCGGACACAACTGAGCGACTTTCAATTATTCTTAATTCATAGTTTTAAAAGAGAGCAAAGTTAAGCAGTTCTTCACCATAGAAAGGCAGAATTTCAAACTCTAGGACTTTAAAGACTTAAAGCCTTTACCTTCTCTGTGTTAGCTGCCATTTATATCCACTGAATCATAGAGTATTGTGTAATGAAGAAGCTAATGACTTCCTATAGCCAGTGGGTTGATTCATCTGTTATAGCTCTATTAACTGTAAAAAAATTTGCAAATTCTAAAGTACAAACATATCTATCTTCATTTTCCCAAAAAGTTTTGTGTTTCATATCTGTGTCTTTATGTTAGAAAGACTGATGAATGGAAGGAGAAATAATCCTGGAAAGTATTTATTGAGCAACTTCTAATATTCCTGGCATTGCAGGAATGGTGCTTGCAGGATGGTGCTTATAGTCCATCAGTAAGCAAAACAGACTGATATCCTTGTCTTTGGGGCGCTTGTATTCTAACCATTGATAACTTTGTAATTATGGAAGAAAATTGAAAAGTACAAAGCAATGGGGGATGTAATTATAATTGCAGAGCTTCAAAAGGAGGTATAAGCAAGTATATGGTTTAAAAGCATGAGCAGTTTAAATAATAAGGGAAGAAACATGTTTATTTGAGTAGGGTAAGTTAGTTCAGAAGATTCATTAGAAGGCACGTCTTAAACTGGGTGTTGAAGAAATTTATTAGCATCCCTGAAGAAGAAGAGGTCAAAAGGCATTGCCATTTAGGAGAAACAACATAAAAGGGGGCATAGTTGAGAGTTAGGGAGAGATATCTTGGTGTAGAATCAAAAAGGAAAGGAGGAGGTCATGCTATTGATGGAGAGAAACATTTGTTGAGTGCCTTTTCCAGGCGCTTTATAATTATTCAGCGTATTTATAGATTAAAACAGCTTTTCATTTTAGACCTTTTTATCACCATTCTTTCCAAAGGAAATATTTGAGGTTCAAGAAAGAGTATTTTTTAAAAGTCACATTTCTCTGAGAATTTGCTATTTGAATGCTTATGATGATACTGATTAAGCTTGTGGTATAGTCAAGGGTTAATACTTCTTCTTCCTCCCATGTGGAGAAGGCAGCCTTGTGTGGCAGAAAAAGCACTAGTCTGCCTGCCACTAGACCTGTTTCTCCTCCTGGCATTACTAGCTATGCGATCTTGGACAATTTACTTTCTCACAACTTCAAATTCATAACTTTGGAAAATGAGCTGATTAGATGATCTTTACGGTCCTATTTAGCTTTAACATTTTCTGCTTCTAGGCACCTATGTATAACCTTTCTTTTTTGTGGTTTTCAGCCTTGAGTGTGTATGAGAATTGCCCAGGGAAATCTGTGAAACTTAGGTCCATGGGCTCCATCCCCAAAGACTTTGTCAGTTAGATCTAACCTAGAGCTCCAGTACCTATATTTATTAAAACATCCACTGATTTTTAAAGCTTAGCTACTAATATTAACTACTGTTTTAGAAAATTATTTATCCATCTTATGGCTTCTGTGAATTCAGGGGATATAAAATTTGAGTTAGACAAAACAGTTAAAGAAATAGGAAAGAAATTTGAGGTGTATTTAAATTTTTTTGTACATAAATAGAACACTGTAGCATGGTTTGTTGTTGTTTTGGAAAGGTGGATCTGGGACTTGACACAGTATTTACTTTTGTTTTATATTACTGTGTAGTATTAGGTATTCTGCATGTTTTATTAGAATGGAAACCTTTTTTTGCCTTTCTACGTGATTTTTTAAAGAGTCATATAGAATATTTAGTTTTAGTGTAATTGCTGCAGTGTAGCCCTCAGTTTAAGATAAATATAATCATAAATACCTCTGTGGATTTATATGTATGGAAATATTAGGGCTATATTATTCTAAAATCATAAAGTTTGTAAATATAGTGATACATTTTTAAACAAAATATTTTCATGCCTTAAGCAATACTTGAAGAGTCTATAAAATATACATATTTATATTCATTCTTAGTCACAAAATTACTGATCATTAAGATATTAGATACATGTCCAACACTTGAAATTATGTTAAAATTATATTCAATTTAATGTAATACTTAAACCAAGTATTTTCTTATTATGAATGCAAATTCTTTATATAAGGAAACCTAGAAGTAAACTTTTATTTATATTTTAAAAATTACATCTTTATTTTGCTTAATTAAATATATATTTTTAACTATTTCTCTTTTAATATCACCTCAGGAAATATTTGCGCTTCCCTGGTAGATCAGCAGTAAAGAATCCGTCTGCCAAGCAGGAGACGTTTGTTTGATCCCTGGGTCAGGAAGATCCTCTGGAGAAGGAAATGGCAGCCCACTCCAGTATTCCTGCCTAGAAAATCCCATGGACAGAGGAGCCTGGTGGGCTACAGTCCATAGGGTCACAGAGAGTCGGACATGTTTGCAGCGACTGAAACACAGGAAATATATGTCTTTAATAAGCAATGTATTAGTATTTCCAATAGTGAAGTTTCTGAAGCTAGTAGAGTACCGGTACCTAGTGGCTTGTAAAATTTAATCAGTGAGCAATCCTTACTGAGCGCATCTTAAGGTAGGGGTAACACGTGGCACTCGTACCAGATCTAGTGTTACTTCCCCTCCCTTTCTTCCCCAAGTGTTAACTGAGCGCCAGGCCGTATGCAAAGTGCTGGGCTTTAACTATAAATAAGACCGATATGGTTTAAGTCTCAGGAAACTTTACAGTCCAGTGACTGAGTCCATAAACCTGCCACTTAGGACCTGCCATGCGGTGTCCTGTGGTCTACTTTAAATAGGGTTAAAAGCATCCACTCATGCATTACTCTGTGAAAAATAGATTTATAAAGCAGCTAGTGTCATAGCACAAAGTAAGCCTGTTAGGGTTTAGCCTGTATTAAATTATAGCTACTTATTGAATTAAATAGGGTGATATATTTTCTATATTAACATGAGTATATGGCCATCTCTAACCATTGGTAATGGAAGACAGATATTTTGGATCCATAGCTATGCTTCCCTGGTTCTCAGCAGTGAAGAATCCTGTCAAGGAAAATTGGATTATCTCTTCTATGATAACACCTTTGATTTATGTATTGTATTTTAATGGGAAGAAAATATGAAGATAAGTTTACACATCTGTTGCCATTGAAATATGCTGTTTGTTAACTTGACTAGCTTCCTCTCATATCCCCATATCACTAAGGGAAAAAAAAAAAAATCTGACCACTTTAGAGTGTCCCCAAACAATATTTTCAAGTTTATTGTTTTTCCTTCTGGCAGGGATTTCCAAATTCTGCGTATAGTGGTAATCCATGCAAATGCAGATGGACCTTGGTGTTCGTGGTTTCCACATCCAAATATGTGTAGGACTGACTGTACTGAGCCATTTTATGTAAGGAACCCGAGCATGCGTGGATTTTGGCTTCTGTGGCAGTTCTGGAGCCAGTCCCCTGTGGATGCTGACAGGTGACTGTAATCTATTAGAGTTTAGCCTAGAAAAGTTACTATGATGTTTTTTCCTTTCAAGAAGCAAGTAGGGTATAGCTTGGGTATAGCTTAAAGAAGCATATGGGGAAAATGGATAACACCCTGATAAGGAGAAAACAAATGTGGAAAAGGATATAGGAGCACGGTTAAGGCCTTGGGAGTGTTTATAATAAGCAAATGTATGAAGAAGTCCCATTCCTGTCTCTTGATGGGGTGGGAAGAAATGAGTCTTAATTATAGGACAGAAAGTTGGAGATGACTGGAGTTATTAGTCATGGTTTCAAGGTGGCAAAACATTAAGAGAGACTTCAAGGAGGTCTGGGGTTGGCTATATCGTTTGTTTTCACAAAATTGTGTTTCTTAATATCCATCAGTCTAGATGGTATAGATACTGAACTGCTAGGGGCAGAAGACTGATCTGACTTAATTTTTTTTTTTTCCCACTTTTCCAATTCCATGAATCAAAACAACATGTTATATTTTGGCAGGTGCTTAGAAAATTTAGAATCCATGCCAGAATGGCACTGTAAAACATTGAGCTTCAGAATTTGTATTTTATTCTTGCTCTAATAGTTTATCCTTGTCACTATATTGAATTTAAATGACTCACCATTTGTATGCTCTCACATTATTTCATATTCTTGGTGAACAAACAGTTTATTTGGAAAGTTCTGATACAAAGAAGGCCATGGGCCAAAGTGAGGTTTTAATAATATCAGATCACAATGTTTAAGCTTGGTGGCCTTGTCTATACCAACTCTGTATATGCCTTTCTACACTGAGATAATTATCTTTCAGAATGCCCTTATTTTCTTCATAATAGTAATTCTGCTTTTGATTTAAGTACAAAAATAAATGTGCCATAATTTTCTCCTTAAACAAAACAAACAATATCTGGACAATATCTGGCTAACTATGGAACACTTAGGTTTTATCTTTCAAAAATTGGAAGGGTTCTTAAGATAACATCAGTGTGTTTTGATCCTAATAGGAAGAGCTGTAGGCCAGGAAAGCAATTATTTCCACATGGGTAAGGCCAGTTCCAACTACCTCCCCCTGAACTTACTAAACTTGCCTACTTTGGTTATATAGCTCTATGTGGTTGAGAGCATTAGCGAATGTAGGCTCTCTTTTGAAAATCAAGTCTTTAGATATACAGAAAATGTCTCTTTGTATCCCATATACCAAATGAATTTTGTGTGTAGTGTTGGGGTGAGTTTAGCAGCAAGTAACTTAAACATTTTGAGTTTCCAAAAAATTTAATTTTTTGTAAAAATGTCTGTCCGATGATAATTTTTACCATTTTGTTTGTACATCTTTTTTTCTTTCTTTGTTGACTCTTGGCTGTGTTCTCAATAGATGAGTTTGCAATGTAAAGACAGTAAGGATGTGGCAGAACTTGACATTTGTGTTAAATGGTGTGGTTGGTCTTTCTGGTGATCAGCCCAGGTCCTAAAGCTATGAATCACTGTATTAGCATAACAGATACTTATACCACTCAGGAAATTCCAAGGATGTTTAAAGCTGTGTACCAGGAACAGGGAGCAAAGCACAGATATATTCTTTATTAAAGCACAAATCCATAGATTTCCTTTTTCTGAAAATTTCATATATATGGAATCATACAATATATGGGGCTTCCCAGGTATCACTAGTGGCAAAGAACCTGCCTGCCAATGCAGAAGACGTAAGAGATGTGGGTTCGATCCCTGGGTCAGGAAGATCTCCTGGCGGAGGGCAGGGCAACCCACTCCAGTGACTTGCCTGGAGAATCCCATGGACAGAGCAGCCTTGTGGACTATCTATGGTCCAAGTTTCGCAAAGACTCAGACATGACTGAAGTGACTTAGCATGCATGCATGCATGCATACATGCACACAATATACACTCTTTCATGTCTGACTTCTTTCACTTAGCATATTTTTGAGAGTCATCCATAGTAGTTTTTCCTTTTCATGACTGAGTAGTATTCCTTTGTGTGGACAATATTTTGTTCATCTACTAACCAACTAATGAACATTTGGATACTTTCCAGTTTTTGGCTATTATGAGTAATATTTCTGTGAGCATTTGCATAGAAGACTTGTGTGTTGACATATGTTTTAATGTCTCTTGGTTTGATATGAAATTGCTCAGTCATATTGAAACCGTTTGCCTTCGATAGGGCATTGACCCATGTGCTAGGGCTCAAACCAAGCCAAAACCCACGGTACCTGGATTCAGGACTTAAAGAAGCTCAGGATCTTGATATCTCATTGCAGAAAGAATTCAGTGAGAGACAAAGTGATATGTAAGAAGTGGGTTTATTCAGATTCAGAGAGAAGCACCCTCCACAGACAGAGTGTGGGCCATAGAGGGTGAGTGTGGCCACGAAAATGTGACATGGTTAGTTTTTATGGGCTGGGTAATTTCATATGCTAATGATTAGGAGGATTATTCCAACTATTTTGGGGAAGGGGTGGAGATTTCCAGGAATTGGGCCGCTGCCCACTCCTTGGTCTTTTGACAGCCTTGTCATGGCGCCTCTGGGTGTGTCATTTAGCTTGCTTACTGAGCATCAAGATCTAGTGGAGGTTGCCTTGTCTGCCACCTGGACCCATTTGATTTGAATAGGTGTGTGTTGTGTCCTCGGGCTGTGTCACTCTTTCAAAGGTTGTGCCCTGCCCCCTTCCCTCCTATTATAATAGGAGGAACTTTTAAAGAAGAACTGGCTATACTATTTTACATTCCAAGTGGCGATGGACAGGAGGTCCAGTTTGTCAACATTTTTGCCAGTGTTTGGTATTACCAGTCTTTCTCATTATAGCCATTCAAAAAATATGTTGCTGTATCTTGTGGCTGTAATTTGCCTTTACCTAATGACTAATGGGGCTTCCCTGGTAGCTCAATGGTAAAGAATCTGCTTGCCAGTGCAAGAGATGTGGGTTCAGTCGCTGGGTTGGGAGGATCCCCTGAAGAAGAAAATGGCAACTCACTCCAGTATTCTTGCTTGGGATCCCATGGACAGAGGAACTTGGTGGGCTACAGTCCATGGGGTTGTAAAAGAGTTGGACACAACTTAGCAACTAAGCAACAAAAACAGTGACTAATGATGTTGGGAATCTTTTCATGTGCTTATTAGTCATTGGTATATCTTTGATAAAATGTCTGTTAAAATCTTTTGCCAAGTTTTGTGTGTTTTGTTACTCAAGTTGTAGGAGGTAATTTTTTTTCAAACTTTAAACTTTTTAAAATTTTGTATTGGGATATAGCTGGTTAACAGTGTTGGGGCAGTTTCAGATGAACAGCAAAGGGACTCAGCTATACATATACCTATATCCATTCCTCCCCAAACCCCTCTCCTATCTAGGCTGGCACACGACGTTGAGCAGAGTTCCATGTACTGTACAATACGTCCTGTTGGTTATCCATTTCAAATATAGAAGTATGTAAATGACCTTCCCAAAGTCCCTAACTATCCCTTCTCCTCAGCAACCATAAGTTCATTTTCTAAGTCTGTGAGTCTCTTTCTGTTTTGTAAGTAACTTCACTTGTATAATTTCTTTTTTAGAATCCACATATGAGGAATTTCATGATACTTATCTCCTTCTCTATCTGACTCATCTAACACTCTAGTTCCATTCATGTTGCTGCAAATGGTATTATTTCACCCTTTTTAACAGCTGAGTAATAGTCCATTGTATATATTTACCACATCTTCTTTATTCATTCCTCTGTTGATGGACATTTAGGTTGCTTCCATGTCTTGACTATTGTAAACAGGGCTGCAGTGAACCTTGGGGTACATGTATCCTTTTGGATCATGTTTTTCTCTGGATATATGCCCAGGAGTGGGGTTGAGGGGGTCATATGATAGCTCTATTTTTAGTTTTTTAAGGAACCTCCATACTCTTCTCCATAATGGCTATACCAATTTACATTCCCACCAACAGTGTAGGAGGATTCCCTTCTCTCCATACCCTCTGTAGGAGGTGATTTTAAAAAAAAAATTCTGGATACAATCTATTAAATATTTGACTTGAAAAAAATGTTTGTTCCCCCAGTCTGTCGTCTGTCTTTCTATTGTCTAAGTCTGCTCTTCGGAAGGTCTGAATTTTGATGAGATTCACTTTGGTGGGTTTTTTTGTATCATCACCAAGAAATCTTTTCTAAGCTAACTGAGAGTCTCCTATGTTTTCTTCTAAAAGTTTTATATAAAATATATATATATATATAAAAAATAAAAAAAATAAAAGTTTTATAATTTTTGGTTTTACGTTTAGATCTGTGATCCATTTTGAGTTGGCTTTTGTATACAGTGTGAGGCAAAGTTTTATCTATTTATATTGCATATAGATATCTAGTTGTCCCAGCAGCATTTGTTGAAATAGCTCTTCTTTGCCTGTTGAATTGCGTTGACACCTTTGTCACAGATCAATTGACCGTAAATGTTAGGGGTTTATTTCTGGAAATTTTGTGGTTCCAGTTCTGCCGAGCTGGAGGAGGAAACACATTCTGCCTCTCCCACTGATTACAACTAGAAACCCTGAACAGAACACATAGAGCTACCGTGAGACCTCTGAAGAGTAAATAATCACAGGAGGTGTAGGGAAGGAAGTCAAAACTGGGACTGGTGACTGATCAGCAGTGAGTTTCCTTTTCGCTCCCATCCACCATCCTCTATCTCCTGGCTTGAACTCTAGGGGACCCCCTATTCTTGATCCCCACAATGGATCCAGGCAGAAAAAGCTCTAAGAGAAACCCTCTCTTCCTCTGTGTATGGTCAAAGACCTGGAAGATAGGACTCTTGCATAAAGAAGATTCTGCATAAAATTACCCTTTCTTTTTGTTTTGTGTTTCGGATTTATCTTTCTGATGGGACAGCAGGCAGGCCCTGATCCTGAGGCTGTCCTCCAGGGCTGGTAGCAGTAGTGGTGGTGGCACCGTGCGGCCATTTAAAACAACCCCGAAAGATCATCTTCCTCTTTAATCAGAAGCCGGGAAAAGGGTCTCCTGTAGTCCGAAGAGTATGGAGAGAATATGTGTTACCTTTTTGCTTCCTTTTTTTATCCTTACCATTTTATCCCTGAGGCAGATGTCATTGCAACAAATATGCGACTGAATGGGGAATCAAAAAATGTAATGTAGGCAGAGGGTTGAGAAAAGGAATGTGGGAGACAGACTATGGGTAAACCATGGAAAGGCAGAAGACAGAGAAAAAGATGATCTAAATCTGTATATAGTCTGAAATTCACTCCTGATCTAAGCATTTGTGGAACTTATTTGAGGAAGCTTTAAGGTTTTGAGAACTGAACTATAGCATAGACCACTGCCCTTTGGTGGCACATACGGGGAGAGACTAAATAATACTGAAAAGATTTGGAAAACTGAAAATAATACTGAAACCACAGCCCACAAACGGTGGGTTGGGACTTGTGGTTGGAACCTAATAGCGTTTATTGCCTACCACAATGACAAAAACAACAGATCAGTTCTACATAGAACCACGAGTCTTTAACATGACTAAGAGTGTCAAAATGTAAGTCTCTCGGATATAGCCCAGAAGTAGTTGATATACCAAAAACTAGGGAAATCATAGTCAATTGTGGGGAAAACAGCAATCAACAGGTACCAATTATGCAATTACTTTGCTGTTGGAAATACAATAAAAGTTCTCGGAGCAGTCATTCTAGTGCTGTATAAACACTGTGTAAAACACTGTGTTACCCAATGTAAGAGTGTGTAAGCGCTTTTGAAATGAATGGAAAGTCTGAAGTTCCCAAATGAGAAAAAGAAATATAAAAAGAACCAGATTGAAATTTGGGGACAGAAAATTAAAATAGCTCAAATATTAATATTAAATGTTGAAATAACTAAGAATTCATTAGATGATTTTAGTAGCAGAATGGAGAAGATAGAGGAAGGAAATAGTGAAGAGACTTGATAGTTCAATTGTACAGTCTAAATAATGAAAGACTAAAGAAAATAAACAGCTTAAAAACCTGAAGGACAATAGCAGAGGTCTCACATTTGTGTCTTATATATCCTAGAGAAGGCAAAGAGATTTGTGAAGAAAAAATATTTGAAGAAATGGCTGACAACTTCCAAATTTGGTAAAGACATACATCTACATATTCATAAAGCCCAGCAAACCCCTCATCATCAATGTATGATTCCATTTATATGATATTCTGCAGAAGCCAAAACTATAGGGGATGGGAGAACAGACCAGTGGTTGCTTGAGATTAAAGGTGGAAGAGGGGCTGATTACAACAGGTCAGAACTATTCTGTATCGTGATACTGGGTGGTAGGTACACAACTCTGTGCAAATTGTAAGTTTCATTGTATGCAAATTAAAAAATAAAAAAGTAATGGTTAGAACAATAAAAAGTGTGTTTTGGAAGATAGTACTATTACTGTTTAAGATTAAGGAGCATAATTAAGGAGGCTATTTCTACAAATTATTTTTCTCCCTGGGCTTCTTTCAGGATTTCCCCCCTGATCTTTGATTTTCTCTAGTTTGAAAATAATATGCCTAGGTGTATTTTTGGGGGGGGGTGTGTTGGGGACATTTATCCTGCCTAGTTTTCTCTGAGCTTGCTGAATCTATTATTTGGTTTCTGACATTAATTTGGGGCAGTTCTCAATCATTGTTGCAAGTATTTGCTCTGTTCCTTTTTTTCTTCTTCTGGTATCCCCATTATGTATATGTTATGCCTTCTGTAGTTGCCCACAGCCCTTGGATATTCTGTTCTGTTTTTGTTTTGTTTTGAGTCTTCTATTTGCTTTTCCGTTTTGGGAGGTTTCTATCGATACATCGTCAAGCTCAGAAACTCTTTCCTTAGTCATGTCATATCTACTATACAATAAGTCTATCAAGAGCATTCTTCATTCCTGTTATAGTCTGGGTTTGTTTGGGTTTTCAATCTCTAGCATTTCTTTTTGGTTCTTTCTTAGGATTTTCATCTCTCTGCTCGCATTTCCATCTGTTTTTGCATGTAGTCTCCTTTGTCCATTAGACAGACACCTTAGCATATTGATCATAGTTGTTTTAAATTCCTGGTTTGATAATTCCAACATCTTTGCTGTGTTTGGTTCTGATGCTTGCTTTGTCTCTTCAAGCTGTGTTTTTTACCTTTTAGTACATTTTGTAATTTTTTCTTGATAGTTGGACATAATGTACTGGTAAAAAGAACCATTGTAAATATGACTTTAGTAATGTGATGTTGAGATGTAGGGGTGGGGAGGTAGGGGATGAAGCAATCTGTAGTCCTTTAGTAAGCCTGTGCTCTGGACTGTAAACTTTGCAGGTGTTTTTCATTTTTTTGGTAATTCCCCTCTTAGGTAGGGCAGGAGGCTCAAGTAGAGGAGTTGGGTTATTCCAGACCAGTTAGGCTCTCATGATACCCATCAGGTTTGTTGTTGTTTAATCACTGTGTCCAACTCTTTGTGACTCCATGGATTATAGCATACCAGACTCCTGTCCATGGGATTTCCCAGGCAAGAATACTGGAGCGGGCTGCCATTGCCTTCGCCGACCCATCAGGTTAGAGTCTGGTTAATATAGTTTTCCCTGAAGGCTGGTCTTATTAAGAACAGAGTGCTCTGGCTTATTATAAAGTGGTTCCTGTTCCCCTCCCCGTGATCTGAAGCGGGAGGAGATTTTCTTTTCTATTTACTGTGAGAACCTACTTAAGCTCCTGGAGATAAAACTCACAGAAGTGTGAGGCTCCCCTTATGACTGGTACCCCTAGAGTTTTTAACTTTCCAGTTTGTCTCCACTGAGCCTTTTGCAGTTCAGTCGGTCACAGAATAGGTTTTCCTACTCGACACTGGTTCCCATGGTTTCTATGCTGAGTCTCTACTGAGGTAATCTGTGACGCTCTGTATTTGTTAGTCTTTTTCTCCAGCTTTCAGGGAGTGGTTTGCTCTGTTTCCAAGAGTTGTTGGTTTTTTTGTTCAACTTTAAAAAAAATTTTATTTTTAAATAACTTATTTTAATTGGAGGATAATTACTTTACAATATTGTGGTTTTTACCATACTTTGACATGAATCAGCCACGGGTGTACATGTGTCCTCCATCCTGAACCCGCCTCCCACCTCCCTCCTCACCCTATCCTTCCAGGTTGTCCCAGAGCAGTGGCTTTGAGTGCCCTGCTTCATGCATCGAACTTGCACTGGTCATCTGTTTTACATATAGTAATGTACCTGTTTCAATGCTGTTCTCTCATAGCATCCTACGCTTGCCTTCTCCTACATAGTCCAAAAGTCTGTTCTTTACATCTGTGTCTCTTTTGTTCAACTTTTTAATTGTTATGTTGGAGTGGCAACTTCCAAGGTTCGCCACTGTGGCACTAGAAGCTAAGTCCCCCAGATTCACCCATATTCATGTCTGTATGATGTTGAAGTATTTAGTTCCTTTTCAACGAAGTTTCTAATTTTTATGTTAAAGAGAAGATTGGTAACATGGAGTGTTTTAAATAGGAGTAATAAATCTTACTATCTTTAATAAATTCTAAGAAAGAAGTTGAAAAGTCCTTTTTAAAAGTTCACAGTCAGTTAAGACTCTGAACTTCCACTAAAAGAGCCAATGGTTTAATCCCTGGTTGGAGAACTAAGATCCTGCAGGCCATGTGGCATGGCCAAAAAAAAAAGCAGTTGAAAAGCATTTGTCAAAAATAAAAATTTTAACAGTATTAAGGTGAAGTCTTTATTCTTCCCATGCAGACTTTGTAAATTTATATGTTAAAGTGGAATATTTATGTATGTTTTGTATTTCCTTTTAAGAGTAGGTGTATACAATGCACATTTTGTGACCTGCATTCTATGTCTCTTTTTAAAATTTTGTATTCAAATTAGGTGGAGGAAAATAAACAAAAGCATTTACTGTATCTGTGTTTAAGTTATGGTTTCTTGTTGGTTGCTCAGACTTGTGATATCGGGTAGAGGTTGTGCTTGATGAAGTAGAAAACCAGCTGGATTATGTGGAGGACTACCGATGCAAAAAAGAATTTCTAGTTAATCACATTTTAGCTCCAGATCGTTTAGTTCTGACAGCTATCTTGTTTATCTTGCATTTAAAAAATACTGATTCTGTTGCCTCAAGAGCTGTACTTAGCTTTATTTTGCATGGGTTTTGTCAACACTGTTTTAGCAGTCCTATTTAGTATTTTTTAAAAACCATTGTGTTATATTTTCACCTAAATGCTAAGTAGAAAAAAAAAAACCCTTGAGAAGAAAATCACGTTATATACCAGGTATAGTCTTTTCCATAGTTTCCTTAAACATGACTTATTACTAAAGCCCCGTAGTAAATTGACATTTTAAATAAGGCAAATTTACCAAAGGTGTTAAGACCAAAGAATTATGGTGAAAGTGGATGAAGGTGTTTTCCTTTTCTGGTGCTACTTGGGGTGTGCAACTCTGTGGGGAGGGAAGCTCCCAGACTTTGCAGAATACGACAGCCCCTTCTCTCGCCACCGCCGCCAGAGAAGGAAGGAATCAAGATGTGTGTTTACCTCACAGAACGCTGAAAAGCAGATGGTTAGAGCTAGCTCCACCACGTCAAAAGATGATGAAAGATCCAATAACAAGTAAATATTTGTTGAAAAGAACTCTATGCCCTTTCCTGTTTTTTCCACTTCTCGTATTCAAATCCTGCTCACTCCTCAAGTGAGACCCATCTCAGTTGCTGCTTCCTCTCAAGTATGTTTCTTTCCCCAGCTGGAAATCATTTTTCCTTTTTCAGCAATGTAACAGCACAGTATTTGTACTCTCTAAGAGTATTTCCTGAAAATGCATCTGTTAGTTTGCCTTCTGTTTCTGGCTAGTGTTTAAGTTCCTTAAGGATGGTTTTTGTGTCTAATTTTCCTTTGTATTCCTTTAGGTGATACTTGGTGCATAATTCCAGTTTATGTTCAGTGAGTTAATAACAACAAACTGACAATAAATTAAGAGGAAAAAACTAAAAATGAGTGTCCCCTCTTGTTAGGTAGGATTGTTTAGGTTTTAGTTTCTAATTCACTGTTGAATTTGTGGTATTAGGTGGAAGGCTGTTCAGTATAATCTGTAATAATCACATGTACCTATTATAATGATTTAAAGAGTACCACCATAATCAGGGTTCTGTGAATTGTAAGTGATGAGAAATATTTTCTTTGGGCAGGAATTTTAGATCCGGTTGAGTTCTGACTGTCATTCTTTGCAGACCCTTCACTCCAGAACAGTGGTGTTTCAAACAGTCTCTTCCTTCTTGGCTGCTTTCATCCAAGACTCAGCCTTTGATCCCTGCATTCCGTGGTTAACCTGGCCCCTACTTGCCTGGGAGGGGATACCAGCTGCTTTATATCACCCAAATCATAAGTTATTTATTAAGCATCAATTTATTAAGTATGATAGCGCTGACTTCTGCCATCAACATGGCTCTTCATAGTGTAGGATATAGCACTTTGCTATCACTTTTGGTCCTCATAGGCACACTTGGTGCAAACAGAAAAGGTTTTATTCATTTTCCCACTTGGTGGAAGAAGAATCTGAGGTGCTGAGGAGTTAAGTGTCTTGCTTTAATGTGGGATTAAAGATCCAAGTACCTGGCGTATAAAACCAGTGCTTATTATTGCGTTTCTCCCTCTGTGTGCTCAGTGCTGGGCTGGGTGTGCAGGGCACAGTATAAACTCAAATGCGTGTGCCCTTTCCTGAGGTTGATAATGACTGGCAGCTATTAATGTTTTTGCCTAAGAGTGCTGAGAACAAAAGATGCCAGCTTCTTAAGCCATTACTATAAAGCCAGAAAAAAGCAGTTACAGGAATATTACATATGCTCTAAAAACCAATTTAATTTCAGATAAACTTGGTATTTGTTATTACCTCCATGGTGGTGGTAAGTTGCTAAGTCGTGTCCAACTCTTGGCGACCCTAAGCTACAGAGAGCCTGGCAGGCTTCTCTGTCCATGGGATTTTCCAGTCAAGAATCAGGGAGTGGGTTGCCATTTCCTTCTCCAGGAATTACCTACATAATTGGGTTAATTATTTTTTAATTCCACAAAGTTTTTAATCTTCAGTAGTAATAGCATATGCCTTTAACTGCTGCTCTTTGAAAATGCATAGTGAGTAGTTAATCTGTAGTTTTGCCTGACAGAATGAATTTTAGATAAAATTCTGTAGAAGTATCTGATTATTTTAAGTCTTTAAAAACGGCAGTGATACAGAATGATTTTTGGAGAATTACTGTTTAGTCCCCATAGCAAATAAAGGGGTTTCTAATGCTAAAAGTCCATACTGTTTCTGTCCTTTATTGTGCCCATCTCACATTGCACTCATCTCACATGTTAGCAAAATAATGCTCAAAATTCTCCAAGCCAGGCTTCAACATTATATGAACCATGAAATTCCAGATGTTCAGGCTGGAGTTAGAAAAGGCAGAGGAACCAGAGATCAAATGCCAACATCCACTGGATCATTGAAAAAGCAAGAGAGTTCCAGAAAAACATCTACTTCTGTTTTATTGGCTATGCCAAAGCCTTTGACTATGTGGATCACAACAAACTGTGGAAAATTCTGAAAGAGATGGGAATACCAGGCCAACTGACCTGCCTTCTGAGAAACATGTATACAGGTCAAGAAGCAACAGTTAGAACTGGACATGGAACAAAAGACTGGTTCCAAATCAGGAAAGGAATATGTCAGTGTCAAGGCTGTATATTGTCACCCTGCTTATTTAACTTCTATGCAGAGTACATCATGTGAAATGCTGGGCTGGATGAAACACAAGCTGGAATCAAGATTGCTGGGAGAAATATCAATAATCTTAGATATGCATATGACACCACCCTTATGGCAGAAAGTGAAGAAGAACTAAAGAGCTTCTTGATGACAGTGAAAGAAGAGAGTGAAAAAGTTGGCTTAAAACTCAACTTTCGGAAAACTAAGATCATGGCATCCAGTCCAATCACTTTATGGCAAATAGATGGGGAAACAATGGAAACAGTAACAAACTTTCTTTTCTTGGGCTCCATAATCACTGCAGACAGTGACTGCAGCCATGAAATTAAAAGATGCTTGCTCCTTGGAAGAAAAGCTATGACCAACCTAGAAAGCATATTAAAAAGCAGAGACATTGCTTTGCCCACAAAGGTCTATCTAGTCAAGGCTATGGTTTTTCCAGTAGTCAAGTATGGATGTGAGAGTTGGACTATAAAAAAGGCTGAGCCCCGAAGAATTGATGCTTTTGAAGTGTGGTGTTGGAGAAGATTCTTGAGAGTTCTTTGGACTGCAAGGAGATTCAACCAGTTCCTCCTAAAGGAAATCAGTCCTGAATGTTCTTTGGAAGGACTGATACTGAAGCTGAAACTCCAATACTTTGGTCACCTGATGTGAAGAGCTGACTTATTTGAAAAGACCCTGATGCTGGGAAAGACTGAAAGCAGGAGGAGAAGGGGACGACAGAGGATGAGATCATTGAATGGCATCATCGATGCAATGGCATGAGTTTGAGCAGGCTTCAGGAGTTGGTGATGGACAGAGAAGCCTGGTGTGCTGCAGTCCATGGGGTCCCAAAGAGTTGAACACATCTGAGCAACTGAACTGAACTGAATACTATCAGTATGTTTCAACAGACAGATGGCTAAAAATCACATGAAAGGATGCGCAACATCACTGTCAGAGAAATGCAGATCAAAACTACAATAGGTATCATCTCACATGGGTCAGAATGACCATCATCAAGAAAGTCTACAAACATAAATGCTGGAGAAGATGTGAAGAAAAGTGAATCCCTCTACACTTTTGATTAGAATACATTAATAAATTGCTATAACCACTTTGGTGATCAGTATGGAGGTTCCTTAAAAATCTAAAAATAGAACTACCATATGATCTAATAGTCCCACTCTTGGGCCTATATCCAAAGAAAACTGATAATCTGAAAATGATATATGCACCCTGATATTCATTGCAGCACTAGTCACAGTAGCCAAGACACGGAAGCAACCTAAATGTCCATCAACAGAGGAATGGATAAAGAAGACGCGGTACATAGATACAATGGAATATTATTCAGTGATAAACAATGAAATAATGCCATTTGCAGCAGTAGAGATCTCAGCTGGTAATGTGTCTGCCTGCAGTGTAGGAGGTCCGGGTTTGATCCCTCGGTCAGGGAAGATTCCCTGGAGAAGGAAATGGCAACCCACTGTAGTATTCTTTCTTGGAGACTCTCATGGACAGAGGAGCCTGGCGACTACAGTCCATGGGGTCACAAAGAGTTGGACGTGACTTAGCGACTAAAGCACCACCACCACCAGATGGACCTAGGGGTTATCATGTGTGTGTGTATGCTGCGTCAGTCCGTCTGTCATACTAAGTGAGATAAGTTAGAGGAAGACAAATATCATATGATGTCATTTACATGTGTAATCTAAAAAAAAAAAACTGGTACAAATGATCATATTTACAAAACTGAAACAGACTTTACAGATATCAAAAGCAAACTTATAGTTACCAAAGGGGAAACATGGGGGGAAAGGGATAAATCAGGAGTTTGGCACAAACATTTACACAGTACCATATATAAGATGGGCTTCCCAGGTAGCTCTAGTGGTAAAGAACCCGCCTGCCAGTGCAGGAGACATAGGAGATCCGGGTTCAGTCCCTGGGTCAGGAAGATCCCCTGCAGAAGGCCATGGCAATTCACTCCAATATTCTTGCCTGGAGAATCCCGTGGACAGAGGAGCCTGCAGGGTTAGGGTCCACGGGGTTGCACAGAGTCGGACACAGCTGAAGAGACTTAGCACACGTATGTAAGATAGATAACCAGCAAGCACCTACTGTATGGCACAGGGAACTCCACTCAGCGTTCTGTGATAACCTGTATGAGAACAGAATCTGGAGAAAATGAATATATATGTATATATATTGGCTGTACACCTGAGATTAACATAGCATTGGAAACCAACTGCAATGAAATTAAAATTTTAAAAAAGTATGTTTCAGAAACCATACACATGACAAATTTTATGTATACAAAAAGTAGTAAGTTTAAGTGTTTTTAGCATCAGATTCTTTTTTTCCCTTAAATAGTCTTGTCTTGTATTAGGGGCTTTCCCTATAATGAAGTTAGCTTTATTCTGTATGTACTGTTTCCTATGTTGAACGCTGTTGCTTTTGGCCCAATGGCTGGAATGTAGTATATGTGGTATCAGTTCAGTTCAGTTGCTCAGTAGTGTCTGACTCTTTGTGACTCCATGAACTGCAGCATGCCAGGCCTCCCTGTCCATCACCAACTCTTGGAGTCTACCCAAACCCATGTCCATTGAGTCAGTCATGCCATCCAACCATCTCATCCTCTGTCATCCCCTTCTCCTCTTGCCCTCAATCTTTTCCAGCATCAGGGTCTTTTCAAATGAGTCAACTCTTCGCATCAGGTGGCCAAATACTGAAGTTTCAGCTTCAACATCTGTCCTTCCAGTGAACACCCAGGACTGCTCTCCTTTTAGGATGGACTGGTTGGATCTCCTTGAAGTCCAAGGGACTCTCAAGAGTCTTCTCCAACACCACAGTTCAAAAGTATCAATTCTTTGGCGCTCAGCTTTCTTCACCGTCCAACTGTCACATCCATACATGACCACTGGAAAAACCATAGCCTTGACTAGGCGGACCTTTGTTGGCAAAGCAATGTCTCTGCCTTTTAATATGCTGTCTAGGTTGGTCGTAACTTTCCTTCCAAGGAGTTAGCATCCTTTAATTTCATGGCTGCAGTCACCATCTGCAGTGATTTTGGAGTCCCCAAAAATAAAGTCTGCCACTGTTTCCACTGTTGACCCATCTATTTGTCATGAAGTGATGGGACCAGATGCCATGATCTTAGTTTTCTGAATGTTGAGCTTTAAGCCAACTTTTTCACTCTCCTCTTTCACTTTCATCAAGAGGCTCTTTAGGTCTTCTTCACTTTCTGCCATAAGGGTGGTGTCATCTGCATATCTGAGGTTATTGATACGTGGTATATTGAGCAATAAAAAGTGTTACACAGTCTCTTGAGGGAACATTAATTTATAAGATTTAAAAATATCCAGGAGAAAAGTATAATACACATTGGTTTGCCTCTCTTTATGAAAATTCAGTAGGCAGATATCCTCTTTACTAAATAAAAGTTTAGAGTGCCATTTATTACATTATGAAAGGATTTTTCTGATAAGAATGTGAATGATTAGCCATATAATACTCATTTAGGTTTATACATATATTTATAAATTATTATTTCCATTTTGTAGGTAGGAAAGCAAAGATTTATAAAATTAAGGTTTTGTTTTCTTTGTGACACATTGTGAAACCAGTAATTTGGTTTCACAGTAATTTGAGTCATTTGATTTATATATAGTTCATTATTTTCCACTCACTGATGTATCACTTTTAGGTTTAAAACTGGTGTAGGAGTGAATAGAAAATTATTTTATTAAAGAAGAGAGGGAAACTAGGATAAAAGCCCAATGTTTAAGGATGATGTATTAGAAATTATGGTTATTATTGTATGGTTACTATTGGGTTGGCCAAAAGATTCTTTTGGATTTTTCCATAAATGTTACAGAAAAACCTGATCGAACTTTTTTGCCAACCCGATATTATGAATACTTGTTTTCATGGTTTATAATTAAATGAGTCTTGTAGCCACAATAATAGTTTAACCAACTGCTTATATAATTAATTGAGAATATTTTATCCTGTTGGGTTCTCAGACTTTTTCTGACCTTGAGATTTTTAAAATGTTTAAAATGTTAATGCTTGGTTTGTGTCTCAAAGGGAGATAAGTCAAACCAACTAAGAATTCATTAATAGAACTCTTATAATTTATTTCCCACAAAGAGTTAGCTTGAATTTATATGTCAGAGGTTACGTAGAAGTACTTTACAGAAAGTCTCTGAGGTAAAGACACTGCATTAGAGAGGCCAGGCAGGGAAAGCATCTGTTCCCACATTGAGTGGAGTACCTGTGGCCAGACTCTGATTAATGTGTTCATGTGGAATGAAAACAGGGAATGGCGAAGTAGTTACTGTCTGTCATAAAGTACTGCCAGGGGGTTGGAACTGCCAAATCTAAGAGATCCTGTTGAACTCAATGTGTAACCCTCCCATGGGCTTTGTGGATTTTTTGTATCTTGACCCTAACTGCCATGGAGCCTTTGAGCCCAATCAGAATGTGATCGGTTGTCATGACTACAGTAAGATGGCCTGACACATACTGCGTATATGTGTGTTTCTGTATGCACTTGTGTGTGTGCATGTAATAGCATTTGATTCGCTTTATATGTGTTGTACTTTGACTTTTGAGAATTTAGGGGAGGTATTTTACAAATTTAGATTTCAAAGATTGGAGCATTTTTCATCCAAACTGTAAAACTAAATAAAGGACGTGCCTAGTCACCATGCTGTTTCAACAAGTGCTTTTTGTTTGTAGTAAAATAAAGTCAGATTCCTTTCCCATTCATTCATCTAGCAAAAAGTGTTGAATTTTACTTATGCCTGGTTAGAGGCTGTTGATTTCCAGTATTTCGAAGTTAAACCTTCTTAGACTGTGTTAAACTTTGAGACTCAAGTTAATGTCTATATCTGACCTGTTTAGAAAGAGCACTTTGTATTTATGTAAAAGGATATTTTGCTAAAGAAGGTTGTTTATTCAGAATTCCCAGCTACAAGTTCAGAGTTGAACAATGAAGGAGACTATCACCACAGACTCTTCTTTGTTGTGATGATGAAATTTAGCAGATAAGTACATGGTGTTCAGTTCAGTTCAGTCGCTAAATCACGTCTGACTCTTTGTGACCCCATGGACTGCAGCACGCCAGTCCTCCCTCTCCATCACCAACTCCCGGAGTTTACCCAAACTCATGTCCATTGAGTCAGTGATGCCATCCAGCCATCTCATCCTCTGTTGTCCCCTTTTTCTCCTGCCTTCAAGCTTTCCAGCATCAGGGTCTTTTCAAATGAGTCAGCTCTTTGCATCAGGTGGCCAAAGTATTGGAGTTTCAGTTTCAACATCTGTCCTTCCAATGAACACCCAGGACTGATCTCCATTAGGATGAACTGGTTGGAACTCGTTGCAGTCCAAGGGACTCTCAAGAGTCTTCTCCAACACCACAGCTCAAAAGCATCAATTCTTTGGCACTCAGCTTTCTTTATAGTCCAACTCTCACATCCATACATGACTACTGGAAAAACCATAGCCTTGACTAGACGGACCTTTGTTGGCAAAGTAATGTCTCTGCTTTTTAATATGCTATCTAGGTTGGTCGTAACTTTCCTTCCAAGGAGTAAGCGTCTTTTAATTTCATGGCTGCAGTCACCATCTGCAGTGATTTTGGAGCCCCAAAAAATAAAGTCTGCCACTGTTTCTACTGTTGACCTGTCTCTTTGCCGTGAAGTGATGGGACCTGATGCCATGATCTTAGTTTTCTGAATGTTGAGCTTTAAGCCAACTTTTTCACTCTCCTCTTTCACTTTCATCAAGAGGCTCTTTAGGTCTTCACTTTCTGCCATAAGGGTAGTATCATCTGCATATCTGAGGTTATTGGTATTTCTCCTGGCAATCTTGATTCCAGCTGTGCTTCATCCAGCCCAGCGTTTCTCATGATGTACTCTGCATATAAGTTAAATAAGCAGGGTGACAATATACAGCCTTGACGTACTCCTTTCCCAATTTGGAACCAGTCTGTTGTTCCATGTCCAGTTCTGTTGCTTCTTGACCTGCATACAGATTTCTCAGAGGGCAGGTCAGGTGGTCTGGTATTCCCATCTCTTTCAGAATTTTCCACAGTTTATTGTGATCCACATAGTGTTAGGATCCCTGTTTCTTTAGAATGTTGTAGAAAGGGAGCCAATGTAGTTTGCAGTCATCTTTTTTTTCATGCCCCAACCCAGTCTCCTACAGAGGAGATTTTTTTTTTTTTTTTATGAAAAGAAGTAAATCATGTAATTTTTCTGGGTTACTTGAATTAAATCTATTTGAAATGGAATTTGAAAAAATTAGTTATAGTCTTAGGAGTCTATATTTTTAAATCACTTATTAGTGTTTCCATTGGATTTTTAAAAAATTATAAAAGTAGTATACTTGTATGACATTTTCAAGCTGTACATAAATGTATAAAGGGGAAAATGTAACCTCTTTTCACTTTTTTATTATCATCCTCTGGATTAACCACTGTTAACTGTCTGATGTTGCAGCCTTCTTAACTGTTTTATATTCATCTACATGTATAAGCATGCATTGGTATGAACATGGGAAAAGGGTATGTACATTACCTATGTATTTGAACAATTAAGTAGGATCATATACTTTCTGAATATAACCCTTTTCACATCTAAATAGATCATGACTATGCTTCCAGTAGGTGCATATGCCAAACTTATTCTTTGTATTAAGAGCAGTTGTGTAATTATTGTATAGTACAGATTCATCATCATTTATGTACTCCTCTTATAGTTGAACATTTGGTTTGTTTTCAGTATTTTATTTCTCTAATGGTAAAACAAGCAACCATGAACTCATACTTCTTTTAGGCACTTCTGTTTATTTTTAAGTTCAATAGATTTCTGGAGGAAGAATTGTTGGGTCAAGGGTTAGGACTAGTCTGTACCCCAGCACACATTATGAGAATGTTCTTTGACACCTTTGCCAACACTGGCACTTAACCTTTGGCCTTTAAAAAAATTAAAAAAGCTCATTGTTTTCACCCTTCTTTTTAAATCCTGCTTCTTAGGCTTCTTGAATTATTCCCCTGATTTGTGACTGTTATTGACAGTTTGTAGAATACACACCTCACTGGTGAAAAACCTGCCGGCCAATACAGCAGCCACGGGAGACGTGGGTTCCATCTCTGGGTGGGAAAGATCTCCTGGAGGAGGCATTGGCAACCTGCTCAAGTATTCATGCCTGGAGAATCCCACAGACAGAGGGAGCCTGTTGGGCTACAGTCCACGGGGTCACAAAGAGTCAGACAGGATGGAGCTCGCTCCCACGCCTACAAAGAATACAGGCAGTAGTAAAGAGATTTCACTGAAGAAATGAGAAAGGGTAACAATGGTAGTTACTTGGCATCTTTGAAAACTTCACTTTGTAACCTGAGTATTTATTTTTACTGCTCAAATGTGAATCAAGTTTGTTATGTTTATGCTGAAGGATCAGACCACGTTTGTTAACATTTATATTTCTGTAATTTATACTAAACTCAAGGCTTTCAAAGATGAATGATGAAAAATGACAATGTGGTAGCACATTTCCAAAACTATTTTACATTAATGAAACTTAATAGTTCTTTTTATCTTTTCTTTTTAAAGTTTCTAGTCTTGCTTAATTTTTTTAAACTAGGGGATAGTATGCTGTCCAGGGCAAGGTTAAACCAAAAGTAGAAGTTACTCAGTTGTAACCAACTCTTTGCAGCCACATGAACTATAGAGTCCGTGGAATTCTCTAGATCAAAATACTGGAGTGGGTAGCCTTTCCCTTCTCCAGGGGATCTTCCCAACCCAGGGATCGAACCCAGCCTTCTCGCATTGCAGGCGGATTCTTTACCAGCTGAGCCACCATGGAAGTCCCCAGGGCAAGGTGGTATGTTTCATTTCTGTGTTTTGCTCCATAGAATCTTGATACTTTTTGCTAAGAAATTATTGATTTCAGTTGACTTACAGTCCACTATTTGACATTGAACACTGATTTATCCTGTAAATTCATGAAGGGAATGTCTTTACTGAAAAAGTTTCAGATTTTCTTATTCAAAGAAGTGAAGTCTTACTTAATAGTATTTTTTTTGCCAAACACAGTCAGCTCTCGCCTGCCTCAGAAGGCAAATAATTACTTTTATGAAATATTTTTATGGCCAGTTTTGAGTCTTGATTGACTGCAATCCTCTGCTATTCCCCCATCTTTGAAATATTTTCCTCTGATATAATTTTCTGATACTTCATGTGGTTTGCTGAGGGAATTCAAACTGATCCTTCTGAGCATCCTGCAAAGACTATATTGTGAATATAAAGTTGCTACAGAAGCAACTGCTACTTAAAATAAATTCAAATGCAAATCCAAACTCTATATTTAAAATTATACACGCCATGTATTTTATATGCCTTCTTGCTTATGTTTTAACTTTTCCTCTCTAAGTGTTCTGTTCCACCATGCTCATATTTTCCTTGATTTTTTTGTATTGCTTTCAAATTTTTTAGTATATTATCTCATTAGCTTCATAATTTTTCAGAACTCAGAAACTATCTTTGTCATTCTTTGAATTACATAAAAGTTTACATTCTTCTAGTGCAATATATTCCTTCAATGATTGCATAAAGTACAAATATGTTATTTTTTTTTTTGTACAAGTCTTATTAGATGGTATTCTGCTTTTTAAAGGCTTAACCAAACCCATGCATGGGATTATTACCTATCATACACCAGCTGTACTCATGACCTTTCTCAAGCTTTGATTTTAGGAATCCCAGGCATTCTCAACCACATAGTAATCATTATAAATGTGTTAAAAGAGTTTGGTTAATGATGGAGATGGTAGGAAGAGTATCTCAGTGGGCAGCATCCCGCTCATAAAGTTTATTGACAAAAATATTTATAGGACTGGGAAGTGTGTGAATTCTGAAACTGCTGTTAAAATAGGATTTAAAAAAGTCATGTTGAATGGCCAAAGACGGAACAGCAGATCCAGATTTTCTTTTTAATTCAATCATGCGGAACAAAGAACTGCTGCTTTAATACTTTCAAATCTACTGATTCCTAAGTAAGAGATCTGTTATTACCAAAATCTCATTTACTTTATTTTGTATCCTTGTTGGATAGGGCCAAAATTGATTTGACCCCTCAAATTCTTTTCCTTACTTGTTTACAGATACTCTGTAGATTTCAAAGTTCTTCCAACTCCTGATGAACAGTCACCGTCTTTGAGAAGTACTGTCACTGCCTAATTCCAGTTTATCTTTCACTGCTGTCTTTGAGAATTACTATAGATTCACCGTGGAAAAATAGAAAAAACATCTGGTTAAAAGAGAAGCGGCGGCAGTGTCTTTCCTGATGATATTTTAGTAATTGGGAAACTGCAGACTGACTCTTAGATGATCAGATCCCAGTACTTAGAAATCTTTTGGAGTTTCAAAGGTTTGCAAAAAGGAACACCCTAACCCTTGAATATTCTCAGAGAAAGCAAGGAAGAAGCCACTTTTATGTCCTAATTTTGTAAGCCACATAGAACCACTGTTGGCTCATTCTACGTGTGTGGAGAATACGTGTAAATCTATTGCTGATTCATGTCAATGTATGACAAAACCCACTGGAAAAAAAAATAAAATAAATTAAAAAAAAAAAAAAAAGAAGTGAGTCACCAAGTATAGGCAACACTTCGAAGGGGAGTTGGGCTCTACCTTTGGAAGGAAGGAGTATGCAGACTTTGTGCAATGTATTTTAAAACCACCACAGTCATGATCCATGATTTTTTAAAATTGCTGTGAGAGTCTATTTGTGATTTGTTTGCAGCAGTGACAATAAATTTAGATGTGCTGCAATTTGTTTTTGAAGTTGTTTTTAGGTTTTGCAATCAGTGTTATTGTACTCAGTTTACAGAAATGACTTGGATATTTTCCTTATGGTTTTGGAGTAGCTTCAAGTATCATTGGGTGTTTACAATTTTTAAAAGTACACTAGAATTCCGAGAAACCATCTGGGCCTGGAGCTTTTTTTGGGCGCCATATAACTATTTTTCCTTTTCTTTTCATAATATTTGATTTATGCAGACTTTCCATCTTGATTAAAACCACCTCTGGTACCAATTCCAGTATGTTTTAAGATAGGTTTTGAACGCAAATTTATGCTCAGAGGACCATATCTTTTGTTTTTGTACTATAAGCCTATGAGAATATAAATGAACTTACATACTTACATATTTTATATATAGGTAACCATTAGTAATATATAATTTCTTTAAAGAGAAGTACACCTTTCTTAAAAGTATTTGTTTTTTAACTTGTAATGAAAGCATTACTAATTAGGTAAACATGAGTGAATATGAGTTTTCAAAAAAACATTTTTTGTAGTGTGTGTGATATTTGAAGACATTAGTCATCATATTGCTTATAAATGACAGAGAGAAGTTTTATTCCAGGTTATTTGACACAGTGATTTGAATTCGTTTTATGATCTATTCTCATTTAAACTGTCTTTTTTGGTTTATTTCTTTATAAAATCAATTTTGCATAGTGGTAAGAATGTGATTTTAGGTGTGAATAAGCTATGTGATATTGTTTATAACAAATATTTTGAATGTCAGGTTTTCATACTTTGTTTACTCATAAAAAGAAACGAAAAAGGCACCAAATATTAATATTATAGTCCATTATTAAGTTAGGATTGGATGATACATAACCATGGAGATAATGTGGTATCTGCTGTTGAGCTCATGTACAGGTGATTCTAAACTAGGGCAGCAGTAGTGAAATTTGATTTGAGAACCATTTAGGAGGTATCTGAAAAGTTTTGAGAGAAATTTATAAAATCACTTTGCCTCTATTTTTTCTGAGGTAAAAATGTAGATTATTAAATAACTTAGTCTCTGTTAATTTTTAACTGCTTGCCTTGTAATTTATGTATTTTTTTTCCAGGTTATTTTCATTTTACTTTCCCATAGAGCTAAATGTTAATGAAATTCTAGATACCAAAGTTGTCTTAGTTTGGTTCTAAGAATTGGAAATGACCCTATTTTGGAGAGGGTGTGGAAATAACTATTAATTGCCACTTAGTACCCAGGGAATAAATTGTTAAGCTTTTAGTTTTGTGGTTATGACATTAAAAGGGAATTTTCTCTTCATCATATAATCAGAAAAAGAATTAAGGACCCAGTTTATTATTATTATCATTATTTTTTTTTTGGCTACACTGTGCAAGTATGCGGGACCTTAGTTGTCCAACCAGGGATTGAACCCACACCCCCTTGCAGTGGAAGTGCAGAGTCTTAAAAACTGGATTGCCAGGAAACTTCCAAGAACTCAGTTTTCTCTTATTTTTTTGAGTTGGTTCACATTCATGTCTTAACTGTTCACTAATAAGGAAAATTATATATTATACTTGTTTTGAATTTTTACTGGGCCTAGAATCATGCTAGCATATAGTTCAGTTCAGTTCAGTCACTCAGTCGTGTCTGACTCTTTGCGACCCCATGAGTCACAGCACGCCAGGCCTCCCTGTCCATCACCAACTCCTGGAGTCTACCCAAACCCATGTCCATGAAGTCGGTGATGCCATCCAGCATCTCATCCTCTGTCGTCCCCTTCTCCTCCTGCTCCCAATCCTTCCCAGCATCAGGGTCTTTTCAAATGAGTCAACTGATCGCATGAGGTGGCCAAAGTACTGGAGTTTCAGTTTCAACATCAGTCCTTCCAATGAACACCCAGGACTGATCTCCTTCAGGATGGACTGGTTGGATCTCGTTGCAGTCCAAGGGACTCTCAAGAGTCTTCTCCAACACCACAGTTCAAAAGCATCAATTTTTCGGTGCTCAGCTTTCTTCACCGTCCAACTCTCACATCCATACATGACTACTGGAAAAACCACAGCCTAGACTAGATGGACCTTTGTTGGCAAAGTAATGTCTCCGCTTTTAAATATGCTATCCAGGTTGGTTATAACTTTCCTTCCAAGGAGTAAGCGTCTTTTAATTTCATGGCTGCAATTACCATCTGCAGTGATCTTGGAGCCCCCAAAATAAAGTCTGACACTGTTTCCCCATTTCCCATGAAGTGATGGAACCAGATGCCATGATCTTAGTTTTCTGAATGTTGAGTTTTAAGCCAACTTTTTCACTCTCCTCTTTCACTTTCATCAAGAGACTTTTTAGTTCCTCTTCACTTTCTGCCATAAGGTTGGTGTCATCTGCATATCTGAGGTTATTGATATTTCTCCTGGCAATCTTAATTCCAGCTTGTGCTTCTTCCAGCCCAGCCTTTCTCATGGTACTCTGCATATACGTTAAATAAGCAGGTTGACAATATACAGTCTTGATGTACTCCTTTTCCTATTTGGAACCAGTCTGTTGTTCCATGTCCAGTTCTAACTGTTGCTTCCTGACCTGCATACAGGTTTCTCAAGGAAAGATATTCCCATCTGAATGCAGAGTTCCAATGAATAGCAAGGAGAGATAAAAAAGCCTTCCTCAGCGATCAATGCAGAGAAATAGAGGAAAACAACAGAATGGGAAAGACTAGAGTCTCTTCAAGAAAATTAGAGATACCAAGGGAACATTTCATGCAAAGATGGGCTCAATAAAGGACAGAAATGGTAGGGACCTAACAGAAGCAGAAGATATTAAGAAGAGGTGGCAAGAATACACAGAAGAACTGTACAAAAAAGATCTTCATGACCCAGATAATCACGATGGTGTGATCACTCACCTAGAGCCAGACATCCTGGAATGTGAAATCAAGTGAGCCTTAGAAACATCACTATGGACAAAGCTAGTGGAGGTGATGGAATTCCACTTGAGCTATTTCAAATCCTGAAAGGTGATGCTGTGAAAGTGCTGCACTCAATATGCCAGCAAATTTGGAAAACTCAGCAGTGGCCACAGGTCTGGAAAATGTCAGTTTTCTTTCCAATCGCAAAGAAAGGCAATCCCAAAGAATGCTCAAACTACCGCACAATTGCACTCATCTCACACGCTAGTAAAGTACTGCTCAAAATTCTCCAAGCCAGGCTTCAACAATATGTGAACTGTGAACTTCCAGATGTTAATGCTGGTTTTAGAAAAGGCAGAGGAACCAGAGATCAAATTGCCAACATCCGCTGGGTCATCGAAAAAGCAAGAGAGTTCCAGAAAAACATCTATTTCTGCTTTATTGACTATGCCAAAGCCTTTGATGGTGTAGATCACAGTAAACTGGAAAGCATATAGTAGATACTCAATGAATTTCCGGTCAGTTTGCATGTTTGAAGCATTGCTGTGGAAAGTGAAATATTTTTGTGGTTAGGCATGGTCTTGTTATTTTGTTTCTTTTTAACCTACTGGTAGGGAAGCTTGCCTAGAGAATCCCGTGGACAGAGGAGCCTGGTGGGCTGCTCTCCATAGGGTCGCACAGAGTTGGACACGACTGAAGTGACTTAGCATGCATGCCTGCATTGGAGAAGGAAATGGCAACCCACTCCAGTGTTCTTGCCTGGAGAATCCCAGGGATGGAGGAGCCTGGTGGGCTGCCGTCTATGGGGTTGCACAGAGTCGGACACGACTGATGCGACTTAGTAGCAGCAGCAGGGAAGCTTAATGTAATGTTTAAATTATATTCATGCTTATTCTTTAAAATCTTTATAAAATGTCTGTTTTGAATTAGCCCTACTCACTGAAAATAACTGCAAATTTTAAGCCTTTTAATGATTTTTATTTCCATTGGATTTAGTGGAAAGGGAAGTTTTTTGGCTTCACACAAGAAGCAATGTTTTCTCTGCTCAAGTTAAAAAAAAAAAGATGTAGCTTTTCATTGATTGGCATGTTGGGAAAGCTACTGTTTCTTACACATATTCTTAAAATCAACAAAATACTTTCATAAGACAGCTAGCAGCTATGGCTGGACTTAACAAAACACTATCTGCTGTCTGAAAGTCTGCAGTATTATAGTTCAGCCAACTGAGTATCATTCTGCAAATTTAAGAAAAGAGTCTCTCAAATCTTTTAATAGGCAAAGACTTTATAAAGTTTTTCTGTTATGGTATATCAACTCTTGTTTGGAACTATGTATTTTCTATTTTAGTTTCCTTTATATTTTATAGTTCTACTCTTTTTTTTTTTTAAATGGGAGCTTAGTTGGTTTACAGTGTTGTGTTGATTTCTGGTGTACAACAGAATGATTCAGGTTTAGATGTATAACGTGTCTATTTATATAAAATATAACTTTTGGTATACTTTAAAATGAAGGTTATTAAAGTTTCATTAGCTATCATTTAATAGACTATTTTTCACTACAGTTCACTTAGCTAAGCACAAATGCTTAGAAAGTAAGAATGATAAAGTCAATAAAATCCACTATATGTTTGATTATTTTAGAATATGCTAGCCTTTCTATCCAAAAAGTTGTAATTTGACTATGTCAGATTTAGATGTCTGATTATTAGAATGTTTTCTTTTTCTTTTGTGCACAGTTGGGACCATTATTTTCACGGAGTTTGATGAGGGGAAGCTGAAATTGAGGCTTAGTCTTACAGGAAGATCTTTTCAGAGTTGTCAGGAAGTAGATTCCACATATAATTGTGCACAATCTGACCACTTATTCAGTATTTCCTGACTTTCTGATAAGACAGAGCCCAGATTGAGTGAAATTTTCAGTGAAACCTGAACTTTTAGACTTTAGTGCATAATCCTTAAAGTGGGATAATACAGTGTATACTTTTAGTGGGCTTTAAAAAACACTAAGAAATTTTTAAAAATTACTGCCCCAAAAGGGATTAAGATTACTTTATGAATAGATGCATATTTTGGGACACATATTACCTAATCTTAAGTATTGATGTTTATAAATTACAAATTTGGAACATTGAAGGGATATTGATGGAGTGTGGTTATATTTCTCTGAGGTAAAAGAATGAGCCTGATTTATGGTACCCAAAAAAGAGAAAAGGAAGTATTTTTCAGGTTTGGGCTCTTTTTATCTTCAGACAAACAAAGCTAGATTATTTTCCTCTTTTTAGAAGTTCCTGATATAAAAAGGAAAGTACAGTAGTTGCATGGTTATGTATTCTTTTAATTTAATGCAAGAAATTCCAATTAAACTTAAATGATAAAACATACCTGACTTATATACTGAGTGAGTAGTATAAAAGGAAAAATACACTAAATTCCTGTGTATTGTCATATAAAAGAATAAACACTATTCCCAGGTCAGAATCAAGACAGAAAATGGTACCTGTAATTTGACTTAAAAACAGATCTCTTTATGAATTAGCAAGTGAGATTTGTTGAATTTCTGCAATTGGTGAGAAAGATTTCTTTATCATGGTACTTAACAATTCTGTTCAAATTAGTAGTTTTTCATTATTTTCATGGCTATTTGTAGCCAGTGTGGTTTTATGTATGGCTTGGCAGAAAGCTGTCACTTAGGTTGGCATGAATCCAAGACTGGTTCCAAATAGGAAAAGGAGTACGTCAGGGCTATATATTGTCACCCTGCTTATTTAACTTATATGCAGTGTACATCTTGAGAAACACTGGGCTGGAAGAAGCACAAGCTGGAATTAAGATTGCCAGGAGAAATATCAATAACCTCAGATATGCAGATGACACCACCCTTATAGCAGAAAGTGAAGAGGAACTAAAGAGCCTCTTGATGAAAGTGAAAAAGTTGGCTTAAAGCTCAACATTCAGAAAACTAAGATCATGGCATCTGGTCCCATCTCCTCATGGGAAATAGATGGGGAGACAGTGGAAACAGTGTCAGACTTTAATTTTTTGGGGCTCCAAAATCACTGCAGATGGTGACTGCAGCCATGAAATTAAAAGACGCTTACTCCTTGGAAGGAAAGTTATGACCAACCTAGATAGCATATTAAAAAGCAGAGACATTACTTTGCCAGCAAAGGTCTGTCTAGTCAAGGCTATGGTTTTTCCAGTGGTCATGTATGGATGTGAGAGTTGGACTGTGAAGAAAGCTGAGTGCCGAAAAATTGATGCTTTTGAACTGTGGTGTTGGAGAAGACTCTTTTTTTTTTTTTTAATGTTTCAGATATTAATAGTTTTATTGGGCTTCCTGATATGGAAAAAAATTAACAAATCCATTAGATATCAGAATTAATTAGCCTAACATTTATTGTGCACCTACTATGGTCCAGAATATACTAAAGATACATAATATACAGTAGTCAGCAAGAGACACATGATCCCTACCAGCAGTCTGGAAATGATGATATTAATCTAAATAAATATTAATCCAAATCCAAATAAAAACATAATGATTAATTGTTATAAGTGATACGAAGGAAAAGTGTGGGATGTTATAGGAGCACATAATACGGGGTTTTATCATAGATTATAGGGTCAGAGAAAACTTGTTAAGTGACATTTTAGCTAAATTTGAAAGATGAGTAAGAGTTGATCAAGGTAAGGAAGTCGGATTTGGAGAAGAGTATTGCAGGGAAAGGGGAAATCTGTGCAAAAGTCCAGAAAAAGGAAAACACGTGGTGTATTCTTAGGACTGAAAGAAAAAAAAAGTGTGACTAAGGAGTGGTGATGAGGTTGAATCCAAACTTGGGGACGCATGATGTTGGACCCTGTAGACCATTTAAAAATGTTTGGCTTTATCCTAAGTTCTATTGAGAGCTATCAAAAGATTTTATTTTTTTTTGTTTGTTTTTTTCTTTTTCTTTTTTTTTCATTTATTTTTTATTAGTTGGAGGCTAATTATTTTACAGTATTGCAGTGGTTTTTGCCGTACATTGACATGAATCAGCCATGGATTTACATGTGTTCCCCATCCCGCCTCCCACCCCATCCGATCCCTCTGGGTCTTCCCAGTGCACCAGCCCTGAGCACTTGTCTCATGCATCCAACCTGGGCTGGTGATCTGTTTCACCCTTGATAGTATACTTCTTTCAGTGCTGTTCTCTTAGAACATCCCACCCTCGCCTTCTCCCACAGAGTCTAAAAGTCTGTTCTGTACATCTGCTACTGAGTTTTCTTTTGCCCTTTTTCTGGGGAGTACATAGTGACCACAGTTGTGACCTGGCAATGGGGAAAGATGTGTTTCATTCAGAGAATGAATGAAGTGAATGTTCATTTTGATTTATAGCAAAGAATGGCTTATAGCTATACTCAGAACACAGGTCCCTCTGCTATTTTATATATGGACCACAGTTCCTCATCTTCTTGCCACTACTTTTACCCAAAAAAATTTACCTTAAAAATATTTTTATGATTTTTGGATTCTAAGGTTTGTTCTCAAAAGTTTGTATTGGACCTAACATATAGTAGTATTGATATTTCCTCCAGCTCATTTTAAAAACAGACTTTTAGATGACACTATTTAAGGGTTGAGATCAGAATTTGGAAAGGGTTAAATTGTCCTAGAACATACAAACTTAAATTGTTATTAGTAATTTCTGTAGATTTAAAAATATTCTTCTGGAGATCCTGCTTTTTATTGCCAAGTCGAAGGATTTTCATTTCAAAGACCCTGGGTAGGTACAGGTGTTTAACATCAGCCTTAAAATTTTTGCTATTGCTTATTTTCGAACACAGTTCTCTCTAGGGATCAGTCGTAAGGTTGTCAATCAAATGAATAGCCAATACTGAGAAAACAGGAAAGCTCTTCAATTAAAGATGAGTTATTGGGAAGGGAAAAAAGAAATCCTAGATAAGCATTATGATTTGCTTTCAATTTAAGTCATGCTGGTTATTTAACAATAGAGTGACACCTTTGAGAATATTTTATTTTCTCAACTTTTGTCTTTCATTAGTTGTTGTTCCAATTTTCCTTGGATTCACAATTAGGGAAGGAAATTCCAATGAAGATTTTAACCTCCTTTTTGGGGAGATGGTGAAGATGTGTCCTTTTTCAGAAATTTCATCTTCAGTTAGGTGTACTCAATCTGTTCAGCCATCTTTATAAATGGAATTTATAGTACTCGAAGATAGGAAATATAAAAAATTTAAGTGGAGACATAATGTGTTGGAAGAAAGGTTTTGATAAGTTAAACTTCTTGGTCATTTTGAATAAATTAGGAGTGTCTTATTTCAAATACAGGTTAGAAGAAAAATAATGAACTCTTAGGATGGCCCTGTGAGTTATAATTTCTAGTTTTAGCTTATATAAATGTTTTGCCTGATGCTATTGTAGCTATAGAATTAAAATAACCTTGAAAGGCATTAGAATTCAACCTGAGTTAAAACTTGTTGTTTTCTGTGTTACTTTGGATCAATATGTTTCTTGTTAGCTTAAATTGGATTCTTCTTAATGATTGCAGACTAAAATTGTCAAAGGAGTTTTCAAGTAATGAGTAAATGTTTTTCTTGAGATTCGTAATAATTGTTTTTGCATTTCCAAAGCATTTTGTTGGCTAGATTTTGAGTAGTACCTAAATATATCTTCTAAATGAATTATTTTACAGTAGTAGTTATTTTTACCTACAACCCCACATCCCAAAAGTCAACTACAAGTTACTAGTAGAGTTAGAAGTTTAAGAATGCTCATTATTAGTTGCTGTAATCTGTCAAGTCTATGGTAGTATTCCTCTCTAGTTGATTAAGTTTCCACTAAAAGCCAACACCGGTGAAATGGAAGGCATATGGCAATTTTATAGATACTGACCTAAGGGTCATAAGCAAAGATATTATAAATTTATAAGGATCACATTAGTTATGCCATATTTGGCAACAAATATGGTGACTTGGGCATGAAATTGTTTTTATTTATTTTGTAAAAATGAAGTTATAATTTTTTATTAGCTTATTTTTTTAACATAGAAGTATTTTCAAACTATCTATCCTTAATCATAGAAAATGAGCTTTTCTCTACAATTAGATATATCCTACCTCCCAGTGTGCTGTTATACTTCTTTACAGAGATATAATTAAAATCTCTAATTTTATGAGAAGAATATACTTGTAGGATGTTTTCCCTCCATAATTGCTTCTGTGTGTGTGTATGTATATACACATATACTGTATATAATTGTTTAAAACATTTCCCCTCATTTTAACTCTTACTCTGTAGTGTGATACTTTTTATATGTACATATATATATAGACACACACATATGGCTTGAACTATGTTTTCTTCTTTACTATATTTGGAAAAAATTGTGAAATATTATAGGAACCACCTTTGGGGAAAATCAAATCATAATTCAGTACTTGAATGACTTCATATTCATGTATCGCTTTTCCTTTATTACCCAAATTTTAATTTATATTTTGGGGGAGAGGAATTTAACTTCAGGTCTGAGGTTTGCAATCATTATCCTTACTCTTTCAGCCCTGTTTTTGCTGAAATGGCATGACATCGTCATTGGAAATGTGGGCTGTTGCTTGATAATGAACTCTTGTTTTTTCAAAAAGCTATTCATAAAGAGAGGACATGTTCAGATACCTTTTGCAGTCTAAAGCATGCAACACTCCCAACAGAGAGCTTTCTTAGAGTCTAGACACTGGGAACTTCTTGTGCAATGTGCTGTTACAAGTGGTTTAATGTTTGTGAATAGTGGAGGTTAGAGGGAGTGTCAAGAGGATGGAAACCTCCTTGTGTTGACCTTTCTGAGACAGTGCATTCATGTCAAAAACTAATCAAGTGCAGCTGCAAGATTAATTGTGTGGAGAAGCTGTAAACATAGAAAGCTGTGACCTCTACTCTGGACTCTTGTTTCATGTACAAGCAATCACTTTGGAACTACTGACGATGAACTTGGACGGACTTAATTTGCTCAACTGAGCATACAGTAGTGGTAGTATTTAATAATCACCGAGCTCGTAGGACATCACTGAGCTTGTGGGCATGAGCTGGACCCTTACAGATTTCTAGTTGAGGCATTTGAGAGAGCAGGCCTGAGTCAATGAGAAGACGGGAAAACAGAACTTGGCTTTGTGAAGCCAGGAAAAAGAATTTCCATTGTCAATTTTTGCATCTTTTTCTTGAGTTTGTTTATTTAAATGGAATTTCACTTTAATCCATACTATAATTTGCTTCCTTCTTTAAGTCTCATTGTTCTCTGCATGCTGAGCCACTTTAGTTGTGTCTGACTCTTTGCGACCCCATGGACTGTAGCCCTCCAGGCTCCTCTGTCGGTGGATTCTCCAGGCAGTAGTTCTGGAGAAGGAAATGACAACCCACTTCCCAACCCAGGGATCATTCCCTCCTTTCTTAGGTCTCCTGCATTGGCAGACGAGTTCTTTACCACTCATGCCCCCTGGTAATAGTTGTTTAAAATCCTTCATTAAAATGTGTAATTATTAGTAATTATTGACTTAATAATTATCTTACAGGAGTGAAATGACGTTTTTAACATTATGAGTTAATTTTTGTTTTTAATAGGAGATAGCATATCCATCTAAACATTTATAACATATATGGGCATTCACAAGGCTTTAGGTTTTGTCTACATGTATCCAAAATCTTAATATTTGGAAAGAAACCTAACTGGATATCTGAATTATCCTGTTAGGTTTTTGTTAATCTTAGAATTCAAGGTTTCCAGAGTTACACAGTGATTCATCTTCACGGTGTATTAATTATTATTTATTTTGTTTGTTTTTGACACTAATAGACTTTAAATGGTTTTTTGGGCAATTTTAGGTTCACAGCAAAGTTGAGCAGAGGGTGTGGAGAGGTCCAGTACTATCCTCCCTACCACCCCTGTCCCCCAGGTCTTCCTCATTACAATTGAAGAACCTACATTCACTCATCATTATCAACCAAAGTCTGTAGTTTACTTCAGGGTTTGCAGTTGGTGGTGTTTCTTCTATAGCTTTTGACAAGTCTATAATGACATATGTCTATCATTATAGTATTATACAAAGTAGTTTCACTGTTCTAAAAATCTCCTGTGTTCTTACCTATCCCTTCCTCACCACAGATCTTTGGCAACCATTGATCTTTTTACAATCTGTTTGCCTTTTCTAGCATGTCGTATATTTGGAACCTTGCAGTGTGTAGCCATTTCTGATTGGCTTCTTTCACTTAGTAATATGCGTTTAAGGTTCTACACTGACTTACTGTGTATGGCTTGATAACTCATTTTTTTTTTTTTTTAGTGCTGAATACTCTTCCACTGTATTCTCTTAACTTTTAGGAATGAAAGAAGCCTACACAAAAAAAAAAAGAAAGAAGCCTACATATGTTAGTTCTATTATTTAAGTTTTTTCATTTTCATTTTTATTCTTGCTAAGTAATATACAATTATTCCTATTTGCACATGAGAAAACTAAAGTACAGAGAAATTCCTTAGTTGAAAGAAATAATTCACATCTGAGAATTGAATCCTGGAAGACCTTGTTCCTGCTGCTGCATCTTCCTGTCTTAGAGAAAGACTATATAATATTATATAAGATCTTACATATTGTCATTTTAAGTGCAACATAATTTTTCATTAAAAATGCCATCTTTTTAAATCTTTCATATTCCACTGACATTTTTTGTATGGAAGATAAGCTACTTTTGGAAAAGAAAAGGTAACAAATCTGTAGAGTGTATATTGCCATTTTGCTGAGGTTTTAACTACTCTAAGTTGGTGTAGCTTAAATTTCACCAGCTTTAAGATTTCATTCATTACAAAGCCTTCCTTGGCTTTTATTCTTTTGTAATTTGGTGAATTATATATCTTTGCAAATTCAGCCAATGAATATAACATGGTAATTAAGATCACTGTTAAGACTTATGCTACTTGGGTGAGTTAATTTTGTCATATGATGACAGCTAATGTCAGCTGTATGTTATGAAGGCTCTTTGGGAAATGTAATAAGTGATTTAGGTTCATGTTTAATGTGCCCTTTCTCTTCCATGTTTTCAGGAAACTAATACTTGAGAAAATTACATATATTATACTGGAAAAATTTAACTTTGTTGTTTATTAAGTAAGTGAAGTCACTCAGTCGTGTCCGACTCTTTGCAACCCCATGGACTGTAGCCTACCAGGCTTCTCCGTTCATGGGATTTTCCAGGCAAGAATACTGGACTGGGTTGCCATTTCCTTCTCCAGGAGATCTTCCTGACCCAGGGATTGAACCTGGGTCTCCCACACTGTAGGCAGGCACTTAACCGTCTGAGCCACCAGGGAAGTCAGTCATCCCGGGACTTTATTTTAATGACCATTGAAGAGATATTTACAAATGCATAGTGCCCTGTGGGCCTTGGGGTTCCCTGGTGGCTCAGTGATAAAGAATCCACCTGCTGATGCAGGAGATTCAGATTTGATCCCTGGGTCGGGAAGACCCCCTGGAGAAGGAAATGACAACCCACTCCAGTATTCTTGCCTGGGAAATTCGATGGACAGAGGAGCCTGGTGGGCTGTTGTACATGGGGTTGCAAAAGAGTCAGCAACTCAGCAGCAACAACAGCACATATGTAATACTGTTGTAGAATTTGTCATGATTATATTTTCTTAGCCATAATAGGAGATTTTAAAACACATCTACACATGCGTGCACACACGGTTTTAGTTTTTATTTTAAAGAAAATTCTGTAAAAGTTATTTCTATCATTGCCATTTTAGTAGTTTGCATTTTTTATTAATCTGTATAGCTATTGAGCAAGTGGCAAACCATAATGTATGTATATAAAACATACTAATATTATGAAGATGTGTGTTTATAACATATAGCATGTGTATAATAATGATTGATATTTGTTGTCAAGCATTATGCAAATTTATTTGTATGAATTTTCTCATATAACATGGTAACTTGTGATGTATATAACATGATAACTGATGAAGTAGATGCTATTGTTATTTTCACTTTATATAACCTGTGGCTTGAGATTAATCAATTGCACAGGATCATACTCCTGATAAATGGAATACTGTCAAGAATTATAAAGTGTCTGAGTATCTGTTTGCAGACCAACTTGCAGACATGAGGTTTCTGATCAGAGGCAAAAGACTCTTTTTTTTTGTCTTTTTAAAAAAATTAATTTATTTATTTTAATTGGAGGCTAATTGCTTTACAATATTGTAGTGGTTTTTGCCATATATGGACATGAATGAGCCATGGGTGTACATGTGCTCCCCATCCTGAACCCCCCTCCCACTTCCCTCCCCATCCCATAGCAACAGCAGTAGACAGAATCTCATCACTGTTATGTGATAGTTCCTTGAGTCACAATTCTTGTAGGGTGAAGTGAAAAGTGAAAGTGAAGTCACTCAGTCTGTCCAACTCTTTGCAACCCCACGGACTGTAGCCTACCAGGCTCCTCTGTCCATGGGATTCTCCAGGCAAGAATACTGGAGTGGGTTGCTATTTCCTTCTCCAGGGGATCTTCCCGACCCAGGGATCCAACCCAGGTCTCCCACATTGTAGGCAGACGCTTTACCGTTTGAGCCCCCAGGGAAGAGGGTGAAGTGAAGAGGGCCAAATAACACCTGTAGAATAGTATGTTGCATGATAGGAGAAGAACTCTGAGACTGAGGAACCAAAATCTTTTTTGTAACCATGCCTTTTTGCTCCAGCAAAAGGCATGGAGCACTGGCACTGATCTTCCCAAAGTTGGTCATTGTGTGCAAAAATACTTGAAAGATAGTCTAGAACAAAAGATGAGATTCTCTTATAAAATATGCAAAAATATGAAAGACCTACAGAATTTTCCCCTTAATCATATGTTGGTAGGATGACAGAGTCAATGTCTTAAGTGCACTCTGTTATACTCTCTCTGCAAGTAAAGTATTTTTGTATTTAGTCTCTTTTCCTTTCTTTTTTAAAAATTTATTTATTTTTTAATTGAAGGACAGTTGTTTTACAGAATTTTGCTGTTTTCTGTCAAACCTCAACATTTTGTTGTTTTCAGTCAAACCTCAACATTCAAAAGAAAAAGTCTCCTTTTCTCCTTTAGCCTTCTCTAGGTTCTTCTCAGTCATTCAGATATGTTTCAGAATTACCCTTTTCTTTCCAGCTTCACAGTCATTACCCATTTCTGGACTCTTGGTTTTCTTTTCTTTTTCTTTTTTTTTTGACTCAGTTATGCAGATAATGTGCGAGGTCTTTTCCCTTGCTTTTTTTGTTCCCTCTTTCATTTTGTTTCTGGTAGTATAATTAAGCTGCATAAAAGCCATTAGCTTTGAATCAAATTATAGGCTTCTTTTGGTTTTGAACTGTTAAAAGATAAAATGAGGCATATTAAATTTTACAAGACTTTACATGAGTAAACATCAGTTCTCACTGAGCAATGCCAAACTTTCCTCTGTGGAAGGAAGGAGGGAAGGAGGGAGGGAGGGAAGGAAGGAAGATTAAAGAGCAGATGTGAAAGCAGAGCAAGGAAATTATTTGATTGTCTATAGCTTAATATTGCCTTTTTTGGGAAATCCTAGTTGACTTGTGATTGCTCTTAGGTTTGGATTTCTGAGCCTTGAGACATTTACAGAAATTTTATCCTGACTTTGCTTATATAGACTGCCAAGGCATTAGAGCCATCTTAGTCTAAAGACTTCCTTGTTTAATTTCTTTATACTACCCAAATGAAGTCTTCTGCATTTCTTTCTTGCCGGTAAATGTTGGTAGTTATGAATACCTCTTGCCCCAGCTTTGAGAGTCATAAAATGGATTAAATCAGAGATATGTAACTACTCTAAAGGTTAAGAATTATTCCTAGGTAAGAATAAAATTTGACTGAGATACAATTGAATATACCAATCATTCCAAAGGAGAACATTGTAAATACAGAGGGTGTTAGTCATTCAAAAAAGAAGTGGTAATTTAAGATCAGCAGGGCAAGTACAGTAGAGAGACAGCATGGTCCAAAAGTATGAACTTACTATCTATGATAGGTGTGTATCTGACATCAGTATATATTCAAACTTTAACTCATCTTGTAATGATCCTATGTTCACCAATATATCATCTGATTATAATCTGGTTTTTTTATGGAGCTTACATTCAGGGAGAGCATTCAGTGATAAAAGCCTCAGAGTGAATAGCCCCTTTGGCAGTTTAAATTTCGCAAGTGACATTTTGGCTCGCGCTGTCTCTGATAGCTTTATTATTTATTTATTTTATTTTGGTGTCTGTTGCTGTGCAGAGGCTTTTTCTAATTGCAGCAAGTGGGGGCTACTCCTCGTTGTGGTACGCGGGTGTCTCACTGCACTGGCCTCCCTGGTTGTGGGGCACAGGCTCTAGGCACGCAGGCTTAGTAGTTGTCACATGAACTTAGTTGCTCTGCAGCACGTGGGATCTTCCCAGACCAGGTGTTGAACCCATGTTCCCTTCATTGGCAGGCAGATTCTTATCTACCGTACCACCAGAGAAGTCTTGATAGCTTTATTGATGTCAGTAGTATTTGTAAATGGATCTCTTATCACGCCAAGAGGTCAGATTTCTCTGCCTGCCAAGAGCCAAACTAGCGCTTCTCTGATAGTCTCCCATGGAAGTTGTTTATTCGCCAAGTCATGTCCGACTCTTTTGTGACCCCAGACTGTAGCCCGCCAGGCTCCTCTGTCCTTGGGATTTTCCAGGCAAGAATACTGGAGTGGGTTGCCATTTTCTTCTCCAGGGGATCTTCCTGTGTCTCCTATATTGCAGGCAGATTCTTTACCGCTGAGCCACCAGGGAAGCCCCTTCCATGGAAGGTGTGCTACTAAATTTTAATGAATACAAACTCTTGTTGCTGCAACAGTACAATTCTTTTATGGCAGCACATGGCAGCACGTTGAACTGAATGAACCATGCAAAGTGATACAGCGTGGGATACCTAAGAGTGTAATGAGAAGCCAGCACCGAAGACAGATCTCTGGACCATTTGAGAACTCTGCCTTGAGACTCAGTGAAGGTACTCAGAGTATCTGATTATACTCACAGACTGCAGAAGAGCCAGTTTCAAGCTTCCAAACTTGTAGATACTATGTCTGTTGTTCTGTGCTGCACCCCAGCATGGTCGTTATTATATATATTCAATAAGTTTTTGTAGGATGAGTGAGTAGAATTGGATATTCAGTATTGAATGGAAGGTCGGTTGTGTACATATAAAATATAGAGCACATTTCATTTTAAAAAGTCACTTTATTGAGGTATTACTGGCATACAACTAGCATAACATGTTTAAGGTATACAGTTTGTTGAAGATAAGTATACACCACATCACTGAAGCACCACCACAGTCAGAGCCGGAAACATACCTATCGCCTCCAAAAGTTTCTCATCCCTCCTCCTTTGTTCTTTTTCTGTATTTTTTTTTTTTTTTTTTTGTAGAACACAGTCTTCAGTGACCTAATAAAGATGTATATTTTGGCTGATAACACATCTATTGTCCTTTCTAAATGGCGACTGAAAAAGATCTTACAGTTCAGTTGCAGCTGAAAGTCTGTATAAGTGAACTATGACTTGTCTTTTCCTTCCCGTAACATTCCATAGTGATGTGATGGAATGTTGGAAAATAAAAGAGTTTTAAGTACCAAAAATGAGACCAAGAATGAATCCTTTTGCAGAAACTGTGAGACATTACTCTGTTGTAGGAATTATAACCCATGCAGACTTTGCTGTTGTTCTGAGTCTTAACCCCAAGGTGCTCTGAGAACACCAAATGGTGGAGAACCTCTGTCCTAGATTCTGATGAATCCTCAAAGTAATGCAGTCCTACTAGGGAGTTTACGGCTGCCAGGTGATCTTCTTTAGGTACCTTGCCAGTGAAAACCTACCTTTCCTCAAGTTTTTTGTGCTTAGAGTAGGATTGGTGGTAAGTATGCTAAGGTCTTATTCATCTAAGACCTGTATTGGGAAGCCACATCTTTGTAGGCTATGCTATAGATTGTCAAGTGAAGCAGAGTTTTCTTTAAGGAAAACACATTTCCTATGTAGATCAGACTCTGAAATAATTTTATATGTTTTCTTTTGGCTATAGCACCAGGTTATGAGGCAGAAAATATATATGCTAGTAATTATGGTGTTTGCTTAATTAAATGATCTTATTTTGAGTATTTAAAACATTTCCCTATAAATTACATCACTGTGGAATGTTGTGGGAAGGGAAGAGTGGAGCTGTGGTTCACTTCTGCAGAGTTTCTGCTGTTACAACAGCTGATTAATTATAAGATATTTTTCAGCCAACATTTTGAATAAAGTATTGGATAAAATGTGACTGTAGCCAAAATATGCATCTTTATTAGGTCATTAAAAAGTATGTTTTAGGTTTTATATATCCATAACTGACTTTCTATTCAATGCTGTTGGAATATATATATAAAATATAGGTGTTAAAGAGTTTTATTCTACTACCTATTATAATTTCTATTGTATGTCTAAGACCAATAGAATCCATTGTTACTTAATAATGCAAAAACCCTGAGTTTTCTCCAAGCTTTGGATACATGAAAATACTTTAAATTATTTTAATTTCAGTTGTTTTTAAAATGTGTCACATGTGTCCCTTTTGTAATTAGAATGTATGAAACAACTTAAATAATTCATTATTAATACAAACTAATGTTGTTCAGTCGTTCAGTGGTGTATGACTCTTTGCGACCCCATGGCCTGCAGCACACCAGGCCTCCCTGTCCATCACCATCTCCCAGAGTTTACTCAAACTCATGTCCACTGAGTTGGTGATTCCATCCAACCTCCTCTGTCATCCTCTTTTCCTCCTGGCTTCAATCTTTTCCACCATCAGGGTCTTTTCCAATGAGTCGGCTCTTCAAATCAGATGGGCCAAAGTACTTCAACATCAGTCCTTCTGATGAACACCCAGGACTGATCTCCTTTTAGGGTGGACTGGTTGGATCTCCTTGCAGTCCAAGGGACTCTCAAGAGTCTTCTCCAACACCACAGTTCAAAGGCATCAATTCTTCGGCGCTTAGCCTTTTTTATTGTCCAGCTCTCACATCCATACATGACTACTGGAAAAACCATAGCTTTGACTATACAGACGTTTCTAGGCAAAATAATGTCTCTGCACTGTCTAGGTTTGTCATTGCTTTTCTCCCAAGGAGCAAACGTTTTTAATTTGAATTTTGAGCCAGCTTTTTCACTGTCCTCTTTCACTGTCATCAAGAGGCTCATTAATTCCTCTTCCCTTTTTGCCAGAAGAGTGGTGTCGTTTGCATAGCGTATCTGGGGTTAGTGATATTTCTCCATGCAATCTTGATTATTATTATAAAACTCTTTTATAATATCATATTTATACATTTCCATACACGTTATGCAATTTGCTAATTTGCTTCAGTCGTGTCTGACTCTGTGTGACCCAATGGACTGGAGCTTGCCAGGCTCCTCTCTTCATGGGATTCTCCAGACAAGAATACTGCCTGGAGTATTTGTGGGTTGCCATGCCCCTCTCCAGGGGATATTCCCAACCCAGGGATTGAACCCTAATCTCTTATGATTCCTGCATTGGCAGGCAGGTTCTTTACCACTAGCACCACCTGGGAAGCCCATTTATATATTTAGGACCTATCAAATGCTGTAGGGCTCTTTAGTTTATACTAAATTATCTCCTGTTGACTGTTAATTTTGATTTGGTTTACTGATTGTTTTCTATTTGGCCCAGCCTCCTCATTCTTTCTGGAGCTATTTCTCCCCTCTTCCCCAGTAGCATATTTGACACCTACCAACCTCAGGGGTTAATCTTCTAGTGTCATATCTTTTTGCCTTTTCCTACTGTTCATGGGATTCTCGAGGCAAGAATACTGGAGTGGTTTGCCATTCTCTTCTCCAGTGGGCCACATTTTGTCAGAACTCTCCACCATGACCTGTCCACTTGGATGGTCCTGCATGACATGGCTTATAGTTTTCATGGAGTTACACAAGGCTATGATTCATGCTCAAAATCCTTCTAGCTAGGCTTCAGCAGTACATGAACTGAAAACTTCCAGATGTACAAGCTGGATTTAGAAAAGGCAGAGGAACCAGAGATCAAATTGCCAACACCCATTGGATCATCGAAAAAGCAAGGGAATTCCAGAGAAACATCTACTTCTCCTTCATTGACTACACTAAAGCGTTTGACTAGGTGGATCACAACAAACTGTGGAAAATTCTTAATGAGATGGGAATAGCAGACCACCTTATCTGCTTCCTGAGAAACCTTATGCAGGCCAAGAAGCAACAGAATGGAATATGAAACAATGGACTGGTTCAAAATTGAGAAAGAAGGGTGTTCAGGCTGTATGTTGTCACCCTGCTTATTTAACTTATATGCATCATTAGAAATGCTGGGCTGGATGAAGCACAAGCTGGAATTGAGACTGCCGGGAGAAATATCAATAACCTCAGATATGCAGATGGCATCACCCTTATGGCAGAAAGTGAAGAAGAACTAAAGAGCCTCTTGATGAAAGTGAAAGAGGAGAGTGAAAAAGTTGGCTTAAAGCTCAACATTCAGAAAACTAAGATCATGGCATCCGGTCCCATCACTTCATGGCAAATAAATAGAGAAAAAATGGAAGCAGTGACAGATTTTATTTTCTTGGACTCCAAAATCACTGTGGACGTTGACTGTAGCCATGAAATTAAAAGATGCTTACTCTTTGAAAGAAAGACAATGACAAACCTAAACAGCATTTTAAAAAGCAGTGACATCACTTCTCTGACAAAGGTCTGTCTAGTCAAAGCTATGGTTTTTCCAGTAGTCATGTATGGATGTGAGAGTTGGACCATAAAGAAGGCTGAGTGCCGAAGAATTGATGCTTTTGAACTGGTGTTGGAGAAAATTCTTGAGAGTGCCTTGGAGAACAAGGAGATCAAACCAGTCAATCCTAACGGAAGTCAATCCTGAATATTCATCGGAAGGGCTGATGCTGAAACTGAAGCTCCAATACTTTGGCCACCTGATGTGACGAGCTGGCTCATTAGAGAAAACCCTGATGTTGGGAAAGATTGAGGGCAGGAGGAGAAGAGGCGACAGAGGATAATATGGTTGGATGGCATCACCAACTCAGTGGACATGAGTTTGAGCAAATTCCAGGAGATAGTGAAGAACAGGGAAGCCTGGCATGCTGCAGTCCATGGGGTTGTACAGAATCGGACACATCTTAGCAACGAACCACACATTGTTTTCTATTGCCATGTTATGAACGACTACAAAACGTAACTTTAAAACAGCAGCGATTTTATTTGCTTATGAATCTGTGCAGCGGCAACTTAGTCTGGGCTTAACCAGTTTTTCTGCTAGTCTCTGTTGGGATCAGTTACACAGCTACAGTCTTTTGCTGCTTTGATTGAGGCTTCATGGCCTTAGCTGAGCTAGTTGTTTGCTTTTCTGTCTTCCTAGTCTCTCATCTCAAGTGGAGAGAAGAAACGTTACTTAAAGAAGTTCTTTAAGTAATGGTCTTCCTTAAGTAATGGTCTCAAGGTTCTGAGAAGTGAGAGTAGATTTATACAGTGTCATTTTTGCCACATTCTCTTGGTCAGCGCAAGTCATAGGACTAAGCCAGGAATAGAGGGGGAACTAGTTTCCATCTCTTATCTGACTCTCTTGAGCAGAACTGCAGAGTCGATAGCGTGGGGATTTGTGTGCAGGGGTGGGAGAAGTCATTGCGGCCAACTTTGTAAATGTCTCATTCTTATAATTTTTCTTTTGCTTTCAATTATGATTTAATTATTATTTTTATACCTCCCTCTAGCATCCCCTCTTTTTTTCCTTTGCCTCCTATGCTGAATTTGCTATTATATTTTGAAAACTGCTTAGCTTATGTTGCTATTAATAGAATGATATGTAAACTAAGAAACAGACTTGCTTTGAGAGGGGATCTGAGATGTTCTTCAAATCCAGTACACGTAGTTGTCGCTCATTTCAGTCTCTGAGCTTTTTTTCCTTCTTTGCCATGTGACAGGAAATTGTTTTCTGACATATTCTTCACATATTTCCAGAGTTTGCAGAGCTTCCCAGGAACTGCTGGGTAGTGTGGTCGGAGACGGAGCACCACCTCAGCGGAGCATTGCTACATTCCTTCATTTTACATATAGTTTTGGCAGGTTTGATTTTGTTTGGACAAAGACTTGGCTTTGGATTTGGTTTGGACAAAACCACCATTTTAGGTAATTCGACTTGTTGGCTAGTTGACTTTGGGATATATGAGGTTAATTATGCAGTTAAGACACTAATGACTTAAGGTCTTATAAAAATATTTTTGTCTTAAGCCATTTCTAGAATGTATTTTCTAAAATGGAGACTGTATGCTTTGATTTTGTCAAATACTTTAAGAACATATTGTATAATTTAGCAACTCCAAATTCAGAGCATCAATTACACAAAAGTTAAAATTATATAAAATTAAGGGTTAGCATATCTATGAAGGCAGTGAATATAGTAAAACAGCAAAATGAAAAGTCTTTCAGAGGCATATTAGTCCACCAGTGAGGAAGTAGAGTTTTACTGTTTTATAATTAAAAACACTATTTGTCAGACATTGACTGCCTATTTAAATGAAAAGGAAATAATTAGAAAAATAAAAAGTAATTCCCTCAGTTATAGGTGTAATTTTGAAGATATGAAAATTTAAATGAAAAAACAGATGAGTTTATAAATGTTGTTATAAATGCATATGTGATTCAGGTCTGGACCTGTCTGGAGCTAGGAGTTTCTACTTCTGTGAGACAACTTGGGTGACTCCTTGACCACTGAGTACCTAAAATATCAGTTGAGATTATTTATGTGTCCCTTTTAGTTCTTACCTACGAAGGAAACAAAGTACAGAGATTATCATTTTATACTGAAAGGACTGACTCTGTAGAGAAAGAGTTTGTTTTCTATGTAACTAGGAATTACGAGAATAATTTAGAGAAAGGCAGATTTCATTGCAACAGTAAGGAAGAATATTCAACTAGAGCTGTTCAAAAAATGGACTTGGTGGCCTGGTAAAGTTGAAAGTTTCTCATTCTTGAAGTTTCTTAATCAAACACTGTACAATGATCTTTTATAGTCATCAAAGAAAGGGATTTTTGTCACAGAGAAGGGCTTAGATTAGAAAGTTCTCAGGCTACCCACCCCAGTATTCTGACCTGGAGAATTCCATGGATAGAGGAGCCTGGCAGGTTATAGTCCACGGGGTCACAAAGAGTTGGACATGACTGAGTGACTTTCGCTTTCACTCTTTTCACTTTCAGGGCTTTATAAGTGCTTAGGATTGCATGAGTGGTCCAAATAAAGCATCTTTAGGTTTCCTATTGGTCAGTGGTTTCAGCTGAGGGCAGGGTAGTTGGCTGTGTTTGAGGACCTCTTTGGCTGTCCTCCCTGTCGTGGGGGGTTGCTGTTGTGGGTCTAGTGAGAAAGGCCACAGATGCTGGTGACCATGTGCAGTGTGAGGACAGCCTCCCGGAGCCCCACCTCCAGCAACAGATCGGCCTCCACCGTCCCCGGAGCCCAGGTGAAAAACTGTGGTTTGGCCGAGTGAGTGACTTAAGTGGCAGTCTGTTTGATCTTTGAGACTTGTCTTGGCCTGGAGTGATTAAGTCGGCTAATACTGGCTATAGGCAGATGTGTGAAGTAGCATATAGTTATTTTCAGCAGCGTCTTGCCATGTCCATCACACTGTCAATTCCTTCCAGGTTCTGTAAGGTCTGTTTCTGTACACCTTTCTGGGCCTGTCGTCTCTGCTAACGCTTTATCTCATCAGATTTAGCTCACTTGGGCCTGTTTCCTCAATGGCTTCTCTCTGTTACCTAGGTAATCTGAAAAATGTGGACACCCACTGATACTGATGGTCTTCCCTTAATTGATGATAATGCCTGAATCTTTTTTCCTCCTCCAGTGACCCATGGTGATTTCACTGGGACCTTCCAAGATGGCCAGTTGTCCACTCACAGGGCTATTTGCAAGTCGTCATTCCCACGGATTTCATGTGAATACTTTATTAAAGCAAGACAGTAGAATTCTCGCCTAATATCTGTGCAAAATTTCTTACATAGGAATTCAAACAAGACATTAGAAATACATAAATGCATTGACATGGGGCTCATTAGAGCTACAGCTCAGGTATATTAAAATATTAATGGCAGCAGTTCGAGTGCTGGGTATTAAGAATGGTCTACAGTTAATTACGATGGGATCTCTTAACTTTTCTTAGCCAACTGTAAGTTTTAATCACCTATGTATTCAGAAATGAAGTAATCAGGCAATAGGTTTGTATTGAAAATTAGTTGAAAAAAAATGCTCTGATTTTTAGTTTGGTGGAGTTTGGGATGGACATGTACACACCAGTCTATTAAAATGGATAACCAGCAAGGACCCACACTGTATAGCACATGGGATTCAGCTCAGTGCTGTGTGGCAGCCTGGATGGGAGGGGAGTTTTGGAGAGAATAAGTGAAGGCGCTCAGTCGTGTCTGACTCTTTGTGACCCCATGGACTGTAACCTACCATGCTCCTCCATCCATGGGATTTTCCAGGCAAGAGTTCTGGAGTGGGTTGCCATTTCCTTCTCCAGAGGATCTTCCCTGCCCAGGGATCGAACCCGGGTCTCCTGCATTGTAGGCAGACACTTTACCGTCTGAGGCACCAGGGAAGATAGCTATATATGTGTGGCTGAGTCCCTTTGCTGTTCTCCTGAAACTATCACAACATTGTTTGTTAATCGGCTATGTGTGTGAGTCACTCAGTTGTGTCTGACTCTTTGCGACCCCATGGACTGCAGCCTGTCAGATTTTTCCAGCCATGGAATTCCCCAGGCAAGAGTACTGGAGTCGTTTGCCATTTCCTTCTCCAGGGGATCTTCCCGACCCAAGGATTGAACCCAGGTCTCCTGCATTGCAGGCAGATTCTTTATAATCAGCTCTACCCCAATACAAAATAAAAAGTTAAAATAAATTCATGTCACTCTGTTATTATAGATAAAAGGGGAAAGTTTTTTTCTAGTCATTCATACTATGTTATGAATTACTGAATATATATTTCACTGCAAAATTTACTTTTTGTTTGGGTGAATCTCACTGCATGTAAAGGTCTAGTTCTGATGAAAATTTTGAAGCACAGTAATATTTTAATGTTTAGTTTTCAGTAAAAACTGGTCATTTTACCCTCGTTCCTTTATAAAAATGAAACCTTACTTCCCCAAATGCCAGTCTATGCCTTGACTGCTAGCTTGATTAAGATGAAGGAATGTGTGCTTAGCAATTCAGACACTGCGACTGTGTGTACCAGGAACCACCTGCTTTCCTTAGGGGCCTTTCCTATTAAAATATTAATCAGACTGTTTGTTATTATAGACAGAATTTCCATGTGAAAAATTTGGCTCACATACACACATGCCTCATTTTTGCCATGCCCTGTATTTAATACACTAAGAAAATTACGTTTTGGAATGCTCTTCAGAGCTTTTAGCTTCCACCCCCAATTAGTGTGGTTTATTGTCACTAATTAAATTTTGAAGACTGAGAAGGCCAAGTCGTATCAGTTTCAAAGTGCTCTGGGAGTTGTGAGGACTTATTTTTGAGGATACTACTCTGTTTCATTCCTAACCGTCTTGCCAGGATGATATTAAGTTGATATACTGCTTGTTCATCTCATTCTAACTTTATGGGCAGAGACAACAATGCTATTTAGACATGGTGTTTTAGAAATATGCCAGGGAGGTTTTTGTATATGCTGTGATTGATAGAATTTTGTTTTGAGAAGTCTCTAACTTTCCAAACTGTAAGATACCTTTAAAAATAGCCACTTGAAAAAATCTGATAGTTAGATGAAAGAAAAACTTAACTCTATGATTTAAACAAATGAATAAAATGAATGTTTCTTTTATTCTTTACCATGAAATCTATGTCCCATATGTTTGTATGTCTGATAACCTGCATTTTCAAGGTACTGCTTTGGAATATAACCTAGAGTAAGTATACATTTATGTTATTGGTATTTTCAAATAAAAAAGAACCTATATGATGCAATCATAAAGTTTAATACTGGAGAAGTAAGCTGAAACTCTGCAGCTGGGCTAGTTGCCGCTAACAAAGACTGTGGGAACGTTAAGAATACTATTGTGAGAAAGTTTAAGAAAACCTTTGTTCATTTCTTCCCATGCCTTTTAATGACATTTTCTGGAGAAAAAAAAATTGTGAAGAAAAAACAAAACTTATATTTCCTTTCATGAAAATTTCTATAGAAGCAGATGACTATCAGGTTGTAAACATACTTGAGGAAGTAAAAGACCATGTGAGGATCACATTCTTCATTCTGAAACTTCCTAGTTCTCTTAGATGCAGCATCATGAAAAGGCAAATAAGATGGAGAGAAAGAAAACAAGGTGGAGATTTCTCCAAGTACAAACTCTATTCAGATTTGCAAGTACATTGTTTTGAGTTTATTTAGAGAATCATGAAATACTATCCTTTGACTAGAGGATTCTGAAGGGGAATTGTGCTTGTCAACCAACCTGTTTGTCTTTCTCCCCCCATCCATCCATCCATCCATCCGTCCTGCCAAACAGAATTTTGACATTAGCAATATAATGTGCTTTTAAGGGATGAAGACTTTGTACAGACATTCCTAGATATTGGTGCCTAAAATTATGATTTTGACTTTCAGATAAGCACAGATTGCCTGCCTGAATCTAAGTTCATATGGTCCAGATGCATCCTTCAAACTGTCTGTACACAGATTTCCTGCAAGCTCTTGACCACATTTAGATAGACTACAAAGCAGAAGAGAGTTTTCCATGATAGATGTGACCTCTGGTCTATAAATTGCTTCTCTTTAATCATTTTGGAATCCATAACTAATAGCTAATACAGGATACAAATTTGATTTTACAGTTGCATTAGATTTTTGTCTTTTTATTCTTAATTTATTTTTACTGTTGGAACAAAATTTGGTAAGCACTTAAATTTCTTCTCACTGCCCTAGACCCATTTGATATCAAACAAAGTTGACTTTGGATTTAAAAAAATATCAGCAGTGATTTTTTAAATTCTTTTATCCTTCTCTTATCTATATACTGCTAAAATATTTTTGTGGTATTTTGAAAAATTATGTGTCTCAATATCACTATGTCTGTTAGTGATAAACTGGATACTGAATCTTTCATGCTGACCAGGGAGGAAAAAAAGGCACAGAGGTTTTCATAAGGTTACCCAGTGAAAGGCCTTGATCTATTCCGTTTCCTTGATGTAATAAACTGGGGAGGCATAAAAGGAAAAATCTTGTGTGTGAAATAATTTTGGAGGAGATGACTGTAAAGTCTTCTGCAGTTTATCTGAGTCAGAATTCATGCACTCTCCTCACTTTTTTTCTTTTAATGCCTGCTTTCATTGTGCTTGAAGACATTTTAAATGCTCATTAGAAAGAAAGTTTGGTTCTGGACATTTCGTGTGTGAAGAAATGGTAGTTGGTGAGAACTGAATTTGCAGAGAGGAATCTGCAGCTGGATAGAAACAGTGAGAACCAAGGCAGACAGGAGCAAAGCCATGCCTAATCAGGGAAGGATTTTCTCAAACGAGTTCCAGAGTGAGCATGTGCACAATCACCGGCAGATGACTTGGGTGTGGGCTCAGGGCACAGCGCTTGGGGAAACTCAGGCACATTCCGTCACTTCAGGACACGAGTGAGTGCACGTCAGTCCACGCGCTGTGTTTAAAAGGCAGTGGCGATCACACACATCCTCTGTTTGCTGCTCACGACCGCTTGTTGCACATTGTGTACTGGGGTTGAGTTGGTTCTCGGTGGTCGCCACAGACGTGGGACTCAGCCAGAGGGCAGCTGTTGGCCTTTCACCCACAGCAGTGTGGCTTGGGGGAGCCGTGAGTGAGCGCTGCCATGCTGGCCCCCTTAGCCAGGACTAGAGTAACCCTCACTCTAACGGTCTTTCTTACCTCCATCAAATGACAGAATCCTGAATTGCTGTACTGCCCTGTGCTGTTGTAGGTGGCCCTGCTGTGACCTCTGTGAAGTAATCTGGAAGCTCCTATTTATTGTTGTTATGTCTCTCAGGGAAAAACAGAATGTCACCCTAAGCCTGGTTCTTATTTGAGGTTAATGGGAATACCACCCTTTGTAAGAAAAGTAAGTAACTTACTACAAATTGTCTACTTATAATAATGAGGTTTCACCTAGGCGACCTGTCTACTTTGCCCTGCTTGAAGGCACAATATTTTTTCAGCTTTAACTTTGTTCTGAGTCCGTATAAAACCTTTCTCGATCCTCTGTTTGCTGAATGACGTGAGATTTTTTTGTATTGTTTTCTGAATTGAAAAAGTAAGATGTTTGGCAGCATTAGGATGAAGAATGGTCACTTACATGGTTACGTAAACATATAAGAAAACTGGCTCATGTAACTTTTTTCTCTTCTCACCTTATGTGTCAGTGTGTAAGGTTTTAAGTTTTTGATTGTGATATTTAGGTTACTTAGTTTAAAATGTAAAAGCTGTGTTTCTTTGATTGTGATATTAGGGTACTTAGTTTCAAAATGTAACAAATGTTTTTTTTTCTAGAATAAATATTTTGTACAAGTTTTGAGGATTATGGAAATTTTTTGGTCATTTTTGCTTTTCTTAAATCTGATTCATTATGTAAGTAGTGCACTCTATAACAGAGACTATATCTTTTTTTAATTTTTAAATTGTTTACTGATTTATAGCTGTTGTGTTAGTTTATGGTATGGTGGTAGTTTAGCCGCCAAGTCATGTCTGACTCTTGCAATCCCATGGACTATAGCCTCCCAGGCTTCTCTGTCCGTGGGATTCTCCAGGCAAAAATTCTGGAATGGGTTGCCATTTCCTTCTCCAGGGGATCTTCCAACCCAGGAATCGAACCCAGGTCTCCTGCCTTGCTGCAGATTCTTTACTGACTGAGCTGAGATGGAAGTAATTCAGTTATACATATACATATGTTATCAGTACTGAATATTCATTGGAAGGACTGATGCTGAAGCTGAAACTCCAATACTTTGGCCACCTGATGTGAAGAACTGACTCATCGGAAAAGACCCTGATGCTGGGAAATATTGAAGGCAGGAGGAGAAGGGTACCACAGAGGATGAGATGGTTGGATGGGTCACTGACTTGATGGATATGAGTTTGAATAAATTCTGGGAGTTGCTGATGGACAGGGAGGCCTGGTGTGCTACAGTCCATGGAGTCACAGAGAGTTGGACACAACTGAGCAACTGAACTGAACTGATGTTATATATATATATATATTTTCCACTATGATTTATTACAGTATATTGAATATGATTCCCTGTCCTATGCAGTAAGACTTTGTTGTTTTTCTATTTTAAATATAGTAGTTTGTATCTCGGAGAAGGCAATGGCAACCCACTCCAGTACTCTTGCCTGGAAAATCCCATGGACGGAGGAGCCTGGTAGGCTGCAGTCCATGGGGTCACTAAGAGTCGGACACGACTGAGCGACTTCACTTTCACTTTTTACTTTCATGCATTGGAGAAGGAAATGTCACCCCACTCCAGTGTTCTTGCCTGGAGAATCCCAGGGACGGGGGAGCCTGGTGGGCTGCCGTTTATGGGGTCACACAGAGTCGGACACGACTGACGTGACTTAGCAGCAGCAGCAGCAGTTTGTATCTGCTAATCCTAAACTCCTAATTTATCCCTCCTCCACCTCCTTTCTCTGTTAATAGCCCTAAGTTTGTTTTCTATGTCTGTGAATGTGTTTCTGTTTTGTAAATAGGTTCATTTGTATCATGTTTAGATTCCACATATAGTGATATCATATGATATTTGTCTTTCTCTTTCTGACTTCATGTAGTATGTTAATCTCTGGGCCTATCCATGTTGCTGCAAATGGTGTTATTTCTTTTTTATGGCTGAGTAGTACTCCATCACACACACACACACACACACACACACACACATATCCCACATCTTTTTTAAAAAGCTTTTTATTTCGTCTTGGGGCATAGGTGATTAACCATGTTGTGACAGTTTCAGGTGAACACCTAAGGGAGCCTACCATACGTACACATGTATCCATTCTACCCCAACTCCCACCCATCCAGGCTGCCACATAACATTCAGCAGAGTTCCATGTGCTATGCAGTAGATCCTTGTTGATTATCCATTTTAAATATAGCAGTATGAATATGTTCATCCCAAACTCCCTAACTATCCCTGCCATCCATCCTTTCCCCAACTGCAACCGTAAGTTCATTCTCTAAGTCCATGAGTCTCTTTCTGTTTTGTAAATTCATCTGTATGATTTCTTTTTAGATTCCACATATAAGGGATGTCCCAGGATATTTCTCCTTCTCTGTTTGACTGACTTATTTACTTCACTCAGGATGACAGTCTCTGGGTCCATCCATGTTGCCGCAAGTGGCATTATTTCATTCTTTTTAGTGGCTGAGTAATATTCCAGTGTGTGTGTGTGTGTGTGTGTGTGTGTGTGTGTGTGTGTGTGTGTGTGTGTGTGTGAACCACATGTTTATCCATTCCTCTGTTGATGGACATTCAGGTTGCTTCCATGTCCTGGCTTTTGTAAATAGTGCTGCAGTGAACATTGGGGCATATGTAATTTTTCAAATCATACTGTTCTCTGGATATATTCCCAGAAGTAGGATTGCCAGATCATATGGCAACTCTGTTTTTAGTTCTTTAAGGAACCCCCATGCTATTTTCCATAGTCATTGCACCCATTTACATTTCCACCAACATCCAACAACTTAGGAATTCCTTTTCCTCCACATCTTCTCTAGCATTTGTTATTTGTAGACTTTTAAATGATTTATGTGTAGTAGTTTTGATTTGCACTTCAAAGACTATATCTTAGCTGAGTGTTTTATTATAATTAAGCTGAATGAAATTTATAAGAGCCATAATTCTCTAATGGGAGTTTTTAAAGAAGTTTTTGAGAGAAATCCATGACCATGCAACCACACCTGGTTGCCAGATCTGGCTTAATCCCAGTATTGTCTGTCTCTCTAAGGCTCTTCTCTAAAGTGGGGATAATAACCCCTACATTACAAGGCTATTTTGAGGATTATATAAAGTGATGTATGTCAAGCACAGAATATAGCATGTGACATATAGGGAGCATTCAGTAACATCAGTAATTGATGTTATTTTTACACTATTATTTTAATTATTATGTTGAACTCTGAAAGGTTTCCCCTCATCCCTCCCCCTTTCTTAAAGGACAGACACTTATTAAAAAATATGTGTATATATATATTACATATAGGAAGCATTATAGGGATTATCCCTACCTTGGAAGCAGAGTAGCTACCTGATCACCATTAATAAAGTTTTTCTAGAGGCAGAGGGATATAATTAAAAGCCTTGAATCTGAAACCAGACAGTCCTAGCTCTGAGTCTTAGTTCAGCCACTTAAATATTTTTTGATTTTAAGTGAGTAGCGTACTTTCCAAGTCCAGTTGCCTCATCTCTAAAATGGGAATGATTGAAAACCTCCTTTGGAGCTCAGCCTGGTGCCCTGGTGCTCTGACAGTCTAGAGGGGTGAGGTGGGGTGGGGGGACGGGGAGGGAGGTTCAGGGGGGAGGGGATGTATGCAGACTTAGGCTGACTTATGTTGTCGTACGACAGAAACCAACGCAATGTTGTAAAGCAATTATCCTCCAATTCCTGCCCCCCAAAAACAACAACAAAAAACCAAACACCTACCTTGAAGAGCTATTATTAAGATTAGAGGTAATATTTAAAAAAATGCGCAGCACCCATAGCAGCTCATTGTCTGGTTTGCTCGTCTACTTTGCTCTCTTTCTCTGTTCTCTGGTTCTTTATTGTTTATTTTTATAACTTACCTTTAACTGTAAACACTCTTATGGTTTCTTTTTGGCTCCTTATGATTCCTTTTCACATTTCCTTTCTTGTTTGCTTTGATTTGCTCTTTTAATGACTTTTAATAACCAACTAGTTGACTGTAAAATAGAGAAATGGGCATGGGAAAGAAAAGAAGCAGCTGAACATCTTGATAGCTTTTAAATATGTCATTAGACAACCTTTACTTCCAGTAACTGAATTTCCTTTATATGATAATAATAGGGATATAAATAAAGTGCTATGGGTGTTTGGTGATAATGTTGGATTGATTTTTGTAGTACCGATTTAGAGAATATGCTTTCAATAAGTATTTTGTTTAGAGAGTGAATTCACATGGTGGTTTTCACTTGACCATTGAATTTTCTTTTGAAGTCTTTTTTTTTTTTTAAATGTCTAAATCTTTATCTGTAATCTTTTAAATAGTAAGTTGTAATGTAAAGATTTTTTTTTTTTTTTAATTTGCCAGCCAAATTAGAATTGTGTTGTAATAAGGATTATAGTTTTCAGGTTGTATTAGTTACTTCGTATGGAAATATTCTATAGTTAGTTCTATAGTTAGATTCTGTAAATTGTTTCACTTTTATGGAAGACAAAATACAGCTTACCTATTTACCATAAAAGGACAGCACATCATACAGTCCGTACTTCCTTGCCTCTATCTAACATCACTGTTTCCACAACTGGAAAATGTCAAGGTTAACATGTTGCCAGACTGTGTTTGCTGACCTTGAAGGTATAAATCAAGAAAGGTGAGCAGTGCAAGGAAGAGCCTGGGCCGAGCTGGCATACCTAGTGTGATTTCCCACCCTCAGTTCAGTCAGAGAAAATGCTCTCTTTTGCTTAGTATATACATATATTCTGAGGTTTGGCTCATCATATATTAGTGACAGTTTGCTTTGAAATAATTTTGTTGTGCACTGAAAAAAATTGACTCATGGAATCATAGAATTTTGGAGTTGTGATCCTAGAGATTAACCTAATGTCTCTTTTTTTAAAAAATTAATTTGTTTTAATTGGAGCTAATTAATTTTGCCATACTTTGACATGAATCAGCCATGGGTGTACATTTGTGCCCCGCCCTGAACCTCCCTCCCTATCCCATCCCTCAGGGTCATCCCAGTGCACTGGCTTTGAGTGCCCTGTTTCTTAAAGATGAAAAATTAAGGTTTAAAGAATGGAAGTGATTTGATGAAGTTTATACTCTTAATCTGGAGACCCCAGACTTCTTTCTTACCAGTAGTCTGGTATTTGTGGCCCTAAAGGCCCCAAGGTGTTTTGTACTTTTCCTCTATTTGTTATGTCAAGGAAAGGAAACTTAAAAAAAAAATCAGTAAGTAAAACTGCTAATCCAAAACAAAGGGACAGATTATAAAGATGTACTATGTATTATGTGATTCAAATCATATAAGGATTTAAAAAAATTATAAAGCAATACATAGCTATTTAACAATCCCACTACTTAAGATGATGCATTTTTAAAAGCATATTAATACTGTGATAATGATCTGTTGTGCGTTCAAAGCAAAATATATACATTGCAAATTGTGATAACACTCATTGATCTTATAAAAATGGCTTCCCCAAGAGGCTAGGTAATGGTCTGTGTTTTTAGGGAAATTGAAAATGGTTATAGAGTCTTAAGTTCCAGCTTTACAAAGTGTATGAATGGGAGTACTATTTAGTTTTTGAAAAATGGTTGCTATACATAGAAATTAAATTTTTTATCAGAAGCCTTATAATGGAATATCAAGAATCTGTCCTTGTATGGAATTACACGAAATAGCGATTGCTTTTGGGCACTTTGTGTTTTGAGTAACTTACGTTGGAGACATAAAGGTATACAGACAACCAAAAAAGCTTTGTCTAATTATACATTGAATAATTAAAATAATAATTAATTAAATGTTTTGGTGAGCACCTCTTGTAGGGTAAAATGTAAATATTCTGTCTTAGCATATTGTTTTGGCTGATTTGTTAATATGCTTACATTTCCACTAGACTGACTTTGACAACAAGAATCAGTGTTATGTGGTTTTATTGCCCTAACAGCCCTAACACCCTGGCAGTATAGCAAGCACTGTAGTAAATATATGGGAAAAGGTGATAACTAGTGATTTTGTTCTCTTGACGATCATGAGGTCTCCTGATAGGCTAGAGCTTATCAGACCGTCTGTATCTCTCTCCTTTTGACTTGCTCAGACACAAAATGTTAGTAATGCATAAATAGCTGATCACTCTTTTTCTGAGCGGGAGGGAGGGTGGATGCGTGGCTAAAATATGAATGAAGTACCCATGAGGCAAGGAGAAATTTATTGGTCTTTTCCAGAGAGCGGAGATGGGGTTTCAGTATTTATTTGTGTAATGGAAGGAAAGGGGCGCAGTGACTACGGGGAGGAAATGGGCTTGGTGTGAGTAGTGAAGGCCAGGCCACAAGGAGCATCTCTGGACAATTCAGGCAGGAGTGGGCACAGGCAGTGAACAGGGCTGAGGAACATTTAATTGAGGATATTAAAGAAAAGCAGAAGATTTCTGTGGGAGGAAGTAGTTAAACGCACCATCTGTTTAGGTCGCTAGTGGACTTTAAATGACTTCAGGATATGTGTTTTAACCATTTTGAAGCTTAAATGGTAAAAACAGCCTTCTTTACCGGGTCATAGTCACATTTTGTGTATTTCTGGTTATTTTTAGGTTTATAAAGTATTCACATATCATGGTATTGTTTCTTTGTTAGAGCATCAAGAAGGATAGTTTTCATATAATCCTTCGTGACATAGTGAAGACAGCCATAGTACAGTTTTTCCCTGCAAGTTTTGTAAGCTCTCTAACAGGAAGCCATGTATTGTAAATCTATCACTTCCTGAAAAGTTATTCCAGGGAAAACAGTATTTTTCAGCTGAATGAACTTTACTTTCATGTTATTTGTGCACTCAACTTAAATATTCTTTTGGTTTAGTACATTATGAAATTTCCAATACACAGTATTTTATTTTAACCACCTCTATTCTTGGTGCAAATAGAAAATAATGAAATTAATTCTCTGTTTTCACATAAGTATATTCAGTTTCAAAAAATAAAAATGGCTTCTAAAAGATCCACAGTCGAAAAATAGGCAAAGAATATGAAAAAGTAGTTAAATCAACTGACCAAAAAACAAAAAGATTTATAAACCTGTGATGCTCAATTTCATTTGTAAGAAGAATGCAACTATAATATATCATTTCTTTCATCTATCACATTGCGAGGATAAAACAGTTTGATAAAATGCAGTTTTGTGGCTACAGGGAAATTGTTCATGTCAGGGTATGACTACTTTGATATATACCATTGATATGAGAGTATATCAGAATTAAAAATGCACCTATCTTTGATACGTGAATTCAATTCTAAAGATTTACCTCCAGAGATACGCGTGCAAGTTTACAGTGTTTACTTTGGTATTCAATATATATTGCCTCCACTCTATTTATTCACAGACTGTTTAAATAAACCTTAGCATTCCTTTGTGTGTATGTGTGTAAAATTAAAAAGTATAAAAGAGTGTCTTTATTTGGCATGTATCTTTGCACAAATGTACACACACATACATGGATACACCTACACAATTCTATACAGACAGAATACCAGAGCTCTAGAATATAAGGGAACTTTCTTTTCATTGTATTTTTGTCATTCATTTGAGTTTTTGTTTCTCTCAAGTATTTGTATTAATTTTTTTAAAGTTTTAAGTGTTTTTGAGATATATTACATGCTATAAAATTTATAAAAGTGTCAGTTTCATGGGTTTTTAGTGTGTTTACAGAACTGTGTACGTCTCCATGTGACCTAATTTTGGAATATTTTCATTGACCCCTGAAGTAACCATATACCATGGGCAAACTCCATCAGCCCTCACTCCTCTAGCTCTAGACATCCATAATTCTACTTGCTGTAAGGACATTTGTCTATTCTGAAATTTCAGATAAATGGTGTCATACAACATGTGGTCTTTTGTAAGTGGCTTCCTTCACTTTTATTTCAGGTTCATTCATGTTGTATTATGCCCTTCATTATTTTTTTGAATTAAAAAAATCAAAGTGATAATAGCAATTTCAAAAGCACTTATCCTGTTTAAGTATATTGTACAATTATTGTGAAATGGAAGAGGATTATAGAGAAATTATTTCTTGTCAGTAGTTACTATTTCTTGAGCATCTTTGATGTACTGGTTATTCTTTCAGGCTTTATGTGTGTTATCTCACTCAATGCTTACAATCTGTGTAATAGTTAATATTGTATTATTTCCACAAATGAGTAAACTGTGATATTTTGTATTTTTGTCTATTTACTAGACATAAAAATGTAAAGTATAAAAATAGATATGTGCAGATGCATACTTTGCAGCTAAAGTTAGAATATGTTAAGTGTAGCATTACCACAATGCACAGTGGAAATGTCATTTACTAGCCAGACAGGTTTAATAGCACTTTTTGCAATTATGGGTATGTCTGTAACTGCTTGTTCATTATGGTATCCACTGTTGGACGGAGTCCACTGAAGATGAGAGAGGAAAGTATTCAGCTGGTTACTGATTAGGTCGTGTACATGAGGAAGATACCCCAGGTCAAAGAAAGAATGACCTGAAAGGATTAGAGGTGCTTGATTGAGTGCTTGGCACTCAAATAGCAGTAGGAATAGTGTCTGTTCCTATCAGCCAGCCTGGAAAATCTCAAGATTCATGTGGCACTGGGTAGAGTACACACAAGGGTCTTATCTCAGCCGGGGAATAATTAGTCCTAAGTTGAGCACTACCCCACCCCCCTCCTAAAATATCTTAAAAGCAAGTCATTAAAGGATTTGACTGTTTCCAAATAACTGTGACCAAGAACAAAGTCAAGAAGATTTATGGGCACATGAAAATATCCAACATCCACCAAGGTAAAATTCAGAATGTTTGATAAGCAGTAAAAATTAGCAGCCATGCAGTAAGAAACAAGAAAAGTTGACCTGTAATGAGGAGATAATCAGTCAATTAACACTGAATGAAAACTGCCAAGCTATTAGTTGGCAGGCAATGACATTAGAAAGCATTGTTATAAGTGAATTCTGTAGTTTCACAAGAGTTAGAGACATGGAAAATGGGGAAAAAAATCAAATTTTGAATTATGATATAATAATTATGTGTGTAAAATTTACTGGTGGCATTAATAACATATTATATGTTACAGAAGAAAATATGAATGAACTTGAAGACATAAGAACAGAAATGATCCAAAATGAATCATGGAGAATAAAGGGATTTTTTTTTTTTACAAACTAAAGAGAAAATTACTGAGTTGTGGAACAACTTTAGGTGACCTACTATATAATAATTGGAGTTCCCAAAGAGGAGAGGGAGAAAATATATTTCATGTTATTATGGTTAAAAATTTTCAAATTTGATGAAAACTATAAATCCACAGATCAAAGAAATTTAATGATGTCCTAGTAAAAGAAACAATGAAGAAGACTATAAGACCCCTCATAATCAAATTCTAAGAAGACAGTCAAGTGGTACTCATTGAGCCAACTACTGAAATAAAATGATTGATCAACCTAGAAATTGATACCCAGAAAAAATAACTTTAAAAACAAAGGTCAAAACTTTTTTAGACATACATTTTTAAGAAAAATATTTAAAATATATTTTCTATAAAATATATAGGAACTATAATGGATGATAGCAATAGCACAAATGTTAGGAACAGGGAAGAAACAGAAGTATTCTATTGAGGAATTCCATTTTATATGTTAAGTGGTATAATATCACTTGAATGGAGACTGTATCAATTTAAAGATGTTTACTACAAAGCCTTTAAACAAACAAGCCAACAATGGAGGGAAGATGGAGTCTTTTAAAAAAAACTGAGTTGATTCAAAAAAGGCAGAGGAAGAAAAAAGAAACAAATAAGGAACTATCAAGTTCTTTTCTGCTAGCTCACTGGTAGAGAATCTTTCTGCCAAGACAGGAGACCCAGGTTCAATCCCTGGTCTGGGAGGATCCCATCTCCTGCAGAGCAACTGAGCCCATGCTCTAGAGCCTGGAAGCCGCAGCTCTGAGCCCACGAGCAGCAACTACTGGAGCCTGGGCGCCTAGAGCCTGCGCTTCACAACAAGAGAGGCCCACACACTGCAGCTGCAGGGTGGCCCCCTGTGTACCGCAAGTGGGGAACAGCACCCGCAGTCACCGGGACCCAGCACGGCTAAAAACAAATAAAGAAAATTATGAAAAGGAAACTGTAGAAAAAATAGCGAGAGGATAGGTTTAGTTCTGAACTTACCAATAATCATACTAAATATAAACAATCTAAATATGCCAAATGAAGAGGTGGAGGTTTCAGACAGGATAAAAAAAGCAAGAAACAGCAATATGATGCCTATAGGCATTGAATATAAAGACCAAATCAATTAAAAGTGGAAAACTAACGGTAACCAAAAGAAAGCTGGAATTACGGTCAGATGAAATAGATTTCAAAGCAAAGAATGCCAGAGACAAAGAAGGTAATTTCATCATGGTAAAGTAGGCGTAATTCTAAATGTCTTGTCCCTAATAGCAGAGCTTCAGAATACACCAAGGAGAAACTGACAAACTGTGAGGAGAGATTATGGAGACACCTGCATGATTACAGCAGGATATTTTGATACTCTCTCTCAATAATTGTTGAACCAATAAATAAATCAATAAAGATTGATGAGACTGGAACAACCCTGTTAAGCAGCTTGACCTTCACCCGACAGCAGTTGAATTCACATTCTTTTAAAAGGAACACAGGTTATTTACCAAACATACAAAACATATTCTGGGACATCAAGTAAGTTTTGATAAATCTAGGAATAATCAAGTCCAATGAAGTATTTTCTGACCCTAATAGAATAAATAAGTCAATAACAACAAAAAGATAGCTGAAAATCCCCAAGTATGTGGAAATCAAATAACACACTTCTAACGAAGTCTTGGACATGAGTTTGAGTAAACTCTGGGAGTTGGTGATGGACAGGGAGGCCTGGAGTGCTGCAGTCCATGGGGTCACAAAGAGTCAGACACCACCGAGCGACTGAACTGAACTGAATTGAATTAAGCCATGGGTCGTAAAAGGGAGCAAAAGCAAAAATTAGAAAGTATTTTGAATGGAACAAAAATGGACTCTAGAATATTAAAATTAGGATACTTGTACATCAGACATTAGGGGGAAATTTATATCATTGTACATCTATACCAGGAAAAAAAAACAACAAACAAAAAATTAAACCAATGGCCTAAATTTCTACCTTTAAGAAACTAGGAAAACAAAATCAAATCAAACAAAAAGGAATTAATAAAAATTAAAGTAAACAAGATAGAAAATGGAAAAAGAAAACTGATTAAGGAAAAGCTCTTTTTTTGATAAAAATCAATACAGTTAATAAGTTCACAGACTAATAAAGACAAGAAGGTACAAATTGCCAGTATTGGGAATGAGAAAGGTGACATCACCACAGAGATAGTGAGGGAATGCTATTAAAAATATTTTGGGTGTGATAAATATGTTCGTTATCTTTATTCTGATTTTACAGCTATGTACGTATGTCAGAAATTACAAATTTGTACACATTATATGTCAGTTATACCTCAATAAATCTATAAAAATTTTTAAATAGCCACACATGTGAAAAGTAGCTGCAGAATTAAAACTATGGAGTAGTATTCTATAAGATCTTTGAAGGTTAGAATCATTTTTAAATATCTTTTGTATAGAATGAAAACAGTAACACTTGACCAATATTTGTTTAATAGAGGAAATGCAAGATACAACTAGCAGGGTAGACATGGATGTATCACTGGCTTTTTAAGGATCTAAGTTTCCTACTATGAAAAAAAAATACATTACCTAAAGTACCTTTTACCTCTAAAATTGTATAATTCGAAACATAGAGACTATATTCTTCATTTAACTACAATTTGCATTTGTTTGGAAAAGCAGTCTGTTGAAGTTAGTGTTTAACAGATTTAGTACGATTAATTAAAAAAAAACTTTGAAAACTGTTTGTTGCTAAAAATGAAGTCCTTGCTTTAGCATCTTTAACATAATGCTGACCATCTTTCTCAATAAAATTAAAAAATATTTTCCATTGGTTCTGTTGATAGAGTCCCCTTGTTTATTCCTCATCTCCTCAGAGTCTCTACTAACAAGTCTTTGCTTCCTTGACCACTTTGTGTAAAACCACCCCTTTATCTCCTTATCCTACTTTGTTTTGCTTCAAAATTCATTACTGTCTGACATACTAATCTGATATCTTCTCTTACCTTACCAGAATGTAAGTCCCACAAGGGCAAGGACTTTGTCCATTTTGTATACTACTTTAAGTTCTACAATAGTGCCTGGCGCATTGTATGTGTGAATATTTCTTGAATGAGTTGATCAGTTGTACTTTAATAATATCCCTTACATTTCCTCCTGCTTGCACAGATTTTCATGTCTTAAAACTAATAAAAAAAAAAAGTGAACTTCAAATATTGGTGATTTGAGAAGATTTCATAAGGTCAAAGTCCACTTGCTTTTAAACAAATGTTTTAAAAACCTTTCTAGGTTTCTCTGTCTCTGGATGAGGTTTTTATACCTACATCACTTTCATGAATAATAGAACAAAATAAAAATAATCTGCTAAATCCCTGACACTGCAAGTATTGTCTCACTTAATCTTCCTAACAATTCAAAGTGAGGTGATATACTCACTTTACAAATAAGGGATCTAAGATTTTAGGGGAAGTTATAAAAAACGCATCATGTCTGCATCTCCGTTGCTACCTTGCAAGTAGGACATCAGTACTATCTTTCTGGATCCCATACATATGCATTAATATATGATCTTTCTCTTTCTCTTTCGGACTTACTTCACTCTGTGTAATAGGCTCCAAGTTCTTCCATCTCATTAGAAAGCATCAAAAGTCACACAGAATTAGATTCAAACCTTATTCCAGAGCTTGAGTTCTTAAACATTATATTCTTTCCCAGTTTCAGATGTATTATTCATGAAGATAATTGTTAGTTTCATGTGAGCACAGATAGGTCTAGCCTATGGGGATAGAGCATAGCAACATTTTGAGGGAGGCTTTTGGAAGTTTTCTTTGGAGAAGATAGAGAATGTAGGAAGGACTTGTGTGACACTTCCAGAGTGGTTTGTGAATGGAGTCTGTGAGGGGGATAATGACTTGTGCAGGGAAACAGTGAAATGCTGAGCATTTGGGAAGATTGGCATTGCCCCAAGGGGATTCAAGGAAAGGGAAATAAAAATTGAGTTTCTTGATCTGGATCATTGGCTAGCAAATTATTGCCAGTAAACAAACTCACTTGGACTTTATAATTGATTAAGCAGTAACTGAAAATTATTCTTTATGCTTTGTCACATTTTCAAAAACAGTGACATGAACTTTATGCATCCTGGATAAGGTATTTTTAAAGACGAGAGATTGGGAGAGGAAAAGAAAGAGATAGGAGAGAAGAGTGTGTGCATGTTTATTAGATTTTATATACTTTATAATGAAATATTTCATATTTTATAAGAAATTAATAAAAGTATTTGTTTTTTAGTAATTGATACCCACCCTTTTAAAAGGATGGACTTCCCTTTGGCTCATATGGTAAAGAATTGGCCTGCAGTGCAGGGGACCTGGGTTCGATCCCTGGGTCAGGAAAATCCCCTGGAGAAGGAGATAGCAATCCACTCCAGTATTCTCGCCTGGAGTATCCCATGGACAGAGGGGTCTGGTGGGCTACAGTCCATGGGGGTCAAAAAAGTCGAACATGCCTAAGTGATTAACACACACATCCTTTTAAAAAATTAAATTTATTTAAACTAAAAAAAAAAAAAAATGCAGCTGCCCCATTTCTTCCAGCACTCTCCTGCATCTGTAACATATCTGTTCTCGGTGTCTGTGATCTCAAATTTCTGTCTGTCTTTCTTCTTTCTTCTTTCTCCCTTCTTCCTCCTTCTTCACATTCCACACGGAAGAGATCATATGATATTTGTCTTTCTCTGACTGACTTATTTCACTTAAAGCATAGTGCCCTTGGGGTCCTTCGATATTGTTGCAAGCAAGTGGCAAGATTTCATTTTTTTGTGGCTGAATAGTATCCCCCCACCTGTGTGTGTGTGTGTGTGTGTGTGTGTCTGTGTGTCTGTGTATGTGTGTATACCTTGGTTTAATTATCCATTCATCTACTGATGGACACTTACGTTGTTTCCATATCTTGGCTATTGTAAATAGTGCTTCATGTATGTCTTTTACAGCTAGTGTTTTCATTTTCTTTGGATAAATATTTGGACGTAGAATTGCTGGACCATATGGCAGTTTTATTTTCACTTTTTTGAGGTGCCTCCATACTGTTTTGCATAGTGATTGCACCAATTTACCTTCCCACCAACAGTACACAGGGGTTCCCTTTTCTTAATATCCCCATCAACATTTGTTATTTTTAGTCTTTCTGATGATAACCGTTCTAACAAGTGTTAGATGATATCATATTATGGTTTTGATGTACATTTCCCTAATGTTGAGCATATTTTCATGTACTTGTAGGCCATTTATATGTCTTCTTTGGAAAAATTTAATCTTCTGACCATTTTAAAATTGGATTATTTGTTCTTTTGATATTGAGTTGTAGGAGTTCTTTTTATATTTTGGATTTTAGCTATCAATTATGTCATTTGTAATTATTTTCTCCTATTCAAGTTTCCTTTTCATTTTGTTGATGGTTACCTTTGTTTTTCAGAACTTTTTAGTTTGCCATCTCACTTTGTTTTTGCTTTTGCTGCTTTTGGTGTCAGATTTTTAAAAATCACCATGACCCATGTCCAGGAGCTTGCCAACTATGTTTTCTTCTGGGAGTTTTATGGTTTCAGGCCTTACATTCAAATCTGTAATCTATTTTGAATTAATTTTGTGTGTGATGTAAGATAGTGGTCCGGCTTCATTCTTTTGCATGTGTCTATCCTATTTTTGCAATACTATTTATTGAAGAGACTGTTGTATCCCCATTGTGTATTCTTATCATAAATCAATAGACCATGTATGCATGGGTTTATTTCTGGGCCCTTTTATTCTGTATCATTCTGTATTCTCTTTTTATGCCAATACCATACCATTTTGATTACTATAGCTTTGAAATATTGTTTGAAATCAGAGAGCATGATGCCCATCCTCTTTTGGGTTGGTAGGCTCATGTATTTCTAAGTCATTCAGTTTGTGTTTATAATGCACATCTTAAGCCGAGGTGGCCAACCTGTCAAGCTTGATTTGTAATTTTTACACTTTCCTTAGGTCAACTAGAATTTGTGTTGGGAACAGCTGAATACGATTTTGTACCATTTTTGTGGTTCCTTGTGGTCAGTCTTTAATAGTTGATGATTGTTCACTTGTCATTTGTGATGTGAGGACATTAATTTTTGTGTTTAGTTTACACTGTTATTGTTGACATAGGAACACATTTTACATCTGTTTTATTGTTTTAAAACAATTTTATGGGAGATCCACTTTCTTGGTGTAACTAAGCTTTTGGTCAGGACTTGGGTTTGAATTCTTTTCATATACGTCTTAGTATATTGTGTTTAGTGTGATGTGTTTTAAGGGAGCTTCTTTAATCCAGATTTATTGTGTGTTCTGATGCTTGCTATTAGAGAAAAAAAAATTTTTTTAATAGGGAGTCTATATCCCATACAGGATGATTATATTTTTAGAGGCTTTTTTTATTGATTATAATTGGTTGTCAACTGGGCTGTGTTTTATATTTTAAAATCTGGTTATCTTGATATAATAGTTGATAAGCTTTATGATTTTTCTGCTGATTTCACTATATAAAAGCCATTGTCTTTGTTCTTGGGTTAGTTACTTCTTCAGGAATTCTTAGATATAATTTTAACAATTGGCTATTCTTTTTTGAACCCTGTTACCCTCTACTGAATCTATATACATGCATACATGTATATATAGTGTTATATATCTAAATATGTATATATATGCACATATATATTGTATAGTTATGTAGTTTTATTTATTTGTATATGTGTAAATATACAGACTCATTTATGCCTTGATATAAATTTTTGAAAGGTAGGGAATGTGATATGTATATGACTGGTTTTGTACACCTTTTCATCGCTTCAGTTATAAGGTTTAATAGTGGGGATTTTGCTTTGATAAGACACACAAATGATGATGTCAGTGTTCTTTTGCAAGTAATGTATTATCTCCTTTTTATAGGTCCTTTTGTTCTGCATCACAGCTGCCATGTACATGTTCTTTTTCAGGTATGTTCTATCTATTTACTTTAACAGAAAAAATTCTCCCTTGGTAATTTAAAAATCATCTGTATAACTAACGTGTTTTCTAAATTATTATTCCCCATAAATGATATGAATTTTTGTTTGATTTGTTTTGTTTTCTGGAGTGGTCAGAGATAAGTCACTTCTTCTTAGTGAAGAGAGAAGGAGAGGGAAGGAAGATGTGATTTTTTTACATTATGCTTGTAAGTTCATCTTGGAAAGCTGAATGTATAAATTAATAGTCCTCAGATCTTGATAAGTGAAATTTTGCTTTTTTGACCCTTATTTTGGATACTTATCACTCTCTTTATAAAACAATCAACACTTCAAATTTAAATGAGAGAAAAGTGATGGTAGGGCTTAATCTAAGTCTTCTGCAAAGGTAACCTAGCACACTAATCACGGTCTGTAAAACATTGAGTTAGTTTGTGATGTCAAAGTTGTGTTTTTCATTGACACTGGAACTCTCAGGAATGTGGGGGAGTATTTGAATGGCTCAAAATTGTAATGCCAATAGATATGGTGTCTGTCATTGTTGCATAAACACAACAGTGTGGGAGTAAGACTTTTGATTAGGAAGAGTCCACTCTTTCATTTGAAGTAGTACCAGTAATTCCTTTCTGTTTCACTCTTATTACACTCATTTGAATAGACTTCTTTCTTAACTTTTCATGATATAGGCAGAATTCCATCACAACAGGAAGTACAAGTCTTTCAAAATTAAAATTTATAGTGATTGACAAAGACAATTATGGATTTTAGTGAGATGTATTTGATAGATCTTTTTTGTTTAACCTAAAACAATTCAACCATAGCAGAAATGTTTAAACAACTAATTTCCTGTCAGAATGTTCTATTAATATTTGATAAGCACTGTGATATACTTTTAACTTCTTCTGACATTATAAAAATGTTACATGCAAATATAAAATGACAATGTTGCTTTAATTTTTCCTGTAAAAGATGGACAGGCTGTTAGAAGGAAAAAAATGGATGAAGTTTTTAAGGTGGGGAGGACTTATTCATAATGGAGTGCACAGTTATTAGCAACTGAGAAATCAGTGCAGCTACATGGGGGCATTTGTGAAATCATACGACCTACTATTCTTAACATACTTTCATATCTACTTTACAACTTTTATAGTCGCTTTCTTATATTTTGGTAATTTAGGGGTGTGGTATGGGAGTTGAGAACAATGACTTTCATTTTATCAGTTTCTAAAACCTTAATTGTATTCAGATGCATTATTAGGAAAGTATTACAAGTTCATGTAGTTTATCTTTATCCTCTGTCTAATCTGAAGATACCTAGTGGGAGAGATGTAAAAAAAAGATAAAAACTAAACATATCTTTTCTTGGCATGCACAGGAGGAAAGTACAATATCAAGTAAAGTTTTTTGTGTGTGTGAGAATTCCTACCAAACCCATGTAGTTCAGTGAAACAGTCCTTCCCAATATGGCACTTTAAGACAGCACGTTTGATCAACATTTAGCATTTCTTAGTCATCAGAAGTTTTTGAGGTTTAAAAAAAATGTGTTGAATATAGTGATAGTGCCCAGTGTTAGTCAGGGTCCTAGGATATTGTACTTTGAAAACTGCTACCATCAAACTAGTATTTTTGGTGTAGAAGGAAGATCAACCCTATAAATATGTATTTTGGTGCAGAGCTACGGAACCTTTTCCTGTTTCAGTCACAAAGTCTAGGTTAAAAACAACAATTTAAAATACTTTCCAGAAGGCTCAATACAAGGTTTTAGTGCCAAGATAAACATTTTCCATTTTCTGAGGAAAGGGGTTGTTTTTCTCCAAAAAGAAGCACTATCACCAAATTCCTAGTGTTCTTGGCAGAAGTTAGTTTGAATAACTCAACAAAAGAGGTTTGGTAAATGGTAAAATAAAACCATTTATAACATACTGCAACCAAAGAAAACAGTGTTATATGTTTGTCTGAACTCTAGCATGTGTTTGGAATGCACAAACAAGTTAGCAGTTAGCAAGTCCAATTGCATTTGAATATTTTGTTTTTGAAATTCAGCTTTATTATAAATACAGATATCTTAGGACTTATTTATTCCATTTATTAACAGTTACTTTAATTCTAATTGCATAAAATTAGATCAGTAAATATCAAATAATATTGTCCCTATGTTTCCGTTTATGGTAACCTTTACTAAGAAGAGGATAAGGAAAACATTTTGTGTTAGAAATGAGTCAACTTGTGTTTTTATCCTAACCCATAAATGGGAAAAAGGGAAATGAGACCCCATTTCAATACAGAGAAAATTTGCCAATTTTGTTTTTTTAAAGAAAGAACTTAGAAAGTAGTTCCATAAGTATTTTCTTACAGTGACGTAGGATGTGACAGTTATAAAATGAATTTACTTAAAAAACAGCAGAGTGCTCATAGTATTGAAACCATGGTTATTAAAATATGTAGTGAAAATATCTTACTTTTGCATAGCTCTTAGTTATTTTATAGGTATAGGTCTTTTCACATTATCCCATACATGATGATCTCTTTTTATCTTTTGTATTTTTTAAATTATGAAAGTATGATAACATATTTACAGGAAATTTGGAAAATACAGAACAAAGTTACATATAGTTCCACTATATATTACAGTTTTTTTTTAAGTAGATAAATTAAGATTTTTAGTTGGAGTTTCAATATCAAACTCTCAAAAATTAATAGAATGAATATACAGAAAGGTAGAAGGATATAGTAGGCCTGAAAAACACTATGAATCAATTTAACATAATTAAGATTTATACAGTCTTCACACAACAGTAGGCTACAAATTCTATTCAAGTTTCCATAGACTATAAACTAGGAGACACTGGAACATATCCACGGACATAAAACAACGTACAAAAATTTCATGGTCTAAAGGTATTGAAGTCATACAGAGTCTGTTCTCTTGTCACTGTGAAATTATGTTAGAAATCAATATCAAAAGATATTTGAAAATAACCCATATATTTTCAAGTGCAATGTGACATTTACTGAGAAAGATCTTTGACTTAGCCATTGAAAGCCTCAATGAAGTTAGAAGAATGAAAAACACAGAGAGTGATTGCAGAGAAGGAAGCATTTAAATAAGAATTTAATACCAAAATGAGAAGTTAATGTTAAAGACACTTTAAAAACCCCATCATACATGGTGATCTTGACTTTTAATTGGTATCCCAGAAATAAAGCTTACATTCAAATGAAATTCTGGGAGCACTTCAAAGGTGTGGATGGTATGTGAAGGTTGTATGTCAAGGTAGGAAAGGTAGTATGTGAAGAGAGAGTTCTAGTCTTGTTCCAGTTATTCATAATGATTGTGCCTCTTTTGTTTAAGCATTATATTATTTTGTATGTTATTGTCATAACTTTGCCTGAGATAGTGTCTGTCACTATCAATTCAGACCAAGCAGAAGTCATACTTGAAAACTTCATAGACTGTTTTGTCAAATGCATCTCTTTAAGATATTTCTTTACTTCCAAGAGTGTATTTATGGGTAAAGCAATGTAAGTTTTTTTTCAAGTAAAAGGTTTATCATAATTATTGATTTCAGGCTTGCTTAGGATCTTCCCAATAGTCAATGTGGAGAAAATAAAGTTTCTTTTGAACCGCTTGCTCTTTCTTGTTTTAATTGAGAAACAAAGGAAAAAAATCAACAATAATGCAGACACTGCAACAAAACTATTATGCTTAATCCTGCTCACAACTTTTAAATGTTATTTTGTCTGTTTTATTGTCAACATTAGTGATCTGTGTATAAAGAACATTAATATTTTAGAAAAATGAAGTAATCCAGTTTCATTTTTCTTTAATTTAAAATAGTATCATAAAGCATATTATGACAACTTTGATCCCATCTTAGTGAGTACCTAGCTAGAAATTCTTTCCACCTGCCTATGCAAAGGCAGCAACAAATCCAACAATTTGTTTAAACATGTAGATTGAACAGCTCAGACTTGTTGTCATAGCAGATAATCTACAGACTATATATGACTGATTCATAGCAGACATATGTTAATCTGCTATAAACATTGGATTTTTAGTTAAAAACCAGTGCAAATTAAAGTTTATTGTGGTTGTGTTTTATACATATTTAGGAACAGTATTGATGACTGCTATTCCATGAATTTGTACTACTCTGTGAAGGCCAACATTAATAAACTATAATATTTCATTAGTCTCAACATATGGATGTAGATTTTTTTTTTTTTTTTTTTAAGAAAGCGACACTATTTATTGATCGGACACCCTGCAGTTCTTGAGTGAAAGATGTTTCTGATTATCCTTGAATCTGTTTATATAAACGTCATATCTTTGAAATAACAACTAGTAAAAACTTTTGATCTGGGTCTCTCAGCCATTTACTGATTTTTGAAAAACCCTTTAAATATCAGTAAGTTTCTGTATTTTTAAATTATTATCTAAAATGACACAAAAATCCAATCTAGAAAATTATATATGGCATTCAGGTTCAGGGGAGCTTGTCTTAAATAATTAGATTTTTATTTCAAGGAGATCAGTTCCAGCAATGCTGAGTGAGAGTGAATGGGGTTTTGAGGGGGCATAGTACCAGATAATGGGAGGACACCAAGGCAATTATTCAGGAGAGAAATGGTGAGGGCATCGTTGAAGGTTATGGTTATGACTTGATGAAGAGTAAATTTATCTAAAACAGGAGGAAGAGCAAAACACTGGAAAGTGAGCATATTAGAAAGCATGTGAAAATTACATACAAGTTTTGTAAACACTGAGATTGAGTTGCTTTTAAGACATTCACATAGAGAAATACAGATATCATTTATTTGGAGTTCATGAGATAAATAGAGGCTATTCTTGATTGTCATATGAGCAGTTTGACTTTGGACAAATTATACAACTTCTGTATACCTCAGCTTTTTCATTATTAAAAAGTGTAAATTGCTGTATGGACCTCATAGGTAGGATTGTGGGGATTACATAACAAACAATGTCTTTCCAACTTTTTTGGATGGCACTCAAAACAAGAACCGTATTTTAAATTGTGACTATGCATACACACAAATTTCCCTGAATAATATATAACCTTACTACATGTAATACATTTGAATAGTTTCCATTCTAGTTTATTTCATTTTTAAAAGCTGTTTTGCCCCAATAATGGATAACCACTAGCAGTGAAAAAGACCACTGGACTAATACATGTGAGCACCGAGCACAGTGATTGTTATCTTAGTAAAAATAGAGTTGAGAAGTGTTTGTTGTTTTTAAACTTAGGGAAGATAGTTAATTAAAATAGAGAAGTTGAGGAATGAAATTATATTTACTGTTAATGCTGTAGATATATCCAGTAAAGCAAGGGTTAAAGAAGTGTTCATTTTGTTCTAGCAACCTGGTTGAGAAATTTCAGTGGTAACCTGTTGAGAAATTTCTGTAGTTGAGTTGAAATAGTAGATTGAGAAATAAATGTGCCGTGTTATATACTTTTAAGTACAACGATATCTGTCAATTATTTCTCAATAAAGTTGGGAAACTTTTTTTAAATAAATTTTAAAAAAATGGCAGTCCAGTGGTTAGGACTCCAAGCTCTAACTTCTGAGGCCCCGAGTTCAATCCCTCGTTAGAGAACTTAAAATTCCACAAGCTGTACTGCACAACCAAAAAAAAAGAAAATGTAAAAAATGTGAGATGTCGAAGTAGAATGAGTTTGAGAGGAGAAGGATAGGGAAAATTGTTATAGGATTGAGGGTTTTTCTTTCGTTTTCCTTCTTTATCTATTTAGGTAAGAGAGATGGTGCGTGCCTGCTCAGCCGCTTCAGTCGTGTCTGACTCTTTGCGATCCCATGAACTGCCCACCAGGCTCCTCTGTCCATGGGATTCTCCAGGGAAGAATACTGGAGTGGGTTGCCATGCCCCACTCCAAGGCATCTTCCCGACCCAGGGATCCAACCCACGCCTCTTACATCTCCTGCATTGGCAAGCAGGTTCTTTACCACAAGCACCACCTGGGAAGCCCATCAAGAGAGACTAGATTATGAGAAAACTTAAGTGGATAAAATAAGATTGCACAAGCAAGAGAGATTGGCACATCAGGGAATGGGAAAGAAAAGAGGAATGGTCTAGGATCCAGTCCAAAATGTCTACATACATGGCTAGATTGTGAAACCTACTTCTCTGAGAGATATCATGACAAATGACTATGAGGAAACTGAAGCTCGGTTTGAAAGCTTCACACAGTTTAAGTGAAAGAGGACTGATAGACAGAAATGATAAGAAATAGAAAAATTGAATGCTTTTTATGGCTTCCTGAATTCATTGTCATTCCTGAAAGATAAATTGTTAGTGAGTCGACATGGACTTGTGAAACCAGTGTTCCTCAGAAGATACATGCAGGTGAAACAGGGTACTAACATAGTTGGCAAATAGAACCAGTCAGCTTACCAAAAAATGCAAAACCTGTCTTATGAAAAGAGACAGTATAGGGAATGTTGCTTTCTTCAAAGCAAATAGAAAGCATGGGTTCATAAATGTTGTGAATCACTTCCTCTGAGAATGCAAAGCTTATGACTGTTATCTGACTTTATTCTGGGTAGGAGAAAATTATTCTGCCTCTTCAGTGAATGGGCTCCATCTGTGGATGAAAGTTGTGGCGAATCTATTTTCACTTTTTGCCTGTTTAGCCTTTGAGATACCCATGCCTAGATAAAGAAACTGCTTAAAAATTTTTAACATATATTAATGTTTATTGATTTTGTTAGAAGGCAAAGGGTAATAGTGAATGGAGAAATGGTCTGAACTTAAAATGCAACTACTAAAGTAAGGACTTAGTGGGACACAGGTCAGAAGTGGTCAGTTGCCTTTCAAAAACTTGTTGCAGCTTTATTTTCATGAGTAAAAATGACATTTATTACTGATCATAGAAAGTTCTTAGACTGGACTTTGCTGATACAAACACTCAGATTGGAAGCAATTAAGTTTTAAAGCTTGTTTTACCAGTTACAAGGAATGCGACAATTCACTGTTCTCTTCATGCCTGGCGATTTGTTTCCAATATTTTCTACTGGAGTTCTCCTCGAGCTAATCAAGGGACACTCTGGGATAGCAGAGTTGGTTACAAGCAAGAACTCTGGAGCCAGGCGGTGTCAGTTCAACCCCCCGTCCATCTGAGTTCTTTGTGCTCGTGGATCAGTTGCTCAGCCTCTCTGTCCCTCAGGTTTTTTGTCTTAAATGTGATAATAACGGTACTTACCTCATGGAATCACTGTGAGTGTTAAATGACTGCCACATTGTAAACTCTCAGTAAATGTTAGCTGTACATATTATTTAACTCTGAACTCTAAAGATTATATATTGTATAATTCCATCTACAGGAAATGTCCAGGATAGGCAAATCCATAGAGATAGAAAGTAGATTTGTGTTGCCTGTGGCTAGGGGACTTACGGGGGATGGGGAATGACTACTAATTGGTATTTCCTTTTTATGGTGCTGAAAATATTCTAAAAGTAATTATGATAACGGTGACACAATTCTGTGAATATGTTAATGAGTCATTGAATGATACACTTTGAATAGTGAGTTATATGCTAATTTTATCAATTAAGCTATTATTTTAAAAAATCTGACCTGGAAATAGAGCTTTGTTGCACAGTGGCATGGTGTTTCTTGTGTGAAAATCACTAAACTTTCCTCCAGTTGTCACCTCTCAGGGATGTTACTGTTTTCGTGGGCACATAGGCGTATACTGAGAGAGAGCGTCAGGAGACTTTTCTTGTTCTAAGGTGTATCTTAGGGAGGAGTGCTCCCATGGAGGATGGCGGATCAATGCACTGCAAAGCGTGCTGCCTCTTCCAGAACTGTCAGAACTGCAGTTCAAAGTGTGCATGTTCTTAGTTCTGAGACCCTTTAGAATTAGATGGGCAGCAATAAGGAAGCTACAGTGGCAGCCACAGGTATTTATGCGATCATTATTACAACACTGTCCTAGTAAGGCTGAAATTTGCCTTTGATACTTAAGAGTTTGGGTGTTTTTCTACTAGGTTGTTGTTGTTTGGTTGCTCAGTTGTATCCAACTCTTCGCAACTCAATGCATGCCGGACCTCCCTGTCCCTCACCGGAGTTTGCCCAAGGTTTATGTCCATTGCATCGGTGATGCCATCCAGCCATCTCATCTGCTGATGCCATCTTCTCCTTCTGCCCTCAATATTTCCCAGATAGGGTCTTTTCGAATGAGTTGGCTGTTTGCATCAAGTGACAAAAATATTGGAGCTTTAGCTTCAGCACCAGTCCTTCCAATGAGTATTCAGGATTGATTTCCTTTAGGATGGACTGGTTTGATCTCCTTGCTGTCCTAGGGACTTTTACTTGGTAGTAACATTTGAAGAGTAGTTTTTAAAAAGTCTTATATGATCGCCAGTAAAGACTGATTTCAGAAATATATGCAGAGGTATAATAACAAACATGCTTATTGATTGGAGGAAAACATGATTGGAGAATGGAAATAAATTTATTTGCCTGAAATGTTTTGGCTTTTAGTGAATATATTCTCAAGTGTAAGTCTGATGCATTACCGCTGATCAAAATAAAACATCATACATCACCATTTAAAGACTGTGATCACCAGAATGCACTTTAAATATCTATGAAGTCCACTGCTAATACATTCCATTTTAGTTTGAATGGAAATTATATTTACAGTCTTTGAAAATATAAATTATGTCCCAACCTGATTATATTTTGAGTATATATTTCATAGATTATATTTGATTATATATTGATATTGATGATATTTGAAAGAAGAATTTTGCTGTATTTTCTGTTTATTTTGGGAATTTCAAAATCACTGCCCTTGACATAAAAAATTATTGAAATGAGTAGCAGGGCATAGAAGTAAGTATCAATATTTGTATAATATCGTATCATATTTTTCCTCTTTCATGATCTGTTCTAGATGTTTCTTTTTTTATTTTTTATTTTTTATTAGTTGGAGGCCATTCACTTCACAACATTTCAGTGGGTTTTGTCATACATTGATATGAATCAGCCATGGATTTACACGTATTCCCCATCCCGATCCCCGCTCCCACCTCCCTCTCCACCCGATTCCTCTGGGTCTTCCCAGTGCACCAGGCCGGAGCACTTGTTTCTTACAACAAAATCACAGATAGTGAAAACTGGGAATATTTGGATTTATTCCAGTCTATATCCTTAAAGCTTCAAATAGCAACACATCCATGTATGGAGGCTGCTTTTCACGCTACACCTGTTCAGTCACAGCTTACCGGGACATCACAGCTGTCATGAACTGAAATTCACAGTAAAACAATATTTTTCTACCATTATCAATTTTCAGCACAGATTCTGTTTCAATGTGTGACTGAGTCACTGAACCAGGAAGGTGTTTACTTGCAAGGTGAGCTAGTGGAAATGGGAGAAGCTTTTAAGTTCTAAAATTTCAACCAGTCTTCCCTAGAGGAAGGAAGAAGTGGGTCTCCTCCCTTTTTTGTATTCTCTTGTCAATCACAAAGCCTCTTTGTCCTGGTGGGGCCTTGCTGGTGACTGAGTGCTGGCTTGTTTGTCATGTTCCTGTCATCCTAAAATGCAGAATAAAAGAAGAACATAGCTTTGGGTTCTCAGGCCTTCGAGAGTAAGTTGCTTGTTACTGTCCAGGACCTGTGAATCCCAGCTGCCCTGAAATGCTTTCTGAAGTGATTTGTTCACTGAAATGGAGTATGTAATTCTTATGGTTTTGAGCTCCTTAGGCGTGTTCAGAGGAAGAATGATACTCAGAGTTACATGATGGAGAGCAGTTGAGCTTATCTTGTCTGATTTCTTCTATCACAAGAACATCAAGCTCTAGTATCAGAAGCATAATTGCTATCTTGACTTCTGTTTCTTCCTTGAGTGTTAAAAATTGCTTTTTGGATTGGATCATTCCCAATTCTGATATTTTGAACGAGCCTTCCTTGCAGGGAGTCATTATAAGATATTTTCAGGGATTCTTACAAAAGATGAGACTCACCTCATCTTGTAAAATCACCAGCAGTTTCTACTGGTATGAATGATGTTTCTACTGGTGTGAATCATATAGGGAGATTTATTATAGTTGGCCAATCCCATGGAAATTACCTGAGACCTAAGAATTTAAACATCATTCAAGTTTTTGATTATTTAATTTATTATCTATGCCTTTGGGATTTTAGCTTATATCTCTTACAGCCTTCTGTTACATTTTATTATTAGAAAAATTGTGAATGAGTGTGACCTGGACTAATGTGGTTTTCACCTTGAAAGAATATAGGTCTCAAAAATTTGTTGCTTTTTTAATATTATTTGGAAAAGCAGAAATAATACCTGTAAGGATGAGAAAGAAAGGTTTTGTTATCAAATGCAGTATTTCTTTTACTTATTCTGAAGCATGTGCTTGTTAAAGTTCAAGGGATATGAACTATTACAAGTGTAAATGACTGATGTAAGGGCTGTAAGTGAAAGTGAAAGTCGCTCAGTTGTGTCCGACTCTCTATGACCCCATGGACTATATAGTCCATGGAATTCTCCAGGCCAGAATACTGGAGTGGGGAGCCTTTCCCTTCTCCAGGGGATCATCCGCACCCAGGGATTGAACCCAGGTCTCCTGCATTGCAGGAGGCTTCTTTACCAGCTGAGCCACCAGGGAAGCCAAGAATACTGGAGTGGGTAGCCTATCCCTTCTCCAGGGGATCTTCCCGACCCAGGAATTGAACCATGATCTCCTGCATTGTAGGTGGATTCTTTACCAACTGAGCTATCAGGAAAGCCCCAACGGCTGTAAAGGAGTTCTCAAACTTTACTGTACATACAGATAATTTGGGGAATCTTATTAAAATGCAGATTACGATTCAGCAGATCTGAGCTGGGGTGTTAGCATCTGCATCTCTTAACTCCCAGGTGATGCCAAGGCTGCTGGCACTGGGGTCACATTCTGAGTAGCAAAACTGTTAAGTCATATCAAGAAATAAGTGATAAAAATTTCCTTTAAAATCTGTAACTGAAAAAGAATCTGAGTAATCCCTCTGCCTCTCCTTTAAAAAAAAAAATTTAAAGAATGTTTTTGGTTGCCCTGAGTCTTTGTTGGCGCATGTGGGCTCCCTCTGGTTGCAGTGAGCAGGGGCCACTCTCAGGGGCAGCGCTCGGGCTTCTCGTTGCCGAGCACAAGCTCTGGGCGCTCAGGCTCCTTGGCTGTGGTGCGCGGGCCGAATTGCTTCGGAGCATGTGGAGTCTTCCTGGCCAGGAATCAGACCCCTGTTCCCTGCATTGACAGGCTGATTCTTATCCACTACACCACCAGAGAAGTCCCCCTCTTCCTCTCTTATACACCAGTTTTAGTGGGTCATAGCATGTAGGGTCAGAACGTTTCCCCCAAATATCCCAAGGTCTCTAATAAAAGGGAATAGGCTTACCCTGAAGTCCTTTCCTCAGTTGAAATAGAAAACAGTTCTTTATAGAATCACTTTAGGTTCCTAAAGATTATGAGGTTTCCTTTTCTCTGTCTTAACTTCTTCTCAGCATCAACTTCTAGCACTTTAATATGTAGTTTACTTTTTCATCCCAATTTTAACTGCAAATTATCTACGGGGGATAAAAATGATGAGTCTGTTATTCAGTAGGTGAGTTAATGAGAGACTTTTCTGATCTAAAACTTAGCACGTCTCCTCTGTTTTTAAAGAATGTGTTAATTGTGCAAGTAATACACTACTAAGTTCTTTCAAAAACTTCAGATAGCATCAAAGTGTATAGTAAAAAGTGAAAGTTCTTCCCCCTTATCCAACTCCTTCTTCCTGCTTCTTTTTTCATTTGAAACCATCTTAACATTTGTCATATATCCTGCCAGAATTTTTAAAATATAAATATGGCTCTGTTTATTTTTTAAAAATAGGATCACATATTACATATTTCCTGTGGTATTTTTCTATTTAATGGTATATCTTAAGGTTCTTTGTATATTGCTGTCTGTGGATGTACCTCATTGTTTTTAATTGCTGCAAAAAATTTTATAAACCTTTATATAGTATTTTAAGTCCTATTAAATTTTATACGGATTGTAGTTTTTCAATCAGTCACAAACTGTGCAACTGTGAACATTCTTTTAAAAATATCTTTGTATGCATGTCCTAGCGTTTCTGTAGGTTGGGCAGCTACCTACAAATGTATTCTCTGGGTCACATATGCTGTATGTATTTAATTTTGACAAATCTTGCCAGATAGTCCTTCGTAAAAGGCACTATGTGCCTGCCTGCATGCTCAGTCACTTCAGCCGTGTGTTGCTCTTTGCAACCCTATGGACTGTAGCCCGCCAGGCTCCTCTGTCCATGGGATTCTCCAGGCAAGAATACTGGAATGGGTTGCCATGCTCTCCTCCAGGGGATCTTCCTGACCCAGGGATCGAACCTTTGTCTTTTCTGTCTGCTCTATTACTAGGCAGATTCTTTACCCCTAGCTCCACCTGGGAAGCCCTACAAGGCATTGCTGATCCACTTTCCCTCCAAGAGTACTTGTTGATCCCCAGTTTTACTTCCTGTCAGTGATTTTTACTTTATTAATCAAATAATGTAAAAAGTAATGCCTCCTTTCTGCCTTACTGTGTATTTCCCTGGTGACTAGTGAGCCAGAATGTGTTTTCATTGGTTTGTCATTTTGACTGAATCCCTCTTCCCATCCTTTATTTTTTAATTTTTTGTGCTGATTTGTAGGAGCTCTGTATGCTGTTAATAGTCTTTCCTGGTACAGTGTTGTGTCCGTCATCTAATATGTAAACAACAACCGAACATTGTAGTGGCATGGAACAAGCAAGTTGGCTGGGTCAGTCCTGTGTCCCACTGTAGGCCTGTGGGTCAGTTAGGGCACCTCGGCTTTGCATGTATTCATGCTGATGTCCAGGCTGAAGGGACAGAAGCTATTCAGGGTAAGCGGTCCTCATGGCAGCGCCATGAAATTTGTTTTTACTAACAGCATCTCCAAGATACCCATACATGTGTACGCTAAGTATTTCATTTCAACCTAGCACCCACAAATTATCTGCTCGTTTACCAAGGCATTTTGTTTGAGTTCCCCAGCTGGAGTTCTGAGTTGTTTTTGTTGCATAAATCATACTTATAAGGTATTAGCTTTCCAAAACAGTAAACTCGGTTTCCATGGAAAAATAACTTTTTTCCTTTTCGGTTTATGTAATATGTAGGTCAGTTTCGTAATTATATTAACAAATACAAATGACATAAACACATTTGGGGATAAACAGAGCTGATTTCTGGCATGTGTGTAACTCAACTAGTGTGCACTGACATGTGTGGTCATATTTAGTAGTGGTCTTTTATCTTCCAGCAGTCAATGTGAACGTTAGAATGTTTTACAGAGAAAAGAGAGAATCTAAGATAAGTTTACTTTATTAAATGTAACGTTTTAAGTGGCGATTACATAAGAGAATTTTTAATGTAAAGTGCACATTTAAAAAATATTTACTAGCATCTTTTATCTCTGCACTATTATCATCACTGTCCTCTTTTCCATTCTTTTTTTTTTTTCATTTAGTTTTATTTGTTGGAGGCTAATTACTTTACAATATTATAGTGGTTTTTGCCATACATTGACATGAATCAGCCATGGATTTACATGTGTTCCCCATCCTGAACCCCCCTCCCACCTCCCTCCCCACCCCATCCCTCTGGGTCTTCCCAGTGCACCAGCCCTGAGCACTTGTCAAACCTGGACTGGCGATCTGTTTCACAATTGATAATATACATGTTTCAATGTTGTTCTCTCAGATCATCCCACCCTCGCCTTCTCCCATAGAGTCCAAAAGTCTGTTCTGTACATCTGTGTCTCTTTTTCTGTCTTCCATATAGGGTTATCATTACCATCTTTCTAAATTCCATATATATGTGTTAGTATACTGTATTGGTCTTTATCTTTCTGGCTTACTTCACTCTGTACAATGGGCTCCAGTTTCATCCATCTTATTAGAACTGATTCAAGTGTATTCTTCTCCATTCTTTGAGAATTTTTCAGTGGCTTGAAGTCCTCAAGATTTGGTTTCTATTTTAAAAATTTGTTTTTCTTTGGCTTTTTATTTATCCTAGTAGAGCCAAACTTCAGAGTCATACTTTTGCGATAGAAACCAGTTTATATCTTTTACGTGTATCTTGATGCTTATTCTAATCCCAAAGTAACTGAGGTTCAAGAATTCATGGAATATATGCTGATTCAGTGTTCTTTTCAGTTAATTTTATATGTTGCAAAATTTCATAAAAGTATTTTTGTTTCAAGTGAATAATACCAATACTTAATATTTCAGAGGATCATAAACTTTTAGAGTAAGTGGCAAATTAGAGGTTATGCTCCACACCATCATCACTTTTCTGGTGAGAAAATGAGGACTTTTGTGATTTGTTTTAGTGGTTCGGAAAAGAGGCAGAAGTAAAATTTTGAATAATTTACTTTAAATACCATAAATTATTTCAAAACAGCTGAATATTTTGAAACTTATGAAGAAGCATGGCAAAAGAGTCAGTTATTTTTGTACTGTTAAATACAAAGATTCAGGGTTTTTTTTCCCCCCCCTTGTACCCTTAAATACTACACTCTTAAGGAAAGCCTTTCTGAGGGGGAAATTAAACAGACAGACCTAGAAATTAAAGGAAGATAGGAACTCGTTCAAAATGTCATTATTGCATATTTTGGGTTTTGTGTATGAAATAGTTTTAACTAGTTGAGAAATTCCATCTCATGGGGTAGTTCATCTTTCTATTTAAAATTATAAGTATTTCTGATTGCTGCTATTAGAAATCTTTGACATTCCTTTCTTGTGACTAGCTTTTAGACCAGAAAGGAGGATAAAAGCTACTCTGTAGTCGGATGGCTGTGCTTGCTGTGTGTTTCGGCCTCTCTCTCACCCTCTCTTCTCCCACCCCCCCCACCCCACTTCCCATCCTGTTTCTTTTCTTTTTGGTTTTGTTTGTTTTTTTGCTTTTTTCATTTTAATATAGAATGTCAAGGAAAAAACTAGTGTTGCACTATGGTGCTTGGCATTAAATATTCAGTATGGTGTTTTAAGTGTGACAATTGTGTGTATGACTAGTATTTCATAGTGGAGTTAAATTTATGTTAGCACTTCTTTCTACATTGTTAATAATTTCTTAAGAGGAAAAAGCTCTATGTTAGTATATATTTATAATCATCTCTGATCTTTTATCATGAATCGATCACTGCTGCCTTTATGAAACATAAACAGATATGTATTGACACTTTATTTAAAGAGCAGTTTGTACAAATTAAGGATTTTTTTTTCAATTATTTAAACTCTGTGGTGTATTTCCAGGCTTAAACTCACTGAATATACTCAATTGTCATTTAAATTCAATCTTCTTAAGATATATTAATTTCATGTAGGAAATCAGAAACATCGTAAATTTTATTCTATGTTTATTACCTTTGAGGGTATTATTTTGTTTCTATAGTATTGAAGTTCATTTTGTTGGGAAAAAAATAGACTAGATTTCCAAAGAGATTTGTAAAAGGGTTTTTTTTTTTTTTAAAGCTGTGAAGCACTTAGAAATTCATAAGATGAGTCTGAAACCCTTTACAGAATGTAGGTTTTACATTCTTATTTTTCAAATCAAATTTGCCACAGCAATAGTAAGCTACAATTGAAATATGAAACTCTGACATGAAGCAGAAATTGGAATGTTTTGAACAGCTGTTGTCATAAAAGAGATTGACTAGAATTTTATTGTGCGTCTTTAAAACATTATCTCCTCACAAGTCTCTTTTTTAGCTGACTGAATACAAGTTTTAATTCTGCTCTGCTTAATGTCATTCCAGCAGTCCAATATTATCTCTTCTTGTTCCATACATGAATTAAATAGATATTAGGCAGATTATATGTACCTTGTATAAGTTCTGTTTTGTCTGAAAATTCTTTCCAAGTCGTAATTCCTTTGGACTTAACTGTTTTTACTGGTTAAAAATGTCCAGATCCGCCTTGGATCTTGACCTCTTGTCCCATTTCTAACCCTACAAATCTAACTACATTCCCTGTTCTTGGCTGTTGAACCTTTGGTTTAGATTCAGCATATCTCTTCTTTACAGCATCTTCTTCCCATTTTTCGTCACCTGTCAGTTAGGTCTTCTCTGTAAGGGATCATCTACAAAGTGAGAGTGATGAAACAGGCCACGTTTTTAGGCACATCATACTGGCTTTCAGTGCTCAGTTTTATTTGGAGCATAAAGTAATTTTTAAATGCTAATTTATGCTAAGTTGACCCTGTCTATATTCTCACACATTTGTAGTACTTTTCTGTTGGAAATATAGTGCAGGAAGTCAGATTTCTGGGTATGTAGCATAATTGGGAAAAGTTTTCAATTTTTATGGGAAGAGCTAATAACACAGTAGTGACAGAGATGATTTTGAGGAATCTGAAGAAGAGATATTTATCTAAATGTTATCAATTTTGAAGGAGTCACATATTAAGAATCTTACATGGGAATCGCATACAAGCTCCTGTGATTTAAAAAAAATCCACCGCTGGAGAATTCTCTGGCAATCCAGTGGTTAGAACTTGGTGCATTCACGGCCAGGGGCCTGGTTCCATCCCTTGTCAGGGAACTAAGGTCCTATAAGCCGAGTGGCTTGGCCAAAAATATAAGCAAATAAACCCACCATACTAGCCTGTGTCTCTCATAGTTTCAGAGCCAGTCTGTCCCTTTATTGCAGTTGGAGAAATCTGTGAATAGTGAGACTTTGATGAAAAAAGAGATAGTAAGAGCTGGCTAATATTCAGTGAGTGCTTACTATGTACCAGACACTGCACTCAGTGCTTTATAAACAGAATTGGGTTAGTTCTCTCCTACTAAGGTGTCTACTGGTGTTTTCTCCATTTTGCATGTGAGGAAACAGACTTTGAGAGGTTAGGTGACTGGCCAGGGACTGTCCAGCTGGAAGCAGACAGAGCTTAGGTTCCAGTTGGGATCTCTGTACCTTCATTGCTTGGTCTAGCTGACTTGACCAGTCCTTCCTAATCTTTGTGACATCATGCCACACGTAGAAAATGGGAGTGTGTGTCTTTCCAGCATCGTGGGGAAAATGACTGAGGCTGCTTACAGCTGGAGACAGCGCAGCCCGAGGCTCTGGGCACCCCAAAGGTCGCCCCGGCATCCCTGCAGTGTGAAGCCCCAGTTTGGAGGGGATTAGGATCTAGGTGTGGCGGGCACCCCTGTTGGGAAGCACCCGTCTACACTGTGGGCCTCGGCAGGAAGTGGGAGCTGAGAGGCAAATCCCTTTTCCATAATACCACGCAGCTCACCTCATCACCACAGGCCGTGTCATGGGAGTTCGGGTTGGTGCTGTGTTCCCAGTTCTGTCACGGTCCTCTTTCTCTTTCATTTTTTGGTCTGCTGTGGTGATAACATAGTTAGTGGTTTATTTTTCTCATTCAGAAAATATTTATTATAGAGTATTTACTGTGCACAGTACTATAGATTCTGTTAATCTTTCAAGTTTTGTGAATCTTCCAAGATGCTGCTCACCAGGGAAACATTCGCTCCACTTCCTTCTTAAAGCTAATCACAGCGCCCTTCCTGTGTGTTGTTGCACTTTGTGCGTGCCCCTGTGTTATGACACTCCGCGTGCCGTATTAAAGTAATTTATGTATAAATGGCTCAATCTGTTCAAGCTACTTTAAGAGAATTCACAGGTTAGGTAACTTATAAGCAACAGAAATTTATTTCTCAAAGAGTTCTGAAGGCTGAAAAGTTGGAGACCACGGCACCAGCAGACTGGGTATTTGGTGAGGGCTTGCTTCCTGGGGCATAGATGGTGCCCTCTTGCTGGGTTTTCACAAGGCGGAAGACGCGAAGGCTCTCCCTGGGGCCCCCTTCCTAAGGACATTCATGAGGGCTCTGCCCTTACAATCTAATCTCTTCCCAAAGGCCCCACCTCCTAATGCCTTCACCTAGGAGGTTAGGGTTCTAACATATGAATTTGGTTGGCAGGGGTTTGGGGATAAAAACACCCAGACTACAGCAGATTCTTATAATTACCAAAGCCTAGTGATTAGTTTTAACTAGGAAGTGTAGCGAATGTTTCCCTAATGAGTAGCATCCTGGAAGATTAATAGAACCTGAAAGAGTAATAGAATCTAAACACAAGTGATCAAGAGGCCGGTGATGACAGTAGTGCAAACGCAGTTGATAAATAGCATCAGCAAAATCTCAGAAGTTGGGATGCACAGAACTGTGCTTACACGTTAGAAAGGAGGGAAGGGAGGGAAGAATGTGAAGCAGAGGGGAAAAGAACCCTTTTCTTTAGTACCTTATTTCTTTCTTCTTCTTTCCAGCCAAATTTCTCAAATCTGTTGTCCGCATTTGCTGTTTGGTCTTATCATGTGCTACTGTAATCCCATTTCCATGGCATTTTGCCTCTGAAATAGATCTCACTGTGACCATCAAAGACACCCTGTAACCAAACCTAATGGACACTTGATGTTCTTATCTTGTAAGATCTGTCACCAACTTCTGACATTGTTGCCCACTTCTTGTCTTTTAAAGCACCCTTTTCCTTGGTTTCCCTGAAATCATGTTCTCTTTATACTTTGCCTACTCTTCAGTCACTTCTTCATCTCCTTTTCACTCTTCTCTTTTGAAACTGTGTATTCCCTTAAGCATTTATATATTCACCGTTCTTTTCTAGCACCTCAGCTTTTCTTACTTTTTATACACTCTGTGGGTAATATTACATATTTCTGTGGCTTCGATGACCATTTCTATACTGATAACCCCCCTAATCTGGCTCTGTAGCTCAGATTTCTCCTGAGTTTCAGGTCCATATATTAAACTGCTTCCCTGGTTGTTCACTGCCCCTCAAAATAAGTGTTTCCAGAATTGAACTTATTGTCTTTGCCTCAACCCTTTTCCTAAACCCCTTCTCCATCTAACTGTATTTTTCTTCAAGTGTTCAGTTTTGTGAATGGAAACGTCACTAACGCATTTAGCCCCAGGTGGAAATGTGGCCATCATCTCAGATTTCACCTTTTCCATCACACGAATATTTATTCACAGAGAATTCCCTGTTTCACCTCCTCAATCTGTCTTGGATCCCTGCTCCCTCTGTGCCCACTGCTGGGGCTCTGCTCCGTTGTCCAGGCCTCTGTTGCCCTGGTTCCCGCAGCTGCCTTCTCATGGGTCCGCACACGAATGCTGTCTCTCTTGTCCAGTCTGTCTCCTAGCTATGACCAGAGAGCATTCCAGTCCCAGGCTTCCACTTCAGAGCCCTTCTGTGAATGTCCTGCCTTCAGAGTAAAGATCTAAACTCTTTCAGATAGCTTATAAGACCTTTGTAAATGTCTGGTCTCATTTAGGAGTTTGGAATGAAGGAATTGGAGTCTGTTTCTTTAGATTTGACATCACTTACTGTGTGAACCTGGACAAGTTATATATCTTCCCTTTGCCTCAGTTCTTTGCTGTGTTAAGACAGGATTGATAATAAGGCCTTGAATTATTGAATGACTTGATAATAATTAGAGAATAAATGTTAACTCATTATTGTAACTGTTACAACTTCAATCTTATGACTATCATTCATTAGTCAGGGCACAAGAATTTCTGTGGGACAGTTCTTCAGCATACATGGGAAACGTGGTAATCCGTGTCCCTTATAGACACATACTGGCAAAAAATAAATGGTTATATATGTTTGGTACCAAATGAGAGAATAGGCAATTGAAAACCATAGGAGTTCAAAAAAGGAAAAAGGCTTTTTTTGTGTGAAAATTTGATCTGTCCTTTAAAAGGATAATCAAGGTAGTAGCAGCTAAAGTAGCTAATATTTATTGAGACCTTACTGTGTGCCAGGCACTGGGTTAAACACTTCATGTGCATTATTTTCCTCAAAAGAGCTTGAAGAGGTATTGTTTGTAGCCCTAACTTACCAATGAGGAAACTGAGGCTTAAAAAATTAGGCAACCCTATCAAATATGGAGCTAAAATTCACATCCAAATAGATGACAAAGAAGTCCTCCAGTTATTTACGCTTTAAAATGTTTTCCTATATTTGTCACAACTCTTCAGAGGGAAAATGCACTCATACACGAGTCTGTTTTTCTGTCTCTCTAACGATATTTAAAAACAATTTAATATTATTTTAAATATATATAAAATAAGGTATGTTTATCCAGATTTTCTCATGCAGAAAATATATTCTGCAAGTAAATTATAATAGTGTACAGAAAGAAAAAAAACCCTAAGCATCAGCCTTTTGTAACGTGAAAGATTTGGGGAGAATATAATAAGCAACATTCAATTGAAAAAAAAGTATTTTACAGTTGTATTACCTCAGGCTTTTTAAGTGAGACATCCTGAATTATGTTTAGAGGAGCTGGTGTTAATTATGTCTACCTCATTGTTGGCCCTTTGTAACACTCCAGATGTAGTAAAGGAACTAAATAGCCTATTGACAGTTCATAGGTTCTGTCCAGGCTTGATTTAATCTGACGCTGTAGACTTAGTACCCTTCGTTGACAGCAGAGCGTTTGGAATAGAACTTTTGTGTGAGGATTTAGGATGTTTATGTTGAGTTTTTGTGGGGTTTGTGACAGACTTGAAATGGTGTTACATCAAATACTATATTTTCAAACACCAAACAGGCTAGATTGTCTTGTGAAGACAGACTGGCTTGGGTTGCCACTATGTGGTAATACCTTTTTTCTTTCATTTCATTGGAAAAGATTATCTAACAATTAATTGTCATTCATCTCAAATTTAATTTGATATCATGCATACCTGCTGTTTACCTTTTGTTCCTTCTTTTAAAAAAATTTTGAAGTTAATCTTGATACTTTAAAAAAAAGATAACCTGCCCTCGCAGGCCAAAACCATGAAAATTTTTCAGTTTTTGGAGTGTATAGTCTTTTGTTCTTCTCATTTCTTTGATAAAGAGGATATAAACTATGTTCAAAACTGTCAAGATGTAGACAACAGAGTTCACCAGTTAATTGAGCTCTTTTAAAAGGAATATGACTTACTGCTTTTCACTAATATCAGATAAAAGGAGGCTTTTTTCTTTGATTTTTCTTAGACATATTAATTTGTATTAGTTAATGCAGTTGTGTTCCAGGGACTTCTTCCCTGAGCACCACCCCCCCACCCACCCCTCAGTAATGTCTTGGAAATGACGTTTTGGGGCTTGGTATCTCTTTTCCACTACTTATATCTGTATTGGTAATTTCTGATCATCCATGCTGCCATTTTAGTTTGAATTAGAAGTGTAACCTTAAACTCTTTTTTTAAAATTGCACCAGGAACGTAAGGTTAGCAATTTGATAGTGTAATGAGGCAAGCTTTAGAATTAGGCTAATCTGGATTTACGTTATACTTTCACTACTTAACTAGTTGTGTAACTTTGAGCAACTTATTTAGTCTTTTGGAGCCTGCTACTTCATTCAATATCAGTAATGTCTCTTCTGCTGATGGTGTTGGGGATTGGAGACAATGCTTGTAAGACCCCTGTGTGTGTCTGACTCATAGTAAATACTCAGTCCTTTGTGGAAATTGTGCCAGTTCTGTTATGGATGATATTCTGTCTCAGCTGTGAAAAATTACAGATTAGATTTTGATAGTTAGATTTTGATAGTCATTGTGCTAAGTGCCATTTATTTTCAGATTGCTACCACCCACCCCCATTCCACTCCTACCTTGGGGCCCGTACTAGGGGTTTACTTCTCTGACTCTTGAAGCTACCTTTAACTATCTTTGGTTGAAGGAATAAGAACTAGTGTGGTGTATGTCAGTTCCAGAGAGAAGCTTTAAGAGGCCATGTGTCAGTTGCTGCAGCCTCTCTTTCTGTCTCAGTGGTTGAGAAAATAGGTGAAGGTGGAGCACCCACCAGCCTGGTTCCCAGAGGCCTACAGTGAGCATAGTCCTCTTGCTGATCTTGCGGTGTGAGGTATAAATAAATTTTATTGTGTTACACCACCGAGATCTGGAGACTGTTCCTTACTGTTACGGAACCATACTCTGCATGATACAGGACTACTCAAAAATTGTTTGCAATTTTTTATGTGAATAAAACAACGTCTTTTACCTATTGTAAATGAAGATTTGACCTTTAGAAAACACAAATTGCTTATCTTAGTTTTTTACCTCAAAATTAATCTTGAACACCGTGGCCTTTGAAAATAGAATATATTTTGTGAGAATGTGATGCTTAAAAGGCATATTGGGATCTAGTAGTTAAATGCTTATTTTTCTCATTTATTTATTTCATCGGAGGCTAATTACTTTACAGTATTGTGATGGCCTCTGCCGTACATCACCATGAATCAGCCATATGCATACATGGGTCCCCTTTCCTAAGCCCCCCTCCGCCCTTCCTCCCCGCCCAACCCCTCCAGGTTGTCGGAGAGCACCAGCTTTGCGCTCCCTGTGGCATACATTAAGTTGCCGCTGTCTGTTTTACATGTGGTAATGTGTATGTTTCAGTGCTGTTCTCTCGAATCATACCACCTTCTCCTTCTCCCACTGTGTCCAAAAGCCTTTTCTTTATGTCTGTGCCCCTTTGCTGTCATGCACGTAGGATCATTGGTACTATTTCTCTAGATTCCATGTATATGTGTTAATATACATTTGTCTTTCTCTTTCTGACTTTGCTCTGTATAATAGGCTCTAGGCTCATCCATCTCATTAGAACTGACTCAAATGCATTCATTTTTATGGCCGAGTAATATTCCCTAGCATATATGTAGCACAACTTCCCCATCCATTCATTTGCCAGTGGACATCTAGGTTGCTTCCACGTCCTAGCTATTGGAAATAGTGCTGCAATGAACATTGGAGCACATGTGTCTTTTTCAGTTCTGGTTTCCTTACAGTATATGCCAAGTAGTGGTATTGCTGGGTAGTAGTAAAGCTCTTAATGAGTGCGCATGTGAAGTGACCCTGGGGAGGAGAAGGAGCATTGTTAGGCAGTGAAATGCCTGGCTTTCATTTAGGACAGAGCACCGCAGGCTTGATAATGGCTCGGGTAGCTGTTTAACACCATGAGCACCACAGGCCCTGAGAGAGAGGTAAAAGAAGGCTAGAAACTGAAGACTAATGGAGTTTCATAACACTTGGCTAGTTGTTGCCACTTAAATTACTACTGTGGCTTATGGTTACTTGTCTGAGCATCTCTTTTGCATGCCGTGGGAATTGGAAGAGAAAGCAGATCAATTGATGGGAACAGTTTGCCCATAGTTGTGAAAATGTACTGCAGTCCATGGGGTTACAAAGAGTCAGACAGGACTGAGCAACTAAACAACAGCAAATACCACTTGCTGATGGCTGCTTAATCTTGAGCAGCTTCTTTAATCCTTTTGGTTTTCTTACCCATAAGATGGGCAGTATAATACCTACTGATGATATAAAGATAGGAGGTCATGTATGTAGGGTAACACATTAAATGCTTAGCTATATGACTACAGTCTGAAAGATGCAAAAAATATTGGACTTTCTATCCCCTCTTGTTAACTGCATTTTAAAAGTTGATATATAATTGATTTACAAGGGCTTCCCTGATGGTTCAGGGAAGAATCTCAGATGGTAAGGAATCTGCTTGTAATGCAGGAGACCCAGGTTTGATCCCTGGGTCAGGAAGATTCACCTGGAGAAGGGAATGGCTACCCACTCCAGGTTTCTTGCCTGGAGAATCCCATGGAAAGAAGAGCCTGGTGGGCTACAGTCCATGGGGTCACAAAGAGTCAGACACAACTGAGTGATTAACACTCACACAGATTTGCAATGTTGTATTAATTTCAGGTGTACAAGAAAGTGATATATATATATATATATATACATACATACTTTTTTCAGATTCTTTTCTCTGGTAGGTTATTACAAAATATTGAGTATTTTGTGCTATACAGTAGGCCCTTGTTGATTATCTGTGTTATATACAGTGGGATGTATATGTTGCTTTTGTTGAGAAAGGTGATACTGATGGATTATTAAGTCCTTCCTTTTTCTACATAGTTTTAGAAAGTGATAACATGATTGTTTTTCTTGTTAATAGTATCCTTTTATAAACATCCCTTTATTTTCCTTAATGTCACATAAACTCACACTAGAGTTTCTTGAATGGCATGAGCTCTTTTTATTCCAAAGACCTACCGAAGTATGCTGTCAAAATGGGCCTGCATGCCCTTCTGTAGTGTAAGCCCTCAGTGTACAGCAGGTTAGATTGAATTTCCTCACTAATTATCCACTAGTTGTCACCTGCATGTTTTATATATAAACTCTGCATCTTTACTATTATAAGATATTTCTTGTACACAGTGTCTTATCTGAATGAGTAAGTATTAGACTAGAAATCTTCTAGTAAATTAAATTGTGAAAATGCTGTTTGCCTCATGCTCATCTGATAACACAAAGTTGTTGATGAAGCAGATTTCTCTTACCAAATCCTATTTGGTTCATTGTCTTAAATTTGAAAAACTCTTGGTTCCTTGCTTAGGCCTCCCTGAGTATTTTTGCCACATGAGAAAAGAAGCAATAATCAGCTGAAATTGGAGCAGTGGTGAAAAAAAATCCCACAATTGCAAATTTGTCTAATCTATGTAAGGAGAATTTGCACATACATTATTGATTTTGTAGAAGGGACAAAATTTACAGATTTAAGTAATACTTAGTTGTAGCATCTTTGGTTACAGGTATCAATATAAAGAAGTTTTAAAAACAAACTCTTAGTTTAGTTTTAGAAATAGTCCTTATGGTGAAATAACCTTATATTATTTTTCATGACTTTCATACCATATAAGAATTAGATTTCATACTGTGACTGAGTGAGACCATGTCATAATCAGTGTTGAGTTCTTGAGTAATTAAGGCTATTTGAATTAATGTATGAAATAACAGTACATTATCCAGAATTTTGATCCATTTGAAATAACACTGTAATAAAATATTAATTATCAAGTTATTGTTTTTTTATTTGGAAGATAATTGATTTACAATGTAAGTCAATTGTTTTTATGATAAACCCAAGGTTTTGTATCATAGTAGAATAAGGAGTATGAGTAACAGAAATATTGAAGAGTGACATTTTTTAAGAAATTCGTAATGGAAAACATATGTTCTTTCCACAAGGACAAATCCCAGGGTTGATGAGATATTTGTTTTATAAGGCAGTTGCTAACATTTAAGTGATAACCTTCAAAGTTTACTACAAGTACATGAAAGATTTCTTGTATCACATGCTCATGGCTTTTCTGTTAGTGTCTTACTATAGAAGAGAAAAGAAAATGCTCTGTTTTCATATTTTAACTAGAAAAATTTAGCATGTGTTCTTTATTTTCCGTTCTCTCTTTTTTAAAAGCATATAGTTTTCTTTTTTTTTTTTTTAATTTTTTATTAGTTGGAGGCTAATTACTTCACAACATTTCAGTGGGTTTTGTCATACATTGATATGAATCAGCCATAGATTTACACGTATTCCCCATCCCGATCCCCCCTCCCACCTCCCTCTCCACCCGATTCCTCTGGGTCTTCCCAGTGCACCAGGCCCGAGCACTTGTCTCATGCATCCCACCTGGGCTGGTGATCTGTTTCACCATAGATAGTATACATGCTGTTCTTTTGAAATATCCCACCCTCACATTCTCCCACATAGTTCAAATAGTCTGTTCTGTATTTCTGTGTCTCTTTTTCTGTTTTGCATATAGGGTTATCGTTACCATCTTTCTAAATTCCATATATATGTGTTAGTATGCTGTAATGTTCTTTATCTTTCTGGCTTACTTCACTCTGTATAAGGGGCTCCAGTTTCATCCATCTCATTAGGACTGGTTCAAATGAATTCTTTTTGACGGCTGAGTAAAATTCCATGGTGTATATGTACCACAGCTTCCTTATCCATTCATCTGCTGATGGGCATCTAGGTTGCTTCCATGTCCTGGCTATTATAAACAGTGCTGCAATGAACATTGGGGTGCACGTGTCTCTTTCAGATCTGGTTTCCTCAGTGTGTATGCCCAGAAGTGGGATTGCTGGGTCATATGGCAGTTCTATTCCCAGTTTTTTAAGGAATCTCCACACTGTTTTCCATAGCGGCTGTACTAGTTTGCATTCCCACCAACAGTGTAAGAGGGTTCCCTTTTCTCCACACCCTCTCCAGCATTTATTGCTTGTAGACTTTTGGATAGCAGCCATCCTGACTGGCGTGTAATGGTACCTCATTGTGGTTTTGATTTGCATTTCTCTTAATAATGAGTGATGTTGAGCATCTTTTCATGTGTTTGTTAGCCATCTGTATGTCTTCTTTGGAGAAATGTCTGTTTAGTTCTTTGGCCCATTTTTTGATTGGGTCATTTATTTTTCTGGAATTGAGCTGCAGGAGTTGCTTGTATATTTTTGAGATTAATCCTTTGTCTGTTTCTTCATTTGCTATTATTTTCTCCCAATCTGAGGGCTGTCTTTTCACCTTACTTATAGTTTCCTTTGTAGTGCAAAAGCTTTTAAGTTTCATTAGGTCCCATTTGTTTAGTTTTGCTTTTATTTCCAATATTCTGGGAGGTGGGTCATAGAGGATCTTGCTGTGATTTATGTCGGAGAGTGTTTTGCCTATGTTCTCCTCTAGGAGTTTTATAGTTTCTGGTCTTACATTTAGATCTTTAATCCATTTTGAGTTTATTTTTGTGTATGGTGTTAGAAAGTGTTCTAGTTTCATTCTTTTACAAGTGGTTGACCAGTTTTCCCAGCACCACTTGTTAAAGAGGTTGTCTTTTTTCCATTGTATATCCTTGCCTCCTTTGTCAAAGATAAGGTGTCCATAGGTTCGTGGATTTATCTCTGGGCTTTCTATTCTGTTCCATTGATCTATATTTCTGTCTTTGTGCCAGTACCATACTGTCTTGATGACTGTGGCTTTGTAGTAGAGTCTGAAGTCAGGCAGGTTGATTCCTTCAGTTCCATTCTTCTTTTTCAAGATTACTTTGGCCATTCGAGGTTTTTTGTATTTCCATACAAATTGTGAAATTATTTGTTCTAGTTCTGTGAAAAATACCATTGGTAGATAAAAGCATATAGTTTTCTTAAATATGTATTTTCCCCCTTTAACATATTAGATTTCTGTTTATTTAGACTTAATGTGTTTAATAGCTGCATAATGTTTGGATTCAAACTCAAACTCTTTTGGATTCAAACTCTTACTTTCTTATTAATGATGTGTTTTTTTTTTCCCCATTTCCCAAAGCAGTAATGATCTGTACAGTTATAAAATGGCTATGGTGTTTGTCACAAATTCTCAATTAGGAAAACTGTAGTATTACTTAAGAATTTTACTAATGTAAAATTTTCTTTCATTTAGATAATAATATAAAAAGTATCATATTAATTGTACAGAGAAAGAAGTATTGTCAGTATTTAACAACTGAAGTTGTTGAGAATCTAATTATGTAAGAGGTGAGTGGACATCTGAGTCCATATGTACCATCTGGAAAACAGCCAATCTCAGCTAAAACATTTCTTCATAATGTTCATTAACTCTCCATAGAGAAAATGTTTCACACTTAGATCAGCTCTTTTAGATGGAGGAAGTTTAGAGCTAGAACAAATAATACTTAATGCTCGTTTTATAGACCAATAGTGAGAAACCCAGCTAGAAGCCAAGATTTTTAGTTCTACACATCTGGTCATAGTGATATTGGAATCTTGATCTCTGATATGTCTTTGTTATGACTTTCGAATATTTTCTGGCCAACTCACTAAGCAGGTATGGAAACAAATCCTGAGTCAGACCAAGTTCCTATCATGCATGAAGAATACTGTGCTCTTTTCACCCTAAAAGAGAAAAACAACTCTTTGGATGGTTTCATGAAGCCATTTTGCTCCATTATATGTAAATGGAGTATATTACTCTTCAGTGTTTTCTCCTCCTCTTCTTCCAAAAAAAGAAAATGTTTCCTTTCATTTGAATGCTACTTTTTCTTCTACTTACACCAAATTTTGATAAGGATCTGAAGCCATCTTAAAAATGGTTGGTATGCATCATTTATAAAAATTCATGTATATTTTAAGCAGATTTCACCTGATTAGCTGTCATTTTGATATAATATTTAAAGAAAATGAAACACATGTTTACCTTTAAGCCAGTTTTTAGATGACTTGTATACTGTGACAAATAGTAATACATTATATCTGAGAGAAAGTAGGAGCATAGGTTATTATATGTTCATTTCACTCCTTGGGTCATAGCTCTTTATAAAACACTATACAAAAAGTATCATTGTATGCGTAAAGAGGATTTATTTTCATTAAGCATCTTCCCAGTTTACTCAGAATGTTCTATCGATACAGAGAAAATTGTTTAAGATCTTTTTATATTCATTTTAATTAGGGGTAGTGTCCTGAACTGTCTATTGAATATATTGACTTTTAGCTAAAAATTTTGTGTGAAAATCTTTCTGTTCTTGGACACAGAGATCAAATCTTTAACATGACTCAGAGTAATGAAAAAGGAAATATTTATTTTGAGAATAGGCCAATTCATATATTATTGGACATAACACAGACCACCCAAGCCTGAAGCCTACTGTTTATAGTAAAAGATCTTAAATCTACATATGTTCTTGATGAGCGAGAGCTATCTTTGTTCCAAGGAGAAAGTTTTGTGTCTGCAAAGGGTAATAATTTCATGTTTCTCCCCCACCCTGGGCTAGTAAAATTCCGTTAAGTAGATTATTTCATTTCCACAGGGGAGAGGATTTCTTTTGACCTTGGTAACAATAACATTGCTAAATTTCATCTATCAAAGGACTAGCGTTTAATATTGTTGGAAAAGCCTAGAGTTATATTTGCCTTCAAAACCAACTTCTTGTATAAATATATGTGTATGTGTGTGTGTATATTTGTGAAAGTATATATGCACACAAAATGTAGTTGAAGTGTGTGAATACACACACACACACATATACACAAAATGTAGCTGGTTTGTTTTTAGTACAAAATTTGTGGTTTGATTTGGAACGTCATTCTCTTTTACTCACCCATCAGATTTTGGAATTCTTCAAAGATTGGTTTTAGGCTCTCTTCTTGTCTCTCTCTGTATCCTCATTGTAAACAGCTTACCGCATGTTCATATGTCATAGGAGGAAAGAAGGAGAAAATGGTGCGGGCAGAAGCGGGCAGACTTGAAGCTCCTCAGCTTCCTTTCGGAAAACCATGTCTGTTAGCTGTTATGTTTCTCAGTAAAGTAGAAGGTATGATCTTGGATGAAACTAAGGAGAGGGAGCCAAAGGCTTGGGTAGAATTCAGAGGATTTGCAATATTTATTTTGTGTAGATTAGAATAAGAGGGTAGGATTGCTGGGCTGTGTTCAGGATGCGTTTAGGCATGCCGACCATATTTTATTGCGTACCTTTCCCTAGCATTGCACGCTTGCTTCATTATAGTTGTGGAGAAAGTAGATAGTTGCATGTATGGTTGCAGTTTTCCCAATGGAGTTGATGCAAGGATTGATGGAAAAAGAACTTAGGGTAGCAGAGTGCTTCCTAATGTCATAGAATTTAAGCTGGATAAGGGGGATCATGATGAAAGAAAGCACTGGTAAATGGGAAGAAATATGAAACTAATGAATTGGAAGTCTCTTAGCAGGCCAGAGACCCCTTCATGGTGGGAGTGATTCATCAAGAGAATTTGAAGTAAAGGAGAAGGTGGAAATAAGATAAACTGCTTGAGTAAATTATTCCTGAGCAGTTAGGATGGCAAGATTATTGTAGTGACTTTGGAAGTAGATTTGTGGAAGTGAGTTGGTGTTACTGGACTGAAAAGGGCAGATTGATTTACATGGATCACACATGTGAATGTTGAAGTCATCCTGAATAATGGAAGGATTTGGAGTTGAGAGAAAGACTTCAAGTTAAGTTCTAAGGCCTCTGATAAATAAAGGAGAATGACAGAGAGGCTGGTAAATATGGCAGTAATGAGGAAGCACAGGGGGTGGTATGACTGAAAAGTGTGAGTCTTACATGGTCAAGATGTGTACTAATGAACTGAGGATAATGGAATAGAGCTAAAAATAGTGAATAGGGAAGAAAATTGTAAGTAAACAGGCAACTGTCACTGAGCCAGCGCAGGACATGTGTGTCTTTAAAGAACACCTAGTTTTACTGAAGGGAAAGAGGCAATAAAAAAAATCAAAACATGTTTTCCAGATGGGGTTCAGACTATAGGCAAGGTAAAACAGGTAATATGTACTCAGTAAAGGTGGTTTACTGATTGAACAATAATACAAGTTGATTGAAACATTATTGTTATGTCGACATCCCTTTTGGTTTGTATGTGTGTTGGTGTTTGGAATGGAGTATACCTGTTAGAGATGGACTTTAATAATCTCAGTATCAGTAGGATGAGGTCAGGAGTGTACCAGGATGGGTAAGAGAAACAGTCAGTACTATGAGTGAAAGCAGTGCAAAATTTATAAGTCAAATGAAATATCTACCATCTAATGACTATAGAATTCTGTTTGTTAATGTGGTAGATTGATCAATGGACACATTGAAATTAAGTTTCCCAGTAAATAGATGGGGAAACAGTGGAAACAGTGTCAGACTTTATTTTTTGGGGCTCCAAAATCACTGCAGTTGGTGATTGCAACCATGAAATTAAAAGACGCTTACTCCTTGGAAAGGAAGTTATGACCAACCTAGATAGCATATTAAAAAGCAGAGACATTACTTTGCCAACAAAGGTCCATCTAGTCAAGGCTATGGTTTTTCCAGTGGTCATGTATGGATGTGAGGGTTGGACTGTGAAGAAAGCTGAGCGCCGAAGAATTGATGCTTTTGAACTATGGTGTTGGAGAAGACTCTTGGGAGTCCCTTGGACTGCAAGGAGATCCAACCAGTCCATCCTAAAGGAAATCAGTCCGGAATATTCATTGGAAGGACTGATGCTGAAGCTGAAACTCCAATACTTTGGCCACCTGATGCGAAGAGTTGACTCATTGGAAAAGACCCTGATGCTGGGAGGGATTGCGGGCAGGAGGAGAAGGGGACAACAGAGGATGAGATAGCTGGATGGCATCACCGACTCGATGGACATGAGTTTGAGTAAACTCCGGGAGTTGGTGATGGACAGGGAGATCTGGTGTGCTGCGATTCATGGGGTCGCAAAGAGTCAGACACGACTGAGCGACTGAACTGAACTGAACTGAAGTGTCTGATGCTGCTGAAAGAAAATACATCAAAGTTTTATATGCTTTGAGTTAATGATCATATGATCACATTAATAAACTACTAATGTCATGTGAAAAGTTACTAATAAGTCTTTCTCTTTAATGATTCATTTAACCTATAAAGTGGTAAAACAAAATAAAAATTGTTTTCTTATCAAATGATGTCATTATCCTCTCTTGGAAATATGTTTCCAAAATTTCCTAGTGGAGTAAATTACCTCTTATTAAACAGATATATTTAACTGAGCCCATATTACAATGTTGGAGCTTGTATATGTTTGAGAAGATCCTTCTTCAGGGGATCTTCCCAACCCAGGGATCAAATTGGCATCTCCTGCATTGGCAGGCAGATTCTTTACCATTGAGCCTCCTGGGAAGCCCAAAGCTGAGGTATGCTGCTGCTGCTAAGTCACTTCAGTCGTGTCTGACTCTGTGTGACCCCATAGACGGCAGCCCACCAGGCTCCCCGGTCCCTGGGATTCTCCAGGCAAGAACACTGGAGTGGGTTGCCATCTCCTTCTCCAATGCATGAAAGTGAAAAATGAAAGTGAAAAGTGAAGGTGAATTCGCTCAGCCATGTCTGACTCCTAGTGACCCTATGGACTGCAGCCCACCAGGCTCCTCCGTCCATGGGATTTTCCAGGCAAGAGTACTGGAGTGGGGTGCCATTGCCTTCTCCGAGCTGAGTTATAGAGAAGGTTAATTAGGTCGCTGGTGTAAGTGGCAGAGTCAGACGTGGACCCAGATGCTCCTAACCATTATGTTAAACTGGTTTAGCGTGGTCTTAGGAAGAATATCACCCATAAAAAATAAAACTTTTTTTTTCTTGCATTCTATTTCTTATTTTCTCAGTCTCATGGATTACTAGAATTGGCTTCAGTGCTTAGGACTGAGAAACTCAAAATACAGTGGCTTAAACTTGAGATAAATTTATTTCTTACATCAGAGGACCCCAGGTGGGTGGTACGGGGCTGATGTGGTAACTCTCCACTCACTGTGTCCTTGCTCACTCTTTCACCACCCTTCTGAATACACTTCATTCTTTTTCCTTTTTTTGAAAAAATACTTATTTGGCTGCTGGCACGCGTGATCTTTTTTTTTTTCTCCTTTAGTTGGGCATGGGGGATCTAGTTCCCTGACTAACGATTGAACCTAGGCCCCGTGCCTTGGGAGCACTGAGTCTTGGTCACTGGGCCAGCAGGGAGGTCTCTAAACTTCATTCTGAAGATGACTCCCTGTGCTAAGATGGCTGTGAGAACCCCAGCCTTTGTATCTGTCTTACAGACCAGCAGGAACGTAAATGACCAGACGTAGAAAAAGAGACTCCTCCCACTGCAACCAGCTTTCTTTAGACAAAGCCCCACACAACACTTCTGCTCTCCTTTCACTGCTCAGAGTTTAGTTACGTGGCCATACAAACTGGGGATTGTGGTCTTTTATTCTGGATAAATGCCTTACTGCATAATGGGTTTCTGCTCCTAAGGGAGAACTCTAGGGAGAATGGTATTAAGTATGTATCTAGCAGTCACCATCCTTGGATTCTCATCTCTTCAAAATGATTTCTTTTTATATATACTGATTTTTTAAGTACGTGTTGAACTGAGAGTTTAAATAACTGACACAGGTGAAGACAAAGGTTGAGGAGCAGTAGAATGGGATTTGGGGGCACTCATGGCATATGATGAGGGTAATGCAAGAAAACAAACTGGAGAGGGCAGAAGTCATGATTGCTGTAGTCTTCAGGCTCAGACAGTGAAGAATCTGCCTTCAATGCTGGAGACCCAACTTCGATCCCTGGGTAAGGAAGATCCCCTGGAGAAGGGAATGGCAACCCACTCCAGTGTTCTTGCCTGGAGAACCCCATGGACAGAGGAGCCTGGGGGATGGGCTACAGTCCACGGGGTCACAGAGAGTCAGACTGAGTGACTGCCACACACAGGGAGGGGCTTCCCTGACAGTCCAGTGGTTAAGAGTTTTCTTCCAGTGTAGAGGGTGCGGCTTTGATACCTAGTCGTGGAGCACAGATCCCGCATGCCTTGTGGCCAAAACCCCAAAACCTAAAACAGAAACATATTATAACAAATTAAATAATGACTTTAAAAATGATCCATATCCAAACTACAGGGAAACTCTTCCATGAAGTGATAAGTGAAGTCTAATTATGCATTCACCTAAAATATATGTTATATTATTAACAGTTTAATAAAAAGTAGTATTTTTAAATTGGAGTTCCAGTTCCTTTATGGGGAGCGGGTGGATGAAAAAATTCTCACCCATTTGTTTCATTTATTTAGGCACCTAAGAAAAGATGATTATTGAACTGAGAAGAGTCCTAAATGACGAGGAAGAAATTCCTTGCTAACTCTCCCTTTCTCACTGGAGATAAGTGTTCTTGTCCATCCCCTTTTAAAGTATGGAAGACATACTATGTCTTATTTCACATGGTTGTGGGAGTTTTCCTATGTAAAAAAAGTGTTTTGGAAGAAAACATGTTTCATTGGAAAGGTATTTTCTTCCCACTGAAGATAACAGTAAACTGCAAACAGTTTTCTAAGCTTACTGCATGTTTAATTCACAGCTTAGATTTCATGATTGTTTTTGGTGATACATAAAAACTTTTCATGAATGTAGAGAATTTTATGTATGGTGTACATTTCAAAAATAATACATGAAACTAAGGGTCATGATCAATACTCTGTTTTCCTGTAAGACAGTGTGCTCTGGAATACAGGGTAGCCAAGTAAAGCCTTGTTTACTTTCAGGGGAGATGAAGAATCTACTCTTAAAGAATCTACTCTGTTTTAAAGGTCTGAATATGAATATTTACCTGACTTGTTCATTATACACACTCTATCAACTGACACATCTTGAATGACTTACATTTTCAATGAATGATTTAAGACTTTGAACTAGAATGAGAAAACCTTGTTTATCTTTATTTCACAAGTATATCAGGAACAGAATTCTGACCTTAAGGGTCAAAGATCTTGAATAGATGGTCATGGATCTCACAGAGTTCTGATCTGTCTTTTGTTGCTTTTGTATTTTTTCTCCTGCTGCACAATTAGTAAACCCAGTTTACTAGTGCTAACCTTCTTTGTTTTATTTGTTTTGTTGCTTGTGGAAACCCAATGAGAGCTTTTCAGAGTGGATTGCAGTCAGAAGTGATTTATTTTGTGTATCTAAGCTGGATTCCAGCTGTTTGAGGTTTTTCTCTTGGACGTCTAGATTTCAGATAGCATCTAGACTGAAAAGACAATTCTGGTTAAGATGCCTATCTGAGTCTTAAGCAGTTTAAATTCTTTGTTTTTCTAAGTTTCTAAAAAATTTACTTAGATTTGTATGTTAAAAATCATTGTTTATGCTTAAATTTTTATATTGATAGGATTATAAATTCCAAAATTGGTCTTAAAAAATGGCTAGTTTTAAGGAAGAATTATATTGTTTTAAAAACTACTCAGACTATTCAGTTAGCCGGATCAGTAGAACTCAGTAGGCTGTCCTACAGCTTATAACAGAACTTTTCCTTTAGAACTTCTAATTCAGAAATTACAACCCCTTAATGTAAGGAGATAGACTCCTATTCACACTTACCATATGATTGGTGGTAAATTATGATTTATGGTCATATCCTGAATCTTTCTGTTAATTTTTGCTTTTTTATTTTATTCGCCAACATATAAACACTTTCACATTTAGTTTTGATTTATATGACTTGTCAAACTCTTCTGTTTATTATTAAAATTGTTTCATAGCCTTCACAATCCCATAAACTTAAAAAAAGTTCTAAAAAATAACATTTTCTGAAAAAGTATTAGCTGTCATTATTCTTAGACTACAGATTTATGTTGATTTTCTTTTTTTAACAAGAACTTCAGTTTTTCTCAGATTCAAATTATATGCACCTGAAGAAACATCTGTAAAAGTCTCAATTTGGTTTCTTCTAGGTGGATTCTCAGCTATAAAATACTTTTCTTGTATCAGATGACCTATCAGTTTACTTTTAAAATATCACTTTTGATTGCTTCCTTCTTAACTATAATCCTTAGAAAAAAAGCCCCCTTCAAAATTTTACAGCAGGACTAAAATATATGTCACTAATTCCAGTCTTATTGGGTTCAGTTGATCGATATCAATTCCCTGCAGCTCCCTAGAACTACAGTGTGGTGACATTAACTTACTATGGATGTCTATCAGGTTTTCACGATTCTAGTATCAATGAAGAAAAGAAAGTTGTACCATGCATTGTATCACCACTCTATTAACTTTAATCTTTAGAAAATCACTTATAAGCAAGCTGTAGTTACTTTTGTGATTATGCTGAGCTGCATGAAGTCTTATATTTAGAAGTCTTCGATTCTCATTTTGGTTCCTTCTCTAATAATTTATTAGCTGATCTATCCTGGACAAGATTACTTTCTAAACCTGTCTTTTTATCTGTAAAATGAATGTTGTGAGGATCAAATGAAACACCATATAGATGTTGTTATTACCTACCCATGTTGTTAGTCAGAGGTCTTTTTAATCTTCTTGACCATAACTGACTTCACGGGTACTATCCTTTCCTAGGATCCTTTATTCCTTGCTGTTTATTTTTATTATTATTTTAGATATTTTCATTCCCTCGTTCATTGATATTCGTGGTTCTACCAGTCTTTAGTCCTTCTAAAAGACTATGGTTATAAAGAAAAATAGAACAAATATATAATATTGTTCACAAAATGGATATCACCCTTTGGAATCTGCACATAGATTTTTAAAGGCTGAGATTATAGATTCAGAAAAAAGTTCCAAACACCAGGGAGGAAAAAGGAGAAAACTGTAAATAGTAAAAAACAAAACAAACAAACAAAAAAAACACAACCCTAGGGAAAAGGAAAAAGGAGCTTAACTTGTACTGAATACCTGTCTCGTTCCAGGCATTGCTCTTGATAGATGCATTTATGTTACTTAAATTATTCCCCCTCCTGTCTTATGGAGGAAGAAGCAGAGGACCAGGTACATTAGCTAACGTCCTTTTAGTCTATTCAGGTCCCTTCTTATTGTTTATCTATGTTTTCCCCCCAGACGTTGTTTGGTAAATATTGTTTACTTTGGGTGTTTGAGTTCTATGCTAATGGTTTAGATAGAGTTGGTCTCAAGTGTCCTAGCATAAGTAAATGAAACTTGAGTATTTTTAAACAAGGATACCAGATATGAGATTTATGAGATGTATTTTTTACTGTTTTGGGGAATATAGGTCTCCAGACCAGTCTTTAGAGTGGGTGGAATGGGTGTGGCAGTAATTCAGGAAGCCTTCCCCTCCCAAGCTAGAAATGTCAGCAAAACTTGCCAGTCTGAAAGCTGCTGAACGCTAAAAATGAAACCCTTCTCAGTGTCTGATTTTCTTTCCCACATTCCCTCAGGGCCCAGCTCCCACCATTCTGCCAATGACTCCCTGACCTGGTAGGCAAAGCAAAAATGCTGATTGTGAATTTGTGAGTTAGTGCTGCAGCCGTCAGGGCTAAATCCAGCCTTACTTGAAATGAACAATCAAATAAGGCAGGATTTAGCTCTAAACAGTCTCTGCTCCTTTCCCTCAGAGCTGTCCTCCCTGTCTCCACTGCTTCACTTACTAGCTCCCCAATGCTGTGCTCCATACGTATCTCCCTCAGGTTCCACCAGTACCTCCCTACCTTGTACCTTTCTGACTGACTTTTTCAGAAAGGTCCAAATGTCTTGTCTTGTGATAGATACTCTGACCTGACTCAAGTGTAGAATTAGTAGCAGGAGTGAATGAACTCTAGAGAAATAAATACCACATTTTCAGCTCCCTGTCCTCATATTACAGAAGGCTAGGCAAGACATTCGTAAAATATGATTTGTAAGTGCACTGCTTTCTGAAGAAATCTTTTTTTTTCCCCTTAAGGAATTCTAAGAAGCATCTGTTGTATTTCTAGAGCAAATCATCTTTTAACCTCTCCTTTATTTTTTGTTTTATTTAAATGAATGGATATTTGAGAAGCCCTTGTCTCCACGTTGAGGCCCCGACAATTTTTCTACTAAAAAAAAAAAAGTCTGTAAAGTGTTACTATTACATTGAGTGATTTTATTTCAAACTGAATACAAGACTGTTATTTTCTTCTATCCTGCTGTGCGATTGTCTTTTGTGTTTTCACTAGACTTTCCCTCCTCTTTAACCTCTTGGAATTTTGCCTCTGGAGTTTGAATCCCCTTCCTATTTTCTGAAAAAAAAAAAAAAAAAAAAAAAAATGAGATGCAGAACAAGGCATGGCTTGAAGTCAAAAGTAAATTCCTGTATTTAAGTGCTAGCAACCGCTACAGGCTCCACGAGGTCAAAGCCTGCCTCTCAGTGACTTGGCTGTTAGGTGACCATGTTTTAGGAAAGGGCACTGGAGCGACTCTGCACATGTAGTTTTGATGCATTGTTGCCAAAAAATCACTCTGTGTATTAGAAGTTTGTCTGGCAGGATACTGAAAACCTAGAATGTAGCCCATACACATAAACTTGTTGGAAGACAAAATACATTTTTCATCGAGTCCCAGTGCGAAAAACCAAGACGGTTTGGATTTTAGTTTTCTTCCCACTTTCCCTACTGCCAGCCTCCACAGGGACCCTAATTATGTGGCACTGAACAGAAGATTATTTTCTGTATTTTAAATAATATTGTTGCTTTTGACTCAGCAGCATTTCAGTTTACATATGCAAAGGAAAATATAAAGTCACAAGGGATGTTCACTAATGAAAAGTAAAAGTGTCAGTCACTGAGTCGTGTCCGACTCTCTGTGACCCCATGGACTGTAGCCCGCCAGCTCCTCTGTCCATAGAATTCTCCAGGCAGGAATACTGGAGTGGGTTGCTATTCCCTTCTCCAGGGTATCTTCCCAACCCAGGGATCAAACCCAAGTCTCCTGCATTGCAGACAGATTCTTCGCCTTCTGAGCCATCAGGGAAATTGACCCAATGGACACTAGCTAGGATGGTATTTAAGCAAAGAATTAATATTTAATTAGAGCTACTTAGATGTGCCTGTACATCAGTTTTACACATCTTTGAGAAATAGCATATATAATCCTAAATATGCATGTGTGTGATCTTGCTAGTATCTTTAATATATTTTTAAGCATTTCTAATGTAGGCTCATTAAATGTTTTAAGATGGTTTCTTGTTAGACATTAGAACATAGATATATTAAATAGTCTAAGATATTTTCCTATAAAGTATTGCATGAATATGTTCCACCTTTCAAAACTGGTAAAGCAAGAGCATATTGCAGAAAGTCAGCTTTTAACAAATATAGATGGTGCATGCATACAAAGTCACTTCAGTTGTGTCCAACCCGTTGCAACCCTATGGACTGTAGCCTGCCAGGCTCCTCTGTCCATGGGCTTCTCCAGGCAAGAATACTGGAGTGGGTTGCCATACCCTCCTCCAGAGGGCCTTCCCAATCCAGGAATTGAACCTGCATCTCTTACGTCTCCTTCGTTAGCAGGTATGTTCTTTGCCACTGGCACGACTACTTGGGAAGCCCGCAGACGGTACTATAAGCAGTATGCTCTATTCTTATTTCAGCGGGGCTCGGTTATTTGCTGTACTTAGTTCAACAGATCTCAGGTAATTTTCACACATAGAAATTATTAGACCAACACAGAAATAGGTGGGCTTCCCTGGTGGCACAGTGGTGAAGAATCTGCCTGCAGTGTAGAACCTGCATGGGAGATGCAGGTTCAGTTCCTGGGTGGGAAGATCCCCTGGAGGAGGAAACGGGAACCCACTCCAGTATTCTTGCCTGAAAAACTCCTGGTAAAGAAGAGCCTGGTGGGCTGCTGTCCATAGGGTCACAAAGAGTCAGACGCAATCGAGCGACTGGGCATGCATATAGAAATAGATAAGCTATCTGAAGGTAAAAATATAATTTTGAACATTTGAGTATTTAGTTTGTCCATTTGTATTAGAAGGTACTTTACTTTGGGTAGAATGTTAATTTTATAATATTTTTCTACTTAAAATCTATAAAGAGATATCTTCAGTAGTCCTTCAAACTGAATGTTTAAACCCATTTCTTATCAATTTAGTGTTGGTTGAATTATATTTAAATTTGAGAACCCAGAAGCAGGTTGCAACTGTATCAAGTTGGAGCAAATCATAAAAATTTGCAGATAATAGTCTGTATCAGAATTTTTAAGTTGTAAGGAATCTTCAGGATCATTCAATTCCATCTTTTTGTGTTATATTTAGAGAAACTAAGGATGAAAAACAGAAGTTTCATTTTAAGATCTTGTAACTATTTAGTGAAAGAGCCAGAATTAAAAATGAGATTCTCAGACAGTCTTTGGCCTGATCGATTATGGAGTCTAAACTGGGAGAATACTCACTAGAGGGAAAGGAATTAACCTCTCAGTATATCAGGCCATATTTATCTACTGACCTATTTGTGGATGACTGATCTTTTCTGTTGGAATTCATGATAACCTTGAGACCGAAATTCATGATAACCCTAAGACTGTTCTAAGTCATTAACATTGCTGGCTCTGATAAAGTAAATGGAACATTGGCCAAGTAGGAGTAGCGCTGTTTTCTTTCTCCTGCATTTCGAAATTATCAATGTCACGGGATCGATGTCTAAGAAATACTTTCCAGATGGCATTGTTTTTGTTTACTGAACTCTATTTTACAGTGGAAGTCTTTGAAAGAATATGGGCCTTCCCAATAGTTTTGGATGACCTTTAATTCCTCCCTGTTCCTCGTTTAGGCTGGTTAGAGAGGATTTTGTTTTGTTTTTAAGATAAGTGTGACTGTTTGCATATAAATCTGTTGTCACATTTTATGTGTATGTTCAAAAAACTTGGTTTTTCCAAAAGTTTGATAAAGCCTTTTTAATTCTCATTTTCTACCTTGGTAGAATTTTACTTCTTATAAAACTTGAAGGAAAATCGAACATCTTTTTCTACAGTTTTCAAAAGTATCAGGTTATTCCTGTAACCAGTACCCTAATCTTCCTTCCCCCTGCCCAACTCTGCCAAAAAAAAAGATCCACAAAATTGGAACTACAAAGGTGATAAGGGACATCACACTTAAGATTTCTCATGTCATCCTCATAGAAGGGACCTTTGTGAAGGAACCTAGTCATAAAAACTGAGAGCACTTCGAAAACAACACAGTTTTCCTGTAACCTGCAAGAGAAGTTTGAATAAACTACAGCCCATGGCAGGAAAACTAAAGAGTGTCTGAATGTTCAACGTTAGGAATGGGCTGGGAAGAAAATCGCAGTAACAAGAGAACTGGATGTGGCGTTAATTACACGAAGGTATATAACTCTTCCATCCAATGTGCCTTATTGGCAGTCTTGGTTTTCAGCATCCTTCTCTGTTCCCAACAGTAAGTAAATTCTGTGACTTTATTAATTGTATGCACACAGAGCAATATCTACAACTACATTATGGATGCTGCAAATGAGGTTACTTTCTTTGGCAGAGATAGTCTAGATGAATTCCTGATTGCAAAGCAAGAAATAGAGGTGTTTTTTTGTTTTTTGCTCTTTTTTTGGCTTTTAACTGGTATTAATTACTTGAATTTTATAGTATCTTAAAGCTTGATACTTTTTGGCCTCATTTAGTTTTGAAAAGAGTCATTTTAAAACCAATTTGTTAATCTGGCAGAATGTATTAAAATGTCTTAAAGTTGATGTGTAATTTAATCTATTATCTTAAAGGGCAGTATAAGTTTTTAGATGGCTTTAATATCAGTTGCTCTCAGCAGAATTCAGTTTCTAAGTTGATATTTTAAAAGTTCAAACAAATGCTATTAAGTGAGATTGAAGTTTAAAAATAAGCAACAAGATGGGATTCAATAGTAAGTCATGAAAGCTACACTTGGAATATCTTTATTAAACACAGGTCTGGTCATGTCTTCCCTGATAGCTCAGTTGGTAAAGAATCCATCTGCAATGCAGGAAACCTGGGTTCGATCCCTGGGTTGGGAAGATGCCCTGGAAAAGGGAAAGGCTACCCACTCCAGTATTCTGGCCTGGAGAATTCCATGGACTGTATATAGTCCATGGGGTCACAAAGAATCAGACACAACTGAACCACTTTCACTGTTCTGGGACATGGGGTCTTTTGCCTTAGAGGTAAATTTCAAACTCATGTTTTTAAAATGTGTCTTTTTTTAATTGAAGGATAATCACTGTACAGAATTTTGTTGTTTTCTGTCAAACCTCAGCATGATTGAGCCATAGGTATACATATGTCCCCTCCCTTTTGAACCTCCCTCCCATCTCCCTCGCCATCCCACCCCTCGAGGTTGATACAGAGCCCCTGTCAAGCTCATTTTTTAGAATTAATTGATTTGCCTGCACCAGCTCGGCCTTGGTTGTGGCACATGGGACCCTCAGTCTTGGTTGCGGCGTGTGGAGTCTTTAGCTGTGACATGCGAACTCTCAGTTGCAGCATGTGGGATCTGGTTCCCTGACCAGGGATCAGTCCAAGCCCCCTGCATTGGGAGCTTGGAGTCTTAAGCACTGGACCACCAGGGAGATCCCTCAAACTCGTTTCTGACACGGTTGGCCTGTGCCAACCCTTCTCTGCTCTGTTTCCTTATCTCCATCTGCCACTCACGTTAAGCCTCTTCAGTTCCAGAATGCCCAGTGTTCCCCCTTGGCTAAGTCTCACGTGGATTGTCCCTGTCTGCTCTCTTCCTCCTCTTCTGCCTGCATGTGCCATCTTAAGTCTCTCTTTTCTTCTGGGCAGCCTGCCATGACCAAGCCGGGCTTAGACACCCCTCCCGTGTGCGCCTTGAGCACTGGGTGCTTCATATTAAAACGCTCCCTACAGTGTAGCTCCTGTCCCTTACATGTATACCCTCTGGGTTGTGAGCTCCTGGAGAACACGGACACCGGCTGTCCCCAGCACTTGACAACCTATCTGGTCCATAGTCGACTCGGAGTAAATGTTGGTGAAGTATTTAACTGCGTGAATTAGTATGAATAATGCCCCGACCTATGAACTTTATGGGCTCACCTCTTTTGTGCGCTCAGTCATGTCTGACTCTTTGCCACCCCATGGGCTGTAGCCCGCCAGGCTTCTCTGTCCATGGGATTTCCCAGGCAAGAGTACTGGAGCAGATTGCCATTTCCTTCTCCAGGGGATCTTCCCGGCCCAGGGATTGAACCTACGTCTCTTGCATCTCCTGCATTGGCAGGCAGATTCTTTACCACTAGCGGTCCCTTGGAAACCCTCTCTTTTTCAGTTGTAATTTCTAGTTCAGTGTAAGCATGTCTATAGCAGCATTCCCATTCCTGCTTTTTGGCCTTGATAGCTTTATATCACAATCACTGTTATATTTCATTCGGGTGTTAAAAGATAGCTCCTCATTCAGAAAAGATTAGAGACTCCTTTTTAGATCCCTGTTTATGCACACTTATGTCTAAGTGTCAATTCATGCCAAATTATCAGTGAAAAAACTATTAAAATTTTATATTAAGGCTGAACACTGGGAGTTGTTAATACGTAATGGGGTAGCTGATTTTAAAATAAACATATTTTTGGATACTAAATATTTTTAAAAAGCTTAGAATTGCTGTTAAAAAATGAGTCCAAGAAACATGATACCCAATTAGAAATATAATTACTCAAAAGTAATGTTTTCAGTTACTAGACAGATACAGATTTCTTTCTTTCAGCGTAAGTTATTGAGTGGCCTATATGCTATGCACTGATGTAGGCATTTGGGATCCATAACTGAACAGTGTGAAACTCCTGAATGCTTTAGTAATTAGAACAAAAAGGAGCTCAGAATGCACATACACATGTTTATGGATATACATAAAATACTGATTAATATGCTGTAGACAAGCCTGTTTCTGAAATCAGCAACAGATTTTAAGAATTATCATACTTAAAGTGAAACATTGAAGTTATTATGTGAAAGACTAAGTGATGGTAGGATTTGGGAGGAAAGGGGAATTGCGCCTTGAATTTTGTTAAATATAGTAAACAAATAAAATTGATCTTCAACAGTAATATGCTTGGCGTGTTATGGTAGGCTGTGTTATTGTTTAAAAGCCTTTGCTGTCTCTCCCTGGGGAAGCATTATACTCACTGACCTATTAGCATCATGCCTGGCCTTAGATTTGCTTTGGCTAATAAAATATGAGTGGAAATGATTTATGTTTACTTTTGAGCAGAAGCTTTGAGTCAGAACACAGTGTCCTCTATTCTTTTTTCCTCTGCTTTGACAATTCAGCAGATCTGAGTAGATGTTTCTCCATCACCCTAAGGCCTGAAATAAAGACGACATGTAGTTGGGACTTAGCCAACTCTTGTTTGATATGTAGCATGAGCAAGAAATAACCTTTTGTTGTTCAAACTGTTGAAATTCTATTACCGCAATGTAACCTGGCCTGATGGTTCTCAAGCTGGAGCATGCGCTGGAATCATGTGGAGGTTTTGTTAAAATACAGAATGCACAGGTTGTTGGACCCCACTCTTAAGACTTTCTGAACTCATGAGGACTGCAGTGGGAACCAAAATTTCAGTTTCTAACAAGTTATTATGATTGGATGCTGATGCTGTCCCAGGAGACCCACGCTTTGAGAATCACTGACCTAGCCTTTCCTGACTATGTGGTCGATCAGTTCATATTTCTAGATACTTTAATTACACAGTAAATGCTGCGGTTTTGTTGTTGTTGCTCGGTCACTAAGTGGTGTCCGACTCTTTGTGACCCCATTGACCGTAGCCCGCTAGGCTCCTCCGTCCATGGGATTCTCCAGGCAAGAATCCTGGGGTGGGTTCCCATTCCCTTCTCCAGGGATCTTCCCGAGCCAGGGATCGAACACGCGTCTCCTCCATTGGCAGGCGAATTCTTTACCACTAAGCCACCAAGGAAGCCCAAATGCTATAATAACAAGATGCAAACTGTTTCCCAGCATCATTATTGAAGACGTAAGCTCTATAAACTGCTTTTGATTTCTGAGATGTGGACACACAAAACGCCATGTGGAAACATAAGTTTTGTAGGATGGAATAGATAACTTTGGAAATTAGTATCACGTTGCTGTTGTTCAGTCACCCAGTTCTGTCCAACTCTTTGTGACCCCATGGGCTGCAGCACGCCAGACCTCCCTGTCCCTCACCATCTCCTAGAGTTTGCCCAAGTTCATGTCCATTGCATCAGTGATGCCATCCAGCCATCTCATCCTCTGATGCCGTCTTCTCCTTCTGCCCCAAATCTTTCCCAGCATCAGGGACTTTTCCAGTGAGTCGTCTGTTCACGTCAGATGACCAAAATACTGGAGCTTCATCACCGGTCCTTCCAACGAGTATTCAGTATTTCCCTTAAGATTGACTAGCTATCACATTCAGTTCAGTCGCTCAGTTGTGTCAGCTATCACATTACCAAGAGCCAAATAAAACCTGCCAAAAATATACAAAAAGCAAAGAAGTTTGAGAAAGAGTCACATACAATTGTGGGAGAAATTGTCATTCCTGTTGGACTTGGTAGCAATCCTCTTGAACAAGGAGGGTGGTTGGAGAATGGATTGCATGTGGAAGGACCAGGGTAACCAAGATGAGAGAGGTGAGAGAGTGTGAAATATATCTGAAAGTAACTGCTAATACAGTTTGCTGCTGAGAGACAGATAAGGGAGAAGTGATCTCATGAATCTCTTTCAGAAGTTCCATTTCTTATTTGGTGTGTGATAGAGAACACAACACAGCTTCGTTCCAGGCCTGTTTTTTGTACTCATGTTTGGAATTGAGGTGCTTTTGGAATTCAAGTTGCTAACGGTGGCAGATTTAATACCGATTGCGATTGTCCACAAAGTTTTGGAGAGACTTATGTAAAAAATCACTCTTGTGAAGAGGGAGGTAGATAAGAGAAGGCAGCAAAGAGTCCTGAACAAAGTCAGGCCAATCATGTTTCACGGGGAGGGTTTCGGTTCCTTGCTGTCCATGCTCTTCTGTCCCTTGTAAAGTCTTTGCATGATTTTAGTTGGGGGGATATTGCTCTCTCCTTCCATTCAGGTGATTTGTGATTTATCTCCTACAGCCCAGGATCTCTCATCTTCCCTGTGGTATTTCTTCTCCCCAGTGGGACCCCAGCAGGCACAGAGAGTGAGTTATGGGGATATAAACAGATTTCCTTGTGTGTGATGCTGTCTTAGACCAGAATCTGTCTGGGGGCAGATCATTTAATCTCCCCGGGCCTTGGTTTCTTGATCTTACAGTTCAACTCTCTTAGGTTAGTTTAGTTCCAATATTTCATTTTTCTAGTACCATTTATAGTCTAGCGGGATTCCAGTATTTTAACTTGCCCAATTTTTGTCATATGTAACACAAGTCCATCACCTTTGAGATGAATGAAATAAGCTGGAGTTTTTAAATGAAGGCTTTTCTTTTGGAGTTAGATACTCTGTAGTACTCAGTTAATCATAAAACTGTAGTTTTCTAAAAGCTTCCAAAATAGTGTTTTTGCTCCATTATTCAAAGATGCATATTTCATTTTAGATGTGAACTTTGATATTAAATATGCATAACTTCATGAAAAAGTATAGCCTAAATAGCTGCTAATTTTGTTCAGTGTGCAAACCAATTGCTATATTATTTTAATAACATAGATACTAATGTACATTTGAAAATATATTGATTCAGAGATCCTATATCATTGAAAATCTTTGTTTTAATCTTTTTCCCAACCATTATAGGAGGGAAAAAAGTGAAAATACTTGACAATCTTAAGGTCTTTAAAAAATAGTTTGGTTCAGTATTGTGGTTAGAATTTTTGTTTAATGTAAATAATTTTTGTCCTTAGTCATGCCATGCTTTTAAGAAACTTGGTAAGTTTTTCCTTGGATTTATGTAAAACACAATTTTGCTCCTAAATTTGGTTTTTGCCTATTGTTAATTTGGCAAGTGTAAACATGCCATTTCCTTAGGAATTGGAAACAGTTTAGGTCAATGGAAGTAAAATCTACTTCTTTTATACATATTTTAGTTTGATTAGCTGACTCATTGGAAAAGGCCCTGATGCTGGGAAAGATTGAGGGCAGGAGGAGAAGAGGACGACAGAGGATGAGATGGTTGGATGGCATCACCAACTCAATGGACAGTTGTTGTTCAGTTGTGTCCGACTCTTTGCAACCCCACAGATTGCAGCACGCCAGACATCCCTATCCTTCACCATCTCCCAGAGTTTACTCAAACTCATGTCCATAGAGTCAGTGATGCCATCCAACCATCTCATCCTCTGTCGTCCCCTTCTCCTCCTGCCTTCAATCTTCCCCAGCATCAGGGTCTTTTTCAGTGAGTTGTCTCTTCCCATCAGGTGGCCAAAGTATTGGAGCTTCAACTTCAGCATCAGTCCTTCTGTTGAATATTCAGGGTTGATTTCCTTTAGGATTGACTGGTTTGATCTCCTTGCAGTCCAATGGACATGAATTTGAGCAAACTCCAGGAGATACTGAAGGACAGGGAAACCTGGTGTGCTGCAGTCCATGCGGTCACACAGAGTTGGACAGGATTGAAATGAACAGAAACAAGTATTGTTATTACTAGTTCATTTTGAGAGGGAGATTCATCCTAATTAACATTTCTTTTAGAAACAGTCTGAAGGTGATTCTTGGTTTCTTCTTAAAGAAGGCCTGGAGCATGACCTTTCTTAGTTTAGATTTTAAAGGAAAAACAGTTCCAGCCTTTCCAAGTTTAAGGAGAAATATGATTCTATTGGAGTTGTTACTGTAATTTTGAATCCAAATGTTTCCAATTTATATTCAAGACATACTAGAAAAAAGTACACAATAATCATCTGGGGACTTACAATCACACTTGATTACCCATAACTGCTGCCTTGCTTCACCAACTTTCCTTAGGTTATTGAGAACAAAGCTAAGTACCAGTGTTCCATTCCATGTGAAATAAATGTACTGTAAAACATTTACCAAAATCAAAAATAATATTTTTAATGCAGTGGGGAAAATCACTTTTAAAGAAAGCAGTTAAAAATTGTTTGGAAGGTCTATGATGTATTCATGAACAAACAAAGTAATCTTCCACAAATTTCTTCATCTGTTGCGGTTCCAACTTAAGATTTTTGTGTATGAGCTTTCTTAAAGTAGGACCATAATATCAGCTATTTTGTTTTCACATATTAAGTGCCATATGTTGGCTGAAACCAAACTCTCTGAGTCTGTTTTATTCTTAAAATAATAGTAGACCTAGGAGGAAAAAACCTGTTGTGTATGTTTAAGCAAAGAAGTGTATTTTTCTCGGAACTCTCGGATCCCAGGTTCCGAGTAGTAAATTGAAATGATTGATTTAACCTGTTGGAGTGTACATGTGTAATTAAAACACTGAAGATTTTTTAAAAACAAAGCTAAAATAAAATCTTTAAATTAATCCCATCTCAATTTTTCTGATATTCTTATGATAAACAGATATCAATCAAAATCTATAGTTGTCGATCCAGTTTCAGCTACTAAATTATAGTTTCAGTTCAGTTCAGTCACTTAGTCATGTCCGACTCTGCGACCCCATGGACTGCAGCACACAGTCCTGTCCATCACCAACTCCCAGAGTTTACTCCAACTCATGTCCATTGAGTCGGTGATGCCATCCAACCATCTCATCCTCTGTCGTCCCCTTCTCCTCCTGCCTTCAATCTTTCCCAGCATCAGGGTCTTTTCAAGTGAGTCAGTTCTTCGCATCAGGTGGCCAAAGAATTGGAGTTTCAGCTTCAGCATCAGTCCTTCCAGTAAATATTCTGGACTGATTTCCTTTAGGATGGACTGGCTGAATCTCCTTGCAGTCCAAGGGACTCTCAAGAGTCTTCTCCAACACCACAGTTCAAAAGCATCAATTCTTCGGCGCTGAGCTTTCTTTATAGTCCAACTCTCACATGACTACTGGAAAAACCATAGCCTTGACTAGACGGACCTTTGTTGACAAAGTAATGTCTCTGCTTTTTAATATTCTGTCTAGGTTGGTCATAGCTTTTCTCCCAAGGAGCAAGCATCTTTTGATTTCATGGCTGCTGTCACCATCTGCAGTGATTTTGCAGCCCCCCAAAATAGTCTGTCTCTGTTTCCATTGTTTTCCTGATCTATTTGCCATGAAGTGATGGGGCCAGATGCTGTGATCTTAGTTTTCTGAATGTTTTGTTTTTTTGCACTCTTCTCTTTCACTTTCAACTTAGGATAGGTGTATTGGGACATAATCCCATCATAAGTGAAAGAAGAGCCCTGCTGCTTTTCTCAAATCAAACAATTTAAGGAGATAAAATGCAGGACTAAAGAAATTTGAAGCTGAACTCATAAAGTCGAAATAAAGTAATCAAGCAATTGTGTCAGAACTTTTAGTTAAGATTATTTTCATTTATTTGACAAAGATACATATAACTTTGCAGATGCCTTTTTTAATGATATGAGATAGTATATAATTTATTTTTGCATTGCTCAAATGGTCTGCAGCACAGTCTCTTCTGTATGTTAGATGCCTGGTAAATGTTGAGTGAATAAAAATAGATGCTAGAATGTTTAACCAATTTGTGAGTTTCCTTGTAACCAATTCAGTGAGTGAAAAAAGGACAAAAGAACTCTGACATGATACTTACTCAGCGTTTCTTTTTTTGTCATCGTAGTCCCTTAGTTATCCATGTTCTTTGGGATCATAATTTCAGAAAATTCTATCTACATCATTTGTTTTAGTTATTAATTTTATGCCTTCTAGCAAAACTTCTATGGCAGTATTAATTAGTGAAGTTGACTGACTTTCACATTCTCTGCCAAGGTGTTGGTGAAATAGAGATGAATAACTTTTACAGTGTTATCCTAAATGTTCAGATACTGATGTTTTTAATTAAATAAACTATACAAATAATATATAAATGTATACTTATAGAAAATTTAAATGATACATGAATATAGAGAGTAAAAAGTTACATTCTTCCTTCATGTCTTTTAACCCATGCCCTGGAAGAGGAAATGGCAACCCACTCCAGTATTCTTGCATGGAAAAAAGTCCCATGGACGGCAGAGCCTGGCAGGCTACAGTCCATGGGGTCGCAAAGCGTTGGACACAGCTGAGCGACTAAATGGGCACTTCAATAGGTAGACTGCTAGTAACTGTTTGGGGTGTATACTTTTGATCACTTTCTATAACATACTATATGTATACAAAAAACAGCATTTTATGTTTTATCATTGATAATATTTTAGCATTGATGCTTAATATATCAAAAATGTAACCTTTTATCATTAGATTATAGAATTGCTTCTTTTACTTAGCAGTGTTTCTTACAGGTCTTTCTATAGCATATATATTTATGGCAGTAGTTGGTCTTGTAATCTCACAGTTAAAAAAAGAGAAGGTGTCTTTCAACCTTTGCAGGAGTAAGTTCCGTGTATAAATTTTATAAGCAGTAAGCAAATGTAATATTAGTAGCAACCAGTAATCTCAAAATACATTCAGGGATTTGTATGTATGTTTTATTTTTTTTTAAATTCTTGATGGCAAAATCATTATTTATAAATGATTTGGAATAAGTCATTTATTTTCCATCATTATTTTAAATAATAATAGTAGCAGTAAATAAAATGGTAATAAGTGATAAAACTTCCAAATTGGAAGTCATTTAAGGAAGCCATTATGGCAGTCTTTTACATCCAGCCCTATTTTAGAAGGCGACGAGATGGAGCCCTTCAGCGATTTGCTGTAGGTTGACAGGCAAATTATGACTAGTTTCTGTTCCACTGCATCATGCACTGCCTTAGAAATATTTAAAAGGAGATTTATAAAAGTATATCTTTTATGTCTGTTATATCTAACCAAATAAATGAAAACTGACTAGACAAAAAATTGTAGGAGTCAAAATAGTTCTCAGTGTTTTCAGGTTACTAGAAAGCACACCATGAAGCAGCACATTTACGTGGCCAGATTCTATGCTGGTGCCCAGTGTCAGGGTGTTCTTAGAGATTTTATAACTTCGGGAATAATAGGAACATGAATATCACCTATCATTAAAAGTCTCATGTTAGTGATACTTACTTAGGGGAACTTAATGCAGTTTAACTAAAACTTATTTAGAATTAATATTTTGCATGCCTATGAATTTGTTTTTAAAAGAAAATGTGCAAGAAAATGATTGTGAAATCACATCAGAGCTAGAAATTCTTCCAAAAATGGTTTACTAGTGACCTCTGCTGGTCCAATGTTGTAATGAAGTATATTTCGTATCTCAAAAAAGTATATCCCAGATATCATGAGACATTTCCAGTAACTCATGGAAGGAATTTCATGGAAGTTAAGAATGAAATAAATAGTCTTTCTGGGCAGAGCTGTTTCTTTGACCAACACTTGCATTTCTAATCAAAAAAAATTGTCTTTGTGGCTTCCCTCCTATTACTGTTTGACCAAAAGTAGTGTTCTAATACAATAACATCAAACTTAATTCTTTCTTATATGTAGTATGCAATTCCAACCTGACCCTCTATGATTAGTTGTTCATCAGCTAAGTTGTTTGATATAATGCTGCAAATTCTTTTCACCTCTTTGTCTCCTGGCTTTGTTTTATATCATAGGTAGCATAGAACCTTGCAGTTGTAGAGATTTAGTAACTGTAGATTCAGTTATTTATGCCATTTGCACAGACTAACTTTAATAGGAGAATTTGTGTATACATGAGTTAAATGCATTCTTTTTATGCCCGTTCAAAAAATGAAAAAAATTAGAATGACTTTGTATTAAAGAATGATTTTATTAGCAAAATGAAGTTTTGTTTTTCTTTTATGGAAGAGATTTTCTGCATTACAAGTTATGGAGGAATAAAAAATGCTCATTTTCTTATTTTCTTTATTGACACTTAATTCCTAGATGAGACTTCTCCTTTGAACCCAAATCTGCATACCCAGCTGCTTGCTTCCCTAACATTTCCATTTACAGCTCACAGGCATCTCAAACTTAACGCATCTGATACAGAGCTTTGATTTTTCTCCTCAAAACCCGTTTTCTCTAACAGTCTTTCTCCCTTCTGTAAATAGATATTTTATCCTTCCATTCACTCAAACCAAAAATATTTTAATAATTTGTAAATTCTCTATCATACCCCACATTCATTCAAACCTTCAAGAAATTCTGCCCACTCTGCCTTGAAACGCATTCGGAGTCATTCCCGTCCACGTCTGCCGCTGCAGTCTGGTCCAGCCGCAGGCACCTTTCTCCTCCTAATTAGGCCCTGTGACTCTACCCTTCCCTCCGGTAGTCTGTTTCCAACCAGCAGCCAATCTGTTATCTTAGAATTTAAGACAGCTCTTTCCACTCCTCTGCTGGAAACCTCCCGGAGTCCTTGCCACGCCTGCCGCGCCTGCGGGAACTGCAGACCACTCGCCCCCTCGTTTCCTGCTGCTGGTACCGCGGCCTCATCTCCAGCTGCCCCTGGCTGTTCTCCTAACATGCCACATAGCGTCCTGTCCTCTTCCTTCAAACTGAAATGCCCTTCCCTCAATTCAGTCAGGTTTCTGATCAAATTACCAAACTCCACCTCTCAGAGAGGCCCTTCCTGGCCACAGTTCTCCAGGAAGGAATACTGGAGTGGGCAGACATTCCCTCTTCCAGGGGATCGGCTAGGGATCGAACCCAGGTCTCTCTCCTGCCTTGCAGGCGGATTCTTCACCTTCTGAGGCACCAGGGAAGCCTACTCCCTGATCACACTAGATTAAAAACAAACACAAAAGGCCCAGGCTGACACTGTTTCTCCCCTTTTCATGCTTTGCTTTTTGCCATCGTAGTTATCACCACATGACTGACTTAGTTTCTTTAATCCTCTCTCTCCCCCATCTAAGATGTCAGTGGTAGGAAAGCAGACACCTGTGTTGTCCACAGTTAAATCCTTAAAACCTAAACCAGAGCTTGCACATAGTAGGCATTATAGTAGTATTTGTGGAATAAATCAACCAGCCTTAATATCTGAATGAAGAATGTGATTTGATTTACATTATAATAACCAGACCCATCTAATAGTGAGGTGCCTTTCTTTTAATGGGATCTCTTTTGTATAAATCATACTTTTTGCATTTAACACAGATTTCTGTAGTGTCTCATAGTTAGGTTAGGGCTCAGACGATACTTTTGATGTCAGAATGCAGGCCAGTATTGCTGTTTTAAACATTCTTTTTCTGGGAATAATTACTTTTTTGTCCTTTTGACATAGACATCTGACCCTCAATTACATTAAGAGACCTTATACACATGAATGGAAAGAAGAATAGCCCCTTTTGAATCCATGCTAAGACTTTATCAATATGAAGTGCTTCCCACAGGGTTCTGCTGAAAGAACCAAACTTCCATCATAATGAAATTGCAAATTCATTTGTGGATGCCCTTTTATATTTGAAAGCTACTTTTTGATGTTTGGTCTGCAGTTAGATTTATTGTTTAAGGTCACAAATAATGCAATCCTGACTAGACCAAGTTGTCAGAATCCTTTATTTAGCACTGCGCAAAGACAAATGGCTATCCTTTAACAATAACATACCAACACCAAAATTTGTTCCCAGTTGTACACAATCTTTTAATCAATCTGTTGCTCTCTGTTTTCCAGTCAGTAGGCTCCCAGCCTACCCCCTCACCACCCCATCTATCTAGAAATTACTCAATTATGGGTTTTAAATTACTGAGAAACACTTTCTTCAGATGAAAACAGATAACTGGAAGAATTTTAATGCTGTAATTTTCCCATGCACATTTTTAGCTTAACATATGAATTATTTTGCCTTTACCCTCATTCTGTACAGGGTAGATAATTACGTAGTATGTTAGCTAAATTCTCTGGTTACATTCTCACTGTTAACATGACCACAAAGTGGATTATAGTGCTTAATTGAATTCTTAATTCTTTAAAACATCTCAGTGCACATGGATTAAGTTTTTTTCCCTGAGATTCTATAATGTCCTCCAATAAAAATGTATATTTAAAAATTTCGAGACCAATTTCTTTTATTTTTGTTCATTTCCTTTGTGACCTTTCATATAAAAGACATACAGATAGAATTGCCTAATTAGATTTAAGGCTATGCTTTTTGTCTGCAAATACCCAGTGTCCAACAGTAATATATGTTAGAGAATCATTATATGACCAATCTGTAGTTTCTCCAAGGAATTTTAATACCAGAACCACAAAGATTCGCTGGTAACTTGATGGTACCTACAGTGGAGCAGACCATTAAGACCAGTATAGTAAGGCCCCTATTTTAAAACCTTGTTTAAATGCTTTTTGCCAATCAGAGTCTTCCCTTCTCCCCCGCCTTTAATTGCCATGTAGCTTGAGTCTCCTCAATTAAAAGGAATATCCTGTTTTAGGAGGAGGTGTATGAGAAAACCTTGATTTTTAAGTCAGATGAATTCTGACTACTGTTTATTTTGTGACCTCTGGGAGATTGCCACATTTTGGGGGCCTCTGCACAGCCGTGACGTAGAGATACACCTGTTTATAGAACTATGATGTAATTGAAGGAGACGGCACATATAAAGGGTGCAAACAGTGCCCAGCAATAGTAAGCTGTCAATAATGTTTGCAGTCTTCCCTCTGCTCTCCTCCTCCGCCTGCCAGTCCTTGTGCTGCGCTATCTGTTCTGATTGGCCTTGCTCAGAAGTTAAAACTGTTGAACTAAACTTGAAGCCCTTTTGTACCTGCCAACTGTACATTGCTCTGCACTCACTGAATTAATAAGTAAAGAGGAGTCAGGACCCTGAGTTGACCTACATATAAAACACACCCAGCAGGCGTATGTGGCCTTTTTCTTCCCAACAAATTGCTCCCCCCAGTATTGGGTGGAATGAAAAATACTCCACTCACAGCCTTCCTTTTAAGTCCACGTGGATCCCGTAGAAGATGTACATTAAATCTCTCTTCAGCCTGCAAATCAGAGAATTGAGCTTTAAATTGTGTTAGTGTGACATGGGGAGGCATTATCATTTTAATCATTTTGTGTTAGGTGGCTTGCTTTACTGTTTGTTGTTCCTTTGGCCATTTGTACTGCTCAGATCACTGTCCTAAAAGAATTTCACCTTAACAGAAAATCATTTTCAGGAAAAATTTTAATAGCTATTTAATACCACTGCTTTATATTTCAAAATAAGTTATCATTTTATTACTGTAAATTTTTATTGTTTTAGGTGCAAAGATGGTTTGAAAGGATTTACATTCTCTGCACTTAGGTAAGTTACATCTTTTATATACCTTTATGTTAGAATGTGCAAGTTAGCTTTTTTTAAAAAAAATGTAATGTCATTGTACATAATTATTTATTTATGACTCCACTTTTAAGTTGCAAGTAATTTTAAAAGTTACAAAAATGGCTTTGTGGACATTTCACTAACAGAGTAATTTATTAATTTTCCTCCTAAAAATAAGTCATTCAGTCAACCACTATTTGGGGGGCCTATTGTGTGCCTTATACTCTAGGGTGTTTAAGAAGATTACAAGAACGCTCTGTTCAAAGAGCTTGGAAAGACAAAGCTACATGTGAACAATTACTGGAAAACTAAGTCCTTAATTGTGTGGCACCAGATTACGGGCTTCATTAGGGCAGGACTCATGCGTTATCAAACACATTTCGGATTATAAGCTTCACTAGAGTCACTGACCTTTTTACCTGGTAGATCATCTCTTATCACAGTAATTGACACATAGTCGATACTGTAAAGATGTTGGTTAGCATTGAATTTTATAGTTCACCAAGCATTTTCACATACATTAGGAAATTAAACTTTCTATATTATTGAATGAAATAGTTTTGGTTGTGGAAATTCTTTGGTAATAATAACTGAATCATGAAACACAGCAGTAATTTCTCTGTGTCATATGTTTCATTAAAGACCATGAAACTTATTAGAAAATATCTTTTTATTGTTGTTGCACTGACTGTATAGAATTCTTTGTTAAACTGAAAGTTGGTAACAAAATCAAAAGTTGGTTTTCCTAGAGAGAAAACTTTACCTTATTCCTGAATCTTTCCTTAGACTCCCAGAATCCTTGCGGTAACTCACAATGTGTCTGATATTTGTACGTGTTTTCTTCAAATCTGCTTATAATGAAGGACTGACTTGGACTATTTGCACTTAACATTTTCTCTGTATTATAGGAACGTATTCTGGAAAAATGATTGTTAACTCTTGCTAGTTCTGTCAGATAATAGTGGAAGTTATGGGAATAAAAGAGTCAAGGACAGAACCATGAGAGAAGAGCCAATGCAGAAATCTGAAAGTAGACGAAGTCTGATTCCTCATAGTTTAAAGCATAGTTAGTGTACAAAGCCTGGAGACTAAGAACCCAGGCATTAGAGTCAAATTATTGCAAGTTCAAATACTTACAGTTATTTTTGGCTGTAATTTGTATTTTGTGTTTTGGCTGTAATGACAAAGGATGCCTTTTTCGTGTTAACTGTCATGGAAATTATGGTACTACTTCATAGTGTTGCTCTGGGGGTTAAATGATATATTTGTACTCAGTGTTGTGCCTGTCATGTAGTCATAAATGCTCAGATTGAATACTATATTCATTCACTGTGTATTAACTAAGTATTGCGTGCCTGGCACTGTGCCAGGCCCTGGATATAATAGTAAGGAAGGGGTTCCCTGGGCCGTGAGAGCGCAAAGAAAGGAGGCTTGCAGCAGGGGCAGCATCTCCAAGGAGGTGAGCGCCACTTTGAGTGGTCAGTCCTGGCCAAAATAGCGAGTGTTACGAAAAGTGTGAGAGATGATATTGTATCTGTTTTAGCACAGTTTTGTCTTCTTAAAGAGCAGTAGTGCAGATCCTAAACTCTCCATCCACACTTGACCAAGCAGATACCAAGGAGGCGCGGCTGCCCCCTGGTGGCAAACAGTCTCATTGCATGCTCCTTACACTGGTAACTAGATGTTTTAAGTTTGTCCTAAGCAGATGGGTTGCACTTGTTCATAGGAAGCATTTTCTCAAACCTAAGAATATTTAAATTTTTCATAGCCCACATGTTCCAGAATTTTAGTGTAGTGTTATCAATCTCCTGTTTTATCTCTATTTTGTGATATTTTCTGAAAGTTCAGCAGGCACAGTTGACTAAGGAAAGCTTAGTTATTCTTCGCAAGAACAGCAACTCTTTTAGTGATGGTACAAAGAGCAGAGATGCAAACTCCAATAAAGGATACTGTGAGTGATATCTAACAGTTGGTAATGTTTTCTTTGTACTGTCTTTGGAAAAATATAGTCCAGTTCTCATGAGACAAGAATGATGTCTCTTCCTAGATATTAGATTTTTCCCAAGAGAAATAAGTAGATTAGAATAACATCAAATTTGAAATTTTCTGATGAAATAATGTGGGGAAGACACAGAGCAATAACACTGTGTGTTTCTCCTTCTGTAGTTCCCTCTGTTTCTTGTGTGTGTGTAGATGAGCATCTACTGTACTGTCGCTGTTTTGTGACTCACAGTGACATTATATATAAATTTAGAATAAAAAGTGAGAAATGCATTCAGTTGTAGCTGTCTGTAGCTGTCATTTTAGAGAAAAATTAGAAATTTTGTCATTAATTAGTAGACCCAAATTAATAGTTCATCTGCTTTTCTGTTTGAAAAGACTTTAAGGTGCATAATGCCTTAAAAAGGGCGGTGAGTTAAAAGTTAAAAGGTGCTTCATCCAAGTGCCATGCTGTATTTACTTGGTTAATTTGATTTTTAGATGCTGCATTGTTAAATAGCTGTTAACAGTTTCTGAGTATTCACATTTCAAAAGTCTATTCTTTTAAAGGATGATTAGATTTTATATAAGTTACAGAAAATATTATTTCAAATGATAAGGTTCTGTTCACAGTGTATTTGTGTATAAACGAAATCAGTTTATTTTCTCATTGATTTTTTTTTTTTTAGGTGAAAAAATGCCTCTCATTGTGTTCTTTTCTTTAGGTTCATTGTTGGGAAGGAAGAAATTCCCACACATTCTTATTCACCAGAGGCAGCATATGCAAAAGTGGAACAAAAGACTGAGAAACATGAGGAAAAACCAAGGGGAATGAATATAATTGCTCTAGTCAGGAAGCTTGTGGATTCAATGTGAGTTCTTTATCTTGATATTTTAGCACATTTTGTCAGTTTTATATGATATTTTTGCCATGCCAGAGTTTTCTTTTTGTTTTCTTTTCAAGTAATGAATTTTTTTTATACCAGAAACTGTGCATAGAGTTTTATAAAAAGGCACATGATGGCAAGAGAGTGTATTTATTATTTCTGGCAGGACTATAGACCATTATATGCCTTTAAAATAGATTTACATGAAATTGAAATACTTTCCTATTTCAAACTAAGCAGAGTTGCAGGAGGCTAGAATAGGGAACTTTAGGAAACAGGTTAATATTTGCTATGAACAAAGCTAGTGGAGGTGATGGAATTCCAGTTGAGCTATTTCAAATCCTAAAAGATGATGCTGTGAAAGTGCTGCATTCAATATGCCAGCAAATCTGGAAAATTCAGCAGTGGCCACAGGACTGGAAAAGGTCAGTTTTCATTCCAATACCAAAGAAAGGCAATGCCAAAGAATGTTCAAACTACCACACAGTTGCACTCATCTCACACGCTAGCAAAGTAATGCTCAAAAGTCTCCAAACCAGGCTTCAACAGTACATGAGCCATGAACTTCCAGATGTTCAAGCTTTATTTAGAAAATGTAGAGGAACCAGAGATCAAATTGCCAATGTCTGCTGGATCATCGAAAAAGCAAGAGAGTTCCAGAAAAACATCTACTTTTGCTTTGTTGACTATGCCAAAGCCTTTGACTGTGTGGATCACCACAAACTGTGGAAAATTCTTCAAGAGATGGGAATACCAGACCACCTGACAGAAGCCTGTGTGCAGGTCAGGAAGCAACAGTTAGAACTGGACATGGAACAACAGGCTGGTTCCAAATAGGAAAAGGAGTATGTCAAGGCTGTATATTGTCACCCTGCTCATTTAACTTACATCCAGAGTACATAATGCGAAATACTGGGCTGGAAGAAGCACAAGCTAGAATCAAGATTGCCGGGAGAAATATCAATAACCTCAGATATGCAGATAACACCACCCTTATGGCAGAAAGCGAAGAACTAAAGAGCCTCTTGATGAAAGTGAATGAGGAGAGTGAAAAAGTTGGCTTAAAACTCAACATTCAGAAAACTAAGATAATAGTATCCGGTCCCATCTCTTCATGGCAAATAGATGGGGAAGCAGTGGAAACAATGATAGACTTTATTTTTCTGGGCTCCAAAATCATTGCAGACGGTGACTGCAGCCATGAAATTAAAAGACGCTTGCTCCTTGGAAGAAAAGCTATGACCAACCTAGACAGAATATTAAAAAGCAGAGACATTACTTTGCCAACAAAGGTCCATCTAGTCAAAGCTATGGTTTTTCCATTAGTCATGTATGGATGTGAGAGTTGGACTATAAGAAAGCTGAGCACCGAAGAATTGATGCTTTTGAACTGTGGTGTTGGAGAAGACTCTTGAGAGTCCCTTGCACTACAAGGAGATCCAACCAGTCAATCCTAAAGGAAATCAGTCCTGACTATTCATTGGAAGGACTGATGCTGAAGCTGAAACTCCAGTACTTTGGCCACCTGATGCGAAGAACCAACTCATTGGAAAAGACCCTAATGCCGGGAAAGCTTGAAGACAGGAGGAGAAGGGGATGACGGAGGATGAGATGGTTGGATGGCATCACCAACTCAATGGATATGAGTTTGAGTAAGCTCTGGGGGTTGGTGGTGGACAGGGAAGCCTTGTGTGCTGCAGTCCATGGGGTGACAAAGAGTCGGACACGACTGAGTGACTAAGCTGAATCAAATGTGCCAAGTGTGGAAAGGAGAAGGAAAAGTTCTGAAAGATGTAGGTAGATATAGGAATAATAAGGAGCAAATCTTAGGTAAAGGATATGTTGCAAGAGTGGAAATTTTTAGAGCTTTGGAAATAAAATAAATCTTTAATTGTACATTATACAAAGAAATGTATATTTCAAACAAATATATCTTCAATTACATTTCAAATATTTAAGGTATTTTAGAAAATGCATTTAATGATTTAAAATTGGAATACCAGCCAATAAAAATAATCTTGTAGTGATGTTTTAGAAAGTGTAGAATGAGGAGGCAATATAGAAAGTTAGGGGATCAGTTACAGGACGCGGATGCCCTTTAAGAAATCTGAAGACCTGTGTTTGACTCATTTTGCCCCTCCTGGCCTTGGGACTCTGAACAAGTGATTTAGTCACTCCGTACTCCAAAGTCCTCACTGGTTAGCAGGAATTAATAACCTATGTTAAGGAGTATTGCTTGCATTAAGTGAAATAACGTAGGACTTTCTTCACATGCAGGGGCACAGATAGGTACTCAGAATTTTTATTGAATGTAAAGACTTTGTCTCCATTTTAGCATACACAGTGCAGGAAGGTAATAGGAAAGAAAGGGACAGTAGACGGCAGGAATATTTGTGGTAGTGAACTTAATTGTGATAGGGAACCCCGTTAATGGGAACCACATCAACAAGAGTCACAGGGGAATGCAGAGAATGTGTGATGTGGGTGGACGAAGCCTTGGCTATCAGAGCTGATCCGGTCATGGCAGAACTTGTCAGGGCAGCCTCAGTGAGTCTGCTGGTGTGAAAGCAGGTGCAAGATAATATAGAGGCAGAGCAGATCATATAGGAGATGGATGGTGCAGCACAGGGGAAGCCGTTTTAGTGAAAGGCTAGGAAAGAGTGAGTGACTCATTTATCGGATGTTAGTTCACTAACAAAGAGAGTTGAGCAGGCTCTGTAGTGCTGGTGGCCGTGCTGAGAGATGCCTTTGAAGAGGACACTTAGACGTGTCCACATACTGAGAAACTTGGAGAGTGATGGTTTACATAAGGCAGCCCTTCTCTGATTCACCCCTTTTCAGGCCCCTCGCTTTAATCACTCAGCAGCTTGGCGAGACCAGATACGCCATATCATCCTAACTACAGAAGGAATGAACGACGCCGTCGCTCTTGACTGGGACAGGCTCTATGCGCCCCAGCTGCAAGGCAGCATTGGATTTCGGAGAAGGTCTTGATAGTCAGTTTGCAGATGGAATTAGAGAGCCAGAACATCACTCTACAAGCTGTCGTTATAAGCAAGAAAGAGTTAATGTGTTCCAACCATGAAGATAATGAGTTAACTGTGGTCTGAAAGAGTTATAAAGACTGCTTATTTTGGGACATGAACTCTTTAAAGAGAGAGAGAGAGAAAGTTAAGCCCACATTAGGTATTCTACTTACTTCTTTATGCCTCAAGTGAATAAATAATCCTGAAATCGATATAGCAAATAACTAAAATAAGTGTCTTGAACAGTAGTCTTCCCAGCAGAAATGTTTATTAAACACCAGAGGACTAATTGGTTTACAGTTAAATCACAAATAACCTACTTTGAATTCCCACATGATCTATTTCTGTATTTATTTTAAAAATGGAATTTTAAATTCTAATACTGTATCATGTTTCTTTCCCAGATGTTTTCTCTCAAATATAATTAAGTATAAATTCTTGTAACCTGAGCGCATTCTCATTATGATTTTTGCTCAAGTCCTGACTTCATGGATGATTTATGACCGTTATACGCTACAATGAGTGATCTAAAGCTTCCAAAAGATTTGGCAGAGTATAAAGATAACATATACATATTTTTCTTATCTATTCACAAATATTTACCAACATGGCTTTCTGCTCCACATCTTAGTATTTTGACTGCAGTCGCATAATTTACAGTGTATCAAATGGTGAGCAGCAAAGGAAAAAAAATCTGTTATCTTTGCTTCTATGTGTCCTAAGAAATCAAAAGATGCACACATTTAAAATGAGTTGATGATGTTTTTTGGTTAGAGAGTTTTAAGCAGATCCACACGCATGCATGTGCACACAGACATACACACATGTGCACACACATGCATTTTAATTTAATTTTTTTTATTCCTTTGGTTTGTTTTCAGATGTAAGCATGGACCAAGGCATAGATGTTGCAAACACTATGAGGATAATTGCATCTCTTATTGCATTAAAGTAAGTATATAAAATCTAATAACCACAGGGAATGTGTGCGGAAAGAACTTATTTATTAAAACATAATTTCTAAGTAAATGGAAAAATTGACAGTAATTGCTATAATTCTTTGCATTTGACTTGCCAAATAAGATACTTCTGAGAATTAGGTGACAATTTAGCTTTTAGGATTCACTTTCCAGATCTTTTGTTAAATAATTTTGAAATTGGCTTGCTTATTTAACGTAAAACAAAATATTGGGTTGGCCAAAGAGCTTGTTTGGATTTTCTGTACCGTCTTATAGGAAAACTCCCAACAAACTTTTTGGCCAACCCAGAAGAAGATGACGCAGCAACAACAAAAATGACAGAGAAATAAATTCATTCAAATTCGTAAATAGTTTGCAGTGTATCCTCATTAGAATATGTCTGAGAGCAAGGCTCTGAACCGAGCTATGTGCTAGGGCTCAGCAGTCACACACATAGGCTCCCCAGGCTGGGACAGTGGCATTTGCCTTTCGACTTGTGAAGCTGTTACATTTTTTAAGGCATGAGGTAACTGGAGCATGTCCACAGTTGTTCTACATTAAGAAAGTTAGTTATGCCCACTGGCATAAATCCCCCGCTCCCTCATAGATGAGTGTACCAGAGCAGAGCTCCCCACCCCCACCCCCCCACCATCCCCACCCCTCACCCCCACCCGCTGCCCCCATCCCCTGCTGACCACAGCCCCCCCGCAAACCCACATCCCCACCGACTCTGGGAAGGAAGTTTTGTCACTGTGGTTAGTCTGGCCCAGGTGGTACCATCTGCTGCAAGTTCTTCAGTTCTGGACGGTGTTCTCACAATCCTGACGCTTTAGAAAATTTATGTTCTTTGTCACAACATCTAATCCCCGCCTTATGGATGATGAGAGGAGCGGAGCTATACAGCACCTCAAAAGACAGCCTCCTGATGGTCCCCTCGGGAGGGACTGTATCGCATTAGAGCCCGTGAATGTGAGCGCTTGTGGCCTGGTGTGGATGGTGGCACTCAGCCAAGCCCACGCCTGCCTTTAAAATCCTCAAAGATGGAAGTAGGGGTAAAAGCGGTAGAGTATTTTTTCCACTGGGCAGTAATTTCTGCTCCACTCTTTCCAAATCTGATTTCCTGCCCCATTTTTAAAGTGGCAAAAAAAAAAAAAGAAAGGAAAGGAATGTTGCCGGCAGCCTCAGAGTCTGCCAGCTCCACGAGAGGGTTATTATTCCCTCCAAGTGGAGGGAATTCTACTTTAGGGGGAGATTTTAGGAGGGATACTAAGAAAAGTATTCTGACTAAATTAGAGGTATGTGAGAAACTTTGGGGAGAGGAGAGGTGATTTTTTTTTTTAATTATATGAGAAAGTTAGTGAGAATTACTGATCTATGAAAAAAGGTAGGCACTCTTTCAAATGTGTACCAGTACTATAAACTTGCTAATATGTGTGTACATTGTAATTAATATTATGTCCGTGAATATAAGATTATTTGGAGATTTGTGGGTGAGGAATTTATGCCACAAGTATAGTTAAATATTCTGACAGTGCACCTCATTATTCCATGGGCTCAGTTGCCCCTCATGTTAAATCAGACCCCTGAGTAAATACTCAAATGAATTACATTCCCCCCAAACTCACTGTACTCCATTCACACTAACTTTTGGTTGGTACCTGTCAGTCTCTCTTTTGGCTTTGTGCTTTTTGTCCAAGCTATCTAAAATGTCTTTCTCCTGCTAGTTCCTTCTCTTTTGTGTCTGCTTAAACGTCAACTCCTTAGTCTTCCCTTACCAGTAATCTAATCTAAGTTGTCCTTTTAATATCTCACCCAGTGACCTGATTATTTCCTTCTCAACACTTTTTGTATTCTGCAATTTACATTTGTTTACTTATTTTCTCTTCTTCTAATGGGCATGGAGGCTCCATGAAGGCAAGAATTTTGTGTCCACTTCACTGCTGTATCCCCAGCATCTAATATAATGTTTGGCACATGAGAGGCATTCACTGAACCTTTCCTGAATACGTGAAAGGGTGAATAGATGGAGGGATAATAGATCTCTTGAAAATAGCATGAAATGATTGAACATAAGTGTGATCTTTGAACCCTCAGGTTAATATTACAAGATTACCAATGACAAGATAAAAGTGTGACCAGTTCATGAATTAACCAAGGACTAAGCAGTTTCAGTTAAACAAATGCATGATAATTCATACTACTTGATTAGACAATTTAATTTTCATGTTTTAACCAGGTATTAGGTAGCTTCAGATAAATTGATGAATGTTTCTTCATAGTAATTCAAAATTTTTCTAAAAGAAGGCTGCTATCCAGAAAATACAAACCTGATCTTTGGAACTAAGCAGCAAACACTGCTAAGAAAGAATGTTGACGTTTTTCCATTCCAGTGGGGGTGAAGAGAAGGGTGGTAGGAGATCCATATTATAGTGTATTGGTTGGATCATGTTTAAAATACTTTTTTAAATGACATTTTGTTTCAAGATGACTGAAATTTTTCAGTCTCTCAGTATTAAGTGACCTCAAACTTCATTTTCCAAAGTACTGAAATGAAATTGACCATCATTAGTCATCCTCTCCCTTCCCTTTTACATTATAAATAGTTGCAGGTGATATGGGGAAATGGTGACAGGAAATGTGGATTTATAGCAAATTTGCTTTTTCAAACTTTGTTTAGTTTACCTTAAAGGTACCGTTCCCTGGAAATGTTTTAGTCTGACACATTGAGCACAGAAATTAAAACCTAGCTAGAATTCATTCTTTTCCTGGAAAATTCCTTAAACTTGATCATTTATATTTTTGTTAAAATTTCCAAAAGCGTTTCATTTTGTTAACTGCTTTTTTGGGTTTTTTTTTTTTTTTTTAATTTCAGTGCTTTTGTTTCTAAAACTCATTTGTGGTTTAGGGATTATAAATCCCAGTTATTGTCAACAAAATGTCAAGAAGTAGAAGTCTGGTACATAGACAGACTTGGTCAGTGCTTGGGAAACTTTTTAAGTCCTGGAAATTCATAGAAAGTATATCCACTGCAAGCTCTCATGATTATTTTTAAGGTGATTCTTTTAAAATTGTTTGAGGTTTTAGGACGTAGTTTTGAAAATGGCTACGATATAAACTTAAAGTTTTTAGTGCCGTTTTGATTCTGTGACAGTAAAGTTTATACCTGTCAGACTTCAGAATTTGGTTATAATCCGACTTTCCTCCCAATTTTCTCCAGGGTTTCATCAGAATGTTTAGCGTGGGATACTTGATCCAGTGCTGCCTCCGAATTCCCTCTGCGTTTAGGCATCTGTTTACACAGCCATCCCGGCTACTTTCTCTCTTCTACAATAAAGAAAACTTCCAGCTCGGAGCTTTTCTGGGCTCTTTTGTTAGCATATACAAGGTAAGGCTTTTCACAAATAGCATCGCATCACCGACGCGATGGGCTTGAGTTCAACTAGGCTCCAGGAGTTGGTGATGGACAGGGAGGCCTGGGGTGCTGCAGTCCATGGCGTCGCAAAGAGTCAGACCCAACTGAGCTACTCAACTGAACTGACTGTTAAAATGAGATACAGTCTTAACCCATCTGTCACTTTTCTTAATACTTCTTTCTGTAGTATTCATAAATATCACCAGATATACATAATACATTGGGAATAGAAGTTGAGGACATTTTGTCTTTTAAAGCTTGGAAGTCTAGATATAGTTGTATTTATTCATAACATTAAAGACTTTTCAAAAACTCCTTTTTTTTCAATAATGTAATCACTGAGAAATTATGAACTTTCTAATATTTCTAATGTCAAAAATGATATTAATACACCTGGCCTACATGTTTTTCTTAATAACATTTACTACCTGAGTATTAATTTAAACATTTTCAGACCCTTCTAGCTGATATCAACCCTTGATAGAACCAGTAAGAATTTTTCATTGTAACTTATATAAATAATGAGTTATTTCCATCTCCCTCCCACTCACTTGTTCTACTACACTCTCTCAAATAAACAAAGTTAATGTTCTTCCACCTCTTTCTACATGTTCCTGTAAATGTACCCACACATATATAATAAGCACACACCTAAACACATATACATGGATCATCTGTGACACAGTACTCTGCAGTTTGAAGTAATGGCCTTTTGTTTATTGGGAATCACTGATATGTAAATTATATTGCTGACATATTTTATTAAACATCTAAAATTTATATTCTAAATTTAAATGGTAAAGTGTGTTAACTAAGGTTGAGCTGTCTGCATATGTGTGCACACACACAAATATAGACACAATTGTTTAAAAGAAACTGCTGTGAAAAATTGAATTCTGGAATTATTTTGCATAAGATGGTTATGTATCATTTTATGTTAAAGTTTACCTGTAAAAGGTAAATATGCTGCTGCTAAGTCGCTTCAGTCGTGTCCAACTCTGTGCGACCCCATAGACGGCAGCCCACCAGGCTCCCCCATCCCTGGGATTCTCCAGGCAAGAACACTGGAGTGGGTTGCCATCTCCTTCTCCAATGCACGAAAGCATGCTAAGTCACTTCAGTCGTGTCCGACTCTGTGCGACCCCATGGACAGCAGCCCACCAGGCCTCTCTAGGCAAGAATACTGGAGTGGGTTGCCATTTCCTTATCCAAGAAAAGGTAAATATGGAGAAAGTATTTTGACATGAAAAGGAAAAAGTGACAAACTGTTAACTATAATTAATTAACCGCTTGCTTACTAACATTGAAAACATTTTCTCCAGGCAAGAAGACTGGAGTGGGTAGCCATGCCCTCCTCTAGGGGATCTTCCTGATTCAGGGATCAAACCCAGGGCTCCCACATTGCAGGTGGATTCTTTACCTCTGAGCCACCAGGGAAACCCCAAACTATAGTTAATTAGTCACTTGTTATGAAACATAACTAACATTGAAAACATTTTCAATATGATTTGACTAGGAAACACTACTTATATCTTTAATAAACTAACTAATAGAACAGAATATTGGTGATTATATGTTTTTATTCAGGTTCTTTTTCATTTCTTGTGTCATAGTGCTTGTATTTATTCTTAAGATAAACTCTTAAATGTTTATATGTGAATTTTCTCTAACACTGTTAGCCTAGGTTGCTTATTCTCCATCATCTAGCATGTCTGAGAGCATAGGTTTGTTTGTTTTCATTTAGCTGCTTAGGTAATATAGCTACTTAGGTAATTTGCTTAGGTAATATAAACTAGTGGTATTAAACTAAATAAATGCAACTGGGTCAGAAAATCTATTATAAAAATATTGATACAGCATATTTCTAAGTCATATGAGATTTTGGAAAAATTTATCACTTTTTTGCATCTTCATAAAAAGGTAATTAAGAGAAGGAGAGGCAAACAAACGTTATTTCTTCTGTGTCTTCTTGGTGAACTGACCCTTTTTCCATTTTGTAATGTCCCTCTTTATCTCTGGTAATATTCCTTGCTCTGAAGTCGACTGTCTGTTACTAATACAGCTACTTCAGCATTCTTTCAATTATTTTTGATGGCATATTTTCCTTTTCCTTTAATCTTTCCATGACCTCAGTTTTGTTTCTTTTAGACCACATGTAGTTGATTCTTACTTTTGTATCCAATTTTATAATGTCTGTCTTTTAATTGGAATCTTTAGACTATAACATTTAATGCATTTATTGATATGGTTGAATTTATATCTATTTCCTTATTAGTTATTTTTTATTGTTTCTTTTTTTTGTTCCTATTTTTTGTCTCCTGGATTTTTTGAGTATTATATATTTTAAATTTATTTTAATTTTTTGTACTTTTTTATATTCTATCTTCACTATTGACTTATTGTTTATGCCTCTTTTTAAATTCAGTGATAATAAGCATTTTTAATTTATTGGTCAATATTTTCGAATAATATTGATACCACTTTAGTATTGTTTAAGAATCTTAACCACACCTTTTAATTCCCTTTTCCTATCCTTTGTGCAATTCTTTTATTATTTTATATGTTATAAACCCCACAATGCATTGTTGCAATTTTTGTTTTGAACCAGGAGTCAGGAAACTTTTTCTGTAAAAGGCCAGATAGTAGAGATTTTAAGCTTTGTGAAGCATTTGGTCTCACTCATAGCTGTTCAACTCTGCTCTTGTAGTGTAAAAGCAGTCATAGACTATATGAATGAGCATTGCTGTATTCCAGTAAAGCTTAATCACACTGTATTAGAATTTCATATAATTTTCATGTGTCACAAAATATTTTTTATTTACTTTCATCCATTGAGATATGTAAAAACATTCTTAGCTTATGAGCCATACAACAATAGGTGGCAGGCTAGATTTGGCTCGTGGGCCGTAGTTTTCTGACCACTGCCTTGGAGAGGTGGCTCGTTTTTATAGCAATTCTAGGTAAAAATTCCCAGGTGGCACTAGTGGCAAGGAACCCACCTGCCAACCCAGGAGACATAAGAGATGCAGTTGATCCCTGGGTAGGGAAGATCCCCTGGAAGAGGGCACAGCAACCCACTCCCGTATTCTTGCCTGGAGAATCCCTGTGGAGAGGAGCCTGGCAGGCCACAGTCCATGGGGTCTCAAAGAGTCAGACATGGCTGAAACGACTTAGCACAGCACAAGATAAGAAAAACATGTCTTCTATTAATAAATTAATGAGTTGACCTTCATTTTACCATTTCCAGAGCTCTTCATTTCTTTTTTTAATCTAATTTTTTTCGTGGTATCTTGTACCTTATTTGATTTAAATAAGGTCACCAATTTGCTTCCAAGGCCAGCTGATGACTCACCCATTACAAATGTTACGTGTAGTTTTTTTCCTAGAACTGAAACAACTGAAGGAATTGTATTTTCTTCTTGATACAGGGTACTAGTTGCTTCCTGCGCTGGGTCAGAAATCTGGATGATGAACTGCATGCCATTATAGCTGGTAAAGCAATATAATGTATATTAATATAACATATGTAAAATATATATGACATACATATATTATCACATCAGTCCATGATAGGAGTGAAGCAGAAATGGTTTTCAAATTCATCTGATTTCCTTGTATCTTCCTTTTTCTAATAGAATCCCCATCAAGGCACTAGTATTAATATTTTGTACTTGTGAAATTGAACATACCAAGGCTCTCTTGCCATCTGATGTTTTGAGTTGGCAACATAATGACCTGGGTTTCTGTCCTGTGACAGGCCAGAAATTCTAGGGAATGTGTCACAAAAGAACATAAAATTTTAATAAGTGACTAATGATTTCTTAAAAGCATTTTGATTTTACCACTGGCAGCTGACATGTTTTTAAGTAATTTTTTAAGGAACTCAAGTAATTTATAAACATCAAAACTAAACATTTTCTGTAAGCTCAATATATTTTATTACTTAAGCTGACTAGGTGATTTTTCAGATATTTATTAGTAATGTCCCTGCTATTAGTATTCCAGACCGCCTGCCACCTTGCTTTACCATTTATAGAATGCAAGCAATGGAGAGAAGTGCGGTGACAGCGCTAAGTGTGATTTGAGCTCTTAGGACAATAAATGAATGAATATTTCCACTTAAAATGAGAAATGATACCAGTAGCCTTTTAAAGTTGTTATATTTGGTAAGACCACTGCTGTTTTTAAAAGTTTAATTTAAAATGTGAGGTTTCTTATGTTATCAGAACTGTGGTTCCTAATTCTGAAGGTCAATTTTTAAGTTTAAAAAAATATGATAAATAAGACTTCACCCCATTTTCATATTATTACTTGTACTACTGTCCTCGATTTTGTTATAGCAAAAGGCAGTGCTAAATCCATTCTTTCCTATTTAAGTGAATTAACGTTTCCAAATGATGTAATAACAAAGAAGTACTTTTGAATTCTGATCGGTTTTGCCTTATTTATTGTTTCAGGATTTTTGGCAGGAGTATCAATGATGTTTTATAAAAGCACAACAATTTCCATGTATTTAGCTTCCAAATTGGTAGAGGTAAGCAAACATTTTTACGCATGTACAGCCAAACGATATAGAGCCTTTTAGCTACTTCAGCAACGATATATATCCCAGTTTCAAAAGCAAATTCTAATCTTATAGAAGTGTTTACAAAGCCAGTTTTCCTATTTCTTCTTTTTTTTCTCTGTGTCATTTTCAAATATACACAAGCATCGGAAGAATAACGTGATAACCCTCATGTACGCATCATATAGCTTCAGCAGTTAACAGCATTTGACCAGTCTCCTTTCATCTATACTGCTCCAAATCCCCAGGTACCAAATTATTTTAAAACAAATCCCAGACATCAAGTCACTCCATTCATAAACAACTCAGGAGAGAGTCCTTGAAAAATAAAACTAAAGGATAAAGACTCCTTAAAAACAAACAAATCAACAGTGCCATCAGGGTATAAACAAAATGCACATCATACATTTTAGAAGTCTGCTAATTCTTTAATATTATCGTTATCCAATTAGAGCTTACACTTTCAATATTACCTCACATATGTCTTTTGCAGTCCCTTTGTTTTAGTTGAAGTTAGTTTTATGTTAAAATGCTGTATTACTGTGTAATGAATATTCAGTAAAAATCACCTGCATAGGTAACTTTTTTCTTTGAAAAAGTTATTTTATGTTCTTTATTTCATGGACCACTCACATCTTCTTAAACCTCCCTCCAGCCTATTGAAACACCATTCTGTCTTGGTCATCTTTCCACTTTTCTTATTAGTTTCACTTTAGCATTCCCACATTCCAGAAAACCGATCTCCATGAATTATCCCATTTTCTAGCCATAGATTTGCTGGAAATTCCTCATAATCATGCATTTTCACCCTATTTGTTACCACTGCTTTTCCTCTCTTACTTAGTTGTTGATCCTAGACCTCTTAGAAGATCACACTATTGTAAGTGTGGTCAGCAGACTAACATTGGTCCATGAACTGTTCATTACCAGCTCATGACAAAGAAAGGATAGAAATTGAGAGGAAGCATTTGGAAACTGTAATAGCACCTCAATAGAGTAATTTGTTTTTTGAATGTAATGGTGAAAATTTAGTTCAATTTTGTGTTAAAATTTTTTTCTAATAATTCATATTTATTGTATTATAAAAGCATCAGGCCCTGACAATTGGAAATTTGTTTTTTAAGAAGTGGTTCTTATGTTTGAGAAGCACTACACAATGAGTCATTTCTGAAATTCCCTTTGGTCCTTTGTCCTCGACAGGGTGGTTGCTCTTCCCCCTGAGAACCAACAATAATATATATATTAATATATACACATACATATATACATGATAGATGTAAATATATACACATACACATGTGATGGTCTACAATCTAATCTATATAGATATCTTGATTAGAGTGTGTTAGTATTTGTTATGGACTAACCAGGTTTACACCAGTACATGTTTAATGAATGAAAAATGAAGGAAAAGTAAGAAGTCAGGAAACATCTGGAGTAACAAGCAAATTTGGCCTTGGAGTACAGAATGAAGCAGGGCAAAGGCGAATAGAGTTTTGCCAAGAGAACGCACTGGTCATAGCAAACACCCTCTTCTACAACACAAAAGAAGACTCTACACATGGACATCACCAGATGGTCAATACCTAAATCAGACTGATTATATTCTTTGCAACCAAAGATGGAGAAGCTCTATACAGTCAGCAAAAACCAGACTGGGAGCTGACTGTGGTTTAGATCATGAACTCCTTATGGCCAAATTCAGACTTAAATTGAAGAAAATAGGGAAAGCCACTAGATCATTCAGGTATGACCTAAATCAAATCCCTTATGGTTATACAGTGGAAGTGACAAATAGATTCAAGGGATTAGATCTGATAGAGTGCCTGATGAACTATGGACGGAGGTTCGTGACATTGTACAGGAGGCAGGGATCAAGACCATCCCCAAGAAAAAGAAATACCAAAAATCAAAATGGCTGTCTGAGGAGGCCTTACAAATAGCTGTGAAAAGAAGAGAAGCGAAAAGCAAAGGAGAAAAGGAAAGATATACCCATTTGAATGCAGAGTTCCAAAGAATAGCAAGGAGAGATAAGAAGCCTTTTCACGATCAATGCAAAGAAATAGAGGAAAACAACAGAATGGGAAAGACTAGAGATCTTTCTAGACAAAGATGTGCACAATAAAGGACAGAAATGGTATGGACCTAACAGAAACAGAAGATATTAAGAAGAGGTGGTAAGAATACACAGAAGAACTATACAAAAAAGATCTTCATGACCCAAATAATCACAATGGTATGATCCCTCACCTAGAGCCAGACATCCTGTAATGTGAAGTCAAGTGGGCCTTAGGAAGCATCACCACGAACAAAGCTAGTGGAGGTGATGGAATTCCAGTTGAGCTATTTCAAATCCTAAAAGATGATGCTGTGAAAGTGCTGCACTCAATATGCCAGCAAATTTGGAAAACTCATCAGTGGCCACAGAACTGAAAAAGGTCAGTTTTCATTTCAATACCAAAGAAAGGCAATGCCAAAGAATGCTCAAACTACCGCACAGTTGCACTCATCGCACACGCCAGTAAAGTGATGCTCAAAATTGTCCAAGCCAGACTTGAACAGTACTTGAACTTGAAGTACGTGAACTTCCAGATGTTCAAGCTGGTTTTAGAAAATGCAAAGGAACCAGAGATCAGATTGCTGACATCCGTTGGATTATCGAAAAAGCAAGAGAGTTCCAGAAAAACATCTGTTTTTGCATTATTGACTATGCCAAAGCCTTTGACTGTGTGGATCACCACAAACTGTGGAAAATATCTGATGGGAATATCAGACCACCTGACCTGTCTCCTGAGAAATCTGTATACAGGTCAGGAAGCAACAGTTAGAACTGGACATGGAACAACAGACTGGTTCCAAATAGGAAAAGGAATATGTCAGGGCTGTATATTGTCACCCTGCTTATTTAACTTATATGCAGAGTACATCATGAGAAATGCTGGGCTGGAGGAAGCACAAGCTGGAATCAAGATTGCTGGGAGAAATATCAATAACCTCAGATATGCAGATGACACCACCCTTATGGCAGAAAACAAAGAAACACTGAAGAACCTCTTGATGAAAGTAAAAGAGGAGAGTGAAAAAGTTGGCTTAAAGCTCAACATTCAGAAAACTAAGGTCATGGTATCTGGTCCCATCTCTTCATGGCAAAGAGATGGGGAAATGGTAGAAACAGTTTCAGATTTTATTTTTCTGGGCCCCAAAATCACTGCAGATGGTGACTGCAGTCATGAAATTAAAAGATGCTTACTCCTTGGAAGGAAAGTTATGACCAACCTAGACAGAATATTAAAAAGCAGAGATGTTATGTTGCCAACAAAAGTCCATCTAGTCAAGGCTACAGTTTTTCCAGCGGTCATGTATGGATGTGAGATTTGGACTATAAAGAAAGCTGAGTGCCGAAGAATTGATGCTTTTGAACTGTGGTGTTGGAGATGACTCTTGAGAGTCCCTTGGACTGCAAGGAGATCAAACCAGTCCATCCTAAAGGAAATCAGTCCTGACTATTCATTGGAGGGACTGATGCTGAAGCTGAAACACCATACTTTGGCCACCTGATGTGAAGAACTGACTCATTTGAAAAGACCCTGATGCTGGGAAAGATTGAAGGCAGGAGGAGAAGGGGACGACAGAGGATGAGATGGTTGGATGGCATCACCGACTCAATGGACATGAGTTTGAGTAAATTCTGGGAGTTGGTGTGGACAGGGAGGCCTGGTGTGCTGCAGTCCATGGGGTCGCAAAGAGGCACAACTGAGTGACCAAACTGAACTAAATGAATAGATCTGACAGAGAAGGGAGGACTTGGACATTGTACAGGAAGCATTGAAGAATAAATGACATGAAAGAGGTAGAAATAAGGTGCTATTGAATTTCACAGAAAAGTATTATTACTGGTATCTGGGGCTTGGGATGAGGGGCCAAGGGAAAGAAAACGCTACCGCTTGACACTGTCGGGGAAGATATACCTGTGATTTGAGCTCTGGAAGAAGTGTTATGATTTTGAAAAGTAGAAAAAATAGTTGTAGATAAGGAATGTATTGCTCCACTTTGTTGTTAATGCTGTTTAAAGTTGTTTTCCTTATTAATCTCCCATTATGCTTATTTTGCAGACAATGTATTTCAAAGGCATTGAAGCAGGAAAGGTCCCCTACTTTCCCCATGCAGACACTATCATCTATTCCATCTCTACAGCAATTTGCTTCCAGGCAGTAAGTATAGCTTTTTGAAATGAGAAATAGAATCATTTCTGTTTCTCATGTGTATTAAACCAATGGGGGGAAAAGAAAGCATTTCCATTTTTTACACTGTATGCTTTTTTGTCTTATTAGCAAGATAGCTTACAAGTATCCAGTCATTAAACATGTTAACTTAGTGGGCCAGGTCATGTTTTACGAACACAACCATTCTTAGGTTTCATTTTTTTTTAGGAAAATTATCACTCCAGTATCTTGGCTAGAATGCCCTCATTTAATTTTATTTATGGAAAAAAGATACCATGGACATAAATAAGAATAATTGCATTTCCTCAACATTTCTCAAGCAGTGAGGACAGTGGTAGAGTCTACTTTAATAAAAGCATTGTTCAGTCTCAAGTTCTGTAACCACCATAATTGACGTTAATGATCTTAGGACTTCTGCAGAGTTTTGGGGACAGCTTTTATTTGCACTTTCTCACAATAATCCTGCCAGGTTGATAAACTCATTATAATTAGTGAAGTGCCAACTATCTAATGGATATCTAGTAAGTGCTTCCTAATAATGATGACTATTAACTCAATCATTATTTCCTGTACAATATTCTCATTTGAAGGCATATTTACAAAGATTCTAGAAAGTCAACTTATACTTTTTTTTTCACTGTTGGGTTTTTTTTTTTTTTAACACAATGAGCAATAAAAATAGAGATAAAAGTATTCTATTGCTTAAGATGGATAATAAGATTTGCTGTTTACTAAAAAAAGTCTCAAATTGAATAATTTTAGGCTGTCATGGAAGTTCAGACCTTACGACCATCTTACTGGAAGTTCCTTTTAAGACTCACCAAGGGCAGGTAAGATACCTATGAGATATGTTAACTGTTCAATTACCACAAAAAAGATGTTGAATCTTTTTGTCTACTTGAGGGAGTATTCTTTGGTAAGGTAGCTATCTAGGTGTAAAACAAATTTAAACTAAAATTTAATAAGAATAACATGGAATGTTTCTTTTTGTTTAAACACACTAAACAGATTCATTAGAAATCCTGTCTAAACAATAGACTGATTTCCATTTGGGAAAAATAATGAAAAATAATCATATTCTTTTATCTGATTTTTGTAAGCATATTTTCCTTTGCCTCTACTGTCATGTTCTTCATTGGTGGTGGTGTTTGCGTTTCCTGATTATAATCTAATTCTGTGAGAGGCAACTTAGCCTGATACACAGACTCTGAGTTTGGGAGCTGAACAAACCTGGGTTTGACTCCAGCTCTGGTACCCTTTGCTATGTCATTGGTTGGGAAAGTTGTTTACTCTCATGAGCCTCAAGTTTCCTTCTCTCTACAATGAAGCAATAACACATACTTTGTATGGTTGTGGGAAAATCGGTACGTTTGTGGCAGCCCTGAGCACTTCGTAGGCACTCAGTAAGTAGCAGCTGCCATTAACATTGCTGTCGTTAATAGAAATAGTAGCGAAGATTATATAGTGCTGACTATGTCCCAGAGGTGGTTTTAAGATACACACATTAACACATACAGCATACATATACATACATATGTGCTTAATCCTTAAAATAGCTCTGTGAGATAGGTACTAGGTACTTAGTATCTTGGCTTTACCTGTGAGGAAACTGAAATGCACACAGTTTAAGCACTTGCAGAATCACAAAGCTAGTAAAGGATGGAGCCCGGGTTGAGCCAGGCAGTCCGGCTGTAGAATTCTTCCTCTTAGCCATGACACTGTGTATTATTATTATTATTTAATCATTTAAAATCTATATTATTAATCTATATTGTTATCATTTGATCGTTTATTTATTCGTCATTTATGTTTTTTTGCACATCAGTGGGTTTAACCCGTTGATTATTTTGGAAGGGAACTTAAAGTTGGAAAGGAGCTAAAAGTCACATTTATTGGTTCTTGGAACGATGACACTGGCCCATGACTCAAAGATAATTTCACCCTGGGATCTTCCCCGGAGAAGAAGAGCTTACAGTCAGGCACAGAGATGCAGAAGGTCCATCCTGCACATCAGCTGAATATGTGTCTTTTGAAAATTTCTTATCTCTTAGGTTAGGTGATGGATAAAGTGAGGGCATGTTTTTACTCTGTTGTATGTATTAGAAATTTGAAAACCTATAAACTGTTTCCTCTTCAGTCATTAAATATTTGCACATTTGAATGTATTTTCTGTTGATTGTGAGACATTAAAATTTCAGTTATGGGAGGAATTACCTGTAATACCTTTGCTTGTCAGTAAATGTCAGCTCATTCATTATATATGTAGCTTCTTACAATTGTATTCATCCATTAATCAAGAAAATCACAATGAACCTATTTTTCTGTTTGACACAATCTAGTGGAAAGAGCTCTGGAAGGGTTTGAAATGATGATGGTAATCTCTGGGGTTTCAGATTTGGGGACTAGCGTCTTTTCAAAGAAAACTTGAGACGGTGCATCTTGAGGAAGAGTAGCAAAATGACTTTCGAATCTGCCTTTGAGTCTCTTGCTCTGTCAGCTCTTCTGTCTTCCCATCCCATGAAAGATAAATGAAGTGAATCATCTTCTTTTACAACGTCATTAAGTACTGATTCCCTGTGTCCTCTGTTTTACAGGTTTGCTGTCATGAACCGGAAAGTCCTTGATGTTTTTGGTACCGGTGCATCTAAAAACTTCCCGGACTTCATCCCTAGGTTGGATCCAAGATACACAGTTGTAGCGCCAGAGTTGCCCATCGAGTTTTCTTGAAGATTACTGTAACTTATTAATGTGACTTAATGTTTTGTTATTTTGTCCTGGAGAGTTAATTATGCTGAACACAAAGAAGAGGGCCCGAGCTTGAACTTCAGTGTTATTTCAATGACGGATGCTCTTTTGTGTTTGATTTTCTTACCAATCAGAAATTCAGAAGCTTTTTAGGAAAGTGTTGCTTAATAATTAAGCTCCCTCTATAGCCAGAATCTCATTCTGGGTCACTGTAGTGGTTGAAATTATGATATATTATCGATTAAATTATGTCCACAAGCAATATTAAATAATCTATGTAGAAATGTAGTAACAAATCAGAGTATACTTAAAATGACTTTAAAAGATGTTTTAGTTCATTCCAATATAATTCTTGGTGGAAACTAAGAATATAGCTACATTTTAAGATACAAAAGGATCACGGGTACATGGATTTGATCTGTATTTTTTTTTTAACTTTCGAATTAGTAGTGAAATGTTATGGGTATGGAGTAACTTCACAGACAATGCTGCTTTATATCGGATAGAGCAATTTAATTGGGGAAAGTGGCCATTCTTGCTTCAGGGATGCAAAGACGGGTCTCATGCTGTTTGGATAAAGGCTGTGGCATCCGTGGTTTCCTTCCACTGATACCTTCGTATCTCCCCACAATATGCTTAGCTGGGCTCTTTGGCAGCCCAGTGACCTTTATGTATTAATGGCAGGTTAGAATCAGGTGGAAACTGACAAATCTGATACAGTTGAAATGTCTGTTTTAGTCTCTTACGGAAACGTTACACTTGAATATTTAAAAGCAAATGAAGTTATTTTTAAACCTCCTCCTGTAGGTTCATTATGTTTGTTTTCATTTATAAGGACTGGAGTCATCATAGCTAAGTTTGTATGCCATTGTCAATTTAGAAGGGATCAAATTCTGTGGAACAAAAGGAGTTTGGGCAGGTTTGGCAGTTTGTTCCCTCAGCTGTTTCACTTGTTTGACAACTAAAAACATTCTAAAAATCCAGTGGTTGTGAAGAAATACATTTCATCACTAATTGGATGCAGATTCTCTAGCCTGTTTTCAAAAGCTCGTTACCATCAGTTTTACTCCTCTTGGAGCAAAGACGTGACAAAATGTGGTCACTGCTGATTGTGAGTGAGTTCAGAACAGTTTTGATTGAAATACGATCACTCTTTAGAGTTTTTCAGGGACAAGTTGTTCTTTTCTAAGTTAATACAAGGCTGAAGTGGTTGTGAAATCTACAATTAATGTAACATATAGGGATAATGGTATATTTTTTTAAGTATAATTTTATTGCTGAAAAGTCTTAGGCTGTTGTAAATTAATTATGTTCTATAGAATTATGTTCTAAATTCTATGCAGTAGAACTTGTGTAGCAACAAGAATTATAACTCAAACTTTAAATGCTTAATCCTCCATATTCAATTTCATCAAGCCTTGTATGCTTATGTTTGCATGTAATCCTAGCCTGGTTGTTATGGCAGATTGAAACCCAACAAAAAAGATAGGTTCTGGTACCATACTATCAGAAAGAGCCATTTTAATTAGGCCAAAATTTTGCATTATGATTAACTGTTTAGGATGACTTGTCTGTTAGGCAGTACGGTTAAAGGATCCTTTTGGCTTCAGCATTCCAAATTGATTAGTAAATTCAGCTTTAAGTTTTTATTCCCTGGAATCAAAATGATTGCTACTGTGTTTACCTTTAAAAATGAAGTATTACAGCAGTGAAGAAAGCACTGCTACTTGCATCTTATTTTCTCTATTCATAAATTACGTTTATAATATTTTTCCTGCCCAGTTAAACAGAAAACTTTTTAATCCATAAGTTGTTTTCACTCACAGTAAAAAAAAAACAAAAAAGAAAACTATGAAATTGAAAGACAAATTCCACTGAAATATGATGAGATTGTTTAGTAAAATTTTACTGGTCAAAAGGTACATTTCTATGATCTATCTTTTTTAACACAAGCTATAGTCATTTTTTATTTTATATAAAATGAAATAGCCATCATGAAGCAGAGTATAATAATGAATGTATAGCTGAAATGAACAGTTAACTAGTTTGCAGTGGTGAATAGAGAAGTACAATTTTATTTTATTGGGACAGATTGCGAAGTATAGTTGTTCGAGCAGACACAAAGAAACTGTGTTTGTGTTCCTGAAGACAATCAAAGTGAATGTCTTTCTACCTCTAACTAACCAAGTATTGATTGACACCTTGGCATCATAAATAAAGTCAAATAGATGTCTCCATTCCACAATATGTTTTTTAGTCCAGTTTATACGCTGAAGAAGTCCTATCTATGGTAAGTTTCCTTCCACTAGACCTGAGTATATCAAACACTTAATATGCCCTCTTAGTATTTGCTACATCTTTATGTAGACTGGAAAACAGAGCATTGGGGTGCTTAATAGGATTATGAGTGTTGCCTGTATTAATTAACTATTTCCTGAATTAATAAAATCTTAGCATTAGTACCAACCAAGTAAAAAGACAAGTTGCAGGATAACAAGTTATCTCAAATCTGTCAGATTCTTACCCATTTTTCATCCAATAGTCTAGTCCATTTTGTTACCCATCTCTGAAAGAAAACCATGATTCAGTTGTCTTCTTTAAAAACAAATTCTATGATTTTTCCTATAACCTTTTCAATGACCTATAAGCATTGTTATCTCTCAGTTGATGCCTGGTATATATACTTGATCTTTAGTGAGTAGTCATTTAATAGAGTTTTATCTTCTTTACTCTTTGCTCTCAGACTTTATAACTTGCTTTCTTCTGGAACAGACTTGTCTTTCGTGAGGAAACCCAAATCAGTCACCTGTCCCAGTGTGTTCATGCTGAGCTTGATTGAGTATTCATCTTCCTGTGGGTTTTGTCTAGCTAACAACTCATTGATGAAATCATTTTTGCTTGCATTTTGTCACACCCCTGAGTTTCTGAGCCCTCTGACAGTGCCTCGTTAAGGAGAATCAATTTCCTCTACCCTCAAGGAGTTTCGTCCCCTCGCTATGGCAAGTCCTTCTCGCAGTGGGGTGAGGCAGCCCCGCGGCAGGGCAGAGAGGTATTCCCACGGGGAGCGTGGCCTCTGAATCAGCCGTCCCTAAGCCCTGGGAGTCCTTGAACTCTCCCTGCGGTTTCCTGTTTATTGATCCCGCCGTCTTCGCTGTGTCACGCAGGATCTGTCGCCCCAGCGTCCAGACTCCGTGTGGGACACAGGCTCCAGAGCAGGCCCAGTCGTTGAGGCGCCAGCTTAGTCGCTTTGCGGCCCGTGGGGTCTCAGTTCCCCGACAAGGGATCGAACCTACACGTGCCGCACTGCGGGGTGGATTGGTGACCACCGGACCACCCGGGAAGCCCTGACCCTGCAATTGGTTTTTATTTGCTTAACTAGAAGGTAGGCTGGTAGAGCCACAAAATCGTTCTTACTTACGTGGATGCTTTTTTGCTCCACAAAGAGAACACTCGTTTCTGAATGGTAACATTGCTAAGGTACACAATACACTGGATCTCCCCTAGCACCGGGACCTATTGCTGCCTATTTCTTCCACCGTCATTTTCAGATAGACAGTTTAGGTAGTTGAAGATGCGTGACCAAGAAAAAGACGTAAGGAAAACAAAAAGAGATCAGTTTTTCTGTGGGCCTGGGCTGAGGCTGGCCTAACTGTGGATGCCTGGGAGACTATTCTTGTTGCTACAACCCTGCACCTCCTCTTTGTAGCCTGTTCCTGTTAGTGCTTTGGGGCTTCCCAGGTGGCTCAGTGGTAAAGAATCTGCCTGCCAATGCAGGAGACCCAGGTTCGATCCCTGGGTCAGGAAGATCCCCTGGAGAAGGAAATGGCAACCCAATCCTGTGTTCTTGCCTGGAGAATCCCATGCACAGAGGAGCCTGGTGGTCTACAGTCCCGTGGGGATCACAAAGAGTCGGACACGAGTTAATGACTAAACAACAGCAAATTAGTGCTTTAGCTGATTCTGTACTCCCTTCTCATGGAATCAACAAGGAAAGGAGTGTGGGGGACTCGTGTGACTCTAAGATCGGGGGTGGGGGCGCCTGTGGGCCTTGAGGTGGCGTGCACTTCCCTCCAGCTAGGACCTCAGGGTTAAGGCTGTGTTTTCTGTTTTAAGCTACAGCCTCAGGTGACTTTGTAAAGCCTCCATAGTTATGAACGGGGTGGCTCAGGTGGTAAAGAATCCGTCTGCCATTCAGGAGACGCGGGCTTGATCCCTGGGTCGGGAAGATCCCCTGGAGAAGGGCATGGCAACCCACTCCAGTGTTCTGGCCTGGAGAGCCCCATGGACAGAGGAGCCAGGCGGGCTCTGGTGGCAGAGTCAGTCACTGTTCACAGCTAATGCCTTCACTTTCACTATGATAGAGGTAACTGCAAAGAAGTGAAGCTGACGTTGACGTGTGGCTTCCGGAAGCAGAGGGGGACCAGAAGCGTGCCCGAGATGCAGCGTGTGCCCTCGGACTGCAGCCGGGCAGCGCACAGCCGGAGCTCAGAGCTGTGCCGAGGGAGAGTAGGCGCGCTTTTATATTGAGAGTAGAGTGAGTGACGTGGGATTGGAGGGAAGAGTTAATGCCTGGTAGCTGACGTCTCGCGCCTTGCTGTAGTCTGTCTCCCCCTCTTCACGCCGCTGTCCCGGCTGTCTCCTGCCTCCTTCCAGCCTTGGAATCTTACGTCTGGCTTCATGTTACCCCTCCCCGCCCCTTGTCCCTGTGCCTCGCGCCTTTTTCTGGGCTTGGTGTTCCGTTACAACCACACTCCCTGAATGTGGACGCTCCATCGCTCCCTCGGGGGACAGCTGGTCAGTGGGGGGCTCTGGAAGGATCGTGAAGATGGAGTAAACGTGCCTTGGGACGGTGACTTCTGATACAGCTCTGCCTTTCTTCGCCGGAGGGAGCGGAGGGTACCTGCCCAGATGCGGAAGGAGACACGCCTCTGCCTGGGAGAGCTTTAAGCCCAGGACAGCCCGCCTCCTCCAAACGGCCTTGTGACTGCACCCGCCCGTTGCTGCGGCCACAAGGAGAGGCAGGGACTCGTTTCCTCTTGCCTGCCGCTGTATCTGTTTTCTTTGCACCCTTACCTCCGCCAAGCGTGTCCTGAGTGAAATAACACATTGGGCTTTAACCTTTGTCTTTGCAGGCCCGAAAATCCCAGTCATCACACACACACACACATTGGGCTTTAACCTTTGTCTTTGCAGGCCCGAAAATCCCAGTCATCACACACACACACACACACACACACACACACACATTGGGCTTTAACCTTTGTCTTTGCAGGCCCGAAAATCCCAGTCATCACACACACACACACACACACACATTGGGCTTTAACCTTTGTCTTTGCAGGCCCGAAAATCCCAGTCATCACACACACACACACACACACACACACACACACACACACACACATTGGGCTTTAACCTTTGTCTTTGCAGGCCCGAAAATCCCAGTCATCACACACACACACACACACACACACATTGGGCTTTAACCTTTGTCTTTGCAGACCCGAAAATCCCAGTCATCACACACACACACACACACACACACACACACATTGGGCTTTAACCTTTGTCTTTGCAGGCCCGAAAATCCCAGTCATCACACACACACACACACACACACACACACACATTGGGCTTTAACCTTTGTCTTTGCAGGCCCGAAAATCCCAGTCATCACACACACACACACACACACACACACACACATTGGGCTTTAACCTTTGTCTTTGCAGGCCCGAAAATCCCAGTCATCACACACACACACACACACACACACACATTGGGCTTTAACCTGTCTTTGCAGGCCCGAAAATCCCAGTCATCACACACACACACACACACACACACACACACAAAATCTGGTCCACAGCAGAGGTCTCAGGCGAGGTATCGTTTGTATTTTTTCTCTAGATCATAAGCCACTGCCCCTTGCCTGGTCAGTCTTCTGTTCGGTGTGGGTATTCCCTCCCCGCACCCCCATCCTCCGCCTCCACCCCTGAAACCCCCTGATCTTGTCGGAGAAGCCGGGGCTGCAGGCGGCGGGCTGTCCCTGGTCTTCGCACACCAGCGCCCCCATGGCTGGCTGGGGGCTCCGGGCCTGCCCAAGCGGAGCTGTGCGCCTGTGCTGGCTGAAGTCCCCCAGGAACAGCACGTTCCTCTGTCCTTCACGTGAACCAGGCCGTCTTTGAGGCCTCTTCCCTCGATATCCATTACATTTTTTAGTCATCAGTTAACCCCTTCAGTGAATTTTCTTTGTGGGTTATATCGGCCCCACAGGAGGACCCTGTGACTGTAGAGAAACGGGATTGGTGAAGCGTGAAGTAATCGTGTTGTTGGTCGTTAGCGGATGGGGCGCCAGAAGGGCCGTGTTGAGAAGAGACGGCAAACGCGCTTCAAGTCCTACCTCCTCCCTTCTCTTTCTTCGTTTTCCTTCCTGAGCCTGGGCTTTCCTGCCACAGCTTTGCCATTTACTTCTTCAGTGTGAGCTCTCTGGGGGGAGAAAAAGCAAAGTCCTTCTTTTCCTGTTCGCTTCAGGGAACGCTGAAGGTAAGACTGCTAAGCGCCTGAAGGAGTGCTGTGGAGGCTGTGAGGGAAAGAGGCGCCTTCTCCCCCGGGGGGGTCTTCAAAGTGGGAGTGTTTAGAGGCAGGTCCCAGGGGCCCGCGTGACCAGTATGTGCCCTGCCAGACTTGGAAGGGTGAAGAGACACTGTCCGTGAAGGGTTATTTCTCAGAATTACCAAAGTGGGTCTGCGGCATTAGTAGAAACATAAACCTCACTGGAGGCCGGCCGTCCAGCTAGCTGTTGATGAACAAGTTCATTTGCCTCCTCCAAGTATTCAGTGTTTGTGTCCTGAATGACTGGATGGTCTCCTGGTGCTGAAGAAAGGCAGCGGTTATGTCCTCATTAAGTTGCAAATGCATAAAGAGAGGTTATATATGAATAAACATTTTAGCTTCCTCTTTTAGCTTCCTCTTTTTGAAATTTAATTTGTAGAATAGGTAAAATCTACAGAACCGCAGGAGGAGATTCAATAGCATCTAGATTTGAAACTGTAGTTTGGGGAAGCCTGTCGTTCTTAGGAATAACAGTAAGATCCCTTTGAGACCTGAGAGGACAAAATAAATAAATCTACAAAACTAGAGGCTTAATTGATCATCTGGGACTTCGTTTTCCTTTAGAACTCTTATTTCACTAGAATTTGAATTAAGGTTCAAAAATGGGATTATAGTTACTGTTCATTGCTCATCTAATGGTTGTTTAATCCTTTTTCCTTGCTGAGAACACTTAAAAAGGCAACAATGTCCCCAGCCCCAGGGATGGATCATGATTTTTCTAGGCCTTTCACATTACTTCTCCTTGTCCGGATATTTTTCCAACCTTTCCTCTCAGGATGGTCATGTGACCCAGCTGGGGCCAATAAGATGTAATGGAAGATCTGGGGGAAAGTCTTGGAGATTTTTTCTTCCCTGATTAAAGGAAAGCTCTTTTCAACTCTTCTTTTTTTTTTTTCTTGTTCATAACACTAGTTGAAGGGCTCTGGATCTGTGGCAAACATCTTGCAAATATGAGGTGAAAAGTACGAAGATGGAAACCCACCATGTTAAAGATGTCAGAGCAGAAATAAAGAACCTGCCCCCCAGATGACATTCTTGAACCCCTGACTCAGGGCCAGTAACCACATACCTCTGGGCATTCTGAGCAAACAAACCCCGAGATTTGGAGGCTCTATTGGTGGAGGGCTGTGTTCCTTTTCAGCTGAAAGCATTTCTGATTGACACATTCCAATCCTATGTAGGTCAGACCTCAGAGCCCTTGCCCAGTGTGTGCCTCCCCCCTTGACTTAGGTGCTCTTTTCCTCCCCTACTCCCCTGTGCACGTGTCCTGAAATATTCAGTCACCTCCTCTCTGAAAGTTTGCTGATCTTTTATCTCTGTCTTTCTGAAGCCGTTTGCTACCACCACCCATAAAGCGCACTCCATTTCCTAGTAGCTGTTGCACTCACTTGTTGCTTCTTTAGATTCTAGCGTGTGTTTGAAAAGGACAGACCGTGGCTTATCCCCATTTCAGTGCCTAAGTCAGGGCTCTCTAGGGGTCGATGGGGAGGCGCTAAGGGTGGAGGCAGTGGTCCCAGCAGCTGCCTGTTGAATATATGCTGACAGTGTGGAGTCCGCAGACTAGAAACTAAACCTCCCCTTTAAACGTCTGGAAAATGTTATCCTTACAAATGATTCTGTAAATACTCCAGGAAATTGACTTCTACTACCCTTCCAGCAGCTATCGGAGCCAGCTTGGCTTTAGGTCTTAGAGAAATGATTTGTCATCTGTTTCATTTGTTTGCTTTTTCCTGACAGAGCTGGAATTCTGGATTGTTCCCCACTTTAAAAACTGCCAAGGCCAAACCAGAAGTAGACAGGGCTGGACACGAGGCTCTTCCTTCCCACTCATTTCACAGGGTAAAAAGTCACATTTATTCTTTGTGTCTGGCTTTTCAATAGCGTATTATGATTATTTTTTTCCCTATGAGAGAGAGGATATTTGAGAGGAAAAAAGCTTGGAATCACTCTTACCAGTGTAGGCAGGGCCCTAACAAATAACTTCTTCTGAACCTCATTTTTTTAAGCGGGAAAAGAAGAGAAGTAAACTGTGTGAGGTGCCTCACATATAATAGACGGTTTGTATTTCATTCAAACATTACAACTAATAATACATATTATTAGTTCTGTTTTACCAGTGAAAGAACTGGTAATTTGTCCAAAGTGGCAATACTAGAATTTGAGCTCAGATCTTCCCCTGTTGAAAGTTTTGTTTTGTTTTTCTCAGAACATAACAGAACCTCCCAAGAAGTGATACCTGCCACTCCCCTCTCTTAAAAGGAATCATTAACATTGTAGTAAAGGTCGTGCCTCCAAAAATGGTTTTGACATTTCCTTTCAGAACAGGAACTGGAAATACTCTCTCTCAAAAAACCTGAAAGACCTGCTACTGTGTATAAAACAATAGTTTTCATACATTGGACCACAAGCAATGCAGGGCAGTGATCCCTGAGAGAAGGGAAACGAATCGAATCCTGTGATGGCCTCAGCTGATGCCTGGAGAGAGATTCAAGATTGCAGCCCTGGGAGGGAGCACCGTGGCAGAGCCCAGACCTGGGAGTCCAGGGGGGCCAGAGTGGATGAGGCTCATAGGGTAGGGTACAGGAGAGAAGCGAGCTACAGAGAGAGAGAGCATAGAGAGCCGGCGAGGTCCCCTTGAGACGTAGGCTGAGTGCTGCTGCTTGCCTGGGAGGAAGCTGCTGCAGCTGGAGAAAGGACAAGTTCACACAAAGCAGTTAATAGTTTGTATTCCTGCTCGCCACAGTAGAAAACTTTGTAGTCCACAGGGCACTGGGTAGGATGGTCAGAAGAGTGTGCCTTCAATAGGAAAGCAGAATTAACCCTGCACCAAAGGCTGCAGAGTCTCTAGTTTCTAAGTGTCTCCTGGAACGAAGTACAAGAACATAGGGGTGCAGATATTGCCAGTATGCAACAGGGTAAGAAGCAAAACTTCTAGCACCCAGTAAAAAACTTGTCAGGGATGCAAAAAGCCAGAAAACAAAACCATAAGTGAAGGAGAAAAAAGAGATCCAGAAATGACACAAATTATAGAATTATTATTTGTACAAAAAGAGATTGTAACTGTATGTGTCAAGAAGGTAGTGGTCCAGAAGTAGAGGCAAGATTGACCATGTTAATTAGAACCTAGAAGATATAAAAAGGACCAGAATATATAGAAGATGAAAATATACAATCAGATTTAAAAAACAAAGCCTCACAATCTGGGTGAGTTAAACAATAGATTAGACAGCAAAAGGAAAGATTAGAAAACTGGAAAACATGGACACTCAATTTAGAGTGAAGTATGATTGGAAAAAAGTGGACAGAACTTTAATAAGCTGTAAGTCAACTTCAAGCAGCCTGATGTATGTACAATTGGAGTCCTCAAAGGAGAAAAGATGGATGTGGGGATGTTAAGGGAAAGAAAAAGATTATTTTATATGTTCATATTTCTTCAGGTCATTTGAAGACTAGGGCCAACATTTTTTCAAATTTGATGAAAATTATAAACCCACAGGTTTAAGATATTCAATGAACTCCAGGGACAAGAAACATGAAGAGGATCATACTAAGGCACATCTTAATCAAATGGTTTTAAACCGGTGATTTAAAAAAAAAAAAGAAAAACAATAACATCCAGGGGTCGGGGGAGGGCATGTGACATACAGAGGAGCTCAGATAAAAATGATAAGAAACTTTTCATGGAAAACTATGGGAGTCAGAAGACAAGGGAGCAACATCTATTAAATGGTAAAAGGAACAAGACAGAATAAAACCTGTCAACCTAAAATTTTATATGTAGTGAGAATATCTTCTCAAACAACAAAGGCAAAACAAGAAGACGTTTTCAAACATCCAAAAGCTGAATAGATACACCAGTAGACCTGCATTACAAGAAATGTTTTTTAAAATCTTTCAAACAGATACAATACTGTGTGAAAATACAGTAAATATGTAGGTAAATACTAAAGCTTCCCTTTTTTTTGATATTAAATCTATTTAAAACATAATTGTTGAAAACAGGAATATTTTATTGTGGAGTTTATAACACATTTCAAAATAGAAAATAACAATTACACAAAGTTTAGGAAGGGGAGAATGGAAATATACTATGATAACATTCGCATGCCATACCTGAAGTGGTATAATATTACTTGAAGGAAAACTGTGATAAGTTAAAGATATGTAATATAAGCCCTAAAATAATTCCTTTCATCCCCCAAGAGTGTTATAGCTAACAAGCCAACAACAAAATACAATGGGATCACTAGTAAGTATTCAGTTAAATCCAAAAGGAGGGGGAAGGAGCAAAGAAAAATAAGACAAATAGTAAGATAATAGATTTAAGCTTAACCATATCAATAATCACACTGATTGTAAATTGTAAACACCTGATAAAAAGGCAAAAAATATGATAAAAGTCAGATTGTTATACTGACTAAAATAAGACAGGACCCAGTTATATATTATTTTCTCAAAACCCGCTTTTGCTACAAAGACACCAGGTTTGAAGTAAAGTATAAACAAAGATATACTAACAATAATTTAAAGAAAGCAGGTGTACTATACTAGTAGTAAATGGTATATTTCAGAGCTCGAAAATATTACCAAGATTAAGGATTAAGACGGTTGTCTGTAATCACAAAGAGGAAATTAACAATCCTAAACATGTTCATAACAGCTTCTAAATATGTGAGGAAAAGACTGTATACTACACAGAGAAATAACCAACCCACGAATGTATCGTGCTGGCCAAAAGTTTCATTTGGGTTTTTTAACGTTGTATAGAAAAACCTGAACAAAGTTTTTGGCCAACCCAATAGTTGAGGATATTCAACACCTCCATTAATTGTTAAAACATGTAGACAGAAAATCAGTAATATTTAGAAGACTTGAAAAACACTATCAACCATCTTGACTTAATTGACCTTGATAGAGCACTCCACCCAACAGCAGCATTATACACATTGTTTTCATGTGCATTCAGAGCATTTTCAGTACAGTCCATATTCTGGGAGGGAAAGCAAGCCATAATAAATGTTCAAACCATACAATGTACATTCTCTGGCAAAAGAAAAAGAAAATTGGAAATTAGTAACAGTTATATGGAAAATACCCCAATATTTGGAAACTAAACAACATGCTTCTAATGAAAAAATAAAATGAGAAATATATTGGCTTGAATGAAAATTTAAGCATCAAAATCTACTAGATACAGATTAGGCAACCAATCCTAGAGGAAAATTTATAATGGTTAATTGCCTATATTAAAATAGAAGAAAATTCTCAAATTGATGATTTCACCTACCACCTTAAGAAACCAGGAAAAAGAGCAAATTAAACCCAAAGTAGAGAATTCACTGGTGATCTAGTGGTTTAGACTCTGAACTTCCAAGGAAAGGGGCCAGGTTCAGTTCCTGGTCAGGGGAACTGAGATCCTGCAAGCTGTATAGAGTCACCAAAGGAAAAAAAAGAGGGGCAGGAAAAAAAAGAAAGTAATAAGGATAGTATTAAGAAATCAATAAAATAAAGATTTAAATACAAGATAAAATGAAACCAAAAGTTGGTTCTTTGAGAAAATCAGTAAAATTGATAAACCTCTCAGCAAATAATTGAAAAGAAATAACACAGGACTATCAGGAATGAGGGGCTTCCCTGGTGGCTTAGTGGTAAAGAACCTGCTGGGCAATGCAGGAGACAAGGGTTGGATCCCTGGGTTGGGAAGATCCTCTGGAGGAGGAAATGGCAACCCACTCCAATATTCTTGCCTGGGAAATCCCATGGACCGAGGAGCCTGGCGGGATACAGGCCATAGGGTCGCAAAATAGTCAGATGTGACTTAGTGAATAAACAACAACGACATGAGGAATAAAGAGAGATCATCACTACAGATATTTCAGAAATGAAAAGTATAATCACTACTATAAACAACTTTATTCCAATAAATTTGACAGTTTAGATGAAATGGACAAATTCCTCAAAAGATATAAATAACAAAGCTCATGCAAGAAGAACTAGATTATCTGAAAGCACTGTATTTATTAAAGAAATGGCATTTTTAGTTGAAAGCCTTCCCGCAGTCAAAGCCGTAGGACCAACTGAGTTGACTGGTAAGTTCCAACAAACATCTAAAGAAGATGTAATGCCAATTCTGTGTACACTTTTAGAAAGTTAAGGAGAAGGGGAAACATCTAATTGTACAGGTCAGTTATTTTCCTGATGCCAAAACCAGGCAGGGAAAATACAAGAGAAGAAAACTAAAGTCCAACATGCCTCCTGAACATACAGACAAAAAATTTAAACAAATTATTAACAAAGTGAACATAGTATTTAAAAGGGATGACACATCATGACCGAGTAGGGTTTATCCCAGGAATTCAAGGTTGATGTAACAATGGTAAATTCATCAAAGGGATTCATTGTATTAACTCACTAAAAAAGAAGAAAGAAAAAGATCACCTCAACTGAAGTGGGAAAAGCATTTGACAGTATCTAATCATCCCTTTTCTATTCTTCTCAGCAAACTGGGAGTAGAGGGAATTTCTTCAAACTAGGAGTGAAGGGAATTTTCTAATACAGAGCGTCTATTAAACCCCCCGCAGCTAACATCATACTTCATTGTGAATGACTTACCATTTTTCCTCTGATACCAACAAGGCATGAGTGTCTGCTCTTACCATTTCTGTTCAACATTGTACAGGAGTTTCTAGCCATGGCTATAAGATATGAAAGACAAAGAAAACCATCCAAATTGGAAAACAATAAATAATCCTGTCTTTATTGGTGGTCAGTCAGTTCAGTTGCTCAGTCGTGTCCGACTCTTTGTGACCCCACGGACTGTAGCCTACCAGGCTTCTCAATCCATGGGATTTTCCAGGCAAGAATACTGGAGTGGATTGCCATTTCCTTCTCCAGAAGATCTTCCCAACCCAGGGATTGAACCCGGGTCTCCCGCATTGTAGGCAGACGCTTTACCATCTGAGCAGCCAAGGAAGTCCTGTCTTTATTGGTGGACAACATGATTATTGATGTAGACAATCCTGTGAAATCTCAACCAAAAAAAAAGCATTAGAACTGATACATGAACTTTGCAAGCCCGAAATTCAAAAATGCAGTCTATATGAAAAGGCCAAAACTACTTGAAAAAGAACAAAGTAAGGGGTCTTATACCATCTAATTTTAAGACATTGTAAAGCTACCATAAGCAAGATATTCCAGTATGAATATGTGGATAGACAATTAGATCCATCAGACATAATACAGGTATCAATCTAGGCATATTCAATTAACAGATTTATGACAAAGATGCCATGGGAATTAAATAAAGGATAATCTTTTCAACAAATGTGCTGGAACAATTGACTAACCATACGTAAACAATGAACAAACACAACAAAAAGCTCTACAAAAACCAAAAATTATCTTTGACCCTTCTTAAAGAAAAAAATTGGACCGTGTCCAGTTGACCCTTGAACAAGGTAAGGGTTAGGTGTCCTGACCCTCTGTGCTGTTGAAAATCTGTGTGTTGCTTTGCTATCAGCCTTCCGTGTTCATGGTTCGGCATCGACAGCCACAAAGCATGCAGTACTGTAGTATGCATTCCCTGAGGAAAACCCACGGATACGTGGACCTGTGCAGTTCACGCCAGTGTTGTTCAAGAGAGTCTGTGTATAAAATTTTAAATCAAAATGCAACGTAGACCTAAATATGAAACCTAAAACTATAAAACTTGTAGGAAAAAAGTAGAAAATCTTTGTAACTCCAGGCGAATACTTCTTAGACAAGGCACCAAAGGTACAGTCAGTCCATAAAAGAAAAATTTGATAAATTGGTTTTCATAAAAATATGAAACTTTGGCTTTCAAGACACTTTTAAGAAAATGAATAAGTAACCCACATACTGGGAGAAAGTATTTACAAATTACATATCTGATAACAGGTTTTATCTACAATATATAAAGAACTCTTGGAACTCAGTAGGGAGATTGAATTCTGGCATGAGAGTATTAGCAGCTTCGCTGACTTGCTTTCCAGGGAAACATGAAAATTATTTTTAAAAGCTTAACCATTCAAAACCTTCGGAAATGGTCCTAAAGAAAAACAGCAAATGAAGAAACATTTCTTCAAGAAAATCTATGAAATGTCAACAAGAAATGTGAATTTTGCTTTGAGTAAGGAAGGTGACTCTTTCAGTAAGGAAGTCTATGATGTTTGAACCAAGACTCCCCATCTCTCCCCTCCCAGCCCAACAAGAGGGAGACTTGCTCCAGACTGCTGAAGCCAGGAGCGCAGGGTTCCCTGTCTCCCCAACTCCTAGCCAGGAGGCTTTCTTCCAGGAGTAGCAGGACTTCAGTAGTTCTCATCCTGCCCCCAGCTGTCCGCTGCTGAGGCCAAGTCCCAGGCATATACAGCTGAGAGGTGGGAGTTCCCCGCTTTTATCCACGCCTCACTTGTGGAGGATCGTTCTACCTTAAGTGCAGTAGCCAAGGATGCTGGGGCCCTGATTCCTTTCCCCCACCTCGTGAGCTGGTGATTCCGTGCTGTGAAAGGCAAGCCAAGAGGACCTCAGGCTACCGCTCCTCCCCAGCTCCACTGAGCACTTCATCATGCTTCCTTCCAGGAGAAGCTTGCCATTGTCCCCGCTCCAACGCTGGAGTCCAAGAAAGATGGAAGAGACCAGTCAATCACAGGCCATATGCAGCGTTACACCTCCCCAAGAGCCGGCATCAGAGGCTTAATCTTGAGAAGGATAGATAGGTTTCACTAAAATAATTCAGCCAGTCACTAAGCAAATAAGAACAAAGAAGCCTGGAGAAACAGAGAAGTCTGTTACCCAGAGGGGCTATAGTATGTCATCTAGAATCTCCAGTTTCCAACAAAAATGAATGAGGCATGCAAAAAATAAAAGGATCAGTTTGACCCATGTACTGGAAAAGCAAAAGTAAAAACAGGCTACAGAAACAGTGAGAGTGATCAGCTATCAGATTGAGGAGGAAAATATTTCACAATAGCCATTACAAATATGTTCATAGTAAAGGGAAACTTGCTTAAAAGGAATAAAGGAAGGTACGATGACGATGTTGCATCCAACAGAGAATGTCATAAAGAGGGTTTTTAAAAGGAACCAAATGGGAATTCCAGCATTGAAACAATAGCTGAAATTGCAAATTCGCTGGAAAAACTCATCCATAAGCAGAAGAATCACTGAACTTCAAAATAGATCAATAGAGATGATGCCAACCAAAGAACAGGAAGAAAGAATTATCTATTCCACCATTACTGGAATCAGGACATGTGCTATTTATGGAAACATTTATTGTGTGCCTATTTCCCTTGTGGCTCAGTTAGTAAAGAGATCACCTGGCTTTGTAGGCAGAGAAGGCAATGGCTCCCCACTCCGGTACTCTTGCCTGGAAAATTCCAGGGACAGAGGAGCCTGGTGGGCTGCAGTCCATGGGGTTGCTAAGAGTTGGACACGGCTGAGTGACTTCACTTTCACTTTTCACTGTCATGCATTGGAGAAGGAAATGGCAACCCACTCCAGTGTTCTTTCCTGGAGAATCCCAGGGACGGGGGAGCCTGGTGGGCTGCCATCTATGGGGTCACACAGAGTCGGACATGACTGAAGCGACTTAGCAGCAGCAGCAGGCTTTGTAGGAGACCTGGCTTTGATCCCTGGGTCGGGAAGATCCCCTGCAGAAGGAAATGGCGACCCACTCCAGGATTCTTGCCTGGAGAATCCCATGGACAGAGGAGCCTGGTGGGTTAGAGTCCATGGGGTCGCAAGAGTTAGACACGATGCTGCTGCTGCATGGGCGCATCACCGAGTAATCTGAGACCCACAGAGGTAACCACCAGCTATGTTCTGTGAAGCTGTCGTGCATGTGTTTCGTCTCTAAGTTGTTTTCAACTCTTCTTCGACCCCATGGACTGTAGCCCTCCAGGCTCCTCTGTCCATGGGATTTCCCAGGCGAGAATACTGGAGTGGGTTGCCATTTCCTTCTCCAGGGGATCTTCTTGACCCAGGGATTAAACCCACATCTCCTGCATTGGCAGGCAGATTGTTTAACATAGAAACACCTGGGAAGCTGTTACTTGGCTCAGAACCCTATTTGGACAAGTTCTGGGAGCAGAATTAACATATATAGTGAGAGAAATTGCTGCTGCTTTCCAGTGTAAATGTATTCAGCAGGGCATTTTGGAGTAAAAGTTTGTTCTAAGAAGCACCGTGGGAGAAGACCGTCCTGGTGGTGTAAAGGTAAGGCCCTGGACCTCTGCTGTCCTGGAGGATGTCCTAGGACTTCTGTGGCTTTGTGAAGGCCAGAGTCACCTGCAAGGCTTTGCTTAAATATTGCATTCTCTGAGGCCTAACCCAGTTTAGTATCTCAGACCCCTCTACTAAAAAAAAAATCCTTGACATTAACACCCTTTACCCTGCTAAATTATTTACGTATTTATTAAATCTATTGCTTCACTATCTCCTCTGTTAGAGAGTAAGCCCCACAAGGATGGAAATCTTCGTTTCATCCACTGATGTATTATTTCCAGTACTAAAGAGTTTTTGGAACATAGCAGGTATTTCAGTTACTGGACCACCTGATGATAAGAGAAATCAACTGAAAAAAATAGACACTCCTAGTCTCCCAATTTGTCCCTCCTCCCCACCTTTCCCCCCTGGTAACCGTAAGATTGTTTTCTATATCTGTGACTCTATTTCTGTTTTGTAAATAAGCTCACTTGTACCATTTTTTTAGATTCCACATGTAAGTGATATTGTATGATAGTTGTCTCTCTCTGATTTACTTCACTCAGTATGGTGATCTCTAGGTCCATCCAGGTTGCTGCAAATGGCATTATTTCATTCTTTTTTTATGGCTGAGTAATATTCCATTGTTTCTATGTACCACGCCTTCTTTATCCACTCAAAAAAATTAAAAATAAAAATAATTTTAAAATTAAAAAAAAAAGAAAAAACATAGGCAATGTGACCATATTTATTCCCCATACTGGTGAAGTAACTGATATCAATTGCTGTTTTCAATTTTCTAGGGGCTATTTTAGGGTATATTGTTACTGCTATTATCATAAAGCTTTCACTCAATTAGAGATTTTTTTCAGTATTGTTCTGCATGCTTTTATTGTGATTAAATAATCTTTTTCAATACAACTATCTTTTCTTATTCCTTACTCAGTAGGAATAAGAATAGTGGGAAGTTAGAACTGCCAAAAATAAGAAATTAAATTTCCCCATGACTAAGGTAACATTTAGTACAGTTTTTTTTTTTTTTTTTAGAATCATTTATCCTGGATGATGGCGCAAGCCCAGGTGGGCCCAGAACCTTCCATGCTGGGCTTCTCTACTCGACTGACTGCCTTTTAGCTGAGAAGCTGTGTGAGAGTCCCACAGTCTGGCGGGACCAGTGCTGCTCACGGGCACGTGTGAGTCGGATTCTCCAGAAGTCAAAGCCTTGTGCATTCACACCACCACTGAAGTGCACGTTTTCTTTTTTCATCATCCCCAAAGAGGAAGGATAACTGTACCCCTCTTTTTTTCGCTTATAATGCTACTGGAGGTCTCCCTCTTTATTTCTGCTTTCCATCTGCTTTTTCTTGCTTTTTGATATCTTGTGTCTTGGTGACCAAACTGGGGAGGCCTAAAACCTCTTCTAATTAAGTTTCAAGCAGGTTGACTGCCACTTGGCTGGGTGTGGTCACAGGCCACATGGTGTCCACCATCTACAGCCGCCTCCTGGGAGAAAGTAGATTTACCCAAGGGGACTTGTGACCTTCCTGCAATGCTGGCTGGCCCTGCCCTTGCTGACTGTGTGACCTGAGCCCAGTGGAGAGCCCACAGGAGTTTTGAGGCTTTACGGTAACCGGGGAAGCACTGGGAACAATGCTTCTTTCTCACAAAGCACTCGGTAAGTGTTAGCAATTGTTATTTTCCGTAGGATGGTTCAGCAAGTCTTTAATGAAAATCTGTGTATGGAGATTTGTATTTGACAATCAACATTCAATACAATTTTAACCTCTAATGGCAGGAGAATTTTCTGGGAAACCTAGTCAGACTTTTCATGGGATTGGAAAGGCTGGTCATTGTAATGTAATATATTGTGAGTGCGTGCTCAGTCATGTCCAACTCTTTGTGACCTCGTGGACTGCAGCCTGCCAGGCTCCTCTGTCCATGGATTTCCCAGGCAAGAACACTGGAGTGGGTTGCCATGCCCTCCTCCAGGGGATCTTCCCGACCCAGGGATCGACCCAGCATCTCTTGCATCTCCTGCATTGGCAAGCGGATTCTTTACCACTGGTGCCACTTGGGAAGCCAATGTAAAGTAATGTAATATAATGTTGATTTTGATCCAAAAGCAGACTCATTTCTTGCCCCTTCCTTCCTCCTCTGTCGCCAGCCTCCAGGGGCCTTATTCTTCTGCCTGTCACCTAGGCTGAATCTCTAACATCTCCATCTTCCTTGCCCTAGGCCATCTTGTCCTGGAGATTCTAATTCCGCAATACCTTGCGTGTGTCTCCTTCTCCCCGCCCTTCCTACCCCTCCCTTCTTGTGCTCCTGAACTTAACCTCCAGGAGGGAAGGGCTTGCATATGAACAGTACCTGGTACATCTAGGCCTGTCAATGTCTGTTGGATTTTTTTTTATGGTAAATTGAATTTTATTAAAATTTAAAACATTTGCTCTTGGAAAATATGAAGTAAACATAAGCCATAAGTCAGAAGGAAAATGTTCACAATATCTGACTAATAAATTGTATCCAAAATATATAAAGAGCTTTTATAACTTAGTAACAAGACAACTGAATTAAAAAATGGCAAAAGATTACATCACTGCTTTAAAGAGAATATGTGAATGTCCAGTAAGGGCCGATCTCCTCAAAACCCTGCGAGGCCGGAGCTCAGGACGGCAGGAAAGCCGTGGGGTGTTGATAACGTGTTGCCATTGTTACAGTTACTGTGGCGATGACCTTGGTGATTCCTGTCTCTAAGGCTGGTTCTTGGCTTCTCTGGTCACTGGTGACGCTGGTCAGGCCGTATCTGGCCACCAGGTGGCACTCGCGCTCCATGAGTGAGGGTCTCAGTGCTTTGCAAGGGCTGGGCTCTCCTCGTGTTGTTCAGTTGCTGAGTCCTATCCGACTCTTTGCGACCCGCGGACTGCAGCACACCAGGCTTCTCTATCCATCAGTACCTCCCAGAGCTTGCTCAAACTCATGTCCATCGAGTCTGTGATGCCATCCAACCATCTCATCCTCTGGCGTCCCCTTCTCCTCCCGCCTTCAGTCTTTCCCAGCATCAGGGTCTTTTCCAATGATCAGCTCTTCGCATCAGGTGGCCAAGTATTGGAACTTCAGCATCAATCCTTCCAAGGAATATTCAGGGTTGATTTCCGATAACTGATCGCTGCAGGAGGGATCCATTGACCACACACCCCGCCCCCCGCTCTAGGAGCCACAAATTGACATCCGTCCCGCCTCCGCACGTCTCCACCCTAGTTGAGCTCCACGCTCCCCGCTCCAAAGCCTTGCCTGTGTCTCCTGTGGGTGAGGCCCCTCTCCCAGAGGCCCATCTGACCATCAGGAGGGCTGGCAGGAAGCTCCAGGCGAGGTCGCGTCTCAGTGCAATGGACACGATGAACCGTCTGCTCCTTGTCATGGGAGTCGGCCCTTTCGGGGTGGAGACCGAGAGGCCCAGACCTGGAGAAATGTGTTGTCGGGGCAGCCTCACTGTCCTGCCCGCCTGCACCCAGCCCGACCCTCAGAAATGCCGCACATCTGCCTGTCCCTCTTGTTTGTGACCATCCCGTGACTGGCTTTCCCGAGTAACAGACGATTCGCAGGAAATACGTGTCTCAGCGCGCGGGGGGCGGATCTGGGGGGAGCCTCCTGCGCAGGGCGCCGCCTGGAGTGCAGGTGACTGGGCGACTCCGGGGACAGCAGGCCCCCTGTGCCGGGTTTGCGGTCCAGGGATCCCTCCTGCGGTTGCCAGCTCCCGGGGAGAGCTGCACCCGCAAGTCTCAAGTTCGTCTCCCGCAGGGGCTCCTCCCCTCACCCTGGGTTCTGTGCACACCCGGGTCTTGCTCCGCAGCCGTCCGTGGGGCCCCAGCTCCGGGCACATGCTGTCTGCGCTGACCACTCCCGTCAGAGGCTGTCGGGCACTGTGAGCTCTCATTTGGAAACCGGAGTTCTTACCCTCAGCAAGCACAAGCTCATGCAAATAGTGGGGTTCGGTTTGCCCCGTTTGGTGCTCAACCACAAAGGGGCAATGATTATAACCCTCATATCTGTGGATTCATGCATGATATCAACCAGGTCTATGCAAGGTTCTAGAACAGAGGATGCTTTTGAGGGTTTTAGGTGGCCAGTAGGACATAGGATGCAAAGCGCTTAATCCCTGCCTCCCACTAACTCTGCGTGTGTGTTGGGGGGTGTCTCACGGGGGGATCCCAGCCAGCAAGTCCTTGGTTTCAGGGGTAGAGGCAGCAAGGCCCTGGAGGAAACCGGGGTCCATGGAGTCCTCTAGTACATGGATCACAGCTAGGAAATTACTCTCCTCCCCCACAAAGGATAAAATACCTTCTTGCCCACTACAGAGAGCGCATGGATAAAAGTGCATCTGAGAGAGGACCCGAGACTCGGAGCATGAAAGGAAGGAGCCCTGTCGGCTCACAGCTTGACCAGTCGGGCCACCCCAAGGCAGCCAAGATCCTGAAACTTCTGAGAACAAGCAGGGGGCTCTCGGGTGAGCCCTGGGCCCAAATGCAACTCAGGCTCACTGGCTCCCACCCAGCCCTGTGCTGGGGGCTGTGGGCAGCCTGAGAGGAGAGACGGCAGCAGAACCGGGGGCTCCTGAGACGCGGGATGAGGCCGACCCACCAGCTCCGTGTTGGACCCACGAGCGGGGTCATCAGCACCCCCTGTTCACTGGAGGTGTCTGAGCCCGAGAACTGTCCACCAGAATGCATGCTGTGTGTGTTAGTCGCTCAGTCGGGTCCGACTCTGTGACCCCATGAACGGTAGCCCGCCAGGCTCCTCTGTCCATGGGATTCTCCAGGCCAGAATACTGGAGTGGGCTGCAATGCCCTGATCCAGGGGATCTTCCCCACCCAGGGGTTAAAGCCGGGTCTCCTACATCGCAGGCAGATTCTTTTACTGAACCACCAGGGAGGCTCTAAAAATACATGTTGGAAAACACAAAAGCGCTGGACTCATTGTTTCTTTCCAAACTCCAAGCAGAGCAAAATGTCTTCTAGAACTTCCGACAACCCCTCCGCCTGCACACACCCGTTCCCCCTCCTGATGCGCGTCTCCCAGGGGTCACAGGTTCCGGGGCCCAGCAAGCTGCCTGGTGCCTGCTCCTGGTGGCCCTGTAGGATAGTCACTGTCTCCCTCGGAGATTTCCAGACTGAAGGGGCCTGACAAGGGGGCATCGCTTTTGCACCCATAAAAGGAGCACCAGCCTCTCTGCCTAAACTGCCTTGCAGAGGAGGTGTGAGAGAAGCTTGGGAAAAAGCCCCTTGCGAAGCACAGAGTATTGATCCAGCTCACGCACAGGCTTATATCGAGTTAGTGTCTTGGTCCTACACCCCAGTCACTTGTTTAACTAACTGCTTAGTGTTTACTTGAATGTCAGCTTGGCCTCTTCAAACTACAATGCTTCTGCAGAAGTCCAAAGTGGTCTTGAAGAATTTTGCAAGTTCCCAGAGAGTGAGAGGGCTTCCCTGGTGGCAGAGTGGTAAAGAATCTATAGTGCAACAGACGCAGGTTCAATCCTTGGGTCAGGAAGATCTCCTGAGAAGGCAATGGCATCCCACTCCAGTACGCTTGCCTGGGAAATCCCATGCACAGAGGAGCTTGGCATGAGGTCGCAAAGGGTCAGACACAACTGAGCGAATAAACAACAACAAGAGAGTGAGGGCAGTACCTCTTTCCACGCATCCTTCTGTCTCCATGACAAGAAAATCAGCCCCTCTCCAAGCTCTTAAGAAAAGTTCATGAGGCGAAAGGGAAGCCATGCGCACCATCGGTGGGATTGTAAATTGGTACTGCCGCTACGGAAAACAGTATGGCCATTCCTCACACAATTAACAACAGAAAAACCTTATGACCCAGCAATCCCACTTCTGAGTATTTACCCGGAAAAAAAACAAAAACACAAATTTAAAAAGGCACATGCACCTCTATGTTCATAGCAGCATTATTTAAAATAATCCAGATTTCTGCTTTATTGATTATACCAAAGTCTTTCACTGTGTGGATCACAATAAACTGTGGAAAATTCTGAAAGAGATGGGAATACCAGACCACCTGACCTGCCTCTTGAGAAACCTGTGTGCAGGTCAGGAAGCAACAGTTAGAACTGGACATGGAACAGCAGACTGGTTCCAAATAGGAAAAGGAGTACGTCAAGGCTGTATATTGTCACCCTGCTGATTTAACTTATATGCAGAGTACATCATGAGAAATGCTGCGCTGGATGGAGCACAAGCTGGAATCAAGATTGCTGGGAGAAATATCAATAACCTCAGATATGCAGATGACACCACCCACATGGCAGAAAGTGAAGAATAACTAAAGAGTCTCTTGATGAAAGTGAAAGAGGAGAGTGAAAAAGTTGGCTTAAAGCTCAACATTCAGAAAACTAAGATCATGGCACCTGGTCCCATCAGTTCATGGGAAATAGATGGGGAAACAGTGGCTGACTTTATTTTTTGAGGCTCCAAAATCACTGCAGATGGTGACTGCAGCCACGAAATTAAAAGACGCTTACTCCTTGGAAGCAAAGTTATGACCAACTATGATTTTCCCAATGGTCATGTATGGATGTGAGAGTTGGACTATAAAGAAAGCTGAGAGCACAAAAATTGATGCTTTTGAACTGTGGTGTTGGAGAAGACTCTTGAGAGTCCCTTGCACTGCAAGGAGATC